>NC_054477.1:162153698-162753698 GCF_017639515.1 Carcharodon carcharias | reverse complement strand
GATGCGAAACTTAACCACACAGGTAAATATAACCTCTGAGTACCTGTTTTTCAGTTGCTGTTGAAGACTTGCCAATCAGGGGATTCGTGATGGTTATTACATACTTCAATGTCCTTTTCTGGTTACCACTTACTTCTTTCTCCCATGGACTACTGACAAGATCTAGAGAAGACAATTTTTTTCCTCACACATTAAAAGTCAATGTTCTACCATTTTAGATTTTAAAATCTACACATGTATTTTAGAAACACTGAAAAATCATATAGATAAATTTGAATGCCGAGCAGAACACTTGAGCAGGAAACTCTTGCTGTGGGAAATATACGTAAAGAAAAAGAAAACTTGCATTTATTTGACACCTTAACACAAAGTCAGGATGTTCCAAAATGCTTTACAAAATGAACTACTTTTGAATTACTGCTGTTCTAGGGTCAATTTATGCAAACGGCAGTGAAGTAAATGATCAGTAATCAATATTTCCTGAATATTGAAGGGGGTTCAGGAACTGAGAGACCTGGGATTTCACATATGCAAATCTTTGACAGTGGCAGGTCAATTTGATAAGGCAGTTAAAAAAATTGCAGGGTCCTTGCTTTTATAAATAGAGGGGTGGAAGCAAGAAAGTTATGCTAAGGCTTCATATATCACTGGGTAGACCTGGAATAGCGTGTTCAATCCTGAGCACCACACTTTAGGAAGGATGTCAAGGCTCGAGAGAAGATGCAGAGGAGCTTTACTAGAATGGTTCCAGGGGATGAGGGACTTGTGGTGAGACTGGAGAACCTGGGTTGCTCTTCTGAAAGCAGAGTAGGTTAAGGGGATATTTAATGAAGGTGTTCAAAATTAGGATGGATTTTGATAGAATAAATAAGAGAAACCGTTTCTGCTGGCAGGAGTGTCAGTAACCAGAGGACACACCTTTAAGGTAATTGCCAGATGAATGAAGGGAGAAGAGGAGAATTTCTTTTAATGCAGCAAGCTTTTATAATCTGGAATGTGCTCCTGAAGGAATAGCAGGAGATTCAATAATGATTTCCAAAATAGAATTGGATATATACCAGAAGGGGGAAAATTCTACTTGGCAATGAGGAAAGTGCAGGAGCATGGGACTAACTAGAAAGCTCTTTAAAAGAGCCAGCAGAGGCATGATGGGCTGAATAGTTTCCTTCTGTGCTGCAAGGTTCTTAAAAATGAATGTATGTATGTTTGGAACCTTCCATTACTGCATTATATTATAAATTCTTTCAGCCTTGCCATGGTAACATTTTTCAATAATGGAAATTTATTGTAGATTGGTCAGAATGGTTTTGCACAGCCATGGGTGTTTCCTGGAACACTGCAGCATTTTACTATTAAAATCATTATCGGAGTGAAGTGGCAGCTTTGTTAAAGCTGTAATATATCTATGAAGAAAAAAGGAGACTTGCATTTATATAACAATTTTCACAACCACCGAACATCTCAAAGTGCTTTACAGCCAATGAAACACTTCTAAAGTGCAGTTACCATTGTAAAATAGGAAACGTAGCAGCCAATTTTGCACACAGCAACCTCTCACAAACAGCAATGTGATAATGACCAGATAATCTGTTTTTGCAATGTTAATTACCTAATAATAGCCTGATTTCCTTACCCCTGTTTCAGGTGATAAGGAGATGGTTTTGTGGCTCTAGTTAAAGCAATGCTAGTTCAATATAAATGTAGGTAGTGTAGCAGCAGACTGTTACAACAGAATAGGCTCAAAGAGAGAACCACTGTACATCTATTCCTGCTTAATGAAGATCATTACCATATTTCGTTACCTGTAATTTTTCTTGCATTAATAAATTTCTGTATAAACTGAGAGTCATTGAACAGAAGTTCAAACATCTTCTCTGCACTCATGTTGAATACTCTGTTAATGTAAAGTTTACCCTGAAGATCATTGCAAGAAGTCTTCTCTTCAGCTGCATATAATCAAATTAAATTCACAAAAAAAATCGTTAGATAATTCTTACAAGCCTACTGTATAAATAGTATACTATAATTTAGCTATATTAGAAGTTTTACATATAGCACTCACTTCCTTTAGTATAGCACACAATTCTTGTAACATTAACAGCATAAATGCAAACTTAATTTTTATTTACCTCCAAATACTCCAAGTGCTGCAATAGGTGGCACTGTTGCCTACTTGGCCCAAACATGTTCTCCAATGTTGACCTCGGATCTCCCAACTACACCTTCAAGCAAGGGTGCCGTGGCCAAGAACATTGCTTTACTTTGAGCAGAGGTGAGATTCTGATAAGTGCTCTCAATTTAACTGAATTCAGGCTCTTTGGGTAAACGTCCTATTTAAATGCCAAACAGCACTGGTTCAGGACACAGACATTTCCTGCTGACTGTTGGAACTGTCCTTTGGTACTTTAAATGCTTAACAGAAGGGAACATTCTCTCTCTCTCCCCATCTTGCTAACTATATGTTCTTCTTCTCCCTGTCACCACCACCCTGCCCCCCGCCCCCAAACTATCCAGTAACCCACAGTGATGTAACTGTGTGGAAATCAGATTATTAGATGTCACTGGGTGTGACTGGTCCTCTACTGCTGAATAGCTTGCTAGCACATTGTCAAGGTTCACATACATAAATCGTAGCCACTTGTGCAAGATAGTGGATGAAGGAAATACAGCTGAACCCAATTGAAGACCAATATAAAATTTAAGAACCAAAAATCCCTCTTCTTTTTCCATTGTGTTTTAAATCAATCCCCAACACATTTTTCATACCTTCATTTACAATATTAAATGCTTCTCTCCGCTCTGAGGGAAGATCTTCATTATCATTGTGGTCTAATGAAGATGACAGCGACTTGGTCATAACTCTGCTGCTTTTCCTTTCAGACGTAGCAAGGGGCTGACTTCGTTCCTGATTCTCAGCCCTGACTTCTTCGCTGGGGGACTGAACAGAGATTTAATACCTTTCAGCAGCATAACACTCACTGCCTGCCAATGAATTGAATTTGACAATCATTCACCCAAGCCTTGCTGTCCGAATCATTTTTTAAGGAGGCTGTAGCTTTTCTTTCCTAAGTGGAACAGGCTACAGAGAGCCAGTTGTTGTTGAAAGTGACAAAAATGATTTTAGCAATTAAACTTCTAAAACCAGAGAAAAGTTTTCTATGTGACTGAAATTGTAAAATGCGTCTCAAGACAAGGCAATTCATGGACTTCCTCTTGTGTGAAAGAAAGCAATGACATGCTGCTGATAAAGGGATAGAAAATGAAATGGTATAAAGCCATGGATATGACAGAGTGAAGAAAGAATATGGGTGTCACTATTAACCATCAACCATTCACTTCTACCCCGAGAAACAAGCAGCTAGCAATTGAACTGATAATTGGGAATAGGGGAAGCCCAGGGTCTCCGGACGTCAACCCTGATAGATAATCCACCCTCATATCTGCCAACCCACCTATCTATATAGAGACAACATTTCTTCAGGAACAGTGTGGGAGAAATTCAACTCATGAAAAATGATTGGCATGGGGTTGAAGTGGGGAAACCTGGGCTACCTCAACAACACTCAAACCCTGACCGATGCCAAATTCAGGTGCAGATGTGTGGTGCTTCAGCAGTCCAAGTTCTGCCTATTTATAACAAATCTTGAGCAGCCCGAGCATCAGTTCTGAAAGGACGCCACTCAAAAAAATGGCCACAAACCATTTTTGCAAAGTTACATTTGTATGGAGCCAGGGATAGCAAGAATGCCCGTTGTGGCTCAACATAAATACCACGTGTCATTGCTGGTCCATATTTACTCCCTCCAGTGTGCTGCGGGCCATTCAAATAAGGGCAGATGCCAAATCTGCCATTGCCAACTTGCAGAGCGATCACTCACTGACTTGCAGCCTGTTTTGGGCACAAGTCAAATTCCTCCAGAGGTTTCGATCCTCCCAATGGAATGATGGCAACAGCAGCTTATAGCACCTTTAATGTAAAGAAAAATCCCAAAGCAATTTATATAAACCAAAATTTGACACTGAGCCACATATGGAGATAATATGGCAGATGACCAAAAGCTTGGTCAAAAGGGTAGGTTTTAAGCACAGTCTTAAAAAGAGGGAGGTGGATAGATTTAGGGAGAGAATTCTAGAGATTTGGGCCTTGGCATTTGAAGGCACAGCTGCCAATAATGGATCAATTAAAAATCGGCAATTCTCAAGGAGCCAGAATTCGAGGAATACAGATGTCTTGGAGGATTGTGGACTGGAGGGGAGATAGAGAGGCCATGAGGGATTTGAAAATATGGAAAATTTTAAAATTAAGATGTTGCTTAACAAGGAGCCAATATTAGTCACCGTGCACATGGATGATGGGTGAACTGGATGTTGTGAGAGTTAGGACAGGGGGAGAATGACTATAGAAACAGTCAAGTCTAGAGGCAAAGGCATGGATGAGGGTTTCAGCAGCAGCTGAGCTGAGGCAGGCATGTTACAAAAATGGAAGTAGGTGTCCTTAGTGATGGTGTGGATATGTAGCATGAGGTCGTTAAATGAATGAAGAAGTGTGCTACGTAAATAGACTTGAGCAAAATTACAGCTCATGGTAAAAAAAGGGATGGTACCAACATGGAGATGAAATTGGCTCAGTGACAGGAAACAGAGTCCAGTTTGGGTTCCGCCAGGGCCACTCATCTCCTGACCTTATTACAGCCTTGGTTCAAACGTAGACAAAAAGAGCTGAACTCCCGAGGTGATGCGACAGTGACTGCCTTGATATCATGGCTGCTTTGGACCAATTGTGGCATGAAGGAGCCCGAGCAAAACTGAAGTCAATGGGAATCGGAGAAAACTCTCCGCTGGTTGGGGTCATACCCTAGCACAAAGAAAGATGGCTGTGGTTGTTGAAGGTCAGTCATCTCAGCTCAGTTCCTTAGGATAGTGTCCTCAGTCCAGCCATTTTCAGCTGCTTCATCAATGATCTTTCTTCCTTCATAAGGTTAGAAGTGGGGATGTTCGCTGATGATTGCACCATTCACGACTCCTCAGATACTGAAGTAGTCCACGTCCAAATGCACCAAGACCTGGACAATATCCAGGCTTGAGCTGACAAGGGGAAAGTAACATTCGCACCACACAAGTGCCAGGCAATGACCATCTCCAGCAAGAGAGAATCCAACCATTGCCCCTTGATGTTCAATGGCATTACCATCATTGAAATCCCCGCTATCAACATCCTGGAGGTAGCTATTGACCAGAAACTGAACTGGACTAGCCATATAAATACTGTGGCTATAAGAGCAGGTTAGAGGCTAGGAATCCTGTGACGAGTAACTCACCTCCTGACTCCCCAAAGCCTGTCCACCATCTACAAGGCACAATTCAGGAGTGTGATGGAATACTCCCCCCCTACTTACCTGGATGAGTGCAGCTCGAACAACATTCAAGGAGCTTCACACCATCCAGGACAAAGCAGCCTGCTTGATTGGTGCCACATCCACAAACATTCACTCCGTCCACCACCAACGCACAGTAGCAGCATTGTGTACCATCTACAAGATGCACTGCAGAAACTCATCAAGGCTCCTTAGGCAGCACCTTCCAAACCCACGACCGCTACCATCTAGAAGGACAAGGGCAGCAGATACATGGGAACACCACCATCTGGAAGTTTCCCTCCAAGTCACTCACTATCCTGACATGGAAATATATTGCCGTTCCTTCACCGTTACTGGGTCAAAATCCTGGAATTCCCTCCTTAATAGCATCGTGGGCAAACCTACACCACATGGACTGCAGCAGTTCAAGAAGGCAGCTCACCATCACCTATTCAAGAGCAACTAGGGATGGGCAATAAATTCTGGCCCAGCCAGCGAAGCCAACATCCCATGAATGAATTAAAAATGAATGTTTTTTGGACAGGAGGAAAGCTTGTAGTGGAGTACCCCAGGGGTTGGTGTTAGAATCCCTGGTCTTCCTGATAAACCTTAATGGCATAGTCTCTGGTGGCACAATTTCAAAAGTGGTAGATGATACAAAACTTCAAAGTATTGTGAACTACGAGGAGGATAGTGTAGAACTTCAAAAGGACATAGACAGGTTGGTGGAATAGGCAGACTAGTGGCAGATGAAACTGAATGCCGAGAAGTAAATGATTCATTTTGGTGGAAAGAAAGTGGAGAAACAAAATAAAATAAAGAGTACAATTCTAAAGATGGTACAGGAGCAGAGGAACCTATATGCACATCAATCATTGAAGGTGGCAGGACAGGTTGGGATTGCGATTGACAAAGCATACAGTATCCTAGGCTTATTATTAGGGGCATGAGTACAAAAGGAAGGAAGTTGTGTTAAACTTATATGCAACACTGGTTCAGCCTCGACTGGAGTAGTGTGTCCAGTTCTGGGCACCACCCTTTAGGAAGGATGTTGTGAGGATGGAGGTTATTATTTTAATACTTTGGGAATACGTTGGTATTCTATAAAGGTGTGTGCGTGCGCGCGGTGCATGCGGTGCAGTGTGCACAGTGCAGTGTGCGCTCGTGTGTGTCTATGATTAACTACACTGGGGGAAGGTTAGTAAAAAGACAGCTCGTCTGTGGGAACCGAAAGATGAAAAGGTAAAAGGTGCTAGATGCATGCTTTTGCAATGAGGGGCTATGGTGAAGTTGAACGTATGAGTAAATAGGTTGGGTTTTAAAATTTGCATTATGAGATAAGTAGGAAATTGATTTTTCAGCTGTTAAATTTCAAAGGGGAGTTTAGAAGTAACAAGAGATTTTCATAAATAACAAAGGTTTCATAAGTAAACAATGGAAGGTTATTAAATTTTATTTGACCCAAAAGTGGAAGTAATAGGTAAACATGAAAGATTTTTATATTTTGAAAAGGTTGAGTTCAAAGAGGTGCTTAGGACAATGGAACCCAAGATGAAAGGGGAAAAGGATATTTAAGGAAAGATATTGTGCTAAGTTGTGTAGCTATGTGGGGGAGATGTCCCGAGACCAGATATGTGCTGGGAGAAGGTGAGAGAGTTGTGAATGTGAAGCAGCCATTGAATTTAAGCGAGAGAAGTCCTTGTATTCAGAAAGCATCTGTTTCTGAATCTTTCTTTTGGATTTCCACAGCAGAGTGTAAGAGTGTGAGAAGTCATGTGTAGGTACTAAAGTAACAGCAGGTTTTGCCTTGGGTGATATTACTGGATTTTTATGATTAAAAATCTATAAGGGAGCTGTTGTCAAGTAATTTACTTGTGTGTTCTGACCAAGTGGGTTTTTTTGGGGACTGTTGACTATGTAACTTTAATCTTGTGTGCTTAAGTTTTTTTTCTTCGTGTTAATAAATCTTTTAATTGTAAAATCCTGAAAGTGTTACTGGGATTCTTCCTTCATTTTCAAAATACAAAAAAAAATGTTATGATCAGTAAGACAAGTTTCTCTCTGGGATTTGGCCTGCTCAGCATATAACATCAGCTGTGGTCATAACAATACAAAGGCATTAGAGTGAGTGTAGAAAAGATTCATGAGAATGGTTCCAGGGATAAGGAACTTCAGTTACGAAGATAGATTGGGGAAATTGGGACTGTTCAGGATTGTTTTCCTTGGAGAAGTGAAGTGAAGGTCAAGAGATTTGCCATGAAAATATAATTTTCATAATATTATTGTAATTTAATGTAAAGGTAGTTTAATGGTGGGGTTTGGATTAGTTTCTGTGTATAGGTGTGTGTGTGTGGGTTTTAACTGAATTACAAACAGCTAGTCTGAGTGTTTTGATGTATCAGAAAGGAAACTGGGTTTGAAATGCTAAATACATAAACATGGCTGAAGTTTTAGAATGGGAGGTGTAAAGAACATTTACATTTTTAGATAAACCAGAGTTGTGAATTTCAAATAGATGGTAAGGTGTTACACCTAGCCAACAGAGGCCAAGCCAAATAGTGTGTTTATTTTTCCCAAAGCTTACTGATAATGAGTATCATGAAAGATTTATATTATGAAAAAAGTTGCAAAGACAGATTGAAACAATGGGATTTACATTAAAAAGTGAGAAATATGTATAAAGGATTGAGGTTATGTGTAAGAAAGAAGGCATCTTAAGATCTAAGTGTGAAAAGCCTCCAGCCTCTATGTACCAAGCTGCTGTCTCCAGGAACCGAAGCTAAGAGAATTCATTTTAAATATCACTGTCCAGGGTATTGTGTGCTTTGCCTGGGTCTGTTGAAATCTATTTTGTTTTACTGATGCCTTAACGGAGGTGTAACTGGGAGCTAGATTAATAAGGGGATTTAGGAGTTACCATAGTAGTAATTTGTAGACCTACATTTGTGCTTAAAATCATTTCTTTTATTAATAATGTTCAATTTAATTTTGTAAAAAACTTCTGAAGACTCGGTGTAATAATTACTCTTGAATTCAAGGCACACATCTCGAAATAAAACTACAAATTGCAAAAACAGTTGTGGCAGTTGTTTCAAGTTTCCCTCTGGGATTAGAGCAGCTTAACATTTACCGTCTGCTGTGCCATAATAGATTTGATAGTGGTGTTCAAAATCATGAGGAGTCTGGTCAAAGTAGATAGGGAGAAACTGTTCCCATTAGTGGAAGGATCGAGAACCAGAGGGCACTGATTTAGGGTAATTGGCAAAAGCAGCAATGGGGACGTGAGGAGAAACTTTTTCACACAGCTAAGAGGGTGGTGAAGGCAGGGTCAATTGAGGCATTCAGAATAAATTGAATTATTATCCGAAAAGGAAGAACATGCTGGGCTACAGGGAGAAAGTTCTTCCTTTTCGGATAATAATTCAATTTATTCTGAATGCCTCAATTGACCCTGCCTTCACCACCCTCTTAGCTGTGTGAAAAAGTTTCTCCTCACGTCCCCATTGCTGCTTTTGCCAATTACCTTAAATCAGTGCCCTCTGGTTCTCGATCCTTCCACTAATGGGAACAGTTTCTCTCTATCTACTTTGACCAGACTCCTCATGATTTTGAACACCACTATCAAATCGATTATGGCACAGAGGATGATAAATGCTGAGCTGCTCTAATCCCAGAGGGAAACTCGAAACCCACCATGAACCCGCCACAATTTGCTCCCAGAATCTCATTAGCTAAGCGGAACAACTTGGAAACCAGGGCATGAAATTTCAAGTCTCAAAAAAAGTCAGGAACAGGCCTGGGTTTGACAAAAAAAAAAATTGCTGGTCCACTCTTTTCAATTTCCCATTGGAAAAGTAGCCCACACAAACTTTCCATAGGTGAAAAGAGGTTCAGGTCGTGACCCTGTATGCACATCCTCTGATATCAGGGGTTGCCACTGACAGCCCTAGGGAAACTTGATTTTCTCTATCCTGCAGTACTTCAGGTTGGGCAGGTTTTGGGAGACTTCCAAAAATCCGCCTTGAGCAGGTGAACCTTGGAAGGAAGCCTGCTGAGGTGCTGGAAACATTCAGAAGTGTTAAATAGTTTGAAATGTCACTATATGCTACATTATAAGTTAGATGTGTTTTTACTGCAGTGATCATAGGGCTCTGTCCCACATTGACCAGTTTTATGTCACCCTGAGATGCAACAGAGTACTCTGGGCAATGTCTTCAAAAGTGAAATAATTCATGAGCTTCAATCTCAAATGCAAGCAGTGAAGATTGGCTTCTGGACCTATGGTCGAGATGATGGGTAAGCAAAAAGGAGTTCACTACCTGGATCTGTAGAACATCCTGAAAACAGTCTCAGCTGAGAGACTAATGCAACATTAAGACACCACACCCTGCTACTTTTATTTATTCTTTCGGGGACGTAGGTGTGGCTGGCAAGGCCGGAATTTGTTGTCCATCCTTGATTGAATATCTTGTCAAATTCCTTGTCCATGGTCATATTGTGCAGAATATCATTATATTTCTGCTCAGCTAAATATGGGAAGACTGCAAAAAGGCTTCATAGAATCTCTGGTTTTGTCTTCTCTGTTGAGTTTGTCAATCAGTGAACTAAACCTCCCAAGCTCCCTATCTTTGATAGTATGTTTTTACCTTACTTTGGGGTTAGGCAGTAGTTGATCAGAGCATAAACTGTAGACTGGGCTGAGAGTCTAAATAAACTTGGAGTTGGCTGGTATAATTTGTTGAGGACCTTAATGTATGTTCTTGCTTTATTTGTTTGTTATCTGTATGCTTTTTGTTCCACTAGCTAAGGACACTATGGTTGAACTGTATCATAGGTTCAATTTTCTCAGCATTGTTAATTATTCAAATACTTACACTTCCTAATTTTTAAAAAAATTAATTGGTCAACAAGATATGGCAAAATACCAATGGGAAAAATACACAATGACCCTGTGGGTTTCTGACGACTGTTCTCCCCTACTTTCCACTTTGCAATTTAGTTCCTTTAACGTACCTGGAGGATAACTTATTTCAGTTTGTTGTCTTTATAGCCTAACTGTAGGTAGATGTAAACATTTTGAGTGATGGAGTGAGTCATTTACAAGTTAGCAACTGGCAGATGAAAAAAGTTAGAAGATAAAAAACTAACTGAGGACAAGAATACTGGAAGAGACAAACAATCCTACCATTATGGGTGCATTATCCTGGATAACAATCAAAGGATTTATAAGTGAAGTGTCTCCAAACTGAAGTGGTGTACTTGTATCTTGAGCACGTGCATCGGTGCAAATTGTTTTGGATACATTTGGTTGATCTCCTTTATCATTATAGTCATTGCATGTGTTTCTCCCCACAATTCTAGACACAAGAACATTAAAGACATTCATAAGAAAGTTCTGCTTATCCAAGCTCATCTTTCTATTTCACTACCTTTGTTCCCTTAGCATCTAACTGTATTTTGAATGACCCTGATGTTTTTGTCTCAATCGCCATGTCTTGGAGTTAATCAGTTACAGTAATTCCTCACTTAATGTTGTAGCTGCGTTCCTGAAAAGTGCAACTTTAAATGAAACAATATTAAGTGAATCAGATTTTCCCATTACAACAAATGTAAAAGCTATAGTTAGGCTCTGTAGCACCTTTATCATCAGAAAATAAAACAAACATTAAAACATTATACCATGCAAACTGAAATACTATACATTCCTAAATTTCTATATTCATAGTTGAATTAACTTAAAAATAAAATGTTTAAAAATATAAAAGAAATATACCAATTCTTTCTATTTACCACCTGCTTACCGTCTCTCCTGCTCACTGCTCCTGACCCTCCGGCATGCCACTTCCCTCTTCTGCTCCCTCTCACTTGCCACTTCCCTCATGGTGAATGAAGGCGGCGAGAGGAAGGAAATGAGCAAGAGAGTGAGAAGGGTTTCAGTGGGTGGATCACGGAGGGAAGCAGTGAGTGGGAGAGGTAACAATTGGAAGTTTTTAGGAGAGGCAGCAAGCAGGGGGGTGACCAGCACACAAGAGGTGGTGAGGGAGAGGTGGAAAGGTTGGGGTGAAGGAGTGGCAAGGAGAAGGGGGGGTGGGCAGGAGGGGCAGTGAGCAGGAGGGGCAGCTCCAAAATGGTACCAATCGGGTCATGCTACGTTGGCCCCAGCACAAAAGTAAGCTAAAAATGGAAATCCCAATTCTAAGTCCGCATACCAGACCCGTTATATACGTGATGTTAAGGCAGAAAGAGTTAAAACAGGGCAACTTAAATTGGGGACTTACTGTACATTATTCACTATTCAACATTTTACTTTTGTTTAAACAAATAAAACTCAGTGGCATTTTAGCATTGTTCTTTCCTTTATAAGATTCAACTGTAACAGAGATGTTTCATTCAGCATCCTAGCTGTCCAAATTTAAACAATAGTTAGATGTCTGTACGTAGTCTGATGGGACTAGTAGACTTCTAATAATTCACTGTAAAAACGCTTTAGTTCATTACAGTTGAACAGCTAGTTACAAGTGGCTAAACCTGAACAGAAAGCTTCAGTTCTTGAGACAAACTCTGTAAAATAAAGGCTAAATAAGCACACAATGAATAAAAATTATAGTATGAATTTTAGCTTTACAAAAATTCTTATCTTCAGCAATATTACCATCATCTCCCTACCACAGAGTCCAATGTACCAATTAAAACTAAAAACATTAGGGACACATGTAATTAACCTGGAGTTAGTAAAATGTCAGAATTAAACTGATGACAGCTATAAACCTGGTGATTATCTGGGTAATTGGTTTATAATGCAGACATTTCCTTACCCTCCAGAATGGGCATCATTGGAAAATTGCATATTATCCATTTCCTCCCTTCTTAATCCCAGGTTTGTTTCATAATTCTGCTGTACCATGCTAAGCAGCCCCGTTATACTCAAATGCTAGAAATACAAGAAAAAAATGGTGAAAATGGAATTGAAACACATGAAATGATAATTACTTAGAATTTTCAGCATTTTTGATCATGAAGCATTCTCCAGACTGGAGTGGTAGGGAGCTGAACATTCAACTGTTGTGTGAAGAAATCATGCATTCGGTGGCATTCTTTTAGGCATCAATTCTTGTGGGCAACTGGTAATATTGGTCATGTAGACTCATACGTTTACAGCACAGAAGGAGGCCATTCTGCCTATTGTGTCCATGCCAGTCAACAAAGATCCAACTACAATAATCCCATTTTCCAGTACTTGGCCCATAGCCCTGGAGACTATGACAACGCAAGTGAATATCTAAATACTTCTTAAATATTTGACTCAACCATCCTTTCAGACAGTGAGTTCCAGACAATCACCACCCTCTGGGTGAAAAAGTTTCTCCTCAATTCCCTTCTTAGCCTTCTACCTCTTACCTTTCTTGACCAGTCTGCCATGAGGGACCTTATCAAAAGCCTTGCTAAAGTCCACATAGACCACGTCAAGTACATTACCCTCATCAACACTCCTGGTTACCTCCTCAAAAAGTTCAATCAAATTTGTCAAACACAACCTTCCCTTAACTATCCCCGATTAATCCGTGTCTCTCCAATTACAGATATATTCTGTCCCTCAGAATTCTTTCTTGTAACTTCCCCACCACCAAGGTTAGACTGACTGGCCTGTAATTTCCCAGTCTATCCCTTTCTCTTCTTTTTTAAAAAATAATCAGACAACATTAGCAATCCTCCAGTCCTCTGGCACCTCACCTGTGGCCAGAGAGGATTTGAAAATTACTGCCAGGGCTCCTGATATCTCTTCCCTTGCCTCCCTCAACAGCCTGGGATACATTTCATAGGGCCTGTGAATTTATCCACTTTTAAGGCCGCTAAACCCACTAGAATATTCTCTCTTTCAATTAATTTCCTCTAATATTTCAGAGTCCTCCACCCTGATGTCTTTACCTGCATTGTCCTTTTCCATTGTGAAGATCAACACCAAGTATTCGTTGAGAACATCTTCTGGGTCCACACACAGATTATCTCTATGGTCCTTAATTGGTCCTACTCTTTCCCTAGTTATTCTCCTGCTCTTTATATACTTAAAAAAAAAAACCCTTTGGGTTTTCCTTTATTCTACCCACCAATGCTTTCTCATGCACTCTCTTAGCTTTCCTAATTTCCTTTTTAAGATCCCCCCCGCACTTTTTATACTCCTCCAGGGACTCTGCTGTATTGAGCTCTCGGTATCTGTCATAAACTTCTCCTTTTTTCTTAATCCTAACCTTTATGTCCCTTGACATCCAGGGTTCTCCAGACTTGGTCCCCCACTTTGTCTTTACAGGAACATATTTGCTCTGTACTCTCGCCATTTCCTCCTCAAATACCTCCTACTGCTCTGGCGCAGTTTTATCTGCAAGTAGCTGCTCCAACTCCACTTGGACCAAATCGTATCTCATCTTAGTAAAATTAGCCTTTCCCCAGTTTAGAACTTTTATTCCCGGTCCAACCTTATTCTTTTCCATAACTATCCTAAATCTAACTGAGTTGTGATCACTATCTCCAAAACACTCCCCTACTGATACGCCATCCAGCTGCTCGGGCTCATTTCCGAATATTAGGTCCAGAACTGCCCCCTCCCTTGTTGGGCTTTCAATGTGCTTGCTAAAAAAGTTCCTCCTGGGTGCAACTTAAGAATTTTGCTCCCTCGCTACCTTGCACATTAATACTATCCCAGTTAATATTTGGGTAGTTAAAATTCCCTACTATTACTGCCTTGCAATGAGCCGCAGTCGATCACCAGCTAAAGTGTACACACCAAAATATAAAACTCAACAATAAGGAGTCCTCTGCAAAGCCTGCTAGAACAATCACATACGAGGTCAACATCTGGGGAATGCTTCCTGCTCCAAGTATGAAGATCCTACAATATTCTCCACAACTGCTGCACCTTAACCTAGTCCCATCTGGCGCAGAAGGTTAACAAAGAACAAAGAAAAGTACAGCACAGGAACAGGCCCTTCAAGCCTGCGCCAATCATATTTCCCATCAACTAAAACATTTTGCACTTCCAGGGTCCGTATCCTTTTATTCCCATCCTATTCATGTATTTGTCGAGCTGCCTCTTAAACACCACTATCGTACCTGCTTCCACCACCTCCCCTGGCAGCGAATTCCAGACACTCACTACCCTCTGCGTGAAAAACTTGCCCCGCACATCTCCTCTATAGTTTTCTCCTCTCACCTTAAATCTATGTCCCCTAGTAACTGACTCTTCCACCCTGGGAAAAAGCTTCTGACTATCTAAGGAGCAGTTGGGGAATAGATTAAGAGACCCCAGCCAGAATTGATCTACAAGAGAATGGGCACCCACACTGCAAATCTGAGTACCAATGTTCAGTAGGTAAACAGCATGTGGATTGCTCCACATTCCAAGTTTAAACACACCGTTCTTGCTAAAATAAGGATGCCCATGAAGTAGCTGAGGATCAAATGGAATAACTTTTCAGAAATCACGGAGATTTTTCAGTGATTAAAACTAGCCATGTTACTGGTTTCTGGTTGAAAACAACACATCCTTGACTTTGGCACCATATACAACAATCGGTTGGTGTGTCTGGGTGAATTAATGTTAACAAGTTCAACATAAAAACAGAACTCCATGAACATTCACAAAGTGTAAACAGTATTTTTGCTCAGGTTTACTGAAAGATGGATAAAAAGAAAGCATTACATTTTCTTAGCCTAAACAATCAACAAGTAGCTAAGTCAGAAAGCTTTCATGTCATTCTTGGAATCAAATTCAATCGAGCTGGAGCAGATCAGTGATCAATACCTTGAATAACAACTAATGCCTAAACCCTGAAATACCATACATTGCATTTCAGGACTCAATCTGATTTTGCAAAAGTTAATGTACCTTATTTTTATGCCTCTTAACCTAAAGCTCCTGCTGTGAAAAATTGCACCATTGGTGGCTCCAGTTTCAGTTTTCAGGATTAGTGAGCAACTAATATTTAGATTTCATTAATCCTGAAGGTTGAACCTGCACACTCTGCAAGGAATGGCTCACATCCTGATCCCTCAAATCCACTGCATCATCTACAAGGCTCAAATCAGGAGTGTGATGGAACACTTACCCCTCACCAGGGTGAGACACAATAACAAACCAATAAGCTTGACCTTACCCAGGTAAAAGCAGTTTGTTTGATCTATGCCCCTGTTACAGTCACTGACAAATGTACTAATTATGGGTTGCAGCATGGCAACTCGACAAGATTACTTCACCAGCACCTCCCTTCCTATGACATCTATCAACATCATCAAAAAGGAGTGATGCAGTTTAGGAATGTGGATCATCATCACCCTTTTACATCAATTAAGAGTTGGGCATTAAATGCCACCTTACTAGCAGTACTTAAACCGTGAGAACATATTTAAGAGAGAGTAGGCAACTCTTGTGGTGTCCATTGTCCACTCTATCAGAGGTCTTTTCGTATGAAAAGAAGCATGGTTTGGGAGCCGGCTTTATGCATTTTTCATTTTCAAATCATGAAAGCGTTTACCAGAAAGAGTAGGTTTTGTTTTTACAAACAGTCACATATGTAAAAGCAAAATACTGCAGATGCTGGAAATCTGAAACAAACACAGAAAATGCTGGTAAAACTCAGTAGGTCTGACTGCAGCTGTGGAGAGAGAAATAAAGTTGACATTTCAAGTCCATATGACCCTTCTTCAGAGCTCTGAAGAATCATACAGACTCAAAACATCAACTCTGTTTCTCTCTCCACAGATGATGTCAGAACTACTGAGTTTTTCCAGCATTTTCTGTAGTTTGTCACATATGTAATTTGCAGAAACCGGAAGCAATTTTGTTTTAAAGAATCTCATAACATGTACCCTGATGGGGTTTGAAGAACTGTACTTGACTACTATTGAGTCATCAAATTTCACATAAGCACAAGAAAAGCATGTTTGACCAGTTAAGGTTGCCTGGATTATAGAGATAACAGGTGCATACAAAAGAATAGAATTCAAGTTGAGAATTCTGCCCAAGTGCTTCACATGCCAATTCAGCTTCATTGCTGGCAGTTGTATTTTGTAGCAACCTTTCAGATTGATAGAAAATGTTGAGGGGAAACTGAACAAGAGTTGAATGTCTTGAAGAAGCAGGGAGATCTGGCTTGCATGCTAAAGGCATTTGTATTGTTATACAAGACTGATAGTCTTGTTAAGTCCAGTCTCTATTCCCATTTTTAAAAAATACTCGGTGGTCAAGAAATTGGATCGCTGTGTGCCCATTCAGTGGGCATAAAACGAGCACCTAAAGTCCAATATGATGGGCAATGAACGTGTGAAAGCGCATTCTGCACCACTAGTGCTGTGTGCTGTGCTGGTTAAATGTTCCACCATAGGCATTCAGGGCTTGTAACCAAAACAGGCGTTAGTTATTTGTGTATGCAAAGGACCGGTCAGAAACTCCCTTTACAAGATTCAATTATGGCTGACCACAGCATATGCCATGAATGCTGTGGTCTGTTTCTTCAGGCGCTTAGTAGCCAAACAAGCAGAGGGTTGCTGAAGGCTGCCATGAGAAATGCAAGTTTCAACTTTTAAAAGCTAGATTTATCATGAAGTCGAGCAGAGGCGTGGTCCTCCTGTCCCACATTAAATCAGAGTGCAGTTGCCAGACATTGCTTTTCCTCCTTCCGATTGCTACCTCTGCCCAGGGCTCTTCAGAAAGGACTTCGGCTGGCATCTTAGTCAGTTGATCTAGCTGCCACCCCTCCACCCTTGACCTATGGTCGGCGAACTGGGTTATTGCCCATTGGGAATATAAAAATGATGGCCTGTGCACCGATTTGTCTTAGTCTTACCACTGGCCTCAATCAGCACATGCAGGGTGCACTGCGCTGGGATCGTGCATTCAGATTAGATTCAGCCAGAATCTAATTTCTGGGCTAGTTCTCTTTCAATGGTTGTGCCAGGTGATCCATGAGCATGCAGGGTTTTTTGTGATCAAGGAGTATACAAAAGGCACTTTACTACCTAACATTTAGTGAAAGACACTGGAAACCAACATCCATGTACTGGCTCTTCTGCTTTTACAAAGTCACCATTGGCAGCTAGTGGCATTAGCCAGACAGTGTAATAATACACAACCTTTCATCTACACAATTAAAAGGAGTGGAGCAACCTACTTAGCCTTCTCACTTTAAAATGATAGTTTTCCCATTACTGCTAATATTTTATTACAATTATTACTGTGCAGATTTGGAAGCTTCATTTTTCACAATTCACACTAATTTTGAAAATGGGCAAGCTATATTTACAGTCATTTGGTAGTACAGAGCTTGAATATTGCTGAAAAAAGAAGCATGCTGTTGAAGCTTTTTGTCTTGCACTCATCAGGTCAGTTTGCAAGAATACCAAGTGTTTTTTTTATTCATTCATGGGATTTGGGCGTCACTGCGTAAGCCGGAATTTATTGCCCATCCCTGAATTGCCCTTGTTCAGAGGGCATTTAAGGGTCAATCACATTGCTGTGGGTCTGGAGTCACATGTAGGCCAGAACAGGTAAGGACAACAGATTCCCTTCCCTAAAGGACATTAGTGTATCGGATGGGTGATAAAAGGAACAACAATTTATACTCCAAGGTCCAAGAGAGATCTTCAGAATTATGAAAGGATTCATTAGACGTGGAGATGCTTACACTTCTTGGGGGAGACCAGAACTAGGAGACATAATTATAAGACCGTCATTAAATCCAATGAGTAAAGAAGTTCCTCCTGAATAGCCTAGAGAGTGGCAAGAATGTGGAACACACTACCACCCGGAATGGTTGATGTGAATAGCATAGATGCATTTAAGGAGAAATTAGATAAACATGAGGGAGAAAGGAATAGAAAGATATGCTGATAGCACAAGATGAATTAGGGAGGGAGGAGGCTCGTGTGGAGCATAAACATTGTCATAAAGTAGTTGTGACAACTGGCCTTTATCTGTGCTATAAAATTCAATGCAATTACATTTTCACCATCTACCTATAAAAGGAAAGGGCATTTGTTCAATGCGATTGAAAAGTACTCTATTTGCCACATAGAAATAATTTTTACAGTTAGCAAAATGTCTCTCAGCAGCAGCAGGAAAATGCCCAATTGGAGTTGTCAAGCTCCCCCATCCCCACCCCATTAACCTGGCTAAATCATCCAGTCAGGGCTGCACACAGCCAAATTAATGCTTATACATTATTTTCAAAACTTCTCCAAGATTTGGTTGTCATTACCCACTTTCCTCTTACCTCACTTTAACCTGGCACTCACCAGTTCCAGCTGCTGTGCTATTTCCTAATAACAGCCACAGTTAATGGCAGAAATCTTCTCCCATCCACAACATCATGGCTTCCAGCTTCTCCATTCTTTACCCCCCACCACCACCCCCCCAACCATCCCATGGGGATCCTATCCCTTCTTACTCCATGTTGTTCTAAGGGATTGAACAACAACTCACGCTTACTTTGGCTACAACCTCACCATAACATCCCAACTCCTATACTCAATGCTTTGATTTATGAAGGCCAGTATGCTAAAAGCTTTCTTTACTACCCTCTCTACCTGTGACACCACTTTCAGGGAATTATGTATCTGAACTCCTATATCTCTTTGTTCCTCCGCACTCCTCAGTGCCCTACCATTTACTGTGTATGTCCTACCTTCGTTTGTCCTTCCAAAATGCAACACCTCACACTTTTCTGCATTAAATTCCATCTGCCTTTTTCTGGCCCATTTTTCCCGTTGGTCCAGATCCCTCTGCAAGCTTTGAAAGCCTTCCTCGCTGTCCACAACGCCTCCAATCTTAGTGTCATCAGCAAACTTGCTGATCCAATTCACCACATCATCCAGATCATTGATATAGACAACAAACAACAATGGTCCCAAAACAGATCCCTGAGGCACACCACTAGTCACAGGCCTCCAGTCTAAGAAGCAATCATCCACTACCACTCTGTCTTCTCCCACACAGCCAATTTCGAATCCAGTTTACAACCTCTCCATGAATACCAAGTGTCTGAACCTTCTGAACTAACCTCCCATGTGGGACCTTGTCAAAGGCCTTACTAGAGTCCATGTAAACAACATCCACAGCCTTTCCTTCATCTACTTTCTTGGTAACCTCCTCGAAAAACTCTACAAGGTTCGTTAAACATGACCTATCATGCACAAAGCCATGCTGACTATCCTTAATCAGCCCTTGGCTGTCCAAATAATTGTATGTCCGATCTCTCAGGACACCTTCCAATAATTTACCTATTACTGACGTCAGGCTCACTGGCCTGTAATTACCTGGTTTACTTTTGGAGCCTTTTTTAAACAACGGAACAACATGAGCTACCCTCCAATCCTCCGGCACCTCACCCGTGGCTAAGGACATTTTAAATATTTCTGCCAGGGCCCCTGCAATTTCTACACTAGTCTCCCTCAAGGTCCGAGGGAATATCATGTCAGGCCCAGGGGATTTATCTACCTTTATTTGCTGTAAGGCAGCAAGCACCTCCTCCTCTTTAATCACTATATGTTGCATGACACTGCTGCTTGTTTCACTTCCTTCCTTATACACCATGCCAGTTTCCTGAGTAAATACTGATGCAAAAAAACTGTTTAAGATCTCCCCCATCTCATGAGGCTCCACACATAGACGACCACTCTGACCTTCAAGGGGACCAATTGTGTCCCTTACTATCCTTTTACTCTTAATATACTTGTAGAAACCCTTCGGGTTTACCTTCACATTATCTGCCAAAGCAACCTCATGATTTCTCTTTGCCTTCCTGATTTCCATTTTTAGTATTTTTTTACATTTTCTATACTCTACAAGTACCTCATTTGCTCCTTGTTGCCTATACCTGCTATACACTCTCTCTTCTTCTTAACCAGATCGCAAATATCCCTTGAAAACCAAGGTTCTCTATGCCTGTTAACTTTGTCTTTAACCCTGACAGGAACATGCAAACTCTGCATTCTCAAAATTTCGCCTTTGAATGCCTTCCACTTACTGAACACATCCTTGCTAGAAAACAACTTATCCCAATCCACTCTTCCTAGATCCTTTCTCATTTCCACAAAATTGGCCTTTCTCCAATTTAGAATTTCAACTCGAGGACCAGACCTATCCTTATCCATAATTAACTTAAAACTAATGACATTGTTGTCACTGGACCCAAAATGCTCGCCTACACATACTTCTGTCACCTGACCTGTCTGGTTCCCTAATAGGAGATCAAGTATTGTATCCTCTCTCGTTGGTACCTCTATATATTGATTTAGAAAACTTTCCTGAACACATTTGACAAACTCCAAGCCATCCAGCCCTTTTACAGTATGGGAGTCCCAGTCAATATGTAGAAAGTTAAAATCTCCTACTATCACAACTTTCTGTTTCTTACATCGGTCTGCTATCTCTCTACAGATTTGCTCCTCCAATTTTCTCTGACTATTGGGCGGTCTATAATACAACCCTATTAGTGTGGTCACACCTTTCCCGCTCCTCAGCTCCATCCATATGGCCTCTGTGGACAAGCCCTCCGGGCTGTCCTGTCTATGCAAAGCTGTGATATTTTCCCTGACTAGTAATGTCTCTCCTCCCTCTTTCATCTCTCCCCCTCTATCACGTCTGAAACAACGGAACCCCGGAACATTGAGCTGCCAGTCCTGCCCCTCCTGCAACCAAGTCTCACTAATAGCAATAATGTCGTAATCCCACGTGCCAATCCACGCCCTAAGCTCATCTGCCTTTCCGACAATATTCCTTGCATTGAAATAGATGCACCTGAGAACATTTCTATCACGTACAAGCCTTTGATTTCTGTCTATACATGCATCCCTCGCTTGACCTTTATCCTCCTCCACCTCACTATCTGCTCTAACACTCTGGTTCCCCATCCCCTGAAAATCTAGTTTAAACCCCCCTGGAGCAGCACTAGCAAACCTACCCGCTATTGGGCTATAGCTTTTTAAAAAATGAGGGAGGAAAAAGAAAAACAGGGAATTACAGACTGATTAGCCTAACATCAGTGGCAGGAATAATGCTAGAGTCTATTATAAAGGATGTGACAACAGGACACTTAGAAAATATCAATGGGATTAGACAAAGTCAACATGGATTTATGAAAGGGAAATCAAGTTTAACAAGCCTACTAGAGTTTTTGAGGACCTAACCAGCAGAATAGATAATGGAGAACCTGTAGATGTGCTGTATTTGGATTTTCAGAAAGCTTTTGATAAAGTCCCACATAAGAGGTTAGTGTGCAAAATTAAAGCACACGGGATTGGGTTAATATATTGGCACGGATTGAGAATTGAAGTTAGCAGACAGGAATAAATGGGTCTTTTTTGGAATGGCAGGTGGTGACTAGTGGGGTACCACAGGGATCAGCGCTCACAAAATATATCAATGATTTGGATCAGGGAACCAAATGTAATATTTTCAAGTTTGCTGACAACACAAAACATGGGAATATGAGTGGTGAGGAGGATGCTAAGAGATTTCAAGACGATTTCGACAAGTTGAATGAGTGGGCAAATACATGGCAGATGCAGTATAACGTGGATAAGTGTGAAGTTATCCGCTTTGGTAAGAAAAACAATATGGCAGAGTGTTATTTAAATGTTGATAGATTGGGAAATGTTGATGTACAAAGGGACTTGGTCCTTGTACACCAGTCACTGAAAGCAAGAATGCAGGTACTACAAGAAGTTAAGAAGGCAAATGGTATGCTGGCCTTCATTGCGAGGGAACTTGAGAACAAGAGCTGCAGTCTTACTTGCAGCCATACAGGGGCTTGGTGAGACCACACCTGGAGTATTGTGTGCAGCTTTGGTCTCCTTACCTAAGAAAGGATTTACTTGCCATAGAGGGAATGCAGCGAAGGTTCACCAGACTGATTCCTTGGAATGGCAGGGTCGTTGTATGAGGAGAGATTGATCTGACTAGGCCTGTATTCACTGGAGTTTAGAAGAATGAGAGGGGATCTCATTGAAACGTATAAAATTCTCACAGGGATGGACAGACCGAATGCAGGGATGATGTTTCCTCTGGCTTGGGCGGGGGGGGGTGCTGGGGGTGGAGTCTAGAACAAGGGGTCACAATCTTAGGATACAGGGTAGGCCATTTAGGACTGAGATGGAGGAGAAACTTCTTCACAGAGGGTGATGAACCTGGGGAATTCTCTACCATAGAGGGTTGTTGAGGCCAAGTCACTGAATATATTTAAGGAGGAAATAGCTAGATTTCGCAACTGTAAAGGCATCAAGGAGTATGGGGTGAGAGCAGGAGTCTGGCATTGAGATAGAGGATCAGCTATGATTATATTGAAAGACGGAGCAGGCTCGAAGGACCAAACGATCTATTCCTGCTTCTATTTTTTCTGTTTCTAGCATTAGCTGCCATTGTGGATTCATGGTTCAGGAGTCGTTGAAAATGTTCTTTCCAGGATTTACGATTGGCATTGTCATCCTTAAGAAAATAAACCTCATCCATTGAGCAAAGGGGGATTTATCCATTTGACCTTGGGTCTTTAGATGGCCCTGGTGACTTCAAAAAAGCTTTGCATGTCATGATGGTCAGCACATTGTTGGTTCTCTAGGGCTCGCTCTTCCCATCACATGTTCTTTATCTTTTGAATTTACCTTCAGGTGTCAGCCTTGAGTTGTTGGAATGCTGCCTTCTTGACTTTCGAATATATAAAATAGGAGCAGTAGGGGCCGAATGGCCTACTCCGCCATTCAATAAGATCATGGCTGATCCGTTTGCTTTGAATTCCACATTCCCATCTATCCCCCGATTACCTTTGAATCCCTTGCCTAACAAGCATCTATCCAACTCTGCCTTAAAAACATTCAATGATCCCACCCCCACCACCTTCGGAGGCAGATAATTTCAAAGTCACACAACCCTCAGAAAAATGTCTCATCTCTGTCCTAAAAGGGCAACCCCTAAGTTTAAAACAGTGCTCCCTAGCTATGGACTCACCCACCAGAGGAAACATCCTTTCTACATCCACCTTATCAATATCATTCAGGATCTCATATACTTCAATCAAATCACCAATGGTGACCAATGGTCTCACCAATGGCCTGCATAATTGAAGCTTAACATCCTTACTTTTATAAAACAAAAACAAGATTACCTGGAAAGACTCAGCAGGTCTGGCAGCATCGGCAGAGAAGAAAAGAGTTGACGTTTCGAGTCCTCATGACCCTTCCACAGAACTGAGCGAATATAAGGAGGGGTGAAATGTTCAATCCCTCTTGTAATAAAGGATAGCATTCCATTAGCCTTCTTAATTACTTGCTGTACCTGCATACTAACTTTTTGTGACTCATGCACTAGAACACCCAGGTCCCGCTGCATCTTGGAATTCTGCAGTTGTTCCCCGTTTAAGTAATACTCTACTTTTTATTCTTCCTGCCAAAGTGAACAACTTCACATTTTCCTACATTACATTCTGTCTGCCAGATCTTTGCCCACTCACTCAACCTATCTATATCCATCTGCAACCTCGTGTCCTCTTCACAACACACTTTCATAGAGTCATAGAGGTCTACAGCACAGAAAAAGGCCCTTTGGCCCATCGAGTCAGCACCAGTCAAACAAGTACCTAACTATTCTAATCCCATTTTCCAGCACTAGGCCCATAGCCTTGTATACCATGGCATCGCAAGTGCACATCAAATACTTCTTAAATGTTATGAGGGTTTCTGCCTCCATCACCCTTTCAGGCAGTGAGCTCCAGATTCCCACCACCCTCTGGGTGAAAAAAATCTTCCTCATAACCCCTCTAAACCTCTTGCCCCTTACCTTAAATCTATGCCCCCTGGTTATTGATCCCTCCACCAAGGGGAAAAGTTCCTTCCTGTCTACCCTATCTATGCCCCCATAATTTTACACACCCCAATCATGCCCCCCCTCAATCTGCTCTGCTCCAGGGAAAATAACCCAAGTCTATCCAATATCTCCTCATAACTAAAACTCTCCAGCCCAGGCAACATCCTGGTAAATCTCCTCTGCACTCTCTCTAGTGCAATCACATCCTTCCTATAATGCAGATTCCAGAACTGCACGCAATACTCCTAGCTGTGGCCTAACCAGCGTTTTATACAGTTGCAGCATAACCTCCCTGCTCTTGTATACTACACCTTGGCTAATAAAGTCAAGTATCCCTTATGCCTTCTTAACCACCTTAGCTACTTGTCCCGCTACCTTAAGGGACTGGTGGACATGCACACCAAGGACCCTCTGATCCTCAGTACTTCCCAGGGTCCTACCATTCATCGTGCATTCCCGTGCCTTGTTTGTGCTGCCCAAGTGCATCACCTCACACTTATCTGGATTAAATTCCATTTGCCACTGATTAGCCCATCTGACCAGCTCGTCTATATCCTCCTGCAATCTAAGGCTATCCTCCTCACTATTTACCATCCCACCAATTTTCATGTCATCCGCGAACTTACTGATCAACCCTCCTACATTCAAGTCTAAATCGTTTAAATGTACCACAAACAGCAAGGGACCCAACACCGATCCCTGTGAAACCCCTCTGGACACAGGCATCCAGTCACAAAAACACCCCTCAATCATCACTCTCTGCTTCCTGCCACTCAGCCAATTCTGGATCCAATTTGCCAAATTGCCTTGGATCCCAGGGGCTCTTGCCTTTGATATCAGTCGCCCATGCAGGACCTTATCAAAAGCCTTGCTGAAGTCAAATGCATTGCCCTCATCTATACACCTGGTCACCTCTTCGACAGATTCAATCAAATTGGTCAGACATGACCTCTCTTTAACAAAACCATGCTGACTGCCCTTGATTAATCCCTGCTTCTCCAAGTGTAGATTAATTCTGTCCCTCAGAATTGCTTCCAATAGCTTCCCCATCACTGAGGTTAGACTGACTGGCCTGTTGTTCCCTGGTTTATCCCTTCCTCCCCTTTTGAATAACAGTACCATATTAACTGTCCTCCAGACCTCTGGCACCTCTCCTGTGGCCAGAGAGGTATTGAAAATTATTGCCAGTGCCCCTGCTATCTTCTCCCTTGCTTCACTCAACAGCTTGGGATACATTTCACCCGGGCCTGGAGATTTATCTATTTTTAAGCCTGCCAGACTAGTTTGAACCTCCTTCCTTTCTATGCAAATTTCTTTAATTATGTCACAGTCCTTCTGCCTGATTTCTACCCACATCATCCCTCTCACGTGAACACCGACACAAAGTTTTCATTTAGAACCCTACCTATGTCTTTTGGCTCCACACACAAATTACCACTATGGTCCTTAATGGGCCCTACTCTTTCCCTAGTTATCCTCTTACTCTTAATGTACTTGGAAAATAACTTTGGATTTCCCTTTTTTTTTAACCTGCCAATGTTTTCTCATGCCCTCTTTTTGCTCCCCTAATTCTTTTTTTCAGTTCCCCCCTACACATTCTATACTCCTCTAGGGCTTCCGCTGTTTTGAGTCCTCGGGATCTGCCATATGCCTCCCTTTTTCTCTTTATTCAATCCTGTATATCCCTCAATATCCAGGGTTCCCTGGATTTGTTGGTCCCACCCTTTGTCTTTACTAGAATATGTTGGCCCTGTACTCTCCCTATTTCCTTCTTGAATAAGTCCATCTGCTCTGATGCAGATTTACCTAAAAGTAGCTGCTCCAGTCCACTCTGGCCAAATCATATCTGATCTTGTTAAAATCGGCCTTCCCCCAATTTAGAACTCTGATTTCTGGCCCATCCTTGTCCTTTTCCATAACAACCTTGAATCTAACAGAGTTATGATCACTATCTGCAAAATGCTCACCCACTGATACCTCTCCCACTTGCCCAGCTTCATTCCCTAAAATTAAGTCCAGGACCGCCCCCACTCTTGTAGGGCCTTCTACATACTGGCTTAAAAAGCTCTCCCTGGATGCATTTTAAGAATTCCACTCCCTCTAAACCTATCACACTATGACTAACCCAGTTAATGTTGGGGAAGTTGAAATCCCCCACTATTACTACTCCATTATTTTTACACTTCTCTGAAATTTGCCTACATATCTGCTCTTCTACTTCTCTCTGACTGTTTGGGGGCCTACAGTACACTCCCAGCAATGTGATTGCTCCTTTTTTGTTTTTCAGTTCTACCCATATGGCTTCATTTGAGGAGCCTTCTAATATGTCATCCCTCCTTACTGCTGTAATTGATTCCTTGATCAATATTGCAATACCCCCTCCTCTTTTACCCCCTTCCTTATCTTGCCTGAAGGTCCTATATCTTGGAATACTAAGCTGCCAATCCTGCCCCTCTCTCAACCATGTCTCTGTGACAGCAATGACATCATACTTCCATGTGTTAATTTGTCCCCTCAACTCATCTGCCTTATTTGTCAGATTCCTTGCATTAAAATAAATACCATCCAACCTTGCCAAACTCCCTTGTGCCTTAACTGGCCTATAATTTCTATGCCTTTCAGACTCACTTGCTCTCTTCTAATTTTGGCTGTGCATCTCCCCCTGCTGAACCTACTCTCAGGATCCCATCCCCCTGCCAAGTTAGCTTTCCTACCTTTGCGTCATCTGCAAATTTACCTACCATGCCTTCAATCCCCTCAACCTGCAACCTTCTACCAAACGGAGGTAGTTCATTCTTGTTCTAGGAGGTCACATATTTAAGCATTTTTTTCAGTCGAACCAGTCCTGGTGATGACGATGCTCGAGCTCAATGGTCTGGGCACAGGAGTCTCGTACAGCTGACTTTATCTGATCTCGCTGTTCTGGAATTGAGTAAATGTGAAGATTTTCCAGATTGATCCTGGGCTGCACTTAGAATTCCTCTCTTTGGTCGGGCTGCTTTAGGATCAAAACATTGATCTTCTTCCTCTTAGGTTTTTGAGTCTTCCAAAGTCTTGGTGCTAGGTGGATGTCCATCACTGATTGATCAAGTCTGTGATCTATCCTGCAGGTATCAGTCCCCCATATGGATCAAGTGATAAACACATCAGTTAGATCTTTGATCCAAGAGATGCCAATGCTTTGATCTAGGTTGTCTCCATGTGGTTTTGTATTTGTCCTTCTGGCAGAAGAGAGCATTTATTATAACGAGGCCATGTTGAGCAGGCACACTGTCAGAAGGAGGAAGCTACTTGCATTGTCTATTCCCACCCATTTGGAACAAACAGGGGATATACCTTCCACCAAAAAGGAAAGACTGACGGCTGCCCTCATGTTCAAAGGATTAGTTTTGTCATGTGGAACAGGATATACTGCCAGAATTCCCCAATTGTAAAAATGAAAGACTCATGACACTTTACCTACAGCTCAGCTGTAACCAATATGGTACCATCATCAGTGTTTATGCCCTGATCCTCGACTCCAATGAAGATGTTTTGGAAAAGTTCTTTTCTGACCTTGAAGTCCTTACTGCCATCCCAAAAGAAAATACCATCCTCTGGGGAATTTTATTGTCAGGGTCGGTTGATGTCCAGAGTAGAGCCTTTGGGAGAAACTTGTTGATATCCTTCTAACATTAACATAAGCACCATAACACAAGTACACTTGCAGCTATGCAACATAAGAATTCAAAAACAGAAAATATTTTACAAGTTTGCAGCAACAAATGCATAATTTTTAATAAGCACATATAAAACCAAACCCCATGCATCGGTTGGCATAGGAAAGGATTCATATCTTAGGATCAGCTCTAAAATCATTGTTGTCTAGGTGCATGCACAGTAGAAACAAGGAAGGTCATTTGCCATAAATTTCCAAATATAATATACATTTTCCCCTAAAATTGATCTAGAAGTTAGAGTACGTATTTTCCATGATAACAAATCAAAGTGGGTTTTTTTTGCAGCCAGTAAGTGGGTCACATGGGGAATTCAGTCGACCCTGTTTGGGCTTGACTACCTTTCCCTAGCAAAGGTTTGCATTATTTTATTAGGCTCATAGATGAACTCAGGGTAGATCTCAGTTTGCCTGCCTGACACTATATAAGGGCAAAAGATTGGAAACTCTAACAGGGAAGCAAGTGGATTACAAAATTGCTGCCTGCAAGAGGATTAAACTGTGCATCCTTTAGCATTTCTTTCAAGATTGGCTTTGTGATGGTTCTCCTCTGAGGCAATGCATCTGAGGGTTGCAAGGCTTTACTTCACCAAAGGACTCAAATGGCATAATAAGGAGTGCAGGATCCAACATCCAAAACTTTTTACGGGATGACAGATACTCAGGGTCCAGATATGTTATATGGTATATCATATAAAACATGAGAGAGAGCAGGTAGTGCAGGAATCCTCAAGAGTGTGGCGTTTGTGAACAGACCTCCAAGCCTGTTACAGCTGGCGTCCATCACTTACAACTGGTCTGTCATGCCCCTGGGAATGACACTTTGACCAGAGTATTGCAAAAAAGTTTAGTGGCATATTATACACAGTGGTAAGAAAAAGTTGACTTTTAATTCATGAAAGTCAAGGCACATATTAATTTTGGAGACATACGATATTTGGAAAATTATGGTATTCAAACAATCTCTGCCAAGCAGACTAGTGACTGAGAAAAACCTCAGTTTGAGTCAAATTGGTAGAGTCCTTAGATAGTAAAATCACAACAAAATAACCACAATAAAAACACACACGACATAATTGCATTACACATTACAGAATGGCTTTTTTATCTACCTACACACAAATCTATATATTAGTATTCAGATTGATTTTCAATTAAACAAAAGGAACCATTTATTTTCATCTACCTGCCAACAATTGCTCCCTTAGTGACCTCACTACCACCTTTAAACATGAATATAAGATCTAAGTTAATTAATAAAAGGTATTCCCTCAATCCAAGCTGCAAACAACTACAAGAGTAAGACATTCTAATTACTTGGCTGAACATGCGAATATCATCTTCACCATTCAGCTATTTTAATGAATCTTACCTGAGGTTGATAATTGTTGAAACCAGTTATGACACAAATGTTTCAAACAGTCACCGGTAAGGATATTTAGACAAAGCGACCAGCACTCAGATTATTCAGTTGGTCCATTGGCCTAGCTATCAGATTCATTACTGAAATCATTTTATTGACCCCTGACAGCTGAGCTCACCCACTAAGAACAGAGTTCCAGGTTTCTCATACCTTAAAGCAGACAGACCACAGTGGTTCAAGGTGGGGTGGCTCCCAACCACATTCTCAAGGGCAATTAGGGAAGGGTAATAAATACTAACCTTGCCAGCGACACCCAGATTCCATTTGAAGTGAGTTTTTTGTAGTCTAGCACAAGGCAAAGTACTTCACCACTTCAACGTTGCAGAAGAAAAAAAAGTGGTTAATATGAGTCATCTTTCAAGCCAAAACAAAGAAAGATTTTGAACAAACTTAAAGTAGAAGCCAGTTTCATTTTGCAAAGCTGCAAAGCAGCAAAGCCCTTCTTGCCTAATCTGGAAACATTACCTGTACTGTTCCACACCCATGCTTACGTGACACGCTGACATTTGTATACAAGCAGCAGACTCTCTAGAACCTGCTTAATATGGAAGCTACTCCAAATGCTGAAGGTTGAAGTGGGAGGTGTTTTAAATGGTCAAAGTTCACGTCAATGCTGCTGTTTCCTGTAGAGATTGGTGATTTTAGGTGGATCAGGGTTTCTGGGTGTGACATAGATGATTCTTACTTTCAGCACAACCAGTAGAATGAAGAAATGTGGCTTTGCCAATTCAAGAGAATGCATTTCTATTTAACTATTTGGTGTTGCTATACTTTAAATATTATTCAAACAATGGTATTCATTTTAATCAGTTCTCCTTTTTAAATTGAAAACCCTTTCTCTAGCTTTCATAGTAACTAATTTTTTTAAACTGGCATTTAAATGCTGAACCATTTTAAGTAACAAAAGAACTTCTGTGACAACTATAATTTTATGAGCTAGATGACACATGATCAAGCAGATATTTATGTGCTACCTGTACAAAACACATTCAAGTGTGTTATTTTAGTACATTTATAAAATATCAGTTAGAAACATCAAGAAAATTCTAAAAGTGAGATTTTCAGTCACAAATCTGGCACTTCTAGTCACTAATTTTCTTTATTGAGTGTGTGACTGAATAGCAACCCAGAGGCTCGGGCTAATGCAGTGGGTACACAGGTTCAAATCCCATCATGGCAGCTGGTGAAATTTAAATTCAATTAGTAAATCTGGGACATAAAGCTAATCTCAGTAACGGTGACAATTAGACTATCATTGATTGTCATAAAAACACAACTGGTTCACTAATGTCCTTCAGGGAAGGAAATCTGCCAACTTTATCTGGTCTGGCCTACACGTGACTCCAGATCTATAGCAATGTGGGTGACTCTTAACTCCCCTCTGAAATGGCCTAGCAAGTCATGCAATTAGGGATGGGCAACAAATGCTGGCATTGCCAGCAATACCCACATCCCATGAAAGAATGAAGAATAAGACTGGCTGGGAATGGTAAATATAGAGAGAACAGATTCTGACAGTGAGGATAATCAGATGCAAGCTGGGAGCTCTCTTTCATCGAGCTCCATAAACATAGCTTAATGTTGAACTGCATTCTTCAGCGCAAAATAAAACTGACATTCAGACTTTTTTCATTGTCAAATTTCTGCATACCATCTTCTCCTAAAAGTTTGACCTTTTCCCTGGGATGCTGTTTCATGGGCACTCCAGTTCTTATCTCAAGTGAACACAATTCTGGTTTGAACCTTGATTATAATTGTTGACAAGCAATTTAACAATGGCGGTTGTCAGAGCCAAGACCAATCTTATCCTCACCTGAGACACAAGCACACAATTATCAGAACAGCAAACAGGAGCAGGAAACTTAGTTGTTCCTTCCCTTTCCAAATACCAGAGATATTAAGGTCAATTGTAACACTCCTCCCACTGAAATCAGGTAATTCAACACTGATTGGTTGTCAAAGCTGAGAACCTCCTGGAGCACATTGGATATATTGGCTAACCAATCATGGGAGTGTCCTCTCTCTTAGTTTTTGCCAATTCCTCCCCCCAACTTACTTACTGAGTCTTCCAGGCAAACTGTCATCCTTCTAGCAATCTGACTGGTTATAGATTCTTTGTGTGTAAGTTTAGAAGGTCAGGTTATCTGAATGTCGTCACCAAAAAGCTGGCATACTGATTCAGGAGCTAACAACAGGAGATTCAGTAGCTATAGAGGGAACAGACAGATCAATATTTAAGGCTAAGCTGTTCTTCAGAATTGAAAAATGAAAGTATATGGAAACACCTCATTAAACCTACATTCAATTGGTGTATTTGGATATTGCAAAAGTTTCATGAGCCATAACTGCTGGGATAACTTTAATCATGTATCTTTGTGGGTCAAATATCAGTGAGATGGTGCGTGGCCTTAAAATTAAGGCTTAGGAATTGATTGTTGGCCTGTATAATGAGATGGAAATTTATTCACGTAGATAGTGATGTTGTGTGACGTATAGGGCCATACGGGTATCATCTTTAATCCTCTGGACCAATGGGAATCCTGTACATTCCTCATGTGATTTCATCGGTTGTTTACTATAACTAAGTTATCAATGGTTGTGACCTTCACACATACTGGCAGTGTTGTGCCTGTGGAGGAGTTTCTACTCCAAAGGTCTTTTCCAATCCTTTATTTCAAGTTTCATTCCAATATATAAACACCACCACTTATTTCATGCCTCATTCAGGAGTGTGTTTGGCCACAGTCGCAAGATACTTGGATAAGCTTGCTATCTTGTAGCAAGCACTGTAATCTAAAGATAGAATAACGTTTAACTGCTGTATTAAAAACTGGTGAAATCCAGTACTAACTATATGTAAATAGAAACAAGAGTTTCTCATTTTCTTTCCTACAAAATATCTATGTTGTAGGATCTTTTCAAGGCTGGGTATTTCCGTATTGTTAGGTTCTAACAGTTGTGTGTTGTACTTCTTATAACTTTAACAGCATGATTCAAGTGATTTGCCTTGTAAAGTTGGCATTATGCCACAGTACTGCCAACTTTTTTTTCCAGGCAAATTGTTACCTTTTCAGTTGCAGTACAGATCTCAGTGGCACTGGGTATCAAACTTGCTGTTTTCTCTTTTGTCTTGGAGGTGATCTCCTTCAAAGAAATTGTAATTGCAAAATGATTATTTAACAATGAATAAATGCACACATCGAATAACAGAGCCATTTTATTTTAATAATGATTATGAAATGGTAACTTTATGCAACACAAATATAGAATGACAACCACTCGTTAACATGTTTCAAAGCTCATGGGAAACGTAGAAAAGTTATACCATGATAAACAGTGAATTAAGATAATTCATGTGCATCAGTTTACTCTAATAGCAGCAGGTCATTTGGCTGATTGTTAATGCTTGATCACAGCACCAAACGCGCATCCCAACTCATCCCTATTGAAATAATCTTTTGCAATGAGGGTGTGTCAAAGTGTCCACCATGCTTTTTATAAGAGACACTTTAAAATATCTGTCAGACTACCACACAATTAGCTCAAAAATCATATTAATTAAACAGTTGATGACAGTATCCTAAGTGATGCAGATGGCCTCAGCATTATGAGGTCTTCCGAGGAGAGTGAAGGAATCCTCAGATTCAGCCCCTGTGACTTCCATCAATCAGTTACTCCAAGATAGATGAGACAAACACTGATGGTTGTCCATTTTATTGGTCCCAGTCCCAGTAAAGAGGCTTGAATAAGTGGGATGAATGACAGAGAGAAAAGTTTGCATTTATACAGTGCCTTTCATGACCTCTGGAGGTGCCAAAACACTTTATAGCCAGTGAATTACTTTTGAAGTGTAATCACTGTTGTAGTGTAGGAAGTGTGGCAGTCAATTTATGCACAAGATCCCACAAATAGCAATGTGATAATGACCAGATAATCTGCTTTAGTGATTTTGGTTGAGGGATAAATATTAGCCAGGGACATGGTAGAGAACTCCCCTGCTGTTCTTCAAAATAGTGCCAAGCAATCATTTACATCCATCTCAGAGGGCAAATGGAGCCTTGGTTTGATACCTCATCCCAAAAACAGCAGCTCCAACAGTACAACATGAACACAGCGCTGTACTGGAATGAAGTCTCAGCCTGGTTTATGTGGTCATATTACCCACAGCCTCATGACTCAGTGGTGAAACTGCTACCACTGAGACACAACTAACACTGCCAATAATAATTGCTCATTGTTGGCTGAAACATCTTAACTGATAGTGGGTTGTGGGGGTTTATAAAATAATCAGAGACATCACTGTAAATTTTTTTCTGAAGTGCAGTGGTATGGCCTTACGCAATAGACTGGCAGGTGCCTCCCACTCCTGGCAACACGGCACTCTCCTTCCAGCTACGACCTGCAGGATGGTAGATCCCTAAGGGAAGTTCCCATTGGAGAAAAACAACATTGCTGCTGGTTGTGAGGGGCACCCGTCAGATTACTATACTCGTTCCAGAATTTTCACCCTTTTGATTGATTTTTAATTTGCATAAATCACTGTAGCAAATCGGAAAGAGGAGATACAGCTAATCTGTATTTATGTTGCAAATACTATGACCACTGGAATAGTGGAAATATCACTGACTAGCAATCCAGACATCAAGGCTAATGTTCAAAACCCACCACAGCAGCTAGTTGACATTGAATGCAATTAATTAAAAAAAGGTGGAATTGAAAGCTAGTCTCAGTCATAGTGACCATGAAACTATCATCAATTGTTGTAAAAATCCAACTGGTTCACTAATGCCCTTCAGGGAAGGAAATTGGCCATCTTTACTTGGTCTGGCCTACGTGTGACTCCAAGCCCATGACAACATGGTTGACTCATAACTGCTCTCAATTTGGGATGTGCAACTAATGCTGAGCTTGCCAGTGACACCTGTGTCCCACAAAAGCATGAAAACGGCCACTACCATCTAGGACAAAGGCAGCAGATAGATGGGAACACCACCACCTGTAAGTTCCCCTCCAAGTTACTCACCATCCTGAATTGGAAATATATCGCCATTCCTTCACTATCGCTGGGTCAAATCCTGGTACTCCCTCCCTAACAGCACTGTGGGTGTACCTACACCACATGGACTGCAGCGGTTCAAGAAGGCAGCTCACCATCGCCTTCTCGAGGACAACTCGGGATGGGAAATAAATGATGGCCCAGGCAGCGAAGCCCTCATCCCGTGAATGAATTTAAAAAAATAGGATCCTGATGCAGGACTTCAGTGACCTTGCTGCAGTTATGGTATTGATGCAGGGTAATCCTCTGGGGACCTGTGTTCGAATCCCACAACAGATGGTGAAATTTGAATCCAACAAAAGCCTGGAGTTAAAAGTCTGATGATGACCATGAAACCAATGCCAATTGTCATAAAAACCCATCTGGTTCACTGGTGCCCTTTAAGGAAGGAAATCTGCCATCCTTACCTGGTATGGCCTACATGTGACTCCAGACCCACAGCTATTTGGATGACTCTTAAAAATGCCTCCTGAACAAGGGCAATTAGGGATGGGCAATAAATGTTGGCCTAGCCAGTGACATCCACAACCCATGAACAAATAAAAAAAAAAGTTCTTTGGTCTGCTGCCATGCAGATGTCAGAACATACTGAGTGACTCAGCAACAATACCAAAACCAGCCAGTTGTCAGCCATTGGGAGGAAAAAAAAATACACAGCAATCTGTTTAACCAAGGGGTAATGTTCAGACATTGCTAGTTATTGTGTTGTCTCATACAGCCAAATGATTTGGAAGTTGTTAATAGTCTAAACAAGAAAAATAGAAGATATGATCCATTTTTAAGATCCAGAGTGAACAGATCTGTACCAAGTGTTTGCAGCTCCAGGAACTTTGGATCGAGCTAAGGAGCTGGAGTCTGAGCTGCAGACATTGCGCCACATCAAGGAGGGGGAAAGCTACCTGGAAACTTTGCTCCAGGAGGTGGTCACACCTCTCATTAGATCTGTGATCAGAGGCAGGAGGGTGTGACTGTAAGAGAATCAGGTATGGGGACCCAGGAGGTAGCATTCAAGGAGCCTTGGCCCCTGCAATTGTCCAACAGTTACAACGTTCTAGCAAACTGTGCGGATGAGAACGGGGACTGCAGGGAGGATGACCGAACTGACCACGGTACAGGGAGCCATTCAAGTGGGGGGAGGAAATGGGAATGTAACAGTGGTAGGGGACAGTATAATTTGGGGATAGATGCTGTTCCCTGCAGCCGTGAGCATGAGTCCCGAAGGCTGTGTTGCCTGCCCAGTGCCAAGGTTAAGGACATCTCCTCAGGGCTGGAGAGGAACTTGGAGTGGGAAGGGAGGGATCCAGTTGTCATTATCAATGTTGATACCAACAACATTAATAGAACTAGAAAGGAGGTTCTGCTGAAATAATTTGAATAGTTAGAAGCTAAAAAGCAGAACCTCCAAGGTAATAATCTCGGGATTGCTACCTGAGCCATGGGCAAACTGGCATTGGGTGAATAAAGTCAAGGAGTTAAATGCGGGGCTCAGAGATTGGTGTGGGAGGAATGGGGCACTGGCACCAGTACTGGGATAGAAGGGAGCTGTTCCAGTGTGACAGGCTTCACTTGAACCTTGCTGGGACCAGTGTCCTGGCAAATCAAACAACTAGGGCTGTAGAGGGGGAGGGGGGGTAGGGTTCTGGAAAGGGTCTATGTAGGCTTACAAAACAAAAGGGTATGGCAGCCTTGCGGAGCAGCTATTTAGGTAATGATACCCGAAGTGTGACAGGAAGGGACAGGGTGTACAAACATAAAAAAAAGCAGCAAATAGGGTCAAAGGGGAAAAAATTGTAAAAAGGCAAAATTAACAGCTCTTTACTTAAATGCACCTAGTATTCAGAACAAGATAAATGAATTATTGGCACAAATGGAGGTTAATGGGTATGATCTTATAGCCATTACAGAGGCATGGTGACTAGGAGATCAAAGCTGAGAACTAAATATTCAGGGGTATGTCTATAGGCCCCCTGAAAGTAGCTATACCAAAGGACAGAGAATAAATCAGGAGATAATGAGGGCATGTAAAAAAGGCAGTACATTAATCATGGGTGGCTTTAATCTTCATGTAGATTGGGAAGTTCAAATTGGCAGAGGTAGATACGAGCAAGAATTCAAGGGATAGTTTCCTAGAACAATATGTTGTGAATCCCAACCAGGGATCAGGTTATTTTGGATCTGGTAATGAGTAATGAGGCAGGTTTAATCAATGATCTCAGAGTAAAGGATCCCCTAGGAAATAGTGACCATAATATGGTAGAATTTAGCATTCGATTTGACGATGAGAAATTGGGTCAGAAACAACTGTGCTAAACTTAAATAAGGGTAATTACAATGGAATGAGGGCAGGATTGGCTGGACTGGACTGGGAAATCAGTTTAGCAGAAAAGACAGTTGATGAACAATGGCAGACGTTTAAGAAAACAGTTCATGATTCTCAACAAAGATATATCTCAGTGAGAAAGGAGGATTCAAGGAAGGGGCTAAACGAACCATGGTTAACCAAGGAAGTTAAGGGCAGTATCAAATTGAAAGAAAAAAAACATACAAAGATTAGTGGTAAGCCAGAGGATTGGGAAAGTTTTAAAAACCAACGAAAGGTGACCAAAAAAATAAGACGGAGAAAATAAATCTTGAGAATAAACCAGCAAGTAATATAAAAATGGACAGTAAGAGTTTCTTTAAATATATAAAAAGGAAGTTTTGAGGCCAAAGTGAACATATTCCCCTTAGACAATGAGGCGGGGGAAATAATAATGGGAAACCAGGAAATGGCAGAGGAGTTGAATACTTTCCTTTAGTCTTCACGGTAGAAGACATATTAACATTCCAAAAATACTAAATAATCAAGGGGCAAAAGGAGAGGAAATAAATACAATAGCTATCATTAGAGAAAAAGTACTAGGGAAAGTAATTGGCTAAAGGTCAATAGGTTCCCTGGACCTGATGGGTTGCAACCTAGGATATTAAAAGAAGTAGCTACAGAGATAGTGGATGCACTGGTAGTAATCTTCCAAAGATCCTTAGATTCTGCAAAAGTCCCAGAGGACTGGAGAACAGCCAATGTATCACGCATATTCAAGAAGAGAGACGAAAAACAGGTAACTCTAGGCCAGTTAGCTTAACATCTGTCATTGGGAAAATGTTAGCGTTTATTATAAAGGATGTAATAGCAGAGCATTTAGAAATACATAATCTAATCAAGCAGAGTCAGCATGGCTTCATGAAGGGGAAATCATGCCTAACGAATTTATTAGAATCATTTGAGGAGGTAACAAGCAGGATAGATAAAGGGGAACCAGTAGGTGTAATATATTCCGATTTCCAAAAGGCGTTCAATATGGTATCGCACATAAGGCTACTTAATAAGATAAGAGCCCATGGTGTTGGGGTAGTATATTAGCATGGATGGAGGATCGGCCAATTAATAGAAGAGGGGGGCATTTTTGGGATGGCAACCTGTAACTAGTAGAGTGCCAGAAGGCTGGGGCCTCAATTATTTGCAACATATATTAATTACTTAGTTGAGGGAAGTGAATGTACTATTACCAAGTTTGCAAATGGCACAAAAATAGGTGGGAAGGAAAGTGGTGAGGATGACACAAGGAGTCGACAGAGGGATATAGACAGGTTAAGTGAATGGGTAAAAACTTGGCAGATGGAATATAACGTGGGAAAATGTGAGGTTATGCACTTTGGCAGGAGGAGTAGAGGAGCTGAATATTATTTAAATGGGGCAAGACTGCAGAAGGCTGAAGCACAGATGGATTTGGGGGTCCTTGTGCATGAATCCCAAAATGCTCATACAAGTTCAACAGGTAATAGGCAAGGCAAATGGAATCATGAGGACTCGAAACGTCAACTCTTTTCTTCTCCGCCGATGCTGCCAGTCCTGCTGAGTTTTTCCAGGTAATTCTGTTTTTGTTTTTGTTAAGGCAAATGGAATGCTGGCTTTATTTCAAAGGGAATGGAGTATAAAAATAGGGAAGTCTTGCTAAAACTATGCAAGGCACTAATTAGACCACACCTAGAATACTGTGAACAATTTTGGTCCCCTTACCTAAGGAAAGATGTATTGGCACTGGAGGCAGTCCAGAGAAGGTTCACTAGGTTGATCCTGGGTACAGAGGGATTTTCTTATGAGGAGAGGTTGAGTAGGTTGGGCTTATACTCATTGGAGTTTAGAAGAATGAGAAGCAACCTTATTGAAACATTTTTTTTTGAAAAATATATTTTATTCATAAAATATCTTGAAGAACATTCCAAAACATTTCAAAATCACAATCACAAAAGTACAATCAGATTCAACTTTTACACATGTATCACAAGGTGCATCAATACAATCAATGAATATTACAATCATTTCAATATGGTCAATGCAGACAATCAGACAATGATATTGGGGTTATCAACATACATCATGTTGCACTCTGAGGTGCTTCAATACAATTATAATACAGTTAGTATTCAATGCAGACATTCATTTTGAGCTGTATAGCCTGAGGGGCTCTCAACAGTTCCCAGCCCCTCCATGCACTGTGGCAGAAAGGTCTTAGACAGCGACCCTTCCCCATTGCGCCTTTGTGGCGGCTGCCCCAAGCTTTAGTGTGTCCCTCAGCACGTAGTCCTGGACTTTGGAATGTGCCAGTCTGCAACACTCTTTGCGCTGGAAGACCAACAAGTTTCAGGCAGACCAATGAGCGTCTTTCACTGAGTTGATGATCCTCCAGCTGCAGTTGATGTTTGTCTCGGTGTGTGTCCCTGGGAACAGCCCGTAGAGCACAGAGTCCTGTGTCACAGAGCTGCTTGGAATGAACCTCGACAGAAACCCCTGCATCTCCCTCCAGACCTTGTTTGCAAAGGCACAATCCACGAGGAGGTGAACAATGGTCTCGTACCCACCACAGCCACCTCGAGGGCAACGTGCAGAGGGTGTGAGACTCTTGGCGTGTTGGAAGGATCCGACAGGGAGGGCATTTCTCACCACCAGCCAAGCTACGTCTTGGTGCTTGTTGGAAAGTTCTGGCGATGAGGCATTCTGCCAAATGACTTTGACAGTCTGCTCGGGGAACCATCCTACAGGATCCACCCTTTCCTTTTCCCGCAGGGCCTCTAAGACGTAACGTGCCGACCACTGCCTGATGGACCTGTGGTCAAAGGTGTTTCCCAGCGTAAATTTTTCCACGAGGGACAGGTGGTACGGCACGGTCCAACTACTTGGAGCGTTCCGCGGCAGTGTGGCCAGACCCATCCTTCGCAACACCGGGGACAGGTAGAACCTCAGCATGTAGTGACACTTGGTGTTTGTGTACCGAGGTTCTACGCACAGCTTGATGCAGCCGCACATAAAGGTGGCCATCAGTATGAGGGCGATGTTGGGCACGTTTTGTCCCCCTTTATCTAGAGGCTTGTACATCGTGTCCCTGCGGACACGATCCATTTTCAACCTCCAGATAAAGCGAAAGATGGCTCGGGTGATCGCCATCGCGCAGGAGTGTGGACTGGGCCAGACCTGCGCCACGTACAGCAACAGTGAGAGTGCCTCACACCTGATGACCAGGTTCTTACCCACAATGGAGAGGGAGCGTCGCTCCCACATGCCCAGTTTTCTTTTCACCATAGACACTCGCTCCTTCCAGTTTCTAACACATGCCCCGCTCCCTCCGAACCATATCCCCAGCACCTTCAGGCCGTCAGCCCTGACAGTGAAGAGGACAAAGGATCGGTCAGCCCAGTCATCAAAGAACATGGCCTCGCTCTTCCCACGATTTACCTTGGCTCCCGAGGCCAGTTCGAACTGGTCGCAGATGTGGATCAGTCTGTGCACCAACAGCGGATCCGAGCAGAAGACAGCGACATTGTCCATGTACAGGGAGACTTTGACCTGAGTGCCTCCACTGCCTGGGATTGTCACTTCTCATACCCGGATCCTTCCTGATGGACTCAGCAAAGGGTTCTATGCAACACACAAAAAGGACAGGGGAGAGAGAGCAGCCCTACCTGACTCCAGATTTAATAGGAAAGCTATCTGATTCCCACCCATTGATTGAGACTGCGCTACTGATGTTAGTGTAGAGCAGTTGGATCCAATTGTAAATTCCCTCTCCAAATCCCATTTTGGAGAGCCCATACACCATGTAGGTGTGCAATATTCTGTCAAAGGCCTTCTCCTGATCCAGGCTGATAAGGCAGGTGTCCACACCCCTGTCCTGTACATAGGCAATCGTAACCCTGAGCAGCACGAGGCTGTCAGAGATCTTCCTGCCCGGCACAGTGCAGGTCTGGTCAGGATGGATCACCAATTCCAGAGTGGACTTGACCCGATTGGCGATGACCTTGGACAGAATCTTATAGTCCACATTCAACAGTGAAATGGGTCTCCAATTTCTAATTTCCTCCCTTTCCGCCTTATACTTGTAGATGAGGATGATGATGCCTTTCCTCATGGATTCTGACATGCTGCCGGCCAGAAGCATACTCTCGTACACTTCTAGTAGGTCTGGGCCCATCCAGTCCCACAGAGCCGCATACAGCTCCGCTGGCAAGCCGTCGCTTCCAGGAGTTTTACTCTTCTCGAAGGACTCAAGGGCCTTAGTCAGTTCGTCAGGAGTTAGTAGTTTGTCCAGGCTCTCCCGTGTACTGTCGTCTAAGACCTCCGTGATAGAGGACAGGAAGGACTGGGAGGCCATGCTGTCTGTGGGCTTCACGTCATACAATTCGGCATAAAAGGATTTGCTGATCCTCGATGTCAGACTGCGATGACTTTACTGAGCTGTCTTCTTCCTTCAGGCTGCTGATCACAGAGCTTTCTCTGTGTACCTTTTGGAAGAAGAAACGTGAGCACATCTCATCCTGCTCCACGGAGCGGACTCTGGACCAGAAGATGATCTTGGAGGCCTCCTAGGCAAAGAGCGAGGCTTGCTGGTTCTTCACTTCTTGGAATTCCTCCTTGACATCGGCCCCCATCGACTGCAGCCGGAGCAGATTCTGCATGTTTTTTTGAAGTCGGGACATTTCCCTCTGTCCCTTTCTAGCTTTCTGGGTGCCTTTGAAGATGAAAAACCTCTTGATGTTTCCCTTGACTGCTTCCAACCAGTGTGTCAGGGACTCAAAGAGGGGTTTCACAGCTCTTGAGCTCCTCAATGTTCTCTGGGATCAGCAGTAGCATGTTTATCTTCCATGCCCCCCTGCCCACCCTCTGGTCTTCCTCTAAGTGACAGTCAGCCAGTAGGAGGCAGTAGTCAGAGAAGAACACCGGCTTGACGTCGGTGGATCTGACTGTGAACGCACGGGACACAAACAGGAAGTCCATCCTGGAATGGATGGACCCGTCTGACCATGACCAGGTGTATCTACACTGCACACCGTCTGCAGGGTTGCTGAAGATGTCGTGCAGCTTGGCATCCTTAACTGTTTCCATCAAGGATCTGGACATAGCGTCCAATCTGCTGTCGGTCCTGCCGGATTGTCCAGCCGCATCGATGATGCAGTTGGAGTCACCGCCCAGAATGACCGACCTGGAGGTCGCTAGCAGCAGTGGGAGCTGCTGAAAAACCGCCAGCCGCTGGGCCTTTTGTGCTGGGGCGTAGACGTTAATTAACCAGAGTGGAGCATTCTTGTACATTACGTCTGCTACGAGGAGGCGTCCGCTCACCACCTCCTTAACCTCGGAGATGGTGAAGTTGCCTCCCTGCAGAAGAATACCCAGGCCGGAGGAACGAGAGTCGTTTCCTCTTGACCAGATCGATGGCCCATGGGACCACCATCGTGACCATTGCCTGTAGGAGCTGAGGTGCAGTATCGCACACTCCTGCAGAAACAACAGGTCAGCTTTGACCTTGGCAAGGTAGTCCAAGTTCGCAACACATCACGTAGTAGATTTAATGCTACGCACATTTATGGATATAATCTTTACACTCATTTTAAAGCATTTAGTCTCTCACCAAACCTGTTGTCTCTGAGAGTCCCAAGCCTTTGGTCTGCTCCTGCATACCCATAGTGTTCACAAATTGCCTCACTTTGGGTGGGCTGAGGAAAGCGTCCTGAACCTCCCCATTGGAGATGTTCTGCTCGGGTGGCATCTGGGGGTTCGTGCAGAGAACGGGATTTGAAATGTCCTCTGTTGGAGAAGTCTCTCCAATCCTCTCCCCCTCTGGGGCGTTGCTGCTCCCGGCTTCCCGGAGCTGGGGTGCGCAGAGTGCTTCACTGCTCCCAGATTCCTGGGGCTGGGGTGCGCTGGCCTCTTCGGGTTGTGAGCAAAGTTGGGGTGCGCTGGTCTCATCATTGTCTCCAATGTTCTGGAGCTCGGGTGTCTCATCCTCCAATTCCCTGGAGCTTTGCCGCTTCTTCTGTAGATGCTGCCCTTTCCCTTCTTCGTCCGAAGAGCAGCTGCCCATGTCATCCGTGTTGGATGGGAGACGCCTCTTGCCACTTGTCTGGGAAGTGGCTTGGTCCCTTCTTAGCCCCTTCTTCCTTTTGGCTCTCTTCACCAGCTGCCACATCCCCTGCTGATTTTCCACTGCTTCCTCCTCCTCCACTGATTCGCTCTCCTGAGGAGTGGGAGGTTCAAGGGGCAGTGCTGTTGATTGGCTGTCGGCTGCCTCAATCTTTACCTCCACCTTGTCTCTCTCTGTGTCCTCCTTTGTCCCGTTGTTCTCACTGGGGACCTTGGTGGTTGGAGTGTTGCAAGTGTCCTTGGTAGTAGTGACACGAAGCATTTCCTCTGCTTCCCCCTCGTTGGCTTTGGCTGCCTGTGCATAAGTGAGGCAGCGTTTGGGGCAGGTCCTGTAGAGGTGACCTGCCTCACCACACAGGTTGCAGCACTTAGTCTCTTTGCAGGCCTTTGTCTGGTGCCCTTCCTATTTGCAGTTTTTGCAGAGGGCGGTGCTGCAGTTGGACGCCACATGACCAGACTTGCCGCATGAGCGATAAAGTTTGGGCTGCCCAGCATAGACAAGGTAGCCACGGCTTCCCCCGATAGTGAAGCTGGAAGGAGGGTGGAAGATGGCTCCCTTACCATCGATCTTGAACGTGACCTTAACCTGGCGTTTGCATGTCCAAATCCCGAAGGCATCTCTAACCTCAGTGCAGCTCCCAACCTTGTCGACGTACCTGGCGAGGAAGGTGAACACGTCGGCGACAGGGACATAGGGGTTGTAGGGTTGCACAGTCACCACACGATCCCGTTGCAGCGGCACAGCAAAGAGTGGCTCCACCATCAGGATCTTCATCTCCGGCTGGTCTCTCTTCTCCTCGAACACCTTCAGGAACTTGACGCAAGTTCTCACACACTTGAAAGTCACGTCGAAACATCCAGCACTGGGGAAGTCTTGCAGGGAGTAGATCTCCTCTGTTTCAAATCCACACGCCTTCAACAGGATCCGCTTGATGAAGAAGGCCCGATCCATGGGTGCTCCTCCATCGCTGTCCTTCACCGTCACCCGGATGGTGTTACGTACCCCATGGTATGGGCTCGACTGGTTTTAGCCATTGCTTCACAACTACACTTGATCTTAGCCAAAAGGCCAAGAACCTTATTGAAACATACAAGATTCCTAGGGGGCTTGACAGGGTAGATGCTGAGAGGTTGTTTCCCCTTGTGGGAGAGTCTAGGACCAGAGGGCATAACCTCAGAGTAAAGGGGTGCCCATTTAAAACAGAGATGAGGAAGAATTTCTTCTGTCAGAGGGTAGTCAATTTGTGGAATTCTTTACCGCAGAGGGCTGTAGAGGCTGGGTCGTTAAGTATATTCAAGGCTGAGATAGACAGATTTTTTATCAGTAAGGGAATCAAGGATTATGGGGAAAAGGCAGGAAAGTGGAGTTGAGGGTTATCAGATCAGCCATGATCTCATTGAATGGCAGAGCAGACTCAATGGGCCGAATGGCCCACTTCTGCTCCTATGTCTTGTGGTCTTTAAATATACTCCACATCAGGTACTCAGCATATCCTCTCTATGCAAAATAGCTCACAGATGATTTCCATCCAAAGATGTTACTATGAAAACAAAGCCAGTTCTCAGTGAGATATAGATGATATTGAAGTGATACATGCACAAGCGTGCATGATCTATGTCAACAGAAAATAGATTCAAGTGAAGAAAGTTGGACCAGATAGTCAAGTATTGGGAGCTGTCTTTTAACAACTCTTGCAGTTATCTTAAGACATTCAAATATGAGATATGTTATGTAAACATTCTATGCAGTTTAATCTTTTCCTGGAAATAACAGCATAATTACTAAATAATTTAAAATGTCAGTCACAGAGTATCATTTTTTTTGAACAGATTTTAAATGTTTAATTTACTGCCCTCCCTCAGGTGATGAATCAGTGCTCCTCCATGTTCAACACCACTTGGAAGAAGCACTGAGAGTGGCAAGGGCATAGAATGTTCTCTGAGTGGGGGACTTCAATGTCCATCACCAAGAGTGGCTCGGTAGCACCACTACTGACTAAGTTGGCTGAGTCCTAAAGGACACAGCTGCTAGACTGGGTCTGCAGCAGGTGGTGAGGCAACCAACAAGAGGGAAAAACATACTTGACCTCATCTTCAGCAACTTGCCTGCCACGGATGCATCTGTCCATGACAGTATCAGTAGAAGTGACCACCACACAATCATTGTGGAGGCAAAGTTCTGCCTTCACATTGAAGATACCCTCCATTGTGCTGTGTGGCACTATCACCGTGCTAAATGGGGTAGATTTTTAAAAAATCTAGCAACTCAAGACTGGACATCCATGAGGCGCTGTGGCCATCAGCAGCAGCAGAATTGTGCTCGAACACAATCTGTAACCTCATGGCCCAGCATATCCCCCACACTACCATTACCATCAAGCCAGGGGATCTACCTTGGTTCAATGAAGAGTGCAGGAGGCCATGCCAGGAGCAGCACCAAGCATACCTACAAATGAGGTGTCAACCTGGTGAAGCTATAACACAGGACTACTTGCGTGCTAAACAACATAAGCAGCAAGTGATAGGCAGATCTAAGCGATCCCACAACCAACGGAGCAGATCTAAGCCCTGCAGTCCTGCCACATCCAGTCATGAATGGTGGTGGACAATTAAACAACTCATTGGAGGAGGAGACTCCACAAATATCCCCATTCACAATGATGGGGGAGCCCAGCACATCAGTGCAAAAGATAAGGCTGAAGCATTTGCTACAATCTTCAGCCAGAAGTGCTGATGGATAATCCATCTTGGCCTCCTCCAGAGATCCCCAGCATCACAGATGCCAGTCTTCAGCCAATTCAATTCACCCTACACGATATCAAGAAACTGCTAAAGGCACTGGATACTGCAAAGACAATGGGCCCTGACAATATTCCAGCAATAGTATTGAAGACTTGTGCTCCAGAACTTGCCGTGCCCCTAGCCAAGCTGTTCCAGCACACCTACATAACTGGCATTTACCCGGTTATCTGTAAAATTGCCAAGGTATGTCCTGTACACAAAAATCCAACCCAGCCAATTACCGCCCCATCAGTCTACTCTCAATCATCAATAAAGTAATGGAAGGGTCATCAACAGTACTATCAAGCGGCACTTGCTTAGCAATAACCTGCTCCCTGTGGCCCATTTTGGGTTCTGCCAAAGTCACTCAGCTTCTAAACCTCATTACAACGTTGGTTCAAACATGGACAAAAGAGCTGAACTCCCGAGGTGAGGTGAGAGTGACTGCCCTTGACATAAAGGCAGCATTTGTCCGATTGTGGCATGAAGGAGCCCGAGCAAAACTGGAGTCAATGGGAATCAGGGAGAAAACTCTCCACTGGTTGGAGTCATACCTAGCACAAAGGAAGATGGTTATGGTTGTTGGATATCAGTCATCTCAGCTCCAGGACATCACTGCAGGAGTTCCCCAGGGGAGTGTCCTCAGCCCCAACAACCTCAGCTGCTTCATCAATGACCTTCCTTCCATCATAAGGTTAGAAGTGAGGATGTTCACTGATGATTGCACAATGTTCAGCACCATTCGCGACTCCTCAGATACTGAAGTAGTCCATGTCCAAATGCAACAAGACCTGGACAATATCCAGGCTTGGGCTGACAAGTGGCAAGTAACATGCGCACCACATAAGTGCCAGGCAATGGCCATCTCCAACAAGAGAGTATCTAACTATCACCCCTTGAAATTCTATGGCATTACCATCACTGAAACCCCACTATCAACATCCTGGGATCACCATTGACCAGAATCTGAACTGGACTATCCATTTAAATACTGGACAGGTCAGAGGCTAGGAATTCTGCGATGAGTAACCTACCTCCTGACTCCCCAAAGCCTGTGCACAAACCACAAGTCAGGAGTGTGATGGAATACTCCCCACTTGCCTGGATGAATGCAGCTTCCACAGTACTCAAGAAACTTAACACAGTCCAGGACAAAGCAGCCCAGTTGATTGGCACCACGTCCACAATATTCCCTCTACCACTGGCGCACAGTAGCAGCAGTGTGTACCATCTAGAAGATACACTGCAGGAATTCACCAAAGCTCCTTAGATAGCACCTTCCAAACCCACAACCACTACCACCTAGAAGGACAAGGGCAGCAGATAGATGGGAACATCACCACCTGGAAGCTCCCCTCCAAGTCACTCACCATCCTGACCTGGAAATATATCGGCCGTTCCTTCACTGTCGCTGGGTCAAAATCCTGAAATTCCCTCCCTAACAGCACTGTGGGTGTACCTACACCACATGGACTGCAGCGGGTTCAAGAAGGCAGTTCACCACCACCTTCTCAAGGGCAATTAGGGATGGGCAATAAATGCTGGCCCAGACAGCAAAGCCCACATCCTGTTAATGAATTTTTTAAAATTATTAATTTCACATATTTTGGAAACCATACACCCAAGATCACCATCTGAAAGCCTTTAAGCTTTATGCATTTGCATTTATTCAGGGAAATCTAGACTTGCACAGATCTTAATTATCTACTTTTTTGAAGTTGAGATTTGCCTCCTCTTGGCTGTCAAACTTCATTCCAAGGAGCATATTCAGTTTGCAAAAGTGTCAGTGTTAGCTCTTTAACAATTGATTTTGTGATAAGACATGACTATTGATTACTCAGCAAAAGCAAAAGAGGACTTGTTTAGTCTCATAGGATGACGCAGCTTTTTTCAATACCCACAGTGACAACATGAAGCCTGAAAATCCCTGTAGATGCTGGCTGAATCATTTCTGCTCAGCACTTAATTCCTCTTTCCTGCTAAAAAGGGAGATGGTTTTATTAATCCAAAAGACTCTCCCTTTTGAGGTTAGAATGATATCAGCAGTTAACTGAGAACCCTCCAGGCTCAATTTTATTAATTTGCACTCTTGCCATTGAGCTTTGCATGCTGGCCACATCAGTCTGGGGAGTGGCCCGACAGGACTTTACACTCATAAATTTTAAGTGGCACAATTTGCACCTGGGTTGGCGATTATGCCCAAAATGCAACCTCTTCTTTAGGTTACGTTGTCTTAATTTGCCTCTGTTTTGAATAAGTTAAAAATTCTGAGTTGCTTTCTTTCTATTTTGAAGAAAGGCTTCTTGCTTACCTACAATTAATATCTCTGATTCTGGGAGTTCCTTGAACTGTTTTTTGAATTCAACATTCTTTTCCTTGTCTGTGGGGCTGGAACTCTGTAACTATATGCCATACAAAAATAGATCAGTAAACTTGTATGGCTTATTGCATTATATTAAATAGACATTTTATAGTAACAAATTCTAAAGCTACTTGGGTTACAGCCAGTAGTTCATTCTACAAGTAACGAATGAAGGAAATTCCCTTTTACATTTTCAATTTATTAGGAGGAGACTCCAGTCAAAGCGGGAACTTGTTTGATTAGTCAGTCATGGAATGGACACTTTAGACCTTTTAGGAGTGTGATACCTTGTTGATACTAGCATTTTGTTGCATTGTTTTGAAAAAAATAAATTCTCAAAACTTTTTGTGGAAATTTATGATTTTAATATACATTTAAACATGAAATGTTGTAATACTGAAATGGTGTAATTTGATCTAAGATAGTTTATGGGTAGTAGGAATGTACTGACAGGTGCGCTCAGCTAAACAGTGTAAGGAACACAATTTTAAGATTATAGACAAATGGCAGCTCATGTAATTCACTGGTGTGCATGGAAGTCTGTTATGAGTTGTTCACTTCTGGGTATGAATATGGAAACCCCATTGTGTTCTGTCACTTTCGCAGTTCAGCTCATTTCATCTTGATTGCCTGACCTAGATGTCCTGGACCTTAAGTATGACTTCAGTCCTCATAATCTGTTACAGGCAGTTTTAAGTTCTAGCTGTATATGATACTTCCGTCAGCTTATGTGGACTTTGGACCTAACAAAGTTATACTTAAACGTATTAGGTGTTGAGAAACTTTGAAAATACACATTCAGGGGAACAGCAACAATTAAGGAAATAAAATTTTCACCCAGTGACAGATTCATATTTTGCCTATCTAGCATTCAAAGTTGTTAAAGATATACCCAGCAGCACCAATTTTGGGTGTGTATGAGAACCTGATAGAAGGTGTGTGTGACAATAGGCATCATTCAAAAGATTCCTTTCATAAGTTTTAGGTTCAGGCTCATAAAACTTTGAGCTCCACGCATTGATAAGATCTCTGATTGAGAGCTTAATATTATGGGTGAACTGCAGGGGCAGGATGCTAAGGAGCGTGGAGCAAGAAATGAGGTGATACTGTAGGACTTAAAAAATTTACAGCACCATCTTAAAGTGGGAATATATTTTAAAGGACCAACCCCTTAACAATTCCGGGTAGAATTTGCTAAACAAATGTCAGCTTTCAGAGGAGCTGAACATGTTAATGCATGCTTCATTGGAAATTTTCATTGAAACGTGGCACACTTCAGCACTCCAGGCACTTGGCATAATGGCAAACATTGCAGACTGCATATGGGCCAGAAGGGGCAATGTCTGTGATTTCAGAGTTACACAACCAGTAAATCTGGATTAAAATCCATAAGAGATTTGCAAAAGATGGGAGGGCAGGTATTGTGTTGTGGGGGCAGGAGCAGATGGACGCCAGTGTGATCCACATCTGCAGTAAGTTTCTGTGGCTAAAGGAGCTTTGGCTCAGAGTCAATGAGCTGGAGACTGAGTTACAGACGCTGCGATGCATCGGTGAGGGGCAAGTTATCTGGACACTTTATTCCAGAAGGCAGTCACAACCTTTCGGATAGGGTTGTCTGATTTGGTCCAGGGACTGTAGGTTGTGACTGCGAGTGGGGCAGGTAAGGGAATCAAGAAGGTAGAAGTGGAGGAGTCTTAGCCCTTGCAATTGTCCAACAGATTTAAGGTTCAAGCAGGGGCTGCAAGGTGGATGAATGATCTGAACATGACACTGTGATACACAAAGCCATTCAAATGAGGGGAGTAAATAGGACTGTAGTATTAGCAGGAGATAGTGTAGTGAGGAGGATAGACACAGTTCTTAGCAGCCGACAGTGAGAGTCCAGAAGGCTGTGTTGCCTGCCTGGTGCCAGGGTTCGAGACATCTGCACAGGGTGGGAGAGGATCTTGCAGTGGGAGGGGAAAATCCACTTGTCATGGTCCATGGGGGTACCAATGACATAGATAGGACTAGGAAAGATGCTCCACAAAGCGAGTATGATCAGCTAGGGGCTAAATTAAAAAGCAGAAAGTCAAAGGTACCTGAGCCACAAGCAAATTTTATTCATTCACAGAATGTGAGCATCGCAGGCAAGGCCAGCCCTAATTGCCCTTGAAACTAAGTGGCTTGCTAGGCCATTTCAGGGCAATTAAGAATCAACCATGTTGATGTGAGTCTGGAGTCACATGTAGGCCAGGTTAAGATGACAGATTTCCTTCCCTAAAGGGCATTAGTGAACCAGATGGGTTTTTAACAACAATCAATGATAGTTGTCACGATCACCATGACTGAGAGTAGTTTTATATTTCAGATTTAGTAATCATGTTCAAATTTCACCAGCTGCCATGATGGGATTTGAACCCTTGACCCCAGACCATTAGACTGAGCCTCTCAATTACTAGTCCAATAACATAATCACTATGCCACCATCCATCTTGGTATAGGGTAAGTAAGATTAGAGGGATGAGTGCATGGCTCAAGTCTGGTGTGGGAGAAATGAGTTTCCAAACATGCGGCACTGGCACCAGTATTGGGGATAGTGGGAGCTGTACCGTTTGGATGGTCTTCACTTGAACCGTGTTAGGGCCAATGTTTTGGCAAATTGCATAACGAGGGCAGTAGAGATAGATTTAAACTAAATAGTGGGGGAAGGGATCATGAGAGGAGATGTGGTAAATTAAAGGAAAACAATTAAATTATGGAGCAGGGTAGTGATTTGGGCAATGAGAGTGTGACAGGAAGGGATAGAGCATACAATCTTACGAGTGCAGGAGCAGAAAAGGCCAGAGATTGATAAAGTCAGAGTTTGCAAAAATGATAAAAAGACAGAGTTAAAGGCTCTGCATCTGAATGTGTGCAGCATTCGTAACAAAATAGATGTTATGAACAGATAGAAATAATTATGTATGACCTGATAGCCATTTCAAAGAGATGGTTGCAAGATTACCAAGGCTGAGACCTAAATGTTGAAGAGTATTTGACCTTTCAAAAGACAGGAAGCTAGGAAAAGGTGGTGGAATAGCTCAAATAATTAAGGATGGCATTTGTTCAGTAATGACCTTGTACCTTAGCTCCAAAGAGCAAGTAGAATCAGTTTGGGTAGAAGTAAGAAATAGGAAATGTAAGAGGTCATTTGTGGGAGTAGTTTATAGGCTCCCTTACAGTAGTTACACTGTAGGACAGAGTATACAGGAAGAAATAAATGGGGCATGTAAGAAAGATAATGCAACAATCATGGGTGCCTTTAATCCACATGTGGATTGGACAAATCAGATTGACAAAGGTAGCCTGGAAAATTAGTTCATAGAGTTTATCTGGGACAATTTCTTACAGCAGTACATTCTAGAGCCAACCAGGGAGCAAACTATTCTAGATCTGACAATGAGACAGGATTGATCAATAACCTCATGGTAAAGAAGCCACTAGGCAACAGCAATCATAACTTGATAGAATTTCAGGTTCAGTCTTAAGGGGTGAAGTGTGGGTCTAAGACTAGTGCTTTAAACTTAACTAAAGGTAACTATAAGGGGTTGAAGGCACAATTGGCTAAAATGAACTGGGAAACTAGGTTAAAAGGTAGGACAGTAGAGATGCAGTGGCAAACTTTTAAGGAGATATTTAATAACTCTCAGCAAAAAATTATCCCAGTGAGAAAGTGGAGTATGAGAGAAAGCTAGTGAGTAATTTAAAAACAGATAATAAGAGTTTCTACAAGTTTTAAATAGGGAAAGAGTAACTGAAGCTAGCATTAATTCTTTAGACAGTAAGTTTGGGGAATTGATGAGGGAAAAAAAGAAATAGCAGAGGCATTGAACAGGTATTTTGTGTCTGTCTTCACTTAGAAAACTTCCCAAAGATACTTGAAAATCAAGATGTGAAAAGGAGAGAGGAGCTTAAAATCATTACCATCACCAGGGAAAAGGTGCTGGGAAAACAATCAGACCTAACAGCTGACAAGACTCCAGGACTAGATGGCTTACATCCTAGGGTCTTAAAAGAATTGGCTATAGAGATATTAGATTCTAGAAGGGTCTCAGCAGATTTGAAAATAACAAATGTAACACCTTCCTTCAAGAAAGAAGGGAGAAAGAAAGCAGGAAACTATAAGCCAGTTAGCCTAACATTTGCCATAGAGAAATTGCTAGAATCCATTATTAAGGAGGTTATAGCAGGATACCTAGAAAATCATCCTGTGATCAGGCAGAGTGAACAGAGTTTTGTTAAAGGGAAGTCATGTTTTACTAATTTATTAGAGTTTTTTGAGGAAGTAACAAGCAAAGGTACCTGTTGATGTGGCATACTTGGATTTCCAAAAGGCATTTGATAAACTGCCACATCAAACGTTACTGCGCAAGATAAGAGCACATGGTCTAGGGGGTAACATATTAGCACACTAGAGGATTGGTTAGCTAACAGGGAGCAGAGAGCAGGGATAAATGGGTCTTTTTCAGGCTGGCATGATGTGACGACTGGAGTGCCACAGGGATCAGTGCTGGGGCCTCAACTATTTATAAGTTATATCATTGGCTTGGTTGTAGGGACCAAATGTATGGTAGCTAAGTTTGCTGATGACACCAAACTAGGTAGGAAAGTAAGTTGTCAAGAGGAGGCAAAGAATCTGCAAATAGATATAGACAGGTTAAGTGAGTGGGCAAAAATTTGGCAGATGGAGTATAATGCGGGAAAGTGTGAACTTGTCCACTTTGGCAGGAAGAATAGAAAAGCAATATATGATTTAATAGAGAGAGATTGCAGAACTTGGAGGTACAGAGAGATCTGAGTGTCATCGGTCATCAACTACAAGAAGTTAGAATGCAGTTATAGCGAGTGATTAGGAAGGCAAATGGAATACTTTTGAATTTCAAGAGGAATGGAATATAAAAGTAGGAAAGTTTTACTACAGCTGTACAGGACCTTCCTAAGACCACATCTAGAGTACTGTGTATAGTTTTGGTCTCCTTATTTGAAAAAGGATATAATTGTGTTAGAAGCAGTTGAGGGAAAGTTCACTCAATTCATTCCTGGGATGAAGGGCTTACCTTATGAAGAAAGGCTGAACAAGTTGGGCCTATACCCCTTGGAATTTAGGAAATGAGAGGTGATCTTATTGAAACATATAAGATCCTAAGGGAACTGATAGGATGGATACCGGGAGGATGTTTCCCACTTTTGGAGGGAGATTAGAGCTAGGGGACATAGTTTAAGAATAAGCAGTCTCTTTTTTAAGATTAGAGGGTCGCTAGTCTGTGGAATTCTCTTCCTCAGAGAGCAGTGGAGGCTGGGTCTTCGAATTTATTCAAGGCTGAGCTAGATAAATTTTTGATAGACAAGGGAGTCAAGGGTTATGGGGGGCAGACAAGAGAGTAGATTTGAGGCTACAACCACATCAGCCTTGAGCTTATTGAATGGCGGGGCAGGCTTGAAGGGCCAAATGGCCGACTCCTTCTAAGTCCTATGTTCCTGTAACCTTAGTGACTCAGTTCAGAAAGGATAGCTCACCATGGCATTGTCTTAATTAGTTGTCCAAAGCACATCCAGCATCATGTTTCCTTCTCCCATTATCTTGCAGTAGTTTCAAGAATAGCCATACTGCAAGCTGCACTTTCGACCAGTAAATCTACCCCTGAAATAAAAACAGAAAATGCTGGAAATATTCAGAAGGTCTGGCAGCATCTGTGCAGACAGAAAAAGGGTTACATTTCAGGTCATTCAGGTGTTAACTCTGTTTCTCTCTCCACAGATGCTGCCAGATATGCTGAGTATTTCCATCAGTTTCTGTTTTAATCTCAGATTTCCAGCATCTGCAGGACTGGTGATTTGTTTTACTATTTCTGTTTATTTCACTGCCACTTCTCTTCCAGGACTGCCCACCTTGAAGAAGTTCTACTCTCCTTTCTGACTGGATTCATGTTTACCTCCTCAACTTGTTTACCTTCATAGTTTTCTATTTTCTTTCTAGTGTTTGAAATAAATTGGTCACAGACCTGAAACATGAAATCCTTTCTCTCCACAGAGAGGATTTATTTATTGCATATATGCTTTATTATAAAGAAGAGAACTAATTTATTGTAATCTATATTTCAATTGTTTTTTTTTATCACAACATTGTCATCTACATTTCCCTTTGGTTTCCTAGCAACAATGAAACACAAGATGACTGTCATGTGCTGCCAACAGAAATAAAAGCAATTACCTTGAAAAATGCTCCCTTGCCAATGGACAATTAAATTATTGAAATAAGACTCCCAGAAATAAGGTATGTAAACAGACTCTTGAGGCAGAAAAATCACCTTGGACAGGAGAGAGCTTCTCGAGGTTGACCAATGCTGGCTCCAGCCTAACATCTTGGTTAGCTCAAGAAGACTTCGGACAGAGGTGAGCTTTTCAAAATGATCTACACTGGCTTCGGCCTAATACTCTAGCTAGCTCAAGAAGACTGACTACAGAAGAGACTGCCACTTCCAGCTCCAGATATCAGCTTCATCTGTCCATTTGTCTGATCCGGGAGTGGTAAACTGTTCTCACCTGTTATGGGTTGTATGTCTTTTCTGCCTAATTAGCTCATATATCACATCTAAACTGTTGCTTCTTCATAAACTGCTTTAAAATCATACATGACTTCAACACCTTTTTTGGGTAATCTGTGACTCCCAGACCAAATTCTTCAAACCACACGAGCCTTCTCCATACTTCATCTCATCCTATCAATATATCCGTCTATTTCTTTCTCCCTCAAGTATCTATCTAGCTTCCCCGAAATACCCTCTGACCTTCCCCTCTCTGATGCTGAACATTCTGTATTCAGCAAAGGACTCAGTTTCATATCCTTACACCCTGACCTCAATGAATTTCAGGTTTGGCATGGTGCTGAGCTCTTCTTCCGCTGCCTTCGTCTCCGTGCTCACTTCTTTGGGCAGGAGTCCTCCCCCTGTTCAACAGATCCTTTCATCCGCCTCCAGTATTCTCCCCACACCTGGACCTCCCTCTGGCCTCTTACCTGCTCTTGATCTTTTCATTGAGAACTGTTGGTGTGTCATCGGCCATCTCAATTTCTCTGCTCCTCTTACCCACTCTAACCTGTCTCCTGCTGAACTTGCTGCACTCCATTCTCTTAGGTCCAATCCTGACTTTGTTATCAAACCTGCCAACAAGGGTGGTGCTGTTGTTGTCTGACGTACTGACCTCTACCTTGCAGAGGCTGAGTGCCAACTCTCACACACTTCTTCCTACCTCCCCCGGGACCATGACCCCGTCACCAAACATCAAGCCATTGTTTCCAGGACTGTCACTGAACTCACCTCCTAAAATCACAAAAAGGACTGTTCCCGTAGACCCATCGTGTCAGCCTGTTCCTGCCCTGAGGAATTCATTTCTTCCAATCTTGACTCCATTCTCACTCCCCTTGTCCAGTCTCTTCCCAGCTACATCTGTGATTCTTCTGATGTCCGAGGTCACATCAAACGTCTCCAGTTCCCTGGCCCTCACCAGAATAGTCTGAGGGCTCTCTGTTTCTTCCTTGAACAGAGGCTCGAGCAATCCCCATCCACCACCACTCTCCTCCGCCTGGCTGAATTTGTTCTCTCACTGAACAATTTCTCCTTAAACTTGTCTCACTTCCACCAATTAAAAGGTGCGGCTATGGATACCCGCATGGGTCCCGGTTATGCCTGCCTCTTTGTGGGACATGTGGAACATTCTTTATCCTAGTCCTATTCAGGCCCCCTCCCACAACTCCTTTTTTGGTACATCAACAACTGTTTCGGTGCTGCTTCATGCTTTGGTCTGGATCTGGAAAAATTGATCAAGTTTGCTTCCAATTTCCACCACTCTATTACCTTCACGTGGTCCATCTCCGACACTTCCCTTCCTTGATCTCTCCTATCTCCATTTCTGGTCATAGACTATCCACCAATATTCATTACAAGCCCACCAACCCAGAATTTTCTGTTTTTATTTCCGGTTTCCAGCATCCACAGTATTTTGCTTTCATCCCCTGAATGCATCTATGTTATTCACCTCAACCAAACCATGTGGTAGTAAGATGTATGTTTTCACCAATCTCTGGGTAATTTATCCTGAATTCCTTTGTGCATTTATTAGTGACTATCTTATTTTTGTGACCTCTGGTTTTGGACCACCCCATAAATGGAAACATCTTTTCTACATCTACCTGGTCAGACCCTTTCATAATCTTGATGAAGTCATCCTCAGCCTTCTCTTTTCTCGGTGAAAGAACCCAGCCTGTTCGATCCTTCCTGATAATCATAACCTTTCAGTTTTGGTGTCATCCTAAACGCTCACTCAAAAACTCCAGTCTGTGGACCAGTCATGTGCACTAGCCTAACATATTTTGTCTGAATTGTTTTGATCCCAGCTGATGTTATTATTGGACAAGCTAAGCCCCAGAGTGGAACCCAGCTTGATAGATCCTAACTTTTATTTTTTGTTTAGATATATGGAGAGTGTCTACTGAACAGAGTCACAGGAGTAGCTGATAAACTTTTAACATTTATTAAACCAGAACTATATTACAATAGTCCTTCACCCACAACTACACTTTTACAGATATATACAGATTTGTAAGGATAACACAAGTTAGAAAAGCTCTCTTATACTCTAATGTTCACAGTTAAGTACACAGTTCATGTAAACCAATAAGTGACCTGTGGTCAGACACACTCTGAAACCAAGTGACAGATGCCACCTCAAACAGATGCTATGGATCTCTCCTCAACTCCCCCAGATGCTTGTCACACCGAGAGCCAACTGGTCTCACTGAACTCCGTCTTTCACACGAGGGTTTCCAATCGCTACTCTTGAAGAACTTACGCTAGAATCTTCTCCCAAACAACACTTCCTATCAGATGTTTTCCACATTCAGGATTTCAAATTCTCCTTCCGATGTTCCTCTACCCTGGATCGCCACGTGCATTCAAGCTTCCTTCCACACACTCTCTCACACTGACTCAGCCATGCCAATAGAACACCACTGCTTCACATGCCCATAGTAAAGAGTTACAGACCTTCAGCTGCCCCCTTGGATCCTCCAGCTTCTTGCTTTAAATCCATTTCCTGCTGCTTTCTTCTCTTTAAGCCTGAAGCTTGAAGCCTTTCTCTCCACTCCTTACTTTCACTTCCACAGAACAGGACCGTTTCCAGAGTCTTGTCCTTGTCCTTTGACTGGACTATCCCCTTGGGACCTTTCCTGTTCCACTCCCCTGCATTTGGGGACTCTCTTCTTTAGTTTCTGGAACCTGCTTCTGCAGTTTCCTCTCCTGTCCAGCCTCTCTTGGCAGCTGGCTTCAACTTCTGTTTGGGACTTGCTATCTGTCCCCCTGCTGCCCAGCCTCTCTGGAATCCTGGCTTCAGCTAAACTGAAACTGCTATAGGTTTTCTGTTTTTGTGTGTATGGGGCCTCCCTCTATGGACCCCTGTTGCTAGGCAACAGCACAGTTTTTTTAAAATCTTGTTTAACTTCCCTAAACCACTAACCCCCACCCGACTGATAACACAGCTCTCCACTGCAAGAATCATAAAACTCATTAGAAATGCCACGATACAAACAGCTTTAGACCCTCTGTCTCCATTCAACAATGAAGCTAGATCCCAGGTTTCACCTTTTAACCCACAAATAGAAAAAAATATAAGTTGACCTTAAACTTAAAGATATACCTTTTTCCTAACACAGCCAAATACACATATAACTTACTTAAACTATCTTTATTTCCTAACAGAATCTTGGTTCTGATATTGCAAATTAAATGAAGAATTAAAATTGCTCGAGTGTTCCTGCCTGAAAGACGAAAGAATACAAAGGTTCAGCATTATCGCAGTATGAGTCCTGCCTGGCCAATCCCTAATGGCACCTCTCCTGTTTTCCATATGTGTCAAAAGTCAATTATATCAAAAGTTAATTCATATATACATTCTACAACACATCACTTTTGTTACACATGTATTTGCCAGCTACATTCAAGATCATGACAAATATTCCACATATTATTTTTTTCAATAACAGTCCCATACTTGCTTGAATCAAGACACCATTAAAACTGAAAATACTCAACTTTTAACAGGTGCTTAGTTTTCATTTCTGCTTATCAGTGAGAGTATTTGCCTCAAAACATTTGGGGAACGTCTTGTACTGGAGTTACATCTATTTCAGCAGAATATAAAAAAAACTGCTGCTGTTGCTACTTAGAGGGGCAAATGGAGATGGTAAGGCAGCCTGAGTTGCAAGGAAGATCAAAGAATCCACCGCCTTTCCGATCCCCCTTTTTTCCACTAATTTAAATAGATTTTTCTTCTCCCACCTATTTCCATTATTTTTAAATGTATTCCCATCCATTATTTTATCTCTACCTTTTAGCCTATTTCGATCCCTTCCCCCCACCCCACCCCCACTAGGGCTATCTGTACCTTTATTATCACATTTCTTAGATAATATCACCACCTTCAACACCTCTTTGTCCTTTTGTCTGTGACATCTTTTGGTTATCTCCACCTATCACTGGCCCTCTATCCAGCTCTACCTATCCCCACCACCCCCCCCTTAAACCAGCTTATATTTCATCTCTCTTCTATTTTTTCTTAGTTTTGTTGAAGAGTCACACGGACTTGAAACGTTAACTGTGTTCCTCTCAGACCTGCTGAGTATTTCCAGCTATTTTTGTTTTTGTAAAGAATCCAGCAGGATGCTTCCAGGCTGCAAGCCTCAATACCCAAGAGAAACAGAGCAGGAGTGAGAGTTTGTTTGAGGTCAAGGATCAAAGATCTGCCAAGACCATGGTAGGCACTTTGCGCAGGGAGGTGCCAATGACAGTGGTGGCACCTCTTCCTTGAAACCCAGGATTCCTTTAAAGTGCAGTAAGACATGTAATTACCTCACTAAAGCAGTCAAAATAAGCTCCCTACTCCATGAGTCATCCTTGTTGTCTCTAAACATGTGTGGTGCCCCTTTGTTCAGTCTTGTCACAATGCCAGAGGAGCTCGAGGTGAAAGTGAGAGGCTGGTATTGAGGAGCACAGGCAAAACCTCTGGAATTTGAGCGCGTCAACATCATTGGGCCTCATTCAAATATGTTTAAAGCTGCCCCATGGGATGGACAAATAAGCACAGTTATAAATTGGAGTACTTTAATTCAGATCCAGAAGGTTGGAGGAAGTGACTTCCGCCCTAATTTTCAGGGCAATAAAATGAGTCGCCCGGGGCCCAAATCAAAGAAATTTACGTCTCATTCCAAACTCCATCCAAAATTCTCAGCCCCACGTGTTAGTCTAGTCGAGGATATGGTCTTGGCGCTGGCAAGAACACCAACAATAAATCTTTCTGCTCCAATCATTTCTCTTTCTTTCATCCTCTTTCCCTTGTGTGTGTGTGTGTGTGTGTGTGTGTGTGTGTGTGTGTGTGTGTGTGTGTGTGTGTGTCTATTTCCCCTCTTCTCCTTGTGTTGATCATCTCCCTTTCCCTTCTGCTTTTCCTTCTCCAATCCCTGTCCGCTTTCCCCACACCCCCAGCTATTTCTCCATGGGTCAGTTCTTCCGTTCAGGCCATGTGGTCCTGCCTTTCTCCGCTGCTCCAGGTTGCCAACTCTGACTGGGCTGGGCCATCCAAGGCTTTTGGGCTGCTCTTGGGTTGACGACCTTCCCTCCTTTTGTTTTTGGCCCTGCGTTGGCCAGTTGTCTTGCCTCTGGCCGCTGCAGGGGCCATGGGGGAGATGGAAAGGCCCGCTGCCTACCTCCACTAACCACCTCCATTGTGCCTCTATGGCCAGGTGTTGTTGTTGTTGTTGTTGTTGTTGTTGTTGTTGTTGCGGGTGCAGCTGTTGTGGGTGTCACTTGGCTCCGAGCGCGGCCGCTAATCGCACGAGGCCTGCCGCTCGGTTTGAATTTGCAGGCCGCGCAAGCGCACTTCCCCTTTCCCCCGGGCATCCCGCTGGAAGCTGATTGGCCCGGGGATTGCTAATTGACTCCAATTCTGTGCAGGAGGGCAGCGAGCTTTTACCTCAGCCTCCATACTGGCCCCTTCAGCAGAGCTGGCACGGGTGGTCTTGGTTACCTGGAGCAATGAGATTCCTCGCCGCCAAAAAAGGCTCAAAACCCAAATCAAGCACTTTTTTTATGGGATGATAAGGCACCAAAACCCAAGGAGAGGTATGTATAGTAATGTGAAAAGTCAAAGAATTTTTAAAAATGTATATTTGATGGTTATTTCCTTTCATTCACAAGTCTGTAATTTCAATAAACAATTTTATGCCCAATTTTTTGTTAAAGAAAATCATGTGTTTTTCTGCAGCGCTCCCTCAGTACTGACCCTCCAACAGTGCGGCACTCACTCAGTACTGACCCTCCGACAGTGCGGCACTCCCTCAGTACTGACCCTCTGACAGTGCAGCACTCCCTCAGTACTGACCCTCCGACAGTGCGGCACTCCCTCAGTACTGACCCTCCGACAGTGCGGCACTCACTCAGTACTGACCCTCCGACAGTGCGGCACTCCCTCAGTACTGACCCTCCGACAGTGCGGCACTCCCTCAGCACTGACCCTCCGACAGTGCGGCACTCCCTCAGTACTGACCCTCCGACAGTGCGGCACTCCCTCAGTACTGACCCTCCGACAGTGCGGCACTCCCTCAGTACTGACCCTCCGACAGTGCGGCACTCCCTCAGTACTGACCCTCCGACAGTGCGGCACTCCCTCAGTACTGACCATCCGACAGTGCGGCACTCCCTCAGTACTGACCCTCCGACAGTGCGGCACTCCCTCAGTACTGACCCTCCGACAGTGCGGCACTCCCTCAGTACTGACCCTCCGACAGTGCGGCACTCACTCAGTACTGACCCTCCGACAGTGCGGCACTCCCTCAGTACTGACCCTCCAACAGTGCGGCACTCCCTCAGTACTGACCCTCCGACAGTGCGGCACTCCCTCAGTACTGACCCTCCGACAATGCAGCAGTTCATTTTGTACTCTCTCTCCAACAGTGCAGCACTCCCTCAGTACTGACCCTCTGACAGTGCAGTGCTCCCTCAGTACTGACCCTCTGCAATTGCAGCATTCCTTTAATACTGTCCCTCTGGCAGTGCGGTGCTCCCTTAGTACTGGCCCTTCTACAGTGCAGCACCCTCTCATAACTGACCCACCAACAGTGCAGCATTCCATTAGTACAGGCCTCCCAACAATGCAGTTCTCACTCAGTACAGGCCTCCCACATTGCAGCGTGCCCTCAGTGCTGACCCCGGACAGTGCATCACTCCCTCAGCACTAACCCTCTAAGAGTGTAGCATACCCTCATCACCTGACCCCCCCAACAGTGTGACACTCCCTTAGTATTGACCGTCTAACAGTGTGACATTCCCTCAGTACTGTCCCTCCGACAGGACAGCAATCTCTCAGAACTGATCCCCCAACAGGACAGCACTCCTTCAGTATTGACCCTCTGACGGTGCAGCACTTGCTCAATACTGACCCTCCAACAGTGCAGGGCTCCCTCAGTATTGACCCTTGTACTGTGCCACACTCCTTCAATGCTGAACTTGCAACAGTGCAGCAATCCCTCAGTAGTGGCCCCCTGACATTGCAGTGCTCCCTCAGTACTGACCCCCTGACAGTGCAGTGCTCCCTCAGTACTGACCCTCCGATAGTGACATGCTCCCTCAGTACCTACCTTGCAACAATGCAGCAATCCCTCAGTAGTGACCCTCCGACAGTGCAGTTCTCCCTCACTACTTCACTGAAGTGCTCAACTCCTGGAGTAGAGTTTGAAACTACAGCTGTCTAATCCAGGGAAGAGGGACTGATGACGTTTATCCTGCATTGTTTATCCTTCCTAATAAAGCTGCATTTCCGGTACTGTAAGACCTTGGAAAAATATTTTCTTGGAAAGGCCTACTCCTGTCTTGTAAAATCTGAGGCTAAATTTGAAATATTGGCAGGAATTTTAATTTTTGAATTGGGCTTTCTTGTCTATATTTTCTATCTATGGCTTATTTCTGATTGATTTTTCTTTAAGTCAGTTACAATAACCACTTCTCTTCACCATAGCTCCAGAGTGCCAATGAAACTCCTACCCTGAAATCAATGATTGGAAAATCAGGCACTGTGGGCCTGTTAATTCTCTTCAAGTGTCATTCCTTACTTGATCGCTCCTTTAGTGTTCACTGTTGTTTATGCAATAGCTGGAATATTTTAATCAATGTTAAAAATTGTAGGGATGAACTTAATTTTTTATTCTAAATCGTATTCTTATTGTTTAAAACTTTCAACATAATTAATTTCAGTAAATTATGCTTATAATCTTTGGCTAGATTTTCACTTTGTAATCCCTTTCAGCACCTGAATAATATTTCTAGATCTGCGATAACATTTTGATGTGAGCTGTTTCAAAGTGCCAGTGTCATGAATATACTGCGACTAATACTGTCCAGACTGTGCCTGCATTTCTTCTGCAGTGAAAGCATTGAAAACATGAAATCCTTTGACCCTACAGTCTTCATTCAAGCAACTTTGCAGCTTGTGTACATAATTGGTGAGTAAGGACTAAACTTTCATTTTGATGCTAAAGTCAATATAATTGACAGTTTTTTTTATTGTTCTTTACCGGTATATGGGCATTACTTTCAAGGACAAATTTAATTGCCCAACTCGAAATTGCTCTTGACAAACTGATGTTTGTCTTCAAATTGCATAGGCAGTAGGCAGTTTAAAAAACCTTCCTTTTGATTAAAATGGTGGTTATGTGATTACTGAACTGCTTAAAATTCCTGGGCAATGGGATTAGCCCTGTTGTCTTTTCTCCTAGCTTCACTAAGGTTACTGATTTATACAATAACTTGGATTGATCTTCAAAAGTTTATTTACTGGGTAGTTTTTGAATTCTACAGCATTTCACCCAGGTACAAATTGATAAATTAATATTATTATTTGGATACGATATTAGATATTCTTCATTCTTCACAAGTTTGTCAATTCTGTGTACCTACAAATTATCCTGAACCAGGAGGACACTTGCACAGAGAATCATAGAATAGTATAGCACAGAAAGTTGTTTGTAGCTGAACATCTTGCAAAGTATGAAACTTAGACTCACATTAAGATTTCTTTCCCCCCTCCCCAGATAAGTGTATATTGCTATGATTGTGAGCCACTTGGTGATATAAGATGCTGCCAAAAGCAATTGTCTTTTTTATTTTGTTTGCAAATTGTTGCATTACGCTGATCACAATTGTACTGATTTGTTTTTATTATTACTCAGTTTAAGTTCATAGACTTGTAAGAATTTGTTATAATCATTCAGTGCAGTGAGCCTGCTTCAGTACTTTCAGAGGAAACCAGTTAATCCCAATTTTTTCCATATTCCTGCAATTTTTCTCCTTCAAATTTTTATCCCATTCCCTTTTGAAGGCTAACATTGAATCTGTGTTCACCATCCTATCTGGCAGTATATTCCAAATTCTAACCACTTATTGTGTAAAAGGTTTTCCTCGTGACCCTCTCGATCTTATGCTAATCACTTTAAATCTGTGCCCCCTGATATCGACCCTTCAGCCATTGGGAACAGTTTACCTTTACTTACTCTACCTGAACCCTTCATGATTTTAAACACCTCCATCAAACTTCCCCTTAGCCTTCTCTGATCTAACAACTCCAGCATCTCTAGTCATTTCATGCATCCTTAATCCCTCATCACTGGAAACATTCTGGTAAATTTCTTCTGTACCATCTCCAAAACCTTCACATGGTTTCAAAGGGTGGTGCCCAGAATATAAAGGGCCACTCTGTGATCCATTGCTGTCAGCAGTCAGCTGCAATCACGGGTAGCACACAGTGCACTCCCTGTGAGCGCTGCTCCCAATAGGAGTGTTGGATTGTGGAGTTCACCCGTGTTACATTCATTCCGTGCACCTTGTGTCCTCCCTATAACATTTAAATGTGAATGTGTTTTTGTGTGTACCGGAGTGGATATTTTCAATTTCACATTTCTTTCTTTGTCTATTCCCTTCTATCCAATAACTCCACTAGTCTGCTCCCCAGTAATGTCTGCCCAGCCATAGTCTTGCTCTCTCTCTCACACACATTCTCTTCTGACAGATAAAGTTACACTGACAAGGCCAATTATTTAACGAGGTCCAATGACCTGTAATTACAAACCTTCTGTCTAATATTAGAATCCAGGAATGAGGTATCATTTTACTTTCAATATAGACTCTTGTAAATGACATTGAGCAGAGGGTCATACATGCACAATAATTCTGGTACATTCTACTATCTGAGCACTTGTCTAATCCATTTTACAAAGGATAGTAATTACCCCCAGTGTTTGTATAATTACAGCAATAGCAGTAAATGCTTAGTCACTCGTATTTGGCACTGTATGAGTCACATTCAGAAATAATAAAATCACTCACATTTAGTCTTGTTTCATACTTAAGAGGGGAAATTTTCTGACATTGTGATCCAAATAGGCAGTTTTGTGCATTGGTTGTACATATTATAAATTTGAGTGCGCACACTAAATTATTTTTCAACCAATTAAATTAATGGACAGGAGGGGGGAGGGTAGAAGGTAAATTGGTTGCGTGTAAGGAGGTCCCTGCCCACTTGACAACTGCCCATGCAGGAAAAAAAGCAAGAGTACAGTATAGTGCATGGATGTTATTGACAGCAGACCAAGAGAAGGAGATATTACAGAGGTTGAGCATATTAATTCAGCAGGGATGTGGTTGTGGTAGATGTGTGAGGAGGTGCTGGAAAGGGAATGGCGAGTGGAAAGGTGAAAGAGGCTGCAGCATGATGGTAACAAGAGGGTGGGGGAACACATGAGTGATTAGAGGAGGGATTGGAAAAGCAACGGCAGAGGACTAGTTTTCCCTACAACCTCCACCCTACATGTTGCCTGCAGCTGTGGTATCACCTTTCTTCACTACACCAAACCATACTACTCACCACCTCCTGAGTTTAAGGAAAATAGAAATGTTGCAAGAATGAGAAGCAGGTGACAGAGAGAGAAGTAGAGTACAAAAGTGAAGAGCATGGAAAATACCATCTTAAAATTCCCACTTTACTAGCAACCCTGGCTGGGGTGTCACCAAGTGGCACTGTGACAGGAGTTTCAATATTAAATACTAGATCAAGAAGGCCTACACCTAATCTAAACCAAAAATACCTGGAAAAACTCAGCAGGTCTGACAGCATCTGCGGAGAGGAACACAGTCAACGTTTCGAGTCCGTATGACTCTTCAACAGAACTAAGTAAAAATAGAAGAGAGGTAAAATATAAGCTGGTTTAAGTGGGGGGAGTAGAGCTGGATAGAGGGCCAGTGATAAGTGGAGATAGACAAAAGGACAAAGAGGTGTTGAAGGTGGTGATATTTTCTAAGGAATGTGCTAATTAAGGGTAGAAAGCAGGACGACAAGGTACAGATAGCCCTAGTTGGGGTGGGGTGAAGGGAAGGGATCAAAATAGGCTAAAAGGTAGAGATAAAACAATGGATGGAAATACATTTAAAAATAATGGAAATAGGTGGGAAAAGAAAAATCTATATAAATTATTGGGGAAAAAAAGGGGGGATCGGAAAAGGGGTGGGGATGGAGGAGAGAGTTCATGATCTAAAATTGTTGAACTCAATATTCAGTCCGGAAGGCTGTGAAGCGCCTAGTCAGAAGATGAGGTGCTGTTCCTCCAGTTTGCGTTGAGCTTCACTCGAACAATGCAGCAAGCCAAGGACGGACATGTGGGCATGAGAGCAAGGTGGAGTGTTGAAATAGCAAGCGACAGGGAGGTCTGGGCACGCTTGCAAACAGACTGAAGGTGTTCAGCAAAGCGGTCACCCTGTCTGCGTTTGGTCTCTCCAATGTAGAGGAAACCGCATTGGGAGCAACGAATGCAGTAGACTAAATTGAGGGAAGTGCAAGTGAAATGCTGCTTCACTTGAAAGGATTGTTTGGGCCCTTGGACGGTGAGGAGAGGGGAGGTAAAGGGGCAGGTGTTGCACCTTCTCCGGTTGCATGGGAAGGTGCCGTGGGAGGGGATTGAGGTGTAGGGGGTGATGGAGGAGTGGACCAGGATGTCCTGGAGGGAATGATCCCTGCGGAATGCTGCCGGTGGGTTGAAGGGAAGATGTGTTTGGTGGTGGCATCATGCTGGTGTTGGTGTAAATGGCGGAGGATGATCCTTTGAATGCGGAGGCTGGTAGGGTGATAAGTGAGGACAAGGGGGACCCTATCATGTTTCTGGGAGAGAGAGGACGGTGTGAGGGCGGATGCGCGGGAGATGGGCCGGACACGGTTGGGGGCCCTGTCAACCACCGTGGGTGGAAAACCTCGGTTAAGGAAGAAGGAGGGCATGTCAGAGGAACTGTTTTTGAAAGTGGCATCATCAGAACAGATGCGACGGAGGCGAAGGAACTGAGAGAATGGGTTGGAGTCCTTACAGGAAGCGGGGTGTGAGGAGCTGTTGTCAAGGTAGCTGTGGGAGTCGGTAGGCTTGTAATGAATATTGGTGGACAGTCTATCACCAGAAATTGAGACAGAGAGGTCAAGGAAGGGAATGGAAGTGTCAGAGATGGACCATGTGAAAATGATGGAGGGTTGGAAATTGGAAGCAAAATTAATAAATTTTTCCAGGTCCAGACGAGAGCATGAAGCAGCACCGAAGCAATCATCAATATACCGGAGAAAGAGTTGTGGGAGGGGGCCAGAGTAGGACTGGAACAAGGAAGTTGAAGGGAAAACTAGTCCTCTGCGGTTGCTTTTCCAATCCCTCCTCTTATCATAAAGAGACAGGCATAACTGGGGCCTATGCGGGTACCCATAGCCACACCCTTTATTTGGAGGAAGTGAAAGGAGTTTGTTCTTCAAGGTGTATTTTCCTCACAAATAAGTCAAAATGGTTTCTCAAAGGTTTAATCTTCCATTTTTCCTCAGTAACTGAAATTTCTGATGTTCAAAACTAGCATTTAAACAAAACAGTAAGTTACATTTCACAATAGTATGACTAAATTTATCCACTGAATTGGCTTTTATGTCATTTAATTCCTTATTTTAGTTTTTACTTCAAAGCCTAAATGTCTCTCAAAAGTTCTGAGCTTGACTTAATCATTTTGCCCAGAGTTGCCATTTTGCTTGCTGGATGCATTTTTGAAAAAAAAACATTCATGGGATGTGACCATCACTGACAAGACCAGCATTTATTTCCCAACCTAAATTGACCTTGAGAAAGTGGTGGCGAACCACCTTGTTGAATACAACTGAGTTCCTTGCTAGGCCATTTCAGAGGCGAGTTAAGAGTCAAACTCATCACTTTTGCTTTGAAGTCTCATACAAGGTCAGCGATTTCCTTCCCTAAAAAATATCAGTGAACCAGATTTTAGTTAATTAATCGAATTTAAATTCACCAGCTACTATGCCAGGATTTGATCTTTTATCTCTGGATCATTAATCCATGCCCACTGGATTAGTTGTCCAGCAAAATAACCACTATGCTCCTGTCCTCCATAATTATACGGCCTGAATATATACAGTGCACCCAAGAAATTTTCTCAAATCCCCATCTTCTCACATTGAAAGGATCACACCAGGATCACAAAGGTGGAATTTAGGGTTGCAACGTATTTATAGCTGCACACTGTTTTGTCCATTAAAGATGAGAAGCTGAAAATTTTAATCCCAGGAATGTGCATGCATGCATCTTATAAAACCAAGGATTTCCCAATATATAGGAGTATGTGTAAATGATGGGAATTTCTACACAAAAAAAAAACTTTGAAATGCTATTTTCTACTTGTTCATTTAGTACCAATGAAAATGAATCTACCAATATCTTCAGCACACAGCGTGAACGGGGCCTATGCATGGAAAGCCTGACGATGACAGAGAACAGAGCCTGCGCTTTCTGAAATTTTATAGCTACTGAAATCTAATAAATTTGCACCAGTGTAGTTTTACATTAAGCATTAAAAACTGGGAGAGATAAACGACCATAATTTGTACACTGCAAACTAACAAATGGGTTTCATTTTATTGATCTCAATTACTTGTGTCAAAAGGAATCTTTACATTTACCAGTCGACAGTCAAGCCAATGTAGATGCACTTAATACTGTCGGAAAGCAGGACTGCCCGGCTTCTATGTATGCTTGTTACGGTGGGGAATTTCGTCCGCCAGCCGCACATATTGAAAACTTAATGGGTCGCATTTTGCTGAACATATAACTTTGTGTGAACAATGCTCATGTTATAATGTGAAAATCAGACAGCCACTCGTGATCAGAAAGGGATTCACTGTGAGCTGCAAATTGCTACAAGTTGCTAGATGGTTTGGGTGCTCTGCTGTACATTAGCCTGACTGTCGACTGTCTGCTGTTCGTTTAGTGAAATGGCAGCTCGCCCTCAACCTCCCAGTGAATTTCAAGAAGTTGCTGAAGTTGCACATTAAATACCATTTAAACTCGCTGCATAATTGTTAAGTCTAATAATTAGCAACATAAATACCTTTAGCTACACGATAATTGTAATGACTCTCTTGCCCAGAAAGTAATAATTCAAAGTTGGAGTCTAAGTTCATCAGGTTGTGAATTTTTGGAGATTTTAAAATGTCAAGTATAAAATTTTATTTTTTACTTTTTCTTTCTGTCTCTTTATTCCCTCTCTCCTAATCCAATCTTTTTTTTCCCTCTCTTCATTTCCCTCTCTGGACCTGATTTGACTCTAATTCACCCAATTTCTTTCTCCATTGTTGCTTCATTTCTTTCTCAATCTTTAAATCTCATTGGTTAAGGAAATAAACAGTTGTTTCCATTGTTCACTGATGTCCCCCAAACACTGTTGTACCATTATTACCCTCATTTCCAACACTTTATGGGCAAAACCTTTTTTTTGAGTTGAAGGCTGCAGTAGCAGGTATAACTAAAGGGACGTGCTGCAAGATGCCCCACTCAAGTAAATTATAGGCGAATGGAAAATTGTGTGCAATTCTTCTGTGATTTTTCCAGTATGAGCAGTTGCAGTTAGCAGGTAAAACTGCATGGTTAGAAAAACAGCCATTCAATATCCTTAGAATACCTCCCTTTACCTTGAGTTGGGTCTAGTAACATCTCTTAATATTGTAATAGTGTCAAATAAGGGGTAATTTTGTTAGTTTGTATTCCCAAAGCAGGGAGTGTACATTGACAATTTAATCGTAGGTTGCCCCTGATTTATCATTCGCAGTTGACCCCCCCCCCCCCCCCCACCACCCCCCCAGTGAATTTCAAGGTCACATGCTCATTGAATTTGGAGAGATATCTGGGAAAAGAGCCTGACCTCAAGAAAAGAGCCAAGGTGAGAGAAGAGTGGGACTAAATAAATATCGGCTGTCATGCATATGGAAGCTACCATGTAAAGAGGAAAACAAAAACAAAAACAGAATTACCTGGAAAAACTCAGCAGGTCTGGCAGCATCGGCGGAGAAGAAAAGAGTTGACGTTTTGAGTCCTCATGACCCTACGACAGAACTTGAGTTCGAGTCCAAGAAAGAGTTGAAATATAAGCTGGTTTTAGGTGTGTGTGTGGGGGGGCGGAGAGAGAGAGAAGTAAAGAGGAAACCCTTTATTTCAATCACAATAAAGTTTGAGATGTTAAACTTGTATATTACTTGGTGCTTACAGCACTGAAACAGAACATTCAGCCCAACAGATCCATTCTCTTTCCACCCCTCTTCATCTGAGTTTATCAGCATATCCTTCTATTCCTTTCTCCCTCATCTGTTTATCTAACTTCCCCTTAAAATGCTTCTATTCACCTTAACTACTCCCTATGATAGCAAGTTCTCACCCTTCTCTGGATAAAGAAGTTTCTCCTGAAATCCCTATTAGATTTATTAGTAACTATCTTGTATTTATGGCCCTTATTCTGGTCTCCTCCACAAGTAGAAACGTCTTCTCCATGTTACCTAATGTACTGTGCTACCTAATGAATATCAAGATGGAGATTTCCTCTAAGCACCATGTAGAAAAATCATATGTGCATTCCCTTAAAATGGGTATTCTCATTTCACAACACAGAGGAAATCTTGCCTGCCTTTTGTGAGTTACAGCCCATAAACATTCTAATTATTTCTTTATTATTATATCAACAGCTGCATTCATCAAAGCTGATCATGTGGCTAAAAGTGGAACCACCTCTGTCTTCGCACATCTGGAAACCTATCATAATGAAACTTTGGCTAATGGAAGAGAAAATACAAACACAAGCCTGGCTTTGGAAACAGTTGCAACAGCCATCCTTCTGCCTATCAGGAATGAATTATTAGCTACTGAAAGCAGTGTGGAGTCAAATGCAACCAAAACCGCTGAAAGTACTATCACAGAAGAGGTACTTGCCCAACCACAACAGCCATCTGTGGATCAGGGTATTAACAAACTGAAAGTTGAGGAGGGGAAGTCTGTGGTTTTGCCATGTTGGTATCACAATGATGGTGCTTATTTAGACAAAGTCTCTGTATCGTGGTACAGGGAGCAACTCTCTGAGAAGTTACCTGTTGTAAGAGACAACACAGCTGCCTCTGGTAACTATTCTGGTCGAGTGTTTCTAAATGGACATCTATCAAATGGAGACGCTTCCATGACGATTCTAAATGCAACCAAGAGTGATGATGGCACTTATTTCTGCACAATAATGCTTGCTAACGGGACAATTTTAACTGGTGATGGTACACACCTCATAGTGAAATCAAAAACAGGTAACTTTACATTGGCCCAAATCTTTCAGTTCCCGGATGGTCAGAGACCAACGTACTCCAGAAGATGTGCTATGGGACCCCATCGAAGTCTCAACGCAAGAACTCCATGGAAACTGCCCACAATGTTTCAACTTCCGATGGCCAATTCCCCTGCGTCTAGAATCCTCCAAAAATGTGTCCAGCCCTGAGTCAGAGTCGGAGACTTTGGAGGGTTCCGACTCAGTTATCTGGATAGTTACCTAGGAAATATTAGACAGGAAGAAACCATGACTAACTCCTAAATAATTATATAACTGACCACCCCCCCCCAACCCCCAGCTCCCCACTGACACCCCCCCCGCCCCATTTCCTTTTCCCCGACGCTCTGACCTCCCTGACCTTTTGACCCCCAATGCTCTGACTCTTCACTGACCCTCAGACTCCCCCATCCTTCTGACTTCCCCCCGACCTTTCCAACGCTTCCCAACCCCACCTTGACCCTCGCACACCCTCACTCGACCCTCTGACCCCCTCAACTCTCCGATTTCCCCCCCGATACCCCCGACCCGCCATCCTGACCTTCCAACTCCCTCCAATTCTCCAACTCCGCCCCCCCCCGCCGACTTCCATCCCCAACCCGACTTTACAACCCTGTCACCCCACCTTCCTTCCACCTACCACTCTGCCGCAACATGCTTTCTGCCAACCCACCCACCCTGCCACCGACCCACTTACCTCACTCACTCATTCACTAACACACTGAAATGCTATTTAAATGTCACAAAACTTTTCAGTGTGTTAGTGAATGAAGACTTAATAAAATATGGCAGCCAGTGCTGGAAACAGAGGGCATGGCTTGACTTCCCCTGACGATCCTACCCTATGAGGAAGGACTCTGAGAACAGGTACGCTCCACGTTTCTGAAGAGGCCTCTTTTGGAAGTCCAAGCCAGAAATGTGGAGCTCTATCTTAGTATAAAAAAAGGGAGTGGAATGGCAATTTGATGGTGATTGCCGCTCCTCAGAAGATTGGCCCATTGTATTCCTTCAAAGCTAAACAACTCTGAAGGTTTCCTTTGAAGGCAACAAATTACTTCATCAATTAATAATGTGCTTTTATGTAATTAAATCCCTTTGTGGCTTCCTGTAACTCTGCAACCTCTTCCAGTGTCATGGACTGTGACCCTTATTTTATTCATTTCTAGTGTAGGAATTTGGTTTAAAAAAAAAAGTAATTACTCCTAACTTCAAGTTGAAAATTTATGATGCAAGTCTTATATTATGGTTTTAGTATTTTGAACATTTTATATTGAAATTATTAATTCTTAGTGTGCAACTATTGCTGAGTAACATTGATATTCAACAGATTGTTTTGATAGCTGAGATGGAACCTGTAAAAAGTGTTATAAATATCCAATCCAGATAAAGAGATAAGAACTCCACTTCTTACATTATAAGAGCCGGCTTCAAGGTAAATTTGGTCAATTTTGGAGACTTTCGTTAGCAATAAAGATTTAAACAGCAATTTACATTTATTTAGTGTCAGTAGAGGGGCAGAGAGGTTAAAGATGGAATTATAGATCATAGAGCCTAGGACAAGGTGGGTCAAAGGGGATATGAGATGTACAAAATGGTGAGGTAAGTTAATATACTTAATGAGTAACATGCTATTTTTCTGATTAAGATGTGTATTTTTCATTCTCTTGTAGAGTTTTTGGTTTTAAAGAAACCTTAGGAAGCACCATTGGGATTGTTGCAACAAGTATTGTTGTCTTTGTTGGACTTATGACACTTCTTGTGCCACGCTTGAGAAGAAAGATGCCATGTCAAAAATTAGACACAGGTGAGATAAATTTGCACTGTAACAATTCGTTTAACATCCAGTGAAACTGACATCTAACATTTCAACATAAAGACTGGCATACAAGTAGAGGAGCCAATCTTAACTCCATTGTGGCATGCCAGTTGAGAAATTGGATAATATCATATCAACCATGCAAGATTTTTTTTTGCAAGTAGAATTGTTTAGAGAACACAGGGAGAAAAACGAAAGGTGCTAAACAGCACAACACGGTACTCGGGTCTGGAGAAAGCTTGTCAGGAGTTAACTAAAGAAAACAGCTCAACAGTCCTCTCTGGGGTTTTGTAGATTTTGAAACAAATGCTTCTCAGCTAGAGTATTGCAGACAATTCTGGGCACTCCACTGCAGGAAAGATGTAAAAGGCCTCTAAAATCAGACGACAGAGCATGTCTACACAATGTTCCCAAGACTGAGGAATTTCAGTTTAGAGGAAAGGTTGAAAAAGTTAGGAATGTTCTCCTTGGAACAGAGAAGGCTAAGAGGTGACCAAATTGAGATTTTCAAGATGAAGAGAGGTTCCGATAGAACAGATCGAGAAAATCTATTCTCTCTGGCCAGTGGGTCAATGACCCGAGGTCATAAATCCAGAATCAGTGGCAAAAGATCTAGAGGGGAGAAGAGAAGAAATGTTTTCACTCAAAGTTGTCAGGATCTGGAATGTTCAACCTGAAAAGATGTTGGAAGCTGATTCCATTATATTTAAAAGGGAGTTGGATAGGTATTTCAGGGTTACAGGCAAAAAGCAGAAGATGTGGGATTAAGCACAACTGCTCTTTCAAAGAGCCAGGACAGTATTCTGTTCTGTAAATTTCTATGGTTTCTATGAAAGAGGTATATGATCTTGTTCATTTGATCAACACAGAACATTCTCTGTTGTTTTAAAATATATAAATTTCCTTTCTTTTAAAATCAGCCAATACATGGTGATTGACTGAACAATACCATTGATATAATCTTCAAAATCTAAATCATGTCACATGGATGTTGATGAGGTTCCCAAATATACATTGTCTGGTTTTGGAAATTCAATTCTTCATTGATATTAGATACGTTCTATTCCTAACTGATTTGATTAAATTGATTGCTAATCAAAGGCCAGAAGCTGGGTTTCCACAGTGGAGGTGACAACTGCCGCAGTTGGAGCCTTCAGAAGACATTGACTGGGGTATCCCTTGGAACTTGTCCTTTTCCACCGCCATAGCTTCACCAGAGGTGCAGCTGGCACCTGGTTTACACATACAAAAAGCTCTAAGAAAATTCCCAGCCCATAGCTTCCATTTCGAAAATAATAAATTGCCTATTGTTTTAGAGTTAAAGATAAAAACAAAAAATATCCATAATTATGTAATAATAAAAGCAAAATAGTCTGGATGGTGGAAATCTGAAATAGAAACAAAGTGCTGGAAATACTCAGCAAGTCTGGCAGTGTCTGTGGTGAGAGAAACAGAGTTAATGTTTTGAGTCCAAGTTATGACTTTTCTTTGGAAGTATTCAAATTTGCCACAATATGAATGGATCTGGGTTTTTCTCAGGTTCGAAGTTTGCAGGTTTAGACATGGAAAATATCCATCTCAGTGATAGGAAGGTGAGGAGTGAAATGCATTTGTTATGCTCCCAAATATTCAAAGCAGAGACTCACTGTACTGAAGATTGAGGGCTAGCTAAATCAGAGAAGAAACCTTGGGGGTGCAAGTTTAACCTGATGCACCAGATGAGGGGGCTAAAACCAACATTGCACTCAAACCTGTCAGTTTTTCAACTGATTATGAAATTCCCCCCATTGGGCGAGATGTAAATTCAGCTTTCCTCCTGATCCAGTGGGTTTCCCATCCAGCGAACTGGGTTAAAAGTGCCCCCTGGTGTTGAAAAATAAAATTTTCAGCACTGTGTGATAGGAGCAAGCAACAGGTACTGAGAAGGATAGCTTCAATCTCAATGTTCAGCTGAAAGAAGTTGTGACTTATTCGTGCCAATGTTGGACAGATGCTCAGATTGAAAAGAATACCTGCTATGGCATCACAGCACAAAACCATTACCAGAAATTACAGGCTGCTTAACTCCTGGGTTAATCACATCAATACTGATCATTTAACTGCCTCAATCTGTTGGACCTGGTAGCTCAAATATAACTGATAATGTATTTAAACAGAAGTATACAAATAGAAAATAGATTTTTTTTGACTGCACATAAGACAGGTTTACATATAGGTCAATTGGAATATAGATGATGTAGTAACACAGTCTTATTAGAGTTCCTCTTATAGTGACCATACAAGCTATGCCTAGTATGTTTGTGTTCCCCTACAGCATTCTTCTCTGCTAGTGACCAATGCTCATGATTTCTTTTGTCTTTTCCTACAGCTCAAGTTGCTCCAGCTTAGTTCAGAAATTGACAACATTGATCCACCGTCTGAGTTAGTTGATAAGATGGATGTTCCTACATTCAGCTTTCCTCCTGCTCTGTTCTCCCCTTCACCCTAAATGTGAGATTTCCTCAGTCATATGATGCTAACAATGGCCATTCTAAATGAAACATATTCTACTTTGCAGCTGTCTTTGACTTAAGATATTGGATTCACAGTATTTGGATCTTAGGTGATCCGTGCTCATTATTGGGCTTCCATGTTCAATCTTTTACCCAGTAGCTTTCTCAAGAAAGATAAAAATTCTATCGTTGCCAGTGCTACTATTACTGAGCCCTAATATCCATTTGAAGTTAGTTTTTATTCTCAAGTCCTCCTAAAGAACCAAATATTTCATTCTGAAAAGCCTGGTAAAATGAAGACTCCTCCTACATCAGCAAGGTGGATATGTTTAAACATATTACACAATATGTTTAGCAACGTCGGAGCCATGAGCTCATCAAGTGAGAAAACCTAACCAGGCACGAAATGAACAGCACAAAATCACAGAGTAACTTTTCATTGAAAAAAATCCACAGATATGATCACCGTCTAAATTTAATAAAGTTGACACTGATGGTAACAGGTTCAAGGTGATTATGCTGGGGGTGGAGGTACTGCTAGAAGAATAGCCACACACTTTCTCATTAGTCACTGTGGCACAAGGTCAATACAAAATTGGCTATAGCTTTAAACACTGGGGCAAGCAATACTGAGAGGGAGAAAGATAGAATTCAGTAGGTAGGTTTTGAATACTATAGATGTTTTGTAGTATCTGGTCAGTGTCTAATGAGCATTCAGCTACATTGGTCAGCATAGAACTAGGAGTAGGAGTAGGGGTTATATGTTGTAAGTAGTTAACCCTGCAAAAAGCATGGTTACAAGTGATGCTTTTAACTTTCATTACAAATTTTCCATCTTTTCTCAAAAAATACCCCACAGAAACTTGCTTGGGGAGGGATATTTTTAAAATTCATTCACAGGATGCGAGTGTCACTGCAAAGTCTGCATTTATTCCCCATTCCCAATACTTTTGAGAGGTTGTGGTGAGTCACTTTCTTGACAAGTGGCTTGTTGAACTATTTCAGATGGCAGATGAAAGTCAACCATATCGCTGTGGATCTGGAGTCACGTATAGGCAGATAGGGCAAGGACAGCAGATTCCCTCCCTCAAGGACTTTACTGAACCAGTTGGGTTTTTACAACAATCTAGTTGTTACAAGGTCACTAATACTAGCTTTTTATTGCAGATTTATTTAAACTGAATTTAAAGTTTCCCAGCTGCCTTGCTGGGATTTGAACTCGTCAATGGATCATTAGACAAGGCCCCTGGATTACTAGTCCCATAATGTAACACTGCTACTTTAACCAAAGAACCACCAAATTAGACAGTGAATAATATTTTCCTGGTTTACCAGCAATAGAACAATTCTTAGATAACAGAAGATTGGCACCAGAATGAGGCCCTATATATTGCTCTGGATAGGGAGATACCATGTGTTTGTATGGGGGCTGGGGCATGACAAGAGTTCCAAATACCATTCACACACCTGCCTACTATGAGATGCTTTGCTTTCATACCTTTCCATATTAAATGTCTTTGCAAAATCCATATAGTTTCACCTTACAATTATTGAATTTGAGATCTCATACACCATTGGCAAATATCAGTTCTCTTCTTGAGTTGGAGTAGTCCTGACAGGTTTCTACCTAGAAGTCAATGTTTAGCACTAGGTTGAGTGCTCCAAGACTTAGTAAATCACCTTGTGAATTGTAAAGACTAAGTGCCAGTGATTTCGTCAGAAGAAATTGATCTCTATTTTATAGCTGAAGGGTGATTAATAAAGAATATGTGAATAAATACTATTAACCTGACCTTTTTTGAATCCTGTTCACCAAATCATTTTGTAAGAATGAAGAAGAAACTGCATGTGCTTATACTGGAAGACTCCATAAGGAAGGAAGCTCATTATTTTACATGGGAGAAGCCACACATCTTTACCATGACTTGTGATGGGCCAGTGAGAAAACTGACAGAATAATCCTAAATGTTGGAATCCTGTGAAATTTTCATTTTCAAGCTGACCTTCAAGGCATTTATTAAGAAATTGGTAGCTGCCACTCAAAACACACAAGACATTAAGTGGTTTAATAGCTGTAGATATCCTCTCGATTCTAACACTCCATTTCAACGTCTTGACAGACTTACTGCAAATGCATGCAAGGACTTCTCATGCTTACCCTTCACCTGAATGTGAATATTCATACACCACGTGCTCACGATTGATGCTGTCTAAATGATAGGGCATTCGAAGGCTGGGTCCCTGAGATTAGGGTCCCTAGACTGAAGACAGGCATTTATCCAGCTTTCATGGAGGAGCAGGACACTCTCTCCTCCACTTCCAGGTCTTGCTGAGACTCTGCTTCACCCAGTGAGAACTGTTCTGACTTGCAAACAAGTGCGTGTGTCTGTGTTGGTTTCTGGGACACCCAAAACACCACAATGGAGTTGAAGGCGTTACAAAGCTAAAGTACCTGGCTGCTCCTCGGATATATTCTCCTCCTTCAAACCACCCTTGCAGATGAGAACACAAAAAAATTCTTAAGCTGTGTAAAGTCATCTGAGGAAATAATGGCTCAGTTAATCCCTTTTTACACATTTCAATATTTGACATGAAGCTGACACTACCTGTGTTTCTCTCCTTCTCTGCCTTCACCAATCTGCTCTTGGCATTACGCCTATTTCCCCATCTCTCATCTCCTGTGGATTATCCAACAAACGGCAAAGCTTCATTTGCATTCAAATTTTGGAATTTGTCTGTTCTTTCTCCAGTTGCATTTTGTTGTACATAACCGTATACATTGCAAGAGATGAATGATGAAGGAATTGAATGTACCAATTACACTCCTCTTCAGGCAGGTGATTATAATGCACTTGTGGGATTTCTTGCTCCCACTCCCTAGACTTCCATCCTCTGTAGACCGGCTTCAGTCAGTAGAGTGTCAATGCATTAGAAAACCCTTACGACTACTGACCTCTCTCTTACTGCCCAATGCTGTTCCTTCCTCTTTGTAACCTTTCACATGCTGTGCTGTGTTTACCAGAATAGACAAAATGCTTGTGGCCCTTTAATTAAATTGAAGGCATTTAAAACACAGGAACTCAACTTACCTCTATCCCAGCAATTGCCAGTTTTACTGCTGTAAACCAGCCCCACATACATAATTGAGAGGCACTGCAGAAAACCTCAGTTACATGCAAAGGCAGAAAGTTCCACCCTGCTATGAACCAACTAATTGGAACAAGCCCCAGCCCTTAGGATCAATTCCTTAAAGGAATTGTGATCAATCTATAGATCTTTGAATAGCCTTTACCTTGAAAGATCAGATTCCCAAATTACTGGAATCAGACACCTTCAACAACAGTTTAAAAATTAACTTAACCTTTGAGATGATTCAGATGTATGATAAATAGTAGAGACGCTAGGGTCAGTTTCTCAGGCGCTTGAAATGTAACTATGGGGCACCATTGTAACTTTATTAGGTTTTATTTTTTGCAATTTTACACAATGACCAAACAAATATGAAAATGTAACCATCCCGTGCACAAAGATCATTTACTGAACAGTGAAGTTTACCATCAAAACTGGAAAAATACAACTTGAATTATTGCCTTACATTAATCACAATGTACAATTGCATCACTGCTTTAATTCCCAATATATTCCAATACCCTTTACAGCAAGATCATTATTAATTACACCCACATTTCATTGCTATTTGCTGCATTACAAGGCTTTTAACATGAATTTGATCAGAGGGAATGCCCATTTTCACACAACTGGAAGCAGAATTACATGTATTTACTGCTTATGAAAATGATGTCATTTGAAGAAACTGCCTATTATGTTCCAGATGTATAGAATGTCTTTCATTTGCTGCAGACCATCCCTGGAGATGCTCATCCTTTCTTGCTAAAGCGCTAACATTCTAGGCACTGGTAAGCAGAGACCCAGCGGATTTGCACTGCCTTGCCTCCTTTGATTTTTTTTTCTCCAAAATTCATTTGAAAGTATTCAAATAATCTTCAAAAAGGAGCCGTTGCATTGACATCCTTTAAAATTTATTTTGGGAAGGAATGCTGTTTGAAAGTACCAAATTCAAAATTATTTACAAAATGGACTTGAACATTTCCTTTGCTTTTCCTAGGACAACATGGATTATGAACACATAAGTGGTTTGAAGTTAAATCAATGAATTACTGCATCTTACTGATAAACCAATCAGAGCCAGACTCCTCCGCCAAGCTTAAACAAAATTAACGGATTATTTCCTAATTTCCACAGGTATTGAACAATTTAATATCTTAAAAAGTTGGTTCAAAGGGAACTCTCTTGCTTTGATCTACCTTGCAAGCTCAAAATGGTCATAACTGGACTGAATGCAAAGGAATCTAAGAAATCTCAAATATTGAAAATTCAAATAGATTTACACCAACCCAAATTTTTTTTTTGATACTTTATCCAACTGGCACAAGACTTAACGCATTGTAATGGCCTTCATATTCTTAGAAGACTCCATAATAAATAATTGCAAATTGTGATAGTGAACTTTCTAATAAGCTTCATGTTGGAAGACGAGATTTCAAAAAGGTTAAACTATATATTCTAACATGCAGTAAAATGTTAGCACTATATTTATTAAGCAACAGCGAATGTTTTCCCAAACTAAAACTAAGCTGCACTTCCCTTACTCCGGGGAGCTATGCTGCAGCTTGATGTTCATACATCGTGTATTTCCCACTCATTACTGGTTTACATTTACAAATATCACCCATCTCCAGTATATTCCCATCACCCCACAACTAAATTATGAGCAGCATAATGAAGAGTGACAAAAGTCAAACATAAGGCAGATGGAATGGGAAATAATTTATAAAGCCAAAGCGATTCATTATTAGGCAAGCGCAACAGTTGCATCCCTAAGAGAACCGAAAAATTTGTAATTACAATATTTGAACCGCACCTAATAAATAAGATTTTAACATTCTACACATCTCTGATAATGGCTATTCGGTGAACTCACCTTCCTTCCATTAGACAAACTAGCAGTGCAAACTAGGTAATCTAAACTCCTGCACCAGTATCTCCAAAATGAAATATCCTATTATAGGACTGGAGATCCTTAACAATACTAACTGACAGACTAGGTCACTGATACAACTAGCTTATCCCACAGTGCAATGTTTCAGGCACAAACCAGTCACACCCCACAAACCAGAACCGTCTTCGGGGGAAAAAGAAAATGTTATCCACACCTAGGAACATTCTGGGCTAAGGGTCAGGGCCGCATTCTTGGGAGGTAAAACTCAAATATCGAGGGCGAAAAGAAAAAAAACAAATTAATAGGAGCACCACCATTAAACCAGTGTTTGAACTGGTAACACTGGCAGGTACAATGTACCATGTAAAGCTTCTGATTGTTTCAAAATCCCTCCCTTGAGCCTATCATTCTAGTTTATAAAACATACATGAACACTTTCCTGATTTACATCACTCTAGCATCATTACACTCTTTCTTACCATGACAATTTTCCCTCAACTTCATTGATTCCGTTTGCTGGCCAACAGCATTAACCTGTACACAACCTTCCACCTCTTATTTTTTCAGCAGGAAAGCAATAAAATTGGATCTCACGCATACTTCTGATCAACTGACTCCATACGTTACCATCTGAACCTGGTGCAGTACTCAGTACAGTTGGCTTTCTGAGTCCCTCTCTACACACACAACTTGCCCTGGAATCAGTTTCATTATCCAATAAAGCAAGTTTATTACAAATTGTTGTGTACTGACCCTTTCAAATCACAGGTTGGCTTTCCCCTATGATGACAGCCTTTCCTTTACTCTGTGATGACAGTCAAGTATTTGGCTTGTCAGCTTTATAAGGATGAAGATGTTTGCTTTGTATTGCAAAGACTCCAAAAGATCCAGGTTAAGAAAATTTTCAGCTTAATTTAGAAAGCAGTTGGTAATAATTTCAAATACAAGTCAAAGTAGAGATTCTAAATGAGGCTTGTACTGAGAAAGCCAAATCAAGAGCTTGGTGCACAATTCCACTGCAGATCAAGGTTAAGGATGCAAAGCTTATATAACCTAAGCTCTAGAACCTAGCCTTTAGTTATTTTGTTTAATTTGTAGGACAAGAGGTCTCTGGCTCTGTTGCAAGGTTTGAAATTGGTGTTGCATGGACTGGTTCAGTTCCCTTCTACACTAATGAAAATCTAATGGAAGTTAACTAAATTCTGTCAAGCTAAATTTTGCATGCATGTCAACAATGTCCACCAGCATCAGTTACTGGTGATGCTGTTAGGATTGGAGCTGGTAATCCTGCTTGCTATTACTGCATTCCCCATGGTAGCTGTGCCCTGGCAAAGAGTCATGAGAGGTTTTTTTTTTTACACATCAAGAATCGTGTTGTGGTATTTCATGCCAAAATAGGATTACTTCTGAATGTTTTGGATTCAGTTGATGAGAATCCAAAGGTAAGGCTAGAACTTTATGATTGCAATAGTGTAGATACCTATTTTTAATATATATACAGACTCTTATGTATACATGGACACCTTACAATGCATATTTGCCATTGACTTACATTTAAAAAATAAAGTGAGGTGGTCACACTTGTTTCTGCAATGGTTTAAAAGTGAACTTGACTTGTTCGTTACAGGAAACAAAGGGTGTACAATACCAGTTATGGCAGAGACACAATACTGACATTTGTTTTCACTATTGGTAAGCAAATCCCACCCTTCCACAAGGACATTCAGAATAAACTAACCCTATCAAACTCCATCTGAGTTGTGAACCAATGACTCTACATTGAATACATCAAAACTGTTAAGATGTTAAATGTAGAAAAGGAATGCAAGGAAACAAAAAACAAGAAACAACACAGCTATAAATACTGGGCAAACCGGATTTTGTTTAAAGTATTCTCAGAAACAACTGGTTTTAGTCTTCTAGACTACGGAATGCAGTTTGCATGTCTTCAAAAAGTTGCATGTAGTCTGCTTTGATTTTTGCCTCTCCATCCTTCACTGGGTCCTGGAAAGAAAGAATACTCATATCAACCGGTGCCGTTCAGGCTGAAAGACATCTTTTCATTTTAAATGGCAAAGCACTGCAACAAGTGAGGTCGAGTTTAATATTATATTTACTGTACATTCAGCTGTGACCAGCTTTGGGACACTCCAAGATCATGAACGGAGCTAGGAAACTCCGAATTCTTTGTTTAAATAATTTTTAAGTATCATGAAAAGATTAATGTCTATAATGTTATTGGAAATTATTTTTAAATTGGACGTGTAGTAGGGTCTGTGTCTGTGTGGGGTTTAATTGGATTAAAGCCAGCTAGTCTGGATGCTTTGATATATAGTAGTTTGAGATGTTAGTTAGATAAATGTAAGGATAGATGATAAAGAGTACATTTGCATTTGTTGAATAAACCATTCAAAAGAATGGGTAAAATCTTGCACCTAGCTAGGAGACACCAAGCAATTTGTTTATATTACTAATAAAATGAGTGGAATGAAAGAATTATTGTTAGGAGAGGTAGAATTTAAAAAAAAAACCTAGTAATATAATGGAAAATTTACATTCAAAGGGAAAGCTAGGTATAAACTGAAAGGGGATTGAGAGAGAGAGTCAGAGGCATTTAACATCTAACCAGCCTGTAAGCCTATAACTGTCTGCAAAGGAACCATATTGCAAGGGAACCTCATTTTGAATTCGTAAGGTCAAATGTGCTTTGCCTGGTGTCTGTTTAAAGTCTATGGGTTGTTGTTGCCTCGGTGAAGATTTACTTCGGAGTGATTAATTTGGGGATTTGTTTAAAAGTTATTATGGCAGTATTTTGTGGACGTGTATATGTTTAATTTGCTGCCAAATTAATAAATGTTTAATTTAGTTTTATATAAAACCTCTTGAGGCTTGATAGTTTTATTTCTGAATTCAGAGCTGCATCTCAAACATACCAGTTGAAAATATAGGTTATGACAGTTGTTCAAGTTTCCCTCTGGGATTTAAACAACTCAGACTTTACCAACTGCTGTGTCATAACATAAGAGTTGGCAGGCATTAAATGAACAGCCCAAAATCCCTTGTTAACAGTACACTTCAGCTTTGCATTATGTGGCCATGTTCTGGTCCGATCTACTTCTCCTTTGATTATTGCAAGCCTGCCATACTTAGTTGCTCCTCAGAAACATTGCCACAGACAGCTTGTTAAACAGAACTGAAAACATGAAGTGCAGCTCTTTTTGTCTTTGCATTCAGACGCTATTGCTCAACATGAAATTTCACAACCTCGGCTTTACTTCCTGTACTTCAGACAACACATCAGCATACTGAATGGGCAGCCTGGTTCATGCAAAAGCAGCTGCAGCTCATATCAGTTAGAATCTCATGAGAAACCACAGTTTCTTTAGTGAAAACAGTAGACTCACACTAACTCCAACTAACAGCAAGTGTGTGGACCCAAGTTTTCCTATTTGACATTACCAAAGTCTTCCCCTTGAGTGAAATCATTGGAATGCACAACCAATCCACTTAGGACTAATTTATTGGCCACTGTTTGGCTGAGATTTATTCCACTTTAAATGTAATGAAATGTAGTCACCAAGAGGTCAACGTTAGTGGTGATTCTCTGACCCATGCTCCTTGTTGGGAATGCAGAACTGGCTCTATACCTGCACATGGGAGTTTGGGGGGAGGCGTTGATACTAAAATGGATTCTAATTTTTATGGTACCTTGAGGCGATACAAAGATTGAATTATAGATGGCTCCAGGGTCATTGAAAAACCACATCCACTGAAGAATCAAACTATTACTAAGAATCAAGTACCACTGTTGATTAAACATCTCCAGAGCACAAGGTTTGACTCCAGCCCAAACTGATGGAAGAAAAAGATCCCCTGCATCTCTAGGATGCAGCAACTTGCAAAAAAAAGTTAGGCCGTCTCAGACCAATTTTGAATGGGAACAGGCCCAAATGGAAACCTGTTTCACGAGGAGGCTGCTAGACAGCTGGTGTGGAAAACGTAAAAATGGCAGTGGTACATAAAGATACAATGAGTCATTGGGGCAGGGAGGGGGGGTGACAAGAGCAAGGAATGAGGCATAATGTTAGTCAAACTTTAGAGAGCGTTACTCCAAGCTTGGTCATGCTATGCATAACTTGTGTGCTTGCTGCTGATATGAAAGCCAACAATGGGAAAGTGTCTCATTTTCCTCATCATAAGAACAACATTCCCCAACTGGCCAAGAAATATCATCAGGCATCATAACTCCTTCGAGTCGGTTCCAAAGGTCGGAAATGGCCAAAACGCAAAATTAATTAATGCTTTCTCCTTGAATTTTTGAGGCAAAATAAAAAAGGCCTTAATGACAGGGCTAAATTTCTCAGCAGGAACCACTTGGCACAGGGAAGTGTTTTCACCGTCTGCTTTATGTTGGATTAGACCAACTAGCAACAGCCACGGTTCTTAATCAAAACAGAAAAACAGAATAGTTGCGACATAGTGAGATGACAGCACTTTTCCCTCTCCTCCATCTCCTTCCCACCATCCTGTACTCAAGCAGTTCAATGGTCAGCAGGCAATTAATTGGGACGGAAGCACCCAGGACATTTTGGTAGAAATCATGCTTATTCTAAACAGTTACCTTGAATTTCATGGAACTCAGTTTGTACAGAATCTCGCCCATGTTTTCACGGATAATCGACCACGTGATCTTGTTGTCACTTTGTGCAGTTGACTCAACAGCATGACGAGCCATATCGTAAAAGCCAATCATATTTGACAGCATACCGACAGTTTTGTAGAATGGGCAGAAGCTGAGGGTGGAGGGAGAAATCAGAACAGCTTCGTCAAGAATGCAGTGGGCAATACAATATTGACGGCTACTTCAAAATTAATGTTCTGTATTAGGCTTTGAAAATTCTGTCAAATGAAACTCAGCCAAATCCACAGGTGGCCCTGTGAACAGCAGGAACTCCCAACTTCTCTCCACCACAAGTTACCGCCTCTGATATTTTTCCAGCATATCTACCATTCTCATCTCAGACATTCAAGGACAAGGAAATCATGCACTTCTTTATTGTCCAAAAGCCAGGCTTCAACCTGCAACCTTTCATGCTCCTTCACCACTCGAAACCTTTACTCATACTCAACAATTCCCCGAACACAGCACTCAAAACCAGGTCACAAAATCCACAACCAAGTTCCTCAAACCCCTCTTATCCAAGCTCCTGTCCACCCAACCTTCATCCCTCAGGCCCTTGCTCACTGTTGTAAACCTGGCCCTTACTGCCTTTAAAAACTAATCATACCCCTAAAACTCATCCTCAACCATTCTCCTGGATACCAATCTGAAACAGAAAAGCGAGAACTGGGCAGAGTCTATGCACTCACTCCAAACTCTCTCTCTCTGTGCCCCTGGCAACTTCAGGTTCGATGAATTGCTAACCTTCCAGTCCTCTCAAGTCAGTGCCCAGAACATCTGCCTCTGCCAATAACGCAGACTAACCGGTGGCCTAAACATGCCAAACTACCAACATCCATTCTTCGTCAAGGCTTCTCAAAATGTAATACACCTCCACATACATCATTGTAAGGAGGACTCAGTGCTGTCATACTGTCAAATGACTTCTGGCATTTTTCAAGACCCTTGTGAAACTTCAGTTAGATAAATCACATGACTTTTCTGACTATACGTTAAACCACCCTCTAGGTGCCTTCATCAGCTCTATAGGAATCAAGAAACACAACGTGGGGGAAAATACTGCCACAAACCCACATCTCATCAACACCAATTCCTTAACATCAAGCTTACAGCACAGAAACAGGCCATTCACCCAACCAGTCTACGGTGATGTTTTTGCTCCACACAAACCTCCTCCCATCCTTCATCTCACCCTAGCAACATATTTTATTATTCCTTTCTTTCTCATGTGTTTATCTAGCTTCCCCTTAAATGTATCGACTATTCACCTCAACCACTCCCTGTGGTTGATAGCTCCACATTCTAACCACTCTCTGAGTAAAGGACTACATAGGATTATAGAGGTTATGCTAAGGAATTTCTTCTGAATTCTCTATTTGCCCTCTTGGTAATCATCTGACTGGTGGTCTCTGATTTTGCTTTTTCCTCCACAAGTGGAAGCCACAATGTTTCTACCCTATCAAAATCTTTCATCACTGTGCAGAAACTACTCTATGCTGCAAGTAATTAAATATGAAAAATACTTCAAAATCTACACGACAGAGTACATGTGGTTATTGGGAGAGGAAAAACATAGGAGAACATTCACCGGTCATAGGGAGTGTATCCATTCTGCTGCAGGAAATCATCCTTTATCAACTTTGCCACCTCCAAAGTTATTTTGTCCGTCTCCGCCAAGGATGCCTGTACAAAGAATCAGACACTTGAAATGAGCGACCAAACCCTGAGGAAAATTTGTCATCACCACTTTCAGTAGCAGTCCCAGATTTCATTTTCAAGTAAAACATATCTTGCAGAGTGAAGACAGGAAAATTACACCAAAAAACCCCTCAGAACCCATGTAAAATTAAGGCTACATTCGATGCTGCTGCAACTGCGGAGGATGCGTTTCCTGCCCATTTGCAGTGCCTGTATTTGTAATCTCACATGCAGCATTCAGACAGATGAAAAATTAGTATATAGTTTTTTTAATAGTGTTGGTCGAGAGCCAACTATTGGCCAAGATACCCGAGAACTCTTGAGCTTTTCCGAATCGCGCTTGGGATCGTGTACATCTGAGATCGCAGACAGGGCCTCGGTTTAACTCCCTCACTACAGCATCAAATTGTCAGCCTAGATTGTATGTTCAAGTCCTGGAGTGAGATAGAGGTGAGACGCTACCCAACAGGCCCTGTGGGACATATTAAATGTTGGACAAACTGACACTGTTATCTCAAGAAAGCTGCAAGCTTGAAAACTAACTTCAAGACCTTGAGGCAAACAGTGGGAGCTGCAAACAAAGAATGATAAGTCAATTTACTCAACCACAACTTGCATTTATATAGCGCCTTTAACGTGGAAAAACATCCCAAGGAGCTTCACAAAAGTGTTAAATAAAGTTTGACATTGAGCCACATCAGAAGGTAGTAGGACAGATGAATAAAAGTTTGGTAGGTTTTAAGGAGCATTTTAAAGTAGAAGAGAGAGCAAGATATTTAGGGAAGGAGTTCAAGAGCTTAGGACCTAGGTAGCTAATGCTGTGTGGACAAGTTTGTCCATCCACATCAACAGGAACCTGCGTTTAAGAAATAAAAACAAAAAACTGCAGATGCTGGAAATCCAAAACAAAAACAGAATTACCTGGCAAAACTCAGCAGGTCCGGCAGCATCGGCGGAGAAGAAAAGAGTTGACGTTTCGAGTCCTCATGACCCGGTGGAGAAGAAAAGAGTTGATGTTTCGAGTCCTCATGACCCGGCGAAGAAGAAAAGAGTTGACGTTTCGAGTCCTCATGACCCGGCGGAGAAGAAGAGTTGACGGTTCGAGTCCTTGAGGACTCGAAACGTCAACTCTTTTCTCCTCCGCCGATGCTGCCAGACCTGCTGAGTTTTTCCAGGTAATTCTGCGTTTAAGAAAGGTTGTTTAACATAAAATGAGATGGCTGTGCTTTTGGTGTCTGGATTTTGCCTGTTCCGGTGTGGTCAGCTACAAGTGGAATGGATTTGAGCAGCTGATGCTTCCCACCAGCAACAGACTCACAAAACCACGCTCGAGAAACATACTCACTTTTCCAACAAGTTGGACAATTTCGGCTAGGTCCTCCTCTTCCTGCAGGATCTCTTTAGCTTTGGTCCTCAGTGGCACAAATTCAGTGAAGTGCTTGTCATAGTATTCATCCAGAGCGCGGGTGTACTTACTGTAGCTGATCAGCCAGTTGACTGAAGGGAAGTGTTTGCGTTGTGCTAACTTCTTATCCAATCCCCAAAATACCTTGATGAGAGAGAAAAAAAACCCGTCAGATTCCAACATGTCTCGTTGCCTGTCTGGAAAAAAATTGCTGACACTTCTTCCCTCAAAGCTTCAAATTCTTATCTCTCATGTTCTCATTCTTGCTCATCTTCAACTTTCGCCAGCAATACAGTCACCTCCCTCCCCGAGCTCTTCATTCCTCTGGACTGTGGGTATGTGTGCGCGCAAGGGCAGAGAAAGGGTTGAAAAAAAGCGGTGTCCAAAAGGAGGAAGTAAGAGGTGGGAAGCCAAGAGAGAGGGAGGGAGGTGGGGTGCAGAGAGGGAGAGCAAAGTGGATGGGAGGAGGCAGCGTGCAGGAGAGAGGGTGAGAGTGTGAGAATGTGAGAAATTAGAGGGCGAATAAAAGTAGGTGTGAGAAAACAGTCAGTGCTTTTTTTCCTCTCCCTGTTGCTTCCCATCGCCATCTGGTGGCAAACATAAGACTGATGGTGAATATCTATCAACAGGGAAGAACGCTGTTGCTCACTGCTATGGCCAATCTCACTTCCAATTTCCCAGCTTCAGCACTTTATTTAAGTTTGAAGTCCACAACGGAACAATGGCATGAGAACAAGAGGCCAGGTAGTAGCCTGGAGATACTTCCTATATATAGAAGTGTTACTGAGAGAGGAGTCAAGGGAACAGGGCCTCACTGGTTTGTCAATGACAACATTGACAAATACACTAACTGGCTGAAGTGACTTTAAATGATTTACACCATGCATACACATGATAAAGGCTGATCCTGGTGTGAGCTGGCAGTTGCAGCTCTCAATTTTCTGCCTGGCCAATGGAGACATGTGATCGTTTTGAAAAGATTTCCGCCCTCATTCTTTGGGTTGTGCGCTGCTCCAGTAGCCCAATATATTTTGGCCATATTTGAATTTGAACCATATTTCAACTTCTCTTTCACAGATGTAAAAATGGACCAAAGTGGACTGGATAACCAAGGATTTTTCAAATATCGCTTCTACAAGTGGCTATGACTAGATTAACGCCCCCCCCCACCACCCGTTTGTTTAAAGTTGGTATGCTTGTTTGGCAGGCTATGGTTAATAGAGTGCTGCAAGGATCAGTGGTTGGGGCTGGAGCTATTTACAATCTATGTTAACTTAGATACATTACTCTCTGTCCCTTTGACGAAGTTCGCTGATGATACAAAGCTGGGTAGAAGCTTACAAGACTCTGAAGCGATTTGGCAGGATAGACACAGAGATTGTTTCCACTGGCTGGGGAGCCTAAAGCACAGGGGCAGTATCTCAGGGTAACGGGATGATCATTTAGGACTGAGATAAGGAGAAATTACTTCACTCAAAGGGTTGTGAATCTTTGGAATTCTCTACCCCAGAGGGTTGTGGATGCTCCATCGTTGAATATATTTAAAAATGGGATAAACAGATTTCTCAGGGAATCAAGGGATGTGGGGAGAGAGATGGAAAATGGAGGTGAAGCCCGAGATCAGTCATGATTGCTATGAATGGTGGAACAGGTTTGTTGGGCCGAATGGTCTACTCCTGCTCCTATTTGTGTTCCTAAACAATACCAGTCAAATTGCAGACACTGCACAACCCAGTGAATATGGAGCGCTCTCCAAGCACCGCTCTAGGGATAATGACAATTATATCTTTTTTGAGAGAGGATGGGCTTCAGAAGTCGCATTATTTTTACAGAACAAGACAGGCAAATGCACAATTGTCAGTGCTTGGATAATACACCTATTCCCTCACCACACTAACGGACGTAATACAAATATGAATGATTGCAAGAATTATTAAACTTCCAACTAGCTCCAATCCTTGGTAAAGTTGTGTACATTGGGTCACATTTAATTACAATGAGTGTGATTGAATACTTGGTTTAGCAGTTAAAAATATGTCAATCATACTCCAATTTGTTGACAGTTGCCAACAGGAAAGGTACAGCTGAAAAGCCTGGAGAAGCTTAAAATTTGTTTCAGTTTACCTGTACGATACCAAGAGTAGCTGACGTCACAGGATCGGAGAAATCACCACCAGGGGGAGAAACACTGTGATCAAAGACAAAATTGGTTAAGGGGGTTGAAGAAAGCTTCTATAACTTTTAGCAGTCAGCTGATCTAGATGCAGCTTCAATTAGGTATTGAAGGAATCACTTGCAATAAAAAAAAATCAAGGAGAAGACTGAGAATGCACTACAGCGAAAGGGCGAGAGAAGAGAAAGAGGGGGAGGGTGACAGAATGAGTAAATGAAACAGAAAAAAGCGAGAAAGAAAGATGTACACAAATCCACAATTATTTAGTGTTCTGAAATAATACAAAGAAACTGTTTTAGCATGAGATTGTGTTAAAACATTAGTTTTAGGGCCTTCTCAGATTTTGAGAACAGTTTGCAAACAGCAAGTTTTAGAAGATTTGGAGCAGTGTGATAAAATAAAATCTCTTGCTCTCTAATAATCACATATTTGAATGTGACACAAGCTATTGTATGGACAGAGTGTCTAATAGCTTCCCAGAGATTAGAAAGAGTGCCGCATGCAACAGTCCTCATTTCTCTCTAATGGGATTTTAAAGGGTCCTGTGGGAACTGTACACAGCTGCCTGATGGATGGCTCGCACCCTGCAGCACCAGAACGTGAGACATGCCTCAAGTGTGACTAACCACTAAATTGTTACCAAGCAGCATGTCAGACTCCTGGCTGCCTGTTCCACTCCTAGCTCGCTGAGGGAGAGTTTCTTATTGTCTTGTACATGTATTTAACAGCCATCAACCTCAATAGCAGATCCAGGCCTTGATTAAAGCAACTTAGATATGAAAAGCCCAATAACCCTGTTTCGTTTTGATGTTTTTCATGTAGATATGGAAGTGCAGATTTCTAGGATACAGGATTATACATGACATGAAGTTTTCAATGGAGGGGTGGGTACAGCAGGCCATAAGACTAATATTCTGCGATTTAAGCTTTTAGCTCAATGAAACTCCAAATGATTAAAGATAATCAATGTGCGTGTGTACTCTACTGATTTCATTTCATATCAATGCAGATAATGATTAAATGATGAACATGAAGAGGTGCACCTCACATTTTTATCCAATTAAAAAGTAAACCATCAGGAAGGTTTTCACTGGGACAAATTCCCTTAAACGCAGGGCTGATGCTTCCAGTTCCTGATTAAACACTTACGCTCCAACAATGCTGACACTACCCTCTCGCTCAGGGTTTCCCAGACACTTGACCCGACCTGCACGCTCATAAAATGAGGCTAAACGGGCTCCCAGGTAAGCAGGATAACCACTGTCTAGAGAAACAGATAAAGTTGGTTTCAATCACATTCTCAACAAGTCACTAAGTACTTGGACATTATTAGTCTCCTGAAAATACAGATACAAGTCAAATTAATTCCAAATGTTGTGTAAAATGGAATCGTGGCCACGAGTTTTGGATCTGCCTTAAGGTAACCTTCTTGGATAAGAGGTGGCAGTCATTTCAGTAAGCCGCCCAAACATCCTATCTTCAGGAGTGCCCTCGCTGCTCAATATCAAAGGGTAGGATAGTGTAACTCAATGTGCAGGAATTGCAAAGGGTACTGTGTCTTTTACACTCGATTTCTTCAATCTTTATGGTAGGCGTTTTATTGCAGGAACAAAGTTGCTCTAATGATTTTAAACCAAGTCTCATCTGAGCTTAATGGCTGCCTTCAGTAAGATAGGGCATTTTTTTGTTACATACTCTCTACCCGATACAAGGCAGTGAGAGGCAACCACCATAAAAGTAAGATCTTCAGGCACAGCTGGAGCAACTGAAGCCAATAAACCCAGGAAAATAGCTGCAGCATGACCTGAATTTGCCGCAATCACCAACCTTCATTTCTAAAATGCAGAGTAATATTCTAATTTAATTTGGTAGCGACACTGTTGACAAAAAGCCTACCAGCAGGCATTTCTGCCAGACGTCCGGAGATTTCTCTTAGCGCCTCAGCCCATCGGGATGTGGAATCTGCCATCATGCTGACGTGGTAACCCATATCCCGGAAGTATTCAGAAAGGGTGATGCCTTAAAAAGGGTGCCAAAGAGGAAGAATCAATTTAAAGTTGTGCCATTTTCTGGTATAAACAAACATCTAGAAGCCTGCATCATTTCATTCAGTTGTGATACTAGAGGCGCAAGATAAGCAGACCACCAGCTATGCATTCGGCAGTATTTGGTCAAGTGTGGTGACAGAAAGGTAAGAATTGGGTGCATCACCAGCCCACTGCTTCAGATGGTGTCACCAAAGGGCAGATGAGGATGAATCTTTGGGATACTCCTAAGGTGACAGTGTAAGGTTGGAAACATAAGTCTTTGGCTGTGATTAGAGTGGCTAATGAATGGAGACAAGTGAAGACAGTCCCAAGAAACTGGGCAACAAAGCACAGGTAATCATGGGATGGACTATGGGAGGCTGCAGAGGGATCGAGGGGGAACAATGAACAGCCAGCTCAGAGGAAGTTGTTTGTGACTTTGGTCAGCGATGATTCAGGGACGTGAGGGGATAGAAACCAGATTGAAGGGGTTCAGATATGGGACTGTGGGAGAAATGGGCACAGATCTGGGAAACGAAAGCACATCAACAACACAGGAGAGAGGAGCAAAGTTGGAGATGGTCCAGTGCACAGCATCAACAAAGGAGTTGAGGGAGAGTTGTTAAAGGAAGGGGTGATCACGGCAGCTTGAAAAGATAGGGGACAGAATGCCTAAAGAGTGGAAACCATTTAAAATAAAATGTCAGGAAGGGTGGCTGGGAAATCAGAAATTAACATGTTTGTCTTTAAAAACAACCAAGTTTAAGCAACAAGTTATCCATTGGAAAACCAGCCGATCTCTCTCCATGTCTCCTTATCACCCTGCAAAGTAAATGCCGGATTATCTTCAGGCAAAGTCCATTTACAACCCCCATGATACAGGCCCAATTAATATTTCCCTCCGCATAAAAGCCAATAGAACCATTTCACAATTCTGTGCAGCAGTGAAAACATTAACATGTAAAACAAATGAGATATTGTACCAGTGTATATGGAGGCTTCCCTGGCAGCGACTGGCATGTTTGAGGTATTAGCCACCAACGATGTTCTCTTCATAATGCTTTCTACTTTCCCATCAACCTCCATCGTTAGCTACAAGGGACAAGAGAAATAAGGCACATTAGAATCCAGAATGATCCAAAGAATAAATCTGGAGAGAGGAGGCCATTCAGCCTAATTATTCAGCATCGATAGACTTTAGGCAATGCAGACATGAACCTGTAGTATTGTTTCTTATTTAAACAGCGCATCAGTAAAACCTGTACACTTACTAATTCAGCCCTTGCTGTTTTTACCCAACAGGGAAGGGTGAAATAACGTGAGCTGAACAGAACACAATAGTCAGATGTTACAACACTGATGAGAAATTACAAACGCTGAGGGACCGGACAGAAGACAGCATTGTCCAAAGTAGTCACTTCATGTCACAGCGAGAGAAGGATTTAAAACAAACTCATCTACACCTATTCACCTCTGGGCAAAGCCACTGGGAAAAGGAGTTAAGGCCAAGGCATTCTTGAGGGGACGGTCCAGCTCAGTAGATTGAATGAGAGTTCCTGGTAAATCAGTTTCTCTCAGTAGACCAAACCCTGCATTTCAGCTGGTCTGACACTTACTTAACTAGCCGAGAAATCTATGCTGAATTTTCAGAATTAAGAACTTTTTTTCATGAGGTGTGGGTGTCACTAGCTAGGCCAGCTTTTATTGCCCAGTGTCTCCTGCCAATGCAAGATAGCCACCAATACCCATCTGCACATGCGGAGAAAACCAATGACATCACTCCGCTGTGCCCAGCCCAGCCTGCCAGTACCCTTCTGCATATGCAATGATGCCACCACACACATACGCAATATCGTTAGTACGCCCTTGCGCAGTCCTCCTCAGAGACAGTGAAACTATTATTCTATAAAAACTGCACATACATTGTGAAACTGGATAAAGTTCATATGCAGGAAAAGTAACACATTTAATGAAACAAGTTACATTCTGGGGCTTTTCTCCAAATAGTATATATTTAATGCACTTCTGTCTCACTGGAGGTTAAAAATGTGACGCCGTGATTTCAAATAATTAGTTGAATACATATTCACCTTGTTAAGTTTAGGTATTTTCTCAGTCTCGTGGATTTGGGACTGTTGTGTTAACTTTATGGAGCCAATAGGGACACCTCAAGGACAGATAAAAACACTGATGCCTAAAACGGAGCTGTGATGTTTTGAACAGCGCCATCTTTGGTCCTGGCCTCTGCCTATTCTGTCACTCACAATGATGGCACGGAGTAACACACTCAAAATAGGCCTGCAGGGTGTTAGCAGCAAATGCAGCATTTACTGCCCCTAATCGCCCTTGAGAAGTTGGTGATGAGCTGCCTTCTTGAACTGCTGCAGTCCATGTGGTGTAGGCACACTCACAGTGCTGTTGGGTGGGTGGGTGGGGGGGTTGTTCCAGGAATTTTGACCCAGTGACAGTGAAGGAACAGCGATATATTTCCAAGAAAGGAGTGTGTGTGGCTTGGAGGGGAACTTGCAGGTATTCTCGAGTCTGCAGCCCTTGTCCTTCTAGGTGGTAGGGGTCATGACTTTCGAAGGTGTTGTTGAAGGAACCTTGGTGATTTGCTGCAGTGCATCTTGTAGATGGTACAAAACACTCCTGCCACTGTGTGCTGGTAGTGCAGGGAGTGAATGCTGAAGGTGATGGAAGAGGTGCCAAACAAGCAGGCTGCTTTGTCCTGGGTGGCGTTGAGTTTGAGTGTTGTTGGAGCTGCACTCATCCAGGCAAGTGCAGAATATTCCATCACACTCCTGACTTGAGCTTCGTAAATGGTGGACAGGCTTTGGGGAGTCAGGAAGTGAGTTACTCACCGCAGGATTCCCAGCCTCTTGTAGCCACAGTATTTATATGGCTGGTCCAGTTCAACCTCTGGTCAATGGTAACCCCCAGGATGTTGATGGGAGTGGGTTTACCATTATTCTGCAACATTTTCTTAAAACATATTTGCAAACAAAGCTTTCACTTTTGAAGTGTTTTCTTTTTGAAGATAACTTTAATCTAACCTCTGGGAAATCTCTCAGAACTTCAGACATCTCATTGCCACGCTCCCCACATCCAACGTAGATGATCACATCACTGTTGGAGTACTTTGAGAGTGATTGAGAAATTACGGTCTTTCCACATCCAAAGGCCCCTGGGATAGCCGTGGTTCCACCTTGCACACACCTTAAACACAAGGACAAGACAAATAAAACAATGAATCCGCTATAAGTCAACATAGACAGAAACAGGGTATTCTTTCCCACCAAATGCTCATGAATCCCCAGTTTAAGCACATTATTCAGGATTTATAGAAATGAATGGAACAGTGTAACACATTTTTTAGCACCCATTAATTCTGCCAAGAAGCTCTCGCCACAATTGGCTCCAGTGGCTATAATGCATTGAAGAGCAGAAGCCTCCAAAACAGAAAAGATCACCCCATAACATAGCTTGTAATAACATGCATGTGTACCCACGTAATCAAACCTATTCCCATATGGGGTTCTCATTTCAACTTCATGAAAGGCCTGAAGGAACAGTGCTAATGAGTGAAGGCCAATCTTGAAGAGAAGGAAGCAAAAGCAGGTGGGGGGGAGAGGACCAAGAGGAAAAAGAAATGACTATGGATGGCTTAAGTACGCACATCAGTTGAATTACCTGCATCAATTCTGTGTATTCTCAGGGTTCACAGCATTTCCTGCCAGAGGTATAACCCTGGGTCAAAGAGTTAGGAAATCTCATATTTCAAAATTCAACCTTCTGTACCTGGCCCAAACACAATGTCTTTGCCTCTCTCTCTCTCTCTCCCCTCTACTGGAATTCCAGCCTCTGAGGCCCTGGAGCTATCTTGGCATTGAATCATAGAATAGTACAGCACAAAAAGAAGCCTTCAGCCAATCCTGACTGTTACCTGCAAGAGCAACTTAGCAAGTTCAGCTGAGGTCAGACTGGTGTTTTATAAAGGTTCAGCATAACTTCCTTTGCTTCCTTTATTTAGAAAGCCCAGGATCCCATATGCCTTTTTAAGCACTTTCTTGACCTGCCCTGCTACCTTCAATCATTTGTGCGCATTTCCTTCAAGAGACAAAATAGCCCCTGAAATCAGCCTCAGATGGTGCTTGGCAGGAACTTAAGGGAACACAGTATTTTATACCATCTCTCTGGTGTGTGGTATGAAAAGAGGCTGCAGACGAGAATTCCAAACACCTGGGTTTAGACATTCCAACATATCAAACCAAAGTGCATTTAATTGAAGATAAACTCACGGGAAAAGTGCATCCAACACACGCTGTCCTGTCAGCAGAGGGTGATTGGCTGGGAGCTTCTCAGTGACTGGCCTCACCTGACGAACAGGCCATACCTGAACCATGGTGAACTTCTCTTTGATGCCTTCAAATTCAAGTTCCAGAACCACATCCTTTAAAAAAGATAGCGGAGGAGGATAATAATCAACAGTTACAATCTATTATTGCCACCAGCAAAAATGGCTGCTGTTTGAATAACTTCGTTGCTAGCTAAATAAACTGGGATTTTAAATCTAATTCATTTCCCAAGATACCCATTCACCATATTAAACATTCACTCCCTCCACCACCGACACACAGTAGCAGCAGTGTGCGTACCATCCACAAGATGCACTGCAGGAATTCACCAAAGCTCCTTAGACAGCACTTTCCGAACCTGCAACTGCTACAACCTGGAAGGACAAGGGCAGCAGACACATGGGAACACCACCACCTGGAAGTTCCCCTCCAAGTCACTCACCATCTGACTTGGAAATATATCGGCCGTTCCTTCACTGTCGCTGGGTCAAAATCCTGAAACACCCTCCCGAACAGCACTGTGGGTGTATCTACACCACATGGACTACAGCGGTTCAAGAAGACAGCTCACCAACATGATATTAAGGGCACTTAGGGATGGGCAATAGACGCTGGCTCTGCCAGTGACGACCATGTCCCATGAACAAATTTTTAAAAAAGGCAATCTGATTAATTTAATGAATATTTTTTGGACTTTGGCATGGTTGAGATACTGGTAAAACCTCCTCCAGTCCTACATCATCCCTTCCCTAGCTCAATCTCTCCATTCCGTTGATTCTGGCCTCTTGTGCACCTCCTCCCCCATCCCACATCTCTACTCTACCAGTGGTGAGCAGGCCTTCAGTCACCCAGGTCCCTTGCTCTAGAATTTTCTTTTCAAGTTTCTCTACCCCTCCATCTCTCTCAACTCCTTCAAGATACCCCTTAGAATTCACCTTTTGGTCCCTTTCCTAGTATTTCACACTTTTTGCTTTCACCTTTGCATAACACCATGGGGATAATTTTCTAAGTTAGATGCAAATAATCATTTTAATTCATTCTTGCTGCAAGTGCCACTGGCAAGGACAGCTTCAGTGCCCATCCCTAATTGCCCTCGAGACAACGGAGTGTTTTGCTGGCCATTTCAGCATTCTTCCGCAAAAACACAAGTGAGGTCTGTACAACATCCAGTCTTGTGAAACATATTTGCAACTGATAAATCCATGAACACATTTGGTTCAGATTTAAGAAATAAATACAATCTTCAAGTACTTACAGAAACATCATAGTTCCCTGGTGGGGCGACATATGTGACAGTTCCCCTGCTTTTTGGAGGAAGCATGATCTTGTGCTTAATAAGAGAATTCTCAAACACAAAGCCATATATATCTCCACCAGTGATGTGACTACCAACCTGAAAATAAACAATTTACAGCTCAAAGTATGACCATACTATTTTTGAAATAATGAACTTATAAATTCCAGTTCCCACTATTACTTATCACTACCAGTGTCACAAATGTTGTCATGGTATAGTCATTAACTTTAGACAGAACAGTTGAGCCAGAATGACTTAGAAGCCAACAGTTCACGTCGCAGGTACAGAGGAACAGAATTATTTGACTAACAAAAAGGTGGTATCTCAATTCTTGCCAACTCTATCTTCTTGATGCTCCTGCACCAATTGCTATGTTGATTCCATCTGTTGGGGCTGCCTTATTACAGCTGCTCCTTTGCTATTCTCAGTGCCTCAGCGAGAGGTTCAGCACTACTTCAACCTCACCCGCACTTTCAAACTAGTTCACTAGGGGAAGGCTAGTTTAAGAAAACGGTGGGGGACTAGCATAAATGCATTCATTCCCGACCCCAGGCAGCATTTCACATCTCTATCTGCGTATGATCGCTGAGAGGCAGATAGGCAATGAGCAGGCAGTTTTTAAAAAAATAAGCCTTTGATGAAAGCTGTAAGCTGTACTTCAATTTTAAGGTGTTTATGCCATGTACAGCCATCCAGTGCCACTGATTTATGGAGGTTGAATCAACCAAATTCTGTTTTAATTGAACATGGAAGGAAACTGGGGTCTAGCTCACTAGAGTCAGTCAACAACGACAGATAGACCCCATCCCAGCAGGCAGCGCAGGCCGGCTGCACCCCGTCCCAGCAGGCCGGCTGCACCCCGTCCCAGCAGGCCGGCTGCACCCCGTCCCAGCAGGCCGGCTGCACCCCGTCCCAGCAGGCCGGCTGCACCCCGTCCCAGCAGGCCGGCTGCACCCCGTCCCAGCAGGCCGGCTGCACCCCGTCCCAGCAGGCCGGCTGCACCCCGTCCCAGCAGGCCGGCTGCACCCCATCCCAGCAGGCCGGCTGCACCCCATCCCAGCAGGCCGGCTGCACCCCATCCCAGCAGGCCGGCTGCACCCCATCCCAGCAGGCCGGCTGCACCCCATCCCAGCAGGCCGGCTGCACCCCATCCCAGCAGGCCGGCTGCACCCCATCCCAGCAGGCCGGCTGCACCCCATCCCAGCAGGCCGGCTGCACCCCATCCCAGCAGGCCGGCTGCACCCCATCCCAGCAGGCCGGCTGCACCCCATCCCAGCAGGCCGGCTGCACCCCATCCCAGCAGGCCGGCTGCACCCCATCCCAGCAGGCCGGCTGCACCCCATCCCAGCAGGCCGGCTGCACCCCATCCCAGCAGGCCGGCTGCACCCCATCCCAGCAGGCCGGCTGCACCCCATCCCAGCAGGCCGGCTGCACCCCATCCCAGCAGGCCGGCTGCACCCCATCCCAGCAGGCCGGCTGCACCCCATCCCAGCAGGCCGGCTGCACCCCATCCCAGCAGGCCGGCTGCACCCCATCCCAGCAGGCCGGCTGCACCCCATCCCAGCAGGCCGGCTGCACCTCATCCCAGCAGGCCGGCTGCACCCCATCCCAGCAGGCCGGCTGCACCCCATCCCAGCAGGCCGGCTGCACCCCAACCCAGCAGGCCGGCTGCACCCCAACCCAGCAGGCAGCGCAGGCCGGGGGCACCTAGGAGAGCAGTGGACACACCGCCCCCAGCAGCGGTGGCTCGCAGATTTCCTCCCCCCACACCATTCCCCAACCCCACCCCCACCCCCTCAACCAGCAGCGTGGGCCTGTGTTACCCCACTGCAAACATTAAATTTGCAGTTTTGCAACTAGCTCTTGGAAGTGTAGCTCTGTGCCTATCTCTCTATCTCAAAGTAATGGGAATTACAGTTTCTAACCATCAACAGAACACTAGCATTAACTGGAGGCTATTTGTTTTGAAAACAGATTTAAATTTTACCTCAAACAACTTCTAAAATTCCCTCTCTAGATTTACTTCCAATAATCAAATAGACTTGTTTCATCCTGTCTCTAACAAAATCTATCATTTGGCTTTCTTAAAAGCTACCATGGTATCATGGGGACATTGGACAAACAGCACATGCTCAGTCAGTGGGAAAAAAACTAAATACTACAAATGCTGGCAATCTGAAATAAAAACAAAGTTCTGGAAATACTCAGGTCTGGCAGCAGGGTGGAAAGTCACAGGCCTGAAACGTTAACTATTTCACTTTCCACAAATGCTGCCAGGCTGTGGGAACTGTCTTCAGCTTACAGTCCATCTGAGAAAATCCAGTTAAATTGATTTAGTGAAAGCCCTTACCCGCATATTCTTGGAAGGAGTAAATTCCCACTTCAATTCTCTACTCAGAGCATTCACGTTGACACCACGGGGGATGTAAATACTCTGCGTCAAATCATTGATGTCCTTGAGAGGTCGCTGGATCCCATCAAAAATGGCTCCCATAATGCCGGGTCCCAGCTCCACAGAAAGCGGTTTTCCTGTACGAAGCACTGGATCTCCGACGGATACACCAGCTATTGGGTGGGAACTTAGGAAAACACTGCTTACAACGTTCCTGATAAGGTGATTAAACATAATCAAGTTCCGGGAACCTCCAATGGTAGGGTAAGCCTGCTAAATAAGTCCCTGCAGCACATCACTCATTATTCAAGCTCACACACAAAGAACACAGACTTGAAAAAGTTACTGAGCGTCAACTGTTGCCTATGGAATTACTGCACAGATTATGTGGCTGCCTTCAGTAGGAGAGTGCTTTTACCTTCTTGGAAATCACTGGGCTACAATAGGGGTAGGGAGATGGAAAAAGTTTCTGGACGTGAAGCTTCAGCCATGAATGCAGGGACAGTACTGATGATGGTATGTGACATTATTCTAGAGTGTTACAGGACAAACATGCAGATCCTTTCCTCAGGTGATTAGTCAGGCTGAGTTTAAGGTGATGTACATGGTCTGTTCAGGAACAATGGTGAAGGCCAGTTGGTCTTTTGTCAACCACTATTTGTGTCCTCATCACTGAAATATCTTCCCCTTCAATTACATCATTTACTGCAAGATGTATTCTGTCTCGTTGGACACCTGCTCAGAACGGGCAATAAAAATACAGCTTTTGCCAAAAGCACCTCATCCCAACAAAAATTGTTCCAAGGATCTCACTCAAGTTTATACAGTTAATCAATTCAGAAAGGATACAGGTTTCTTCATAGACTTGGATTGTAGCCATATCTCCCTCCAAACGGATAATCTCACCAACCAGCTCAGAATGACCTACACGAACCAGTTCATACATTGCTGCTCCAGCCATATTGGAGGCAGTGACAACTAGAAGGCACATAGATTAGAAAAACAACAAGCAAGTTAATGCATCGTTGGAAGCAAATAAACTTAACAAAACTTTGTACTGTAAGAAAAATTACCCATTTAAATCTGAATGATTAAGGTTTCTGGTTGCCAGTTAACTGTAGATAGGGAACAGAATAAGACCATAAGATGTAGGAGCAGAAGCAGGCCATTCAGCCCATCGAGTCTTCTCCACCATTCAATGAGATCATGGCTGATCTGATAATCCTCAACCCCACTTCCCTGCCTTTGCCCCATAAACCTTGATTCCCTTACTGATTAAAAATGTCTATCTCAGCCTTGAATATACTTAACGACCCAGCCTCCACAACCCGCTGTGGTAAAGAATTCCACAGATTAACTACCCTCAGAAGAAATTCCTCCTCATCTCTGTCTTAAATGGGTGATCCCTTACTCTGAGATTATGCCTTCTGGTCATAGACTGTCCCACAAGAGAAAACAATCTCAGCATCTACCGTGTCAAGCCCCCTAAGAATCTTATATGGTTGCCTCTCATTTTTCTAAACTCCAATGAGTACAGGCTCAACCTACTCAACCTCTCCTTTTAAGCAAATCCCTCCACACTCAGGATCAACCTAGTGAACCTTCTTTGGACTGCCCTCAATGCCAGTATATCTTTCCTTAGATAAGGCGGCCAAAACTGTTCAGTTATTCAGGTGTGATCTAACTAGTGCCTTGTATAGCTTTAGCAAGACTTCCCTAATTCTATACTCCATTCCCTTTGAAATAAAGGCCAACGTTCTATTTGTCTTCCCGATTACCTGATGAGCTTATAAGCAGTCTTACTCCATTTAAATAATATTCAGCTCCTCTATTCTGCTTGCCAAAGTGCATAACCTTACACTTTCCCACATTATATTCCATCTGCCAAGTTTTTGCCCACTCATCAGCCTGTCTGTATCCCTCTGTAGACTCCTTGTGTCTTCCTCACCGCTTGCCTTCCCACCTATTTTTGCGTCACCCACAAACTTGGTGATAATACATTCACTTCCCTCATCCAATTCATTAATATAAATTGTAAATAATTGCGGCCCAGCACAGATCCCTGTGGCACTCCACTAACTACAGGTTGCCATCCTGAAAATGCTCCCCCTTATACCAACTCTCTGTCTATTAGTTAGACAATCCTCTATCCATGCCAATATACTACCCCCAACACAATTGGCTCTTGTCTTAAGTAGCCTTGTGTGCGGTATCTTATCCAATGCCTTTTGGAAATCCAAATATATTACATCTACTGACTCCCTTTTATCTATCCTGCTTGTTACCACCTCAAAGGATTCTAATAAATTCTAATCATGTCAGGCATGATTTCCCCTTCATGAAGCCATGCTGATTCTGCTTGATTATGTTATGTATTTCTAAATGCTCTGCTATTACATCCTTTATAATAAACTGACATTTTCCCAATGACAGATGTTAAGCTAATTGGCCTATAGTTACTTGTTTTTTGTCTCCTTCCCTTTTTGAATAAGGGCAGTTTTCCAATCCTCTGGGACTTTTCCAGAATCTAAGGATTCTTGGAAGATTACTACCAGTGCATCCACTATCTCTGTAGCTACTTCTTTTAATATCCTAAGATGCAACCCATCAGGTCCAGGGGACTTATTGGCCTTTAGCCCCATTAGTTTTCCTTTTTCTCTAGAGACAGTTATTGTATTTACTTCCCCCCCTCCTTTTGCCCCTTGATTATTTAGTATCTTTTGCAACAGATTTGCAAGGTTATAAAGAAACTTTTAAAAGAAAACGAATTTTAAAAACTCGATCCCCACCCTTGAATAAGAGGAAGGTGAGGAATCTGGTGAGTATAGAGGCATTGCAACACGTACCTCAGTCAGACACTGTATATTAATCCCCAGTAAATACACATGCCTCCTCGCAATGAGATCGTATGATTTCAATGCAGCAACAACATTTACTCGGATGACTCAATACTTGTGGCAGACATAAAAGAGCATGTATTTTACACAGTAACCATTTTATACATTCCCCTACACCAACCTGGCTGTTTAGCGACTCATGAATGAATGAAATGCTCACCGGGACCAGAGACGCCATGGACATATCCAACCATAGTCTCATGGTCCTCATCGCCTATCTTGGGAAGTTTACTGAAATCCATCTTGATCAATCTGAAAAGATTTTATTGTAGATCAGATATAAATGGAAAAATCAGAGACAACTAACAGCCTTGTAAATTTCAGGCTCAAAATCAAGACCCTTAAAAGGCTACACAAATAGATCTGTGCGCTTTTCTTTTCCGAGCTAGTTAACTTTAAAATATGTATTGTGCACTGGCACATGATTACAAGCAGTGTAGTTAAAATAGTGAAATATTAATCTTGAGGTCACAAATCCATGCTTGGATCCATGTCACATCACAACAAAGAACAGAATCTAATGTGCCCAATATGAAAACACATGAGTCCAACAGAAAGTCCACTCCAAGTTCACTGAGTTACTTAGTAGTAACGTTTATTAAGTATTTGGTTGCTGAATATTTATAAATAAAATCAAACACACTAAGGTTTTCAGCATGTTCATTTAATTGCAAAATACATGAAGGTTCCTTAGACCCAGTTTGTTTGAACATGAGGATTCATAATAATTTTAATGGTACATTAATTAATTAGACTATTTGAATTATGCTCATTCTGGAAACAAGCCAACATCTGATAAAAGGAAGACCAAGTTTGATTAAAATTTTGAAGTAGTTAACTTTGTGACTGGATAAATGCTCACAGACATAACATCGGCAAGTCTCTTGCGCAGGTCAACGATGCAGTTAATTGGAAATGCTTTCACAATGGTTTGTGCAATGCTATCAACATTTTGCAGAGTGAAATTTTTTTTCAAGGAGATTTATTTGCTACACCAAAAATTGCCAGTTTCAGATCTTCATCTCACCAAACAGCAAGACATTTAACTGCACTGTAGCAGAGAAATAAAAGCCACCTATACAGTTCCTGTAATATAGAATTGTTGAGGATTTAACTAGGGAGAGAGATCAGGACACTGAAAAAGAATTAAGAGGGATCGAACTCATGGCACTGCTGAACAGATCATATGATGTGCTTTAAGAGACATAGCATAGTGATTAGTTTTGTCACTGGATAGAATGCTGGAGTATAGAGAGAGAGGGTTTGAAAGATGGCAGAGTGGGAGACAAGCTGCAATGCAGGGTCAGAGGAAGGGATGTGCTTTCTCAACATGCAGCACGGGCTAGACATGGCTAGGAAAGACTGCACAGGTAGTGACGTGAGACTGCAGACATGTTTGAAAATAAGGGCGGAGCTCTGTAGTTCATCTGCTGACTTGCACATTAGCAATAATAAGATTTTGTAAACTTAACTTAATAAATTGATGCTTCAATAATGGCACCAACTTGCCACCTGAATTGTTTTGGTTACAATACAATCATGCTTCAGTATCTTAATACTCACCTGGCATTTCTCCCCTAATTCATCTACAATATCTTTTTCAGTCATGAGAATGGGTGACTCAATTCTACAAGATCTGTGAATTCAGTCAAACTAATCAAAGAGGGGCCTTCATCTCATTCTTTGCCAGAGATTAAACTACATGAAATATTCACAATTGAAAACCAAACTGACCCCTACTTTTAGCCTTGTGTTTATTGAATCCATAAAATCACAGCGCAAGAGGTCATTTGGTCAATTGTGCTGGCTCTTGCCTGCAGCAACGCAAATGTAACGTCACCGCTCTGCTCTCTATCTCATAGCCCTTTGTCTTTCTCTGGTTCAAATATTCATTCAAACATTCTCAGGAAATCATGTAGTGGTCTCTGTCCCAACCTCTTCCTGTGACAAAACATTTCACACTCCAACAACCCTCTGTTTGAAAAAAAAAAATTCTCCTCATCTCTCTCCCCACTGAGGATCTTAAATTGATTACCTCTCATGACAAACCTCCAGGGAACATAGCCTTTCTCTATTCAATATCAAAATCTTTCCAAATTTTAAATCCCCTATTTTCTAATCCAGTAGAAATAAGCCTAACAGGAACAGGGTTATGGCTATCAACCTTCCAGACACAAAAACACCCATCGACCTTTATACTTTGCTTCCTACTACTGAGCCAATTTTGGATCCAACTTGTCACTTTCCCTTGGGTTGCATAAGCTTTAATTTTCTGGCCAGTGGTATCTGCACTCCCTCCATGTTATGAATGGGTTCTGTGGTGACATCCCCTTTGCTGATCACTGGTCATTGAGACCCAACAGGCAGTTCCTGTGTCCTGTTACAAGAGTGTAAATCAGCACTTCACTTTGCCTTCATCCATTCATCATGGCAGGCCCAGTATCAACCCCATCAATATGCCCACTGAAAATTGGAACAATGTTGGGATGCAGTGGCGTATGGCTCAACATGCACATTAGTCAATGTTTGGGCACGTGAGTGGAGCCTTGCTTTGCCCAGCCAGAGTGATGTAGAGCTGTTCTAACAAGCCCAGCATGTCAATCTCAAACTGATAGCTTCAATCACTGAGTTACGATGGGACTGAAACCTAAATCTTTCTCATTTTTTCTTGAAATTGCAAAAGACATCAACAGATGCAGAGAATAAATTTAGGCAATGCAATTGAAAGGCAAGAAATAATATTTTGATATTAGCTTAAGTTAAAAGTGAAAAAGATGGCGAATGCTGGAACAAGCTCAAAGGCCTAAACAACCTACTCCTAGCCCTATCTTAATAAAAACTTTGCCAATCCTTTTATAAAACCAAATGTTACACAGAGTACGTACTGTATAAATTGTAAAGCAAAAGGGTGGTCCGGTGGTGCAATGGTTAGTGCTGCTGCCTCACAGCTACAGGACCCGGGTTTGATCCTGACCTTGGGTGTCTGTCTGTGTGGAACTTGCACGTCCTCCTGTGTCTGTGCAGGTTTCTGCTGGATGCTCTGGTTTCCTCCCACTGTCCAAAGATTAGGTGGATTGGCTACGGCAAATTGTCCTTTAGAGTGAGTGAGTGTGTGTGTGTGTGTGTTGTTGTGTGTGTGTGTGTGTGTGTGTGTGTGCGCGTGCGCGTGTGCGTGTCCGCACCCTGTGATGGTCCTGAGTGTACCCTGCCTAATGCCCATTCCCTGTTGGGCTCCCCACTACCCTGAATTGGATGAAGCAGTTCTGGAAAAGCGAGAGAGTGTAAAGCAAAAGTTGCAGCCTGTTCTTATCAACTCTGTTTTAAAGTATCAAATATTTAAGGGACCGATAGCAATTACTGCAATTGAGCTGACCTAGATACAATAGCCTGGGGTTTCTTCCGCATGTATCACTAAATACAAACACTGGGACACAAATTACATGGCTTAAAAAACAGGGAATTGTGGGTCTAGCTGAGTTGGTATGTAATTACAATACACCCGAATCTCCTCGATTGTTTGCATCTGCTTATCAAACCCTTCGACTGAACCATTCTAGAACTAAATTGGCCATCACTTCCAAGACTCTCAAATGTGAGCATCCTCCAACTGGCCTTGTATGACAGTCTCCCAACACTGTGACCAAGTTTTCGGACACAGTAATTTTTCTAATCCTTTAGTGGCAATTCTTTGTGAGATCTGTTGTGTTATCTGTTTCTTTTATTGCATTTTTTTTTAGCAAAGCTTAAGTCACATTAAAAATTGAAATGCTGCCTTGATTACAGGTTCATATACATGCCTGATGTACGTGAATGCTGGTTAAATGAGTTGAAATGAACTTTCAGGACTCAAAGAGGAAACATACTTATGTGGAATCAGCATTTCCTTGGACCCCATTTTTCCAGCTGGTAACTCCAATTTAAATCTATTATCAGTCTAGGGAAATTCTAATGAGTTTGAGATGATGTTTGAGCATTTTCCCATATTGGCAAAATGGACACAATTTGCGATGTAATTTTCAGGTTGCACCCTCAGAGAAAGCTCCAGGACAATTTGTTTAACAGCACAATGATAAAGCTTCCCAGATAGATCAGCTGATTGTGGTAGGAAGCAACCATGCCTCGAAGATTCAGAAGGTGCCATGGTTGATTACTGATCCATGATGTTAGTTCACCTAAGGTGGGACTACTGTAGGTGCGCAACATCACCAGTTAAAGGTGAATTATTTCTGATTGCTATCCAGTGATCCCACTAGATGTGCACGTATGGCTGCCATTCCAGTACACACATTGTTCTACCTGTTAATAACTTCAGGAGACGAGTAAGGAAAAAAATTACCAGAAAAGGAGGAAAAATGTCCCACAACACTCCCACAAATTTGCAACTACACCTGGATCACAGCATCTTACTGAATAGGCATATCCTATAGCCTAATGACATGAGCAGGAGATGGAAATCTCACAAGATGATAAATAAATTGTAATACCATCCTGCTACTGGGCAGAAAAGAACATTCTCACCCGTTATTCTGTTGTGGTATTTGACAAGTATGCTATGGCAGGCCATTTAAGAACACAAGATAGCCAGTGCACAGCTACTGAATCACAAGTGAGTGCAAACACAATAACCTCAACTTAAATCCAATCCAAAATATTACTTTGTAGGTAAATGCCTTTGTTTTGCTCTAAGATTTAGCACCCCACATTATCAAATGCACATTTATAACATCCACTGAAGCTGTTCACATGTAACAGAACAAGTTCAAAGTTTGGGGAAATATACCAGCAAATATGACATTAGCTAAAAGTCACAGTTGACACGAAGTTCCAGTGCAATTGCAAGCACCCAACATTTCAATGTCTGTGACCTCAGAACAGCAATTTAATTCAATACATATTAACTCAACAGGTTACATACCTGACCCATGTCATACCAAACAAGAAAGCACTAAGCATTCTATTCACAAATAACATCCCAGTGAGCACATTTCTACAGTTAACCAATGGACAGCTTTTGCACCTAAGACACTTGCAACATTACTCATTTACCATCTTATTGGAGGACCACCGTACAGGCAGCTACAGGCCCTGTGTGCATTTCTAGGTTTTCATTTCAAGTCCCAACCTGGAATGGAGCTTAAACATTGAGATTTCAGTTTCATACTCACATGTGAAGTCTTGAGATTCAATTAATACCAGTGTGTTTAATTTCTGGGAGATTCTTGAAATTGATTAACAGCTTAAAAAGCCCAACTCCCTCCCCCACAGAAAATAACTTCTTGAACTGAACTCAAGACTTGCACTGATCAGCAGAATACATAAATCACTCATTACTAAGCAGGGTAAAGTGTCCATGATTAATTAACATTATTTCAAATGAGTCCAAACCAGGGCTCTTTGCATTAAGAGAAAACAGAATGTGCAGGGGATCATCTAATTATTTACATACCTAAAGTTTAGGGGAAAATGTACTGTTGTACAAGACAGCCAAAGATGGATGTGTATTATACATAGGATATTAACAATGACAGCTGATATACACACCATTTAATCCTTCTAGTTTTAGTAACTTCACACAATGTTTCATTACACATTGACTGCAGGTGGACTTTTGGAATGGTTTTGTGCAAAAATACTGGGGTTTTCATTTTAAAATTAAATCATATTAGTTGGTCTCTAAATGAAAGATGAATATTTCAGGTGTTTTTGTTTGCTTTGGATGATTCAAATCATGGTTAAGTACTAGGATTACAAACAGGATTCTTATTTTGCTACTATGAGAGACCATTTCAGCCTGAAACTCCCCCTGTTTGAAAATCCTCTCCAATAAGGAGTTGCACAGTGCATTTTCATGAATTGCAAAACGACAGTTTCACTTCCCACTATTGGTGTAAGGCACTGCTCGACTCCTCCATCTCGTCCTCCCCACTCTCCTTGGATGACTGATGTAGTTACGCAATGGTAGAGCAGATCTTCAGCCAATTCGCCTACTAACTATACTGATATGCTAATATCTGTCATCCTGGGCAGGAGATGGAAATGAATGAAATTGTTTTTTTGGGGGGAAAGAGGGCACAAGAAAGGGCTGGGGAGGTGTGAATGGGTGAGGAAGATAGAGTAAGGTGCGAGACAAAAAGATTTTAAGGGGATGAGGTAAAGGAAGATGCAATCTGGCCAGTGGGGCGTAAACAGAGTTTATAATCCGGCAATGGGTTGTGCAAGGAGGCAAGCTGCAGCCATAGAGAAGGGGGGGTGGGAATAGGAGGGAGGGAGAGGAGGATGCAATCCAACCTGAGAGTTCAAGGGGAAGTTTGGTGGTGAGCAGGGGTTTGGTGGGGGGGGGGGGGGGGAGAATGAAGGGCGATCTGGCCGAGCTATAACACTCTCACCGGCTTGACAGGGAACACAGGACGCTTCGGTACACCTGGCAGTCTTACTGCTGACAGCTGACAAGACCAGCGGCTGGTCCCCGGGGCTGTTCAGGGGGTGGAGAGAGAGAGGGGGAGGTGGTGGGAGAGAGGGATAGGGGAGGGGGAGGGAGAGAGGCATGGGGGAGGGAGAGAGGGATGGGGGAGGGAGAGAGGGATGGGGGGCTTGGGGGGGAGAGGGATGGGGGGGGTGAGGGGGGGGGAGAGGGATGGGGGTGGGGGGAGAGGGATGGGGGGGTGGGGGGGTGAGAGGGATGGGGGGGGTGAGGGGGGGGGGAGAGGGATGGGGGTGGGGGGAGAGGGATGGGGGGGTGAGGGGGGGGAGAGGGATGGGGGGGGGGGGGGGAACAGACGGATGGGTGAGCGGTGAAATCAGCTACACCGCCCCAGGGCTGTACAACTAGCGGGAACCCGGGGCTGGGCCGGACTGCGGACTAACAACAGCCAGGCTGGCCGACTCCACCCGGATAGAGCATTGACAAGGGGTCTCCCCTTTCTCTCTCTGTGTCTAAGTAGGGGTTTGCAAGAGGGCCTGAAGCCTGCGCCCCACTGACTCCCCAGCCGCCGTTTTACCTGCTGCGGCCGCCGCTCAGCTCCGCGTCCCCAGCTCCTGCTGATCACTGACAGTCAGCTGACCCCGGCGCATGCGCACACCGCGGACTATGTGGGGGGCGGGGCCAGCTGTGAATAAGCATTTCACTCACGTTTAATTTTAATATTCTTACTCCCGGCTCGGGTTCAAATTCAAAAGAGTGAGAAGAAATCACAAATTAAACAGTCACCGCCTTTTTTTTAATTCGGAGTCCGGTGGGGGGGGCGGGGGGGGTGGGGGTGGAGTAGAGCCGGGTGGGGGGGGGCGGGGCGCAGTGACGTCACGGCCAAGCCACCAAAGCGTCATCGATTCCCAATTCCAAATAATATTTTTAAAACATAAAAGTTATTTGAAAATTTGATGTCGCCTTTTTTTAAAATTGTCTGGGAAATTGAATATATTTATACTTTTGTTGATGAATTGCGATTTTTAAAAATTAGCCCACGAATCACGTGATCACGGACCTTTTTTAAAAGGGGGGGCGTGGTGGGGGGAAAACTTTTTAAAAACAACGAAATAACATAAAAATGATCCTGGAGGGAGTTTATTGGAAATTTCGGAAGTTTCACTGGCGCGAAGACGGATTAAAAATAAAACGTCGAGCAGGAGGAGGGTCAAAAGGTCATAGCCTTTTTTCCGTTGGTTTCAGTACTTTCGTGTGGAAGGAAGTTTTGAAAATGTTTTGTTAAAGTAATAAACAAGAAAAGTATAAACCGAAGATGTTTGGTGCGAGTGATTATTTCTGAGGAATTGTTGGGGGGTTCGGATGGAGTCGGGCTTCAGACGGGAGACTTCGAGTGGGTAAAAGCACTGGAGAAGCGTCACTCGGACTCGACGTTAACTGTCTCAGAAGCGGCCAGACCTGCTCAGTCTGTCCAGCATTTTCTGTTTGTATTCCGGGCTTCGAATGGACTCGGCTCCGCCGGATGGACTCGTGGGCAGCCTTCGGCTCCACTCGGGTACTGTCGGGCCGGAGTCGGAGGGACTCGGCCGGGCTCGGGCTGGAGTCGGAGGGACTCGGCCGGGCTCGGGCTGGAGTCGGAGGGACTCGGGCTGGAGTCGGAGGGACTCGGCCGGCCTCGGGCTCGAGTCGGCCGGGCTCGGGGCGGAGTAGGAGGGGCTCGGACCGGAGTCGGAGGGACTCGGCCGGGCTCGGGCCGGAGTAGGAGGGGCTCGGACCGGAGTCGGAGGGACACGGCCGGGCTCGGGCTCGAGTCGGCCGGGCTCGGGCCGGAGTCGGAGGGGCTCGGACCGGAGTCGGAGGGACACGGCCGGGCTCGGGCCGGAGTCGGAGGGACTCGGGCCGGAGTCGGAGGGACACGGCCGGGCTCGGGCTCGAGTCGGAGGGACTCGGGCCGGAGTCGGAGGGACTCGGCCGGGCTCGGGCCGGAGTCGGAGGGACTCGGGCCGGAGTCGGAGGGACTCGGGCCGGAGTCGGAGGGACTCGGGCCGGAGTCGGAGGGACTCGGGCCGGAGTCGGAGGGACTCGGGCCGGAGTCGGAGGGACTCGGGCCGGAGTCGGAGGGACTCGGCCGGGCTCGGGCCGGAGTCGGAGGGACTCGGGCCGGGGCCGAGTGCCGGCCCCCCGGAGGCGGAGGCGGAGGAGGGGAGAGAGAGTGAGTGAGAGAGAGAGAGAGAGAGAGCGTGAGGGGGGGAGGTGGGGTCAGGGGTCGGAGGTGAGAGTGGGTGGCGCGGAGTGGAGCGTGCGCGGCGAGTGGCATGTGTTAGAGGCTGAAGAGTTTGGGCGATTTTACCTCCATCCTCCTCGTCCCCGCCGCTCGGTCACCCGCTGAAGACGGACAAGCGCCCGCCCATCATGAAGGGGTGAGTAGAGCCAGCGAGCGGGCGGGTGAGAGGGGAGGAGAGGCCCGGCCTGCTGGGGCTTTATCCCCCCGCCCCCCCCCTCTCCTCCTCCTCCTCCTCCTCCTCTTTCCCCCCTTCAGCGGCCTCGGGGAAGCGGCGGGAGTTGCTCCGTCAGAGTTTTTTTTATAGTTTTAAGTTGTTGCTGGAGTTGGGGCCTGACTCCCGCGGCCTCCCCGTGTCTCGCTCCCTGTGTCGGGGGAACCTTTTCCTCCTGCTCTGACTCCGGGAGCTGCACTCACAGCCCGGATCACAGCCTAAACCCGGAGCAGAGACCCCCCCCCCCCCTTCTCCCCTTCCCCCCAAGACATTCCCTTCCCAAGCCTCCTTCCATTGCAGCACTTCACCAAATCCACCCCGATCCCTCCTCCGGTCGTTGGCTCCATCAGCTCAGTTTATGATTTATGATCTATTATTTATATATTTACCCATTGACAGGCTTGAAGTTTGGTTGCAGTGTTTCAGCTGGTGCTTTCCGTGTTTCTATCAGGCTTTTTTTCCTGCAAGAATTTTTTTTTTTTTAAAACCTCAGATTATTTGTAAAATTTCCAACTTCTGCCTGTGTGAGGCCTGTGGGCAACACGGTCAAACTCTGTAAGCGTCTTGTTATTTATCTTTAATCATTTGGCACGTTTCCTGTGTGAAGCTGGAGGACACTTATTAATACCAGAACAGAAGCTTGAAATGCCCCAATCACCTAACACCTTTGGAAGGATGAGGATTGAAGTTTGCAAAGAAACCTGTTCAAATAAAAGAGAAATCAAGTTTCTACTGATGTTTTTGGCAAGTTTAAAAATGCTGTCAAAAGTGCTTTAACTATTTTGTCAGGCTAGTGTCATTTATTTATATCGCTGCTTTTAACATCTTTTTGTGCAACATAAGTTATACAAGGACAGAGGTACAATTTGAAACAAACCTTTCATTAGCTGTAAACTGCTTTGGGATGTCTTAAGATGTTTTATAAAAGTATTTTTTTTCTTTTTAATGATTTTCCTGAACTAGGAGAACATGTATTAAAGAATATATAAAGAATATACAAAGTTCGCCCAGCAATATTTCTGGGCAGACTGTCTAAATTGCTTTTTTGCAGAGTAAAAATGGAAGGGAAGGAACAGAATTAGTAAAATTATATATTATGGTAATCTATGGTGCTGCACAGGAGGCTGCTCAGTAAGATAAGAGCCCATGGTGTTAGAGGCAAGGTACTAGCATGGGTAGAAGATTGGCTGTCTGGCAGGAGGCAGAGAGTGGGGATACGGGGGTCCTTCTCAGGATGGCGGCCGGTGATTAGTGGAGTTCTGCAGGGGTCAGTGTTGGGACCTCAACTTTTTACTTTATACATTAATGATCTTGATGAAGGAACTGAGGGCATCCTGGCTAAGTTTGCAGATGATACAAAGATAGGTGGAGGGACAGGTAGTCTTGAGGAGGCGGGGAGGCTGCAGAAGGGTTTGGACAGGTTAGGAGAATGGGCAAAGAAGTGGCAGATGGAATACAACGTGGGGAAGTGTGAGGTCATGCATTTTGGTAGGAAGAATAGAGGTATAGACTACTTTCTAAATGGGGAGAGAATTCAGAAACTTGGGAGTCCTAGTCCAGGATTCTCTTAAGGTTAACTTGCAGGTTGAGTCGGTAGTTAGGAAGGCAAATGCAATCTTGGCATTTATTTTGAGAGGACTAGAATATAAAAGCAGGGATGTGCTGCTGCGGCTTTATAAGGCTCTGGTCAGACCACATTTAGAATATTGTGAGCAATTCTAGACCCCGTATCTCAGGAAGAATGTGCTGGCCCTAGAGAGGGTCCAGAGGAGGTTCACGGGAACGATCCCTGGAATGAAAGGCTTAACATATGAGGAACGTTTGAGGACTCTGGTTCTATACTCGATGGAGTTTAGAAGGATGAGGGGGGATCTGATTGAAACTTACAGAATAGTGAAAGGCCTGGATAGAGTGGATGTGGGGAAGATGTTTCCATTAGGAGGAGAGTCTAGGACCCAAGGGCACAGCCTCAGAGTAAAGGGAAGACCTTTTAGAACACAGATGAGGAGAAACTTATTTAGCCAGAGAGTGGTGAATCTATGGAATTCATTGCCACAGAAGGCTGTGGAGGCCAGGTCATTGAGTGTATTTAAGACCGAGATAGATAGGTTTTTGATTGGTAAGGGGATCAATGGGGAGAAGACGGGAGAATTGGGTTGAGAAACTTATCAGCCATGATTGAATGGCGGAGCAGACTTGATGGGCCGAATGGCCTAATTTCTGCTCCTATGTCTTATGGTCTTATTATGGTATTATATATCCACGGATATATAATATTTAATATTTTGTCATTGTGTTTATTTAATTTTTATGTATTCGAATAAGCTGTAGTGGCAGCACAGTTAATTAAAGCCTGTGTGTAACTGGGCCATACAGAATAGAAGGGTTTGGATCTCGGCCTGTATTGAATTTATTGATATTTACTGAAGAGCTGCAGTGGATGCAGCACCACTGGGTCAGGGAGGGGGAAAATCAGCCAGGATTCCTCATGTTGGTTGCTGTCCAGTAATTCCTGCTAGAAAGTGAGACTCTAATGTTCCTTACAGTGGAGTAACTTGTAATGCTTACTCGCACGTGGAGGGTGATTGTTTAGACAAGCTACAAGGGACTCAGCACCTGTGAAACTACTCAGCAGGAAGCAATGTTTTCAGGGGAGATACGACAAAGTATGGGAAATTGTAATCCCACCAATCATTTCGTGTTTGTCCTAAGCATGATCCGCACTGGAGTTTTGTGTTTTCAAACAAATACGAATGATTAAATAAATTCTGAGTGACTAATTAAAATAAATGCATACTACATTGTGGTTTGAAAAATTCTCATCCTTGTGTTCAAATCCCTCCATAGCTTTGCCCCCTCCCCATACCATCTTAGTAACCTCCTTCAGACCCACAACTTTCTGAGATATCTACATACCTCTTAGCCTCTTGTGCACGCTCCCCTCCCATCATCATAGGTGTCCTCTGCCCTAAGCTTTGGAATTCCACCCCCCCCCCTCACCTCTATTTCTCTTTCTCCTCCTTTAAGATGTTCCTTAAAATTTACCCCTTTGACTAAAGTCACTGGCCCTAATATATTTAGTTTGATTCGGTGTCAAATTTTGTCTGATTACAGTCCTGTGAAACACCTTGCAATATTTTCCTACGTGAAAGATGCTATCTTAACTCAAGTTTTTCCAAGTTGTTAACAGTGATTTGCTTCTTGTAAATAAGCGATAGTGTACTATTACTGCAAAAGGCACAATGAATCCCTGAGAGACAGTAGTATGTAAACCCCTGACTGCTGTTTTCAAAATCCCCCTGAAGTGAGCATGTGGTGGAAAATGGCAAATGGAAGGCAGGATAGGCTGAGAATTGAAGCAGTTTATTGGAAATGATCAGTTCAGGGTCAGGCAATACAGGGTGCGTTGTGTTGCCTGGACAACTTAGTAGAAGCATTTGGCGAATGAAGTGCTTGATCTAGAGACAGTGTTGCAAATGGCGATTATATTTATAGGACACCTGAGAAATAAAGTGAATTGAGCCAGGTGCAAAGCTATTCGGCTTGATGTGTGTAATGAGTAAGAAACAGGAAGGGTTTGAGGTTGAAAGTTCAATTTAAGAATTCATAATTTTTCTTATATAAGGTTAGTGGTGTGAGTGAGAAAAGGCAGACAGGACTGATTTAGGCAGCTATTGTGCTCAAGTAGTTAGGATGATGTAGAAAAAGTTACTTCATGACTCGGTCACCAAGGAACACAAGAACTAGGCATTCTGGGCATGGTTCTTGTATGTGTCAGAGGCACTATTCAGGAAGTAGAAATGATAGAACTGTCAGGCCATATCACATTGCTCTAACCTGGAAAACAGCACAGAATGTAATCAAACCTCGTATACAACTTTTATAGATTTCAGATGTATGGAACATGAGCTCCTCAAAGATAAATCTGTTGCAGATAAATTGATAGCCCGTTAAAAAACACTTTTTGGTACATTCCCACAAACGGTCCCAGAGCAGCCAAGGCATTGTAAATTAATTTACTCAAAGTGTGGCTGGAATGTAAATACAACATAGTCACTAATAAATCCAAGAGGGAGTTCAGGAGAAAATTTTACCCAGAGAGTGGTGAGAATGTGGAACTCGCTACCACAGGGAGAGGTTGAAGTGAATAATATAGATTTAAGGGGAAACTGGATAAATATGAGCGAGAAGGGGATAGTGGGTTATACTGTTAGTTGGATGAGGAAGAATGGGAGGAGGCTCAAGTGGTGCGATAAATGCTGGCATGGACTGCTTGGGCTGAATGGCCTTTTGCTACGCTGTTATTTCTATGCAAATATCCAGGAAATAGTCAGCAAGTTGAGCAGCATCAATGGAGAAACAGAAGTCAAATCAAGTGACTTTTCAGGTTTAATAGCCTTCCTCCTGAGATGTTTGACTGACTGGCTTCTCTTTCTCTAGGGATGCTGTTTGACCTGTTAAGCATTTCCAGCTGTTTCTGCTTTTTGTAAAGTTGAATCAACGTGATGATTAAACTTCCAGGCTAGAGAGAGCCCTAATCCCATTTGGTAAACTTCATACACACTGACAGTGCAAGCAGAACTGCCACACTTCGAATATTTGGATTAACCTCTGTTTATAAACTGCTCTGGAGATTGGGCAAATTGTACTGGAGTTACATTCCATGTGGAATCGAGCCACAGTATGAGGCACTTCAGGGGTCTCCATTATTTAGTTGCAGATGTGAGGAATTTATTTTAATATATTCATTCTCGGGATGAGAACATTGCTGGCAAGGCCGACGTTTATTGCCTATCCTTCATTGCCCTAGATGCAACTGAGTCTTTCGCTCAGCCACTTCAAAGGATAGTTGAGTCAACTACACTGGTGTGAGACTGGAGTCATGTAGGCCCAGACCTGGTAAAGACGGCAGGTTTGCCTCCCTAAAGGATATCAGTGAACCAGTTGGATTCTCTTACAGCAGTTTGACAGCTTTATGGCCTCTTTTACTGGTCCCAGCTTTTTATTTCGCAAATGAAATTCATCAGATTGGTTCAGTGCTCACTATAGCGCATTGTGGAGCGAGGGAGATACTTCAGCTCACTGATAAATACCCAAATAAGATTTGTTCGTGTATGTGCGTTAATTCGGTCTGAGAATCATTCATACTGCAGTTCTGGTGCCAGCATTCTGTTTAGTTTTTTTAAATCACAAACTATGTCCCAATTGTCACAGCAGGCGCTCTCTCCTTTTCATGCAAGTTGCCCAGACGGACTGCAGCTTTATATTGACATCTAGGTGCAGTGTGATATACTGATTTGTCATGAGCTCATTCTCGTACTAAGAAAGCCTAAGTTGACGGTGCCAAGGTAGGCATAGCTGAATCATGGAATTAATTATACCATTGGGAAATTTAAAATAAAAAGGACTGTACATTGAACTTGCATCCCAATGCATGCAACTGCTCTTTAAAGTTAAATTTTAAGTTAGATATTATGTACAACACAGAAAAAGGCCGTTCATCTCATTCTGGTGTTTATGCTCCACAAGAGCCTCCTGTCACCCTACTTCAACTCACCCAAAAGCATATCGTTCTATTTCTTTCTTGATTCCCCTTAAATGCATCTATACCATTTGCTTCAACTACTCCATATGGTGGTGAGTTCCACATTCTCAGCACAATGGGTAAAGAAGTTTCTCCTGAATGAATTCCTGCTTGGATTTATGGATGACTATCTTAGATTGATGGCCCCTAGTTTTGTACTCCCCACAAATGAAAACATCATCTCTGTGTCTACCCTAAGAAAACCCTTTGTAATTTTAAAGGCCACCAGCTTTCTCTTCTAGAAAAGAGTACCAGCCTGGTGCTGATAGTTATAATGTCTCAGCTCTGGTACTGTCCTTGTAAATCTTTTTTGCACTTTCTCCAGTGACTATATATATTTGTACTATGGAGACTAGGAAAGTTTTGTTGTATTATGATGCAGTCTTCAATATTAACAATGCTGCTAACCCCACCGTCACAAATTGGTGTCATGATACAGAACAAAAACAAAAACAGAATTACCTGGAAAAACTCAGCAGGTCTGGCAGCATCGGCGGAGAAGAAAAGAGTTGACGTTTCGAATCCTCATGACCCTTCGACAGAACTTGAGTTCGAGTCCAAGAAAGAGTTGAAATATAAGCTGGTTTAAGGTGTGTGTGTGGGGGCGGACAGAGCGAGAGAGAGAGAGGTGGAGTGGGGGTGTGGTTGTAGGGACAAACAAGCAGTGATAGAAGCAGATCATCAAAAGATGCCAACAGCAATAATACAAAAGAACACATAGGTGTTAAAGTTGGTGATATTATCTAAACGAATGTGCTAATTAAGAATGGATGGTAGGGCACAAGGTATAGCTCTAGTGGGGGTGGGGAGAGCATAAAAGATGTTTAAAAAAAAAAAAATTTTTTTTCTTTTTCTCTTTTTATAATGGAAATAGCTGGGAAAAGGAAAATCTATATAATTTATTGGAAAAAAAAGAAAAGGAAGGGGGAAACAGAAAGGGGGTGGGGGAGGGGGAGGGAGCTCACGACCTAAAGTTGTTGAATTCAATATTCAGTCCGGATGGCTGTAAAGCCTAGTCGGAAGATGAGGTGTTGTTCCTCCAGTTTGCGTTGGGCTTCACTGGAACAATGCAGCAAGCCAAGGACAGACATGTGGGCAAGAGAGCAGGGTGGAGTGTTAAAATGGCAAGCGACAGGGAGGTTTGGGTCATTCTTGCGGACAGACCGCAGGTGTTCTGCAAAGCGGTCGCCCAGTTTACGTTTGGTCTCTCCAATGTAGAGGAGACCACATTGGGAGCAACGAATGCAGTAGATTAAGTTGGGGAAATGCAAGTGAAATGCTGCTTCACTTGAAAGGAGTGTTTGGGCTCTTGGACGGTGAGGAGAGAGGAAGTGAAGGGGCAGGTATTGCATCTTTTGCGTGGGCATGGGGTGGTGCCATAGGAGGGGGTTGAGGAGTAGGGGGTGATGGAGGAGTGGACCAGGGTGTCCCGGAGGGAGCGATCCCTACAGAATGCCGATAGGGGGGTGAAGGGAAGATTTGTTTGGTGGTGGCATCATGCTGGAGTTGGCGGAAATGGCGGAGGATGATCCTTTGAATGCGGAGGCTGGTGGGGTGATAAGTGAGGACAGGGGGGGACCCTATCATGTTTCTGGGAGGGAGGAGAAGGCGTGAGGGCGGATGCGCAGGAGATGGGCCGGACACGGTTGAGGGCCCTGTCAACGACCGTGGGTGGAAAACCTCGGTTAAGGACGAAGGAGGACATGTCAGAGGAACTGTTTTTGAAGGTAGCATCATCGGAACAGATGCGACGGAGGCGAAGGAACTGAGAGAATGGGATGGAGTCCTTACAGGAAGCGGGGTGTGAGGAGCTGTAGTCGAGATAGCTGTGGGAGTCGGTGGGTTTGTAATGGATATTGGTGGACAGTCTATCACCAGATACAGAGCCACACAGACCAAGAAAGAGAGAATTTTGCAAGTGTACATATTCCATTTTTGCACCAATACTTTTCATTAAGTGTGGCTGTTGACTTCCCTGCCAGATGTTTGAGGTTGAGTTCTATGTTGGGTCTAACCAACTCATTTTTCCCACACATGTTGTCAGGATGGGAGAATTTTAACTCAGGCAAGACTGGATAGGTTGGGGTTGTTTTCCTTGGAACACAGGAGGCTGAAGGGAAGTTTAATTGCAGTGTATAAAATTGAGAGGCTGAGATAGAGTGGATAGGAAGGACCTATTTCCCTTAGGTCAATAACCGGGGGCAGAGATTTAAAATAATTGTTAGAAGAATTAGAGAGGAGTTGAAAAATGCTTTCACCTAGAGGATGATTGTGGTCTGGAACTCTCTGCCTGAAAGGATGATGGAGGCAGAAACCTTCTTCGTATTTAAAAAAAAGTACTGGGGTATGCACTGAGGTGCCATAACCTCCAGGATCAAGAGCCAGAAAGTGAGATTAGGCTGGGTAGCTGTTTTTCAGCCAGCACAGACCTGATGGACCAAATGGCCTCCTGTAAATTTCTATGAATTTATGTGGTGTCAAGTAATGTGATGACGTTAACCGTCTGGAAATTATGATGCTCCATTTTTGTTTAGAATGCTGCCATGTTACATTGAATGGAAACATGGCACTTAACCGTATGGAAAGTAATGTAACATGTTGAAACTGTAGATGTGGTTTAAACTTGTGCAGGGGTGGTCTTTTTGATAATGTTCTGTATGTTAAAAAAGGCAGTATTTGATTCTGTGCTTCAAGGCATCAAGGCAACTTTTAATCTTACAATTGGGTTGACCAAATATTCAAAATTGTTGGAATATATCAATGATGGGGTGTGTCAGTGGCGGTGACTCTACTTTCATGAAGGAGAGTACAAGAGATCCCTCCTTTTACAAAGGCTGCGGAGAGCTTTGGTCAAATACTACTTCCGGCTTTTGCACTTTCCCTGGGCCACACGTGATTGGTGACATTGGGCCTGTTGGTTGCAAGGAATTCCAAGACCTTTGGACTAAATAACCACCTTCTGTGCTATATAATTCAAACAACGGAGCCTACCTTACACCTCCAACAGTGCAACACCTCCCACAGTGCATACTCCCTTGGCTCTGGAGGTTGAACCCACAACCTTCTGATTCAGGCAAGATTGCTACTCTTTGAGCTATGGTTGATAACTGTTTTAGTTGGGGGGAAAAGTCCTCTTTCTTCTGTTGCAGTGATGCTTGGGGCTGATGTCAGGAAGCATCTTTCCATAGAAAGGGTCATGGAAATCTGGAATTCTCTTCCCTCCCACCCCCACACAGAAGAAAAACTTGGGCTGTGGGGGTGGTGATGTCAAGTAAAAAGTTCAGAACTGAGAAAGCTAGATTTGGTCGGGTTAGGGTGTTGCGGAATATGGACCAAAGGCAGGTAAATGGAGTTGAGTTATGGATCAGCCATGATCTAACTGGATGGCAGAGCAGGCTTGAACGATGTGCATAGCCGCCTCCTGTTCCTAATGTTCCTATTCACTACTGATATAATCACAATGTTCTAGCTGACTAGCATTGTTTGGTTACAACCAAGTGATTGTTTTAAAAAAAAAGACTGTGCCTTTTAATACAGGAACATAAATATTTCTATATATTAGTACTGGAGAGCAGGACAATTAGAACATTCCTTTAACTGAACTTTGCCTAATTTTCTGCTACAAAATTGGACATAGGGATCTTGTTCAGTGCAGTCTCACTTGGCTGTGCAATTGTCATTTGTAAAACCCTTTATCTAAGGTTACAACACTAAAATTCTTAAATGTTAAAATGCATACAGAAGATTTCTAACATTAATCATATCTTCTGCATCATCGACTGCAAATTTTAAAAACCTGCACGAGGATGCAACTTAATTTTTTTGGCTATCTTTACAAGTCACTGCTGCGGTAATGGCAACCTAAAGGAAGCAACTGCTTTTGTACATTTCACATCCTTGGGATGTTCCATATTACTTTGCAGCCACTGATTTAGTTTTTGAAGCGTGAGCAATGTTATGTCATCTAACTTCATTTGTTCTGTAAATGCTGCAAGGAAACTTTAACTACTTGCCTCTGAAGAGGAATGTGCCATCTCACTGCATGATTTTTCTGTCCCCTACCCAACTTCAACAGCCTTCCAAGATTTTGAGAATTGCTATGGTAGGTTCTGACGTTGTTCTGATGATCAGTACTTCCAATTAGATGACTAATGAAATTTAAATATTGCTGTGCGTTCTTTTATAATACATAGAATATGTAATATTAAGTGTTCAGTGTGTTCAGCATAGAAACAGGCAGTTCAGTGGACTGTGCAGTTGTTTGTACTCCACTTGAGCCTCCTCCCAGCCTACATTTCCATCATTCTCTGGGCTAAGAAGTTTCTCCAGTATTCCCTATTGGAGTTAACATTGTCCTATACTTATGGCTCCTTGTTCTGGTCTCCTTCATGAGTGGAAGCACTTTCTCTATGTCTGCCATATTGAGCCCTGTCATAAGTTTAAAGATCTTTACCAGCTCTCCCCTCAGCATTCTCTATTCTAGAGAAAAAAACTGCTGCCTGTTCAGCCTGATAGCTATATCTCTCCATTCTGGTATCATCCTTGTAAAGGATGAATGGGTTTCCCTATTAATGTCCTTCTGCTGCCAAAGCAGTCATTACCTAAAGGGCGCATGACAATTAAATCTCAGGTACAGTATTTCAAAGTGGCCATTAATGATTCACCTCATTGCTGTAGATGATGAGACATTGCTGTCAGAATCTGTTTTAATGTTTGGCTCGTGTGTAGGTCCGTAGATTAAAACTGCCCAAAATTCAGGAGAAGTTAATGCATTCTGCATGGTGTTGGAATTCAAAAGGGGGCAAGCTTCCAATTTTGAGAGTTTGAAGATAGCTATATCAGTTGCACTCTCCAGGCACATAAAGCTGGAGTGTTCTGGGCTTTGGGAGACTGCAAACCCTTTTATGACTCTGCAGTGTTATGCAGTGTTTAAGCATTCTGTTGGCACAAAGTCATGTTGCCAGTGAGAGAGAAGGGAGCAGCGTCTGGTGTGCACCTATGGCCCAATTGCCTTGGATGTCAGCCGTGGCTCTGTGGGTAGCACTCACCTCCGACTGAAGGTTGTGGGTTCAAGTCCCATGTCAGTGACATGAGCTCATAATTCAGGTTTACACTTCAGTGCCTGTATTGAAAGAGTGCTACACTATAAAAGATGCTGTCTTTCAGGTGAGACTTTAAACCAAGGCTCTGTTTTCCATTGCAGGTAGACATAAAAAGCCCCATTGGCCACTCTGTCAAAGGGCAGCACTGTTCTGCTCGATGGCCTGGCTGGTATGTTCTCAATCAACATCATTCAAACAGATAAAACAGAAATTGCTGCAAATATTCAGATCAGATGGCATCTGTGGCGAGAGAAGCAGAGTTAATGTTTCAGGCCTGTGACCTTTCATCAGATTCTAATGAACTCTGGTTAATTCTGTGTCACTAAAACAGATGATCCAATTGTTATCACCCTGCTGTTTGTGAGAGCTAGCTGTGTGGAAATTGGCTGCTCTGTTTCCTATATTACAGAGATGACTGCACTTCAAAAGTTCTTCTTTGAGTTTTGGGACATCTTGAGGTCACGATAGCCACAAATCTGTCTTGCTTTTGTATGGACTGCCTGAGAGATTGTGGGGCCCAAAGATTCCAGCCTGGCTGCTTGGGAATGTGTTTTATGGGATTTCAAGAGATCACCAAATGGATGATCAAGCCATGCCCAAATCAAAGTCTGCCCATCAAGGTTCTCTTGGACCCATACCCTTGGAAGGCCACTGTTTCCTCATAATTGCAGTTTATCAGTGTGTTCCACTGAGATGGTGGCAGGTTGATTCTGACTCCAATCAATGTGACACAAGGAACTAAAGACCCAATCTGGTGACAAACAATTTAGCTGTTGAGACTGAACAGTCGGATGCCTTCCAAATCAACAGCACTAAGCCCAAGCACCACTGCATACTGTGCCAACAATACACGGATATCAGAGTGTTGTAATTGATAATTATATTTTTAACATTGTGCTGTAAAGGGGTGCATTGCATAAGTTGGGGCTAAGATATAACGCAGCAGGTTCTTGTGCACCTGGTTGATGTATACCTGACCTGGCCAAAAGGGAAAGGACATCTCAAAGCACCTTACAGACAATGGAAGCACTGCTGTAATGTAGATAGAATGATGACCAGTTTTTTAAAGTGATGTTGGTTGTGGAACACAGATAGTCTTCTGCTCTTCTTTGAAGTACTGTACAGCCGTGTGATCTTTTATATCAACGTGGGTGCAGTCAGGGCCTTAGTTTAAAGTGTCGTCTAAAAGATGGCATCTTTAAAAGTGCAGCACTTCCTCATTATTACCTAGATACTGTGCTCAAGACTCTGGAGTGAGACTTGGAATTCATGACCTTCTGACTTAGAGGGGAGAGTGCTAATCCACTGAGCCACATCTTGCCTTGATGAGCATTTCAATTTCTGTTCATTCTGCTCCTACCTATTTTTTCCAGTATTTTTATTTAGAGTTAACTCTTTAATGTGTTGATATCAGTTTTTGGCATATCATCATTAAGTAATAGCAGTTCTGTTACCACATGTAGTTTTGCATCCCTTGCTACTCATTGGATCTGAGGTATGCTTTAGAATAAACCGCTTGAGCATTAACAGTAACTTGTATCAGACCTCTCCTTAATGGGTGATGACCTCAGCTTTGGTGTGTAGAGAACAGTTTTTTTCTGTGGGTCTATAATGCTCTTTTTCAGATTGCTTGGGATTTTTATGCTGTGGTAGTGGGTTTGTCTGTGCCTGCTGTCCCTTGCACTCCTGTAACATGTGCCATGAGTTTTGGGAAAACTACCTGCCAGAGATGGCTTCTTATTGTACCAAGCTCCTGCAGAGACATTTTCCTCTTTAGGTGCTAGATTCTATTGTGTGTGGAAGTTAAACCATTGAGGATGAGCAAATGGGTACCAATCAATTTGAAGTCCTTTCTTGAATTGATTTCAAGGTGCTCAGTTTTTCATTGCTTCAAGTTTGAGCGCAGTCAGATGGGGAAGACAGAAAACCTATTCCTGTCAGCAACGATGAGTAAAGAAATTGAAATCCCATAGCACAAAACTATTTTAACACTAACACCTGTTCAGACAGTCTAAGCAGTATCCTTTAACAGCTGTCACCGCAAGCATAGCAAATCATTCTAACATATAACAGCTAATTTTATTTGCAAAGTGCCTGAGTAAACTCATCAGCCTGAAGTTTAGAACTGTTAGATGTGTTTATTCTGTCCAGTGTTGACCAATTTAAATTCAAAATAAGAAATGTTTATAAATGTAGATACAAAACTTGGAGAAAATGGGAAAAATACAGAGAAATGTCAGAAGCGGATTTTTCACATTCTGAGTAAACCAACTTATAAAAATAGGATTTTAAAGATTTGTTAATAAAATGTGGACTGACATCAACTAGGCTGATTTCTGGGATGAAGAGGTTTGTTGTCTGAGGAAAAGTTGAGGGGTTTGGGCCTTTACTCATTGGGAGTTCAGAAGAACAAGAGGTGAACTTATTGAAACATACAAGATTCTGAGGGGACTTGAGAGGGTGGAAACTGAGAGGATGTTTTCCTCATGAGGGAATCTAGAACAAGGAGGAACAGTTTAAAAATAAGGGTTCTCCCATTTAAGACAGAGGTGAGAATTTTTTTTTATGAGGATCGTTAGTCTTTGGAATTCTTTTCCCCAGACAGAGGTGGAGGCTGGGTCATTGAATGTATCCAAGGCCGAGTTGCACAGATTTTTGATCTACAAGGGAGTCGAGCGTTATGGGGAGCAGACAGGAAAGTGGAGTTAAGGCCACAATCAGCCATGATCTTATTTAATGGCTGAGCTGGCTCAAAGAGCAGAAAGTCCTTTTTTATATTTATTTTTTCCCGGGATGTAAGCATTGTTGAATTTGTGCTCGGCGTTGAAGTATGTCGAGATGTACTCGGGACTTGAGCAGTTCTTGCAAGAAGATGAAGACAAACATCATGTCTTTGAAGAGACAATGGAGGCTATTTTCTCTTTGAGGGAATATTAAAACCACTGCTTTGACCAATGAATTGGAGCAAACAAGAGTCTTGAACTTGTGACAGAAACTATAGCAAACAGAGTCTTCCAACTAAAACAGGATTATTTCTCCAAATCAAATTAGTGGAGAATAGTTCATAATATTAATTATGTGCATAAAATCGGTCCCAGTCACTTAGAAGAGTGCGGTCTCCAGGCGTGATTAACAGGACAACTGCCCAGTTGTCTCCACTCTGGTGAAGATTGTGTTGTCACTATACACTGCCATTTCTCTCTCTTGATTGAAGTGGGTAGCTTTTCTTCTACACAGAGCTAGCTGATTTGTATCCCCTCCTGTTATTCTTCGTATAGCTATCTATCAGAACGAAATGACTATCCCATAATAATCCATGAAGGACAAAGACATTTTTGAATTAAGCCTCCTCCATTATCCTTACTCTCCTGTAATCCTTATGAACATCAGTAGGAACAGGAGTTGACCGTATGGCTCCTCAAGCCTCCACCGCCATTCAACATGATCTCGGCTGATCTCCTGCCTTAACTTCACTTTCCTCCCTGCTGCCTGTATCCCTTGATTCCCTGGGTGACCAAATAATTGTCTATCCCAGCCTTAAATATATTCAGTGATGGAGTATCCACAACCCTCAGGGGCAGAGAATTCCAAAGACTGTTAACCTTTTGAGTGAAGAAAATTTCTCCCCCTCTCAGTCCCTAATGATTGGCCCCTTGTCCTGAGGTTGTGCCTGTGTGTTCTAGATTCCCCAGCCAGTGGAAACAATCTCCGTGTCTACCCTGTTAAGCCTCTTCAGAGTCTTGTATGTTTTAATGAGATCACCTCAGTCTTGTAAACTCCAGGGAATATAGACCCAATTTACTTAGTCTCTTACCATAGGAAAACCTTCTCATCCCAGAGATCAATCTAATGAACCTTTACTATACCACTTCCAATGTTAGTATATCATATGAACAAGGAGCAGAAGTAGGCCATTCTGCCCCTCGAGCCTGCTCTGCCATTTAATAAGTTCATGGCTGATCTGATAGTAACCTGAAATCTGCATCCCACCTACTCCCAATACCCTGTCATCCCCTTGCTTACCAAGAATCTTTTCACCTCTGCCTTAAAAATATTCAAAGACTCTTTTCCATCATCTTTTCCGGAAGAGAGTTTCAATGACCCTGTGAGTGAAAAAAATTTCACCTCATCTGTTTTAAATGGGCGACCCCTTATTTTTAAACGGTGACCGCTAATTCTAGATTCTCCCACAAGAGAAAACATCCTCTCCACATCCACCCTGTCAAGATCCCTCAGGATCTTGTATGTTTCAATCAAGTTGCCCCTTACTCTTCTAAACTCCAGTGAATACAAGCGTGGTCTGTCCAGCCTTTCCTCATTAGACAACCCACTCATTCCAGGTATTAGTCTGAATTCTCTGAACTGCTTCCAGCATATTTATATCCTTCCTTAAATAAGGGGACCAATATTGTACACAGTACTCCAAATATAGTCTCACTAGTGCCCTGTACAACTGAAGCAAAACCTCCCTACTTTTGTATTCAATTCCCCTCTAATTAAAATCCTCCCTCAAGTATGGAGACCAAAACAGCGCACAGTATTCCAGGTGTGAGCTCATCAAAACCCTGTACAATTGTAGCAAGACTTCCTTATTCTTGTACTTCAATCCCCTTGCAATAAAGACCAACATATGCGTTTTGCCTTCCTAATTGCTTGCTGTATCTATCTGCATGCTAATCTTCTCTGTTTCTTGTATGAGTACAGCCAAGACACTCTGGACATTAACATTTAGAAGTTTTGCATCTTTTAAGAAATATTATTTTCTATTCTTAGTAGCCTTGAAGAGGCCATTCAGCCCAGTGTGTCAGTGCTGGTGCTAGGTCTTTAACCGAAGCTAATTAATCTAATACTTTTTTGTTGCGCTTACTGATCATTTTAAAATCCTCTTAGATTCCTTTTAAGCGTCCTTTTCTTTAAGCTTTTCTTCATCACCACTATATTCCTGGTTTCATTCCGATGAACTTACACTACCCTATCCATGGCCCTGAGATCCTTCCTACATATAATGGAGTGCCCAGGATTCCATGCAGTGCTCCCAGCTGTGGCCTAGCCAATTACTTGTGCTTATCCAGCTGTAATTCCTTGAAGTCACTGCCCCATGAATCAAACCCAATGTGTTTTGATATACTTGGCACTATATTAACCCCTTCACTTTTAAATCGGATGGTTATGGAGTCCAATCCCTCAACAGAGACTTGAGTTCAAAATCCAGGCTGAGACTTCAGTGCTGTACTGTGGGAGTGCTGCACTGTCAGAGGTGCCATCTTTCAGATGAACTGAGGCTGCAACTGCCCTCTCATTGCCACTATTAAAAGAAGAGCAGGGAGTTTTCCTGATGCCATGGCCAATGTTTATCCCTCAATCAACATTACTAAAACAAATTACCTGGTTATTATCACATCTATTTGTGGGAGTTTGCTGTGTGTAAATTGGCTGTAAAGAACTTGGGGATATCCTGAGCTTATGAAGGGTGCTATAGAAATAAAAATTTTCCATTCTTTTAATTAAAATAGGATTTTAAAATTGTTTGAAAGGATAATTCAAATGAAGCAACCATGAACTGAAGGAAGTGGACAATATTTAAAATAACCAGCTGTGGGTTTTCATATCAGTAAATGCAGTATAACCAACTAGGGGTATGCACTTTCAGTGAAGCCTTTGGAGAAGGTAAAAACGAGATTTAGGAGAATGGTTCCAGGGATGGATTGACTGGAGAGCTGGAGTTGTCTCCCTTAAAGTGGAGAAGGCGAATCATGAAGAGTTTAGCTAGAGTAAGTAAAGAGAAACATTTTCCAAACCTGAAGGATCGGTAACCAGAGGGCACAGATTGATGAAAGAACCCGAGCTGCCATGAAGAAAGACTTGTTATGTGATGACTGGTTGGGATTTGGAATGCATTGCCTGATGGGGTGATGGATACAAATTCAATCGTAGCTTTCAGATGGAAATTAGATAAATACTTGAAGAAGAAAGAACTGCAGGATTTGGGGAAAGAACAGGGGAGTGGGGTTAACTAGATTGATCTTCTAAAGAACTGGCAGACAAAGTGGGCTGACTGGCTTCTCCTATGCTGTACTATTCAATGTTTCTAACTGCATTTTGGTATGGGTTTGGTTCCTATTTTCAAGCATTGGTACTGAATTTTGTTAATCACTGGTTAGACCACAGCTGGATTATTGTGGGCATTTCTGGGCATCAGACCAGGGTAAAGATAAAGGCCTTGGAGTGGGTACAGAGGGGGTTTACCACAATGTTCCCAGGATTGAGGGATTGCTTGTTATGAAGAGGGATTGGAAAATGGGAGTGTTCTGGTTGAAACCAGGAAGGCTGAAAGATGAACTGATAGAAGTTGTTAAGATAGTTCTGATGAGTAGGTAGAAAAAAAAATATTCCCTTTGGTGAGTGGATAAATAACCAGATGTCATTGGTTTAAAATCATTGGCAAAAGATTTAGAGTGAAAAGAAATGGTTTCACTCCGAGTTGTCGGGATCTGGAATGCTCTACCTGCAAAGGTGGTGGAAGCTAATTCCATAAATAATTTTTAAAGGAAGTTGACAGGTACTTGGGATGAGAAACTTACAGGGTTATGGACAAAAAGCAGAGACTGCCCTTTCAAAGAGTCAGCACAAGCATGACGGGCTGAACGTTCGTCTCTTGTGCAGTAATTTTCTATGATTCAAATTGAAGTATTTCTCCAGGCACAGTTATGTGAAACGTCTTTGTTTTGTTCCAGTAGCCGGATTGAGCTTGGAGATGTTACTCCACATAACATCAAACAGCTGAAACGGTTAAACCAAGTCATCTTCCCTGTCAGTTACAACGACAAATTCTACAAGGATGTGCTGGAGGTTGGAGAACTTGCAAAATTAGGTAAAATTTGTGTTTTTGCTTGCACTCATGCACATAGTATTTACTGTTAAATTCTTTTTAAGATAAATTGTCAATGTTTTGCTTGGGTTGAACCCTGTGCTGGTACCATATTCTAATGGTTAGCCAAATCAGCATGGGAATCAAATTTTATGTTTTTTTATATTCGTTCTTGGGATGTGGGCTTCGCTGGCAAGGCCAGCATTTATTGCCCATCCCTGATTGCCCTTGAGAAGGTGGTGGTGAGCTGCTGCTTTGAATCGCTGCAGTCCATGTGGTGTAGGAACACCCACAGTGCTGTATCTTCTTGATTCTTCTTGATGGAGGTGTATTTTCAACATTGTCATTGGCTCAAAATCCTGGAAATCCTTTCTGAACAGTGTTGTAGGTGTATTTAATGTCACAGACTGCAGTGGTCCAAGAGGCAGCTTATCACCACCTCCTTGAGGGCAATTAGCCTTGCCGAGAAGCAAACAATGCCCTTAAACAACAGCAGGACCATCGGAAAGTTGCATAATATGCAGAAAACCTCCCATCAAAATGAAGGGTTACAGTGAGCAGAAACAGCTCATCATTTGCTCACAAAAATATACAATATCTGAAATCTTTTCCTCACATTCTGTTAAAAGCTGGTCACAAAATGCAGCTCATCAGGACCAATGATGAGCAGTCACTTCTTAAAGGTGATGCAAAGCAGAGGGATTCATGGAAGGGGTTCGTGTCTCCAAAACCACTGGAAAATTCTTCCTCTTGCTTGGGATCTGAGTCTAGCTCCACAAACTTGTGTCAAATCCTTTCATTTTCTTTCAAGCCCAATAATAAAAATAAAATAATTGTGCTACTGCCATGCATTCAGTCGAACTTTGGACAGGTGTGTGTTCTGGACATCTTTGGAATCTAACCCACTTGCATGTTGGGATCATGCAGCGTACTGACCTCTACCCAAGTTGCTCTCATAATGAATATTGAAATTATAGCTTTTGAATGCCATATCACATGGCATTTCTGTTGCATGTATGCCAGAGATGGAATCCAGATTGCATTGTGCAGATCCACTCAGGGCTTTGTGTTTCTCTGGGTACTTACTTGACTCATGCTTTCAGAAAGCCAAGTTCTCTACTTGTATTCTGTAGGTAACTTATTGCTTGTTTGTTACAAAGAATAGCAAGTGCAAACCATGGAATGTGGCTACAGCTGCAAGCTAAAAGAGGAACAGCTTCCCCTTTGGCACACTGGAGGGGTGGGAGAAGGCTTGTAGAATCAGAGCGAAGCAGCACCGAGGGAGGCTATTCGGCCCTATGCTAGCTCTTGGGTAGAGCTATTTAATTAATCGCACTACATTGCTCTTCCCAAAAATGCCCAGTAATCTTCCCACTAAATATTTATTCTTCCAGATCACAGCAATTTGCTTTTTAAAAAAAGTTTCCTCATGTTGCAGACCTTAAACAGCAGCATTGACCAGTTGGGCTGAATGGCCTATCCCTGTGCTGCAAATTCTATGTAACTAAAGGCATGAATAAGAGCTGTAACCAGAGTGTGAGCACATTTAGAATCCCAGGTATTAGAGCTTCATGTTTAGAAAGGTCTTGTGAGTGGCCCTCTGTCTCCTGTTGGAAGCACAGTACCAGATTCCCTCCCTCTCAGCGATGGAGATTGTCAGTATCTGAGTTTGTGCTGTAGTAGGAAGAAAGGCAAATAATGAAAATGATCTGTTATATCCCCAGGAATTCTGAACCAAAGATATCACTCTTACATGAGTTAGACCTTGGGAACCTGAAAGGCAAATTGAATTTAGTGCAAGTGAGATGTTGCAATCAGATTATGCAAAACAGATGTCATTGTTCAGAGTTGTAGTTCTTTATGTTTTCACTTAAAAGATGGAGTAATAAATGCTTCAAAAAGTAATATACATGAAGCTCACTTCCAAGGTGTTGTAGTCATTAGTAGACCTAAAGTAAACATTTAAGTAACCGGACACTGGTTTACATTAAAATTCTGGTGTCTCAGCCCAGGGTAAGTTGGTGTATTTGATCTGCGTGGGTGCATCTCTGCATGTGTGTGTGTGTCCACACCTTGTTAGTAGTCACTGATCTAAACCTGTGTGTTGAGATTGCACTTCCACACATAGCATCAGAGCATGTTTGCTGTGTTTTGGAGTGAATTTAGTGAAGATGCCCTTGCTGTTGAGAATCTAGAATTACATTTGAACTTAGCTGTTCAGTGCAAATCTTATATCATGATAAAAGCAAAATACTCTGGATGCTGGAAATCTGAAATAAAAGCAGATGAAATAAAAACAGAAAATGCTGGAAAACCTCAGCAGGTCTGGCAGCATTCATGCAGAGAGAAACAGTCAACGTTTTGAGTCCGTATGACTCTTCTTCAGAGTGTTCAGCTCTAAAGAAGAGTCACACAGACTTGAAACGTTAACTCTGTTTCTCTCTCCAGGAATGCTGCTGGACCTGCTGAGTTTTTACAGCATTTTCTATTTTTATATCTTACATCAGTGAATAATTTTTATGTCAAAAAAGCTTGAAAACTCAATCTCCTAAGTAGCCTGTGTGATTTTTAATGTTCACCTCAAAGGTGACTAGGGCTTTTTTTTTTCAGATAAAACATAAACTAAAGGCATGTCTGATTGTGCAGCACTCTCTCAGTTCTCTATTGGCATCAGTTATGAACACATGTTCTGAGATGCCAAAACCCCTCCCCTCAATGAATCTCTCAAGACATTGACCCAATCTCTTTAGGAATGGGGGTCATGGTTGTCCTCTCTGGTACTGACTCACTCTGGATATGAACCCACAGCAGTTTACTCCAGTAAAAGAGAGAGAATTCCATGCAGGTTGAGTAGGAAGACAGGTAATGTTGACATTTTGTATATCTAGCTACCCTGATCTATTCTGGTTTGAAATGACCAAATCCTTATCTGGGCTTGTTTAAGTAGCAAGGGTGCCCTACATGCAAGCATGGTTACAGAATGTCACTGTTTCTATGCTGCTGTTCCAATAGGAACTTGTGCAATTTTTATAGAAAAATTAAATGGGATGTGCAAGAATGAGTCCCATGACTATGCAACAGAAATCTGTAGGAGAGACTGAAAAGGACAGCTTTTACTGATTGAATCCAAAGGCAACCCTATCCCCACTGCATACTGAAATGTTGACAGAAGGGGCCATTCAAACCTGCAGGATCACGCATGCATTACTGATCTCAGACCATCTGTGGTGCAGCAGCTTCTCTTGGCATTTAACAACACTGGTTGGTATGAAATTTGAGCAGTTCTATTTGATTCCCAAGTATTATGTAAATTAAGATTTTATTGATATGATGTTAAAGAGGAAAGAGAGGCTGGAAGTTAAACATTGTCCGAATTTATCATATTTCCTCCGTTCCATAGCTTATAGAATCATATGGCACAGCAGGAAGCCTTTTGGTCCATCGTGCCCATGCTGGCTCTCCAAAAGAGCTATCTAGTTAGTACCACTTCCTGTTCTTTCCCAAAGTGAGATTTCTGTTTTTCCTTTGAGTATTTTTCCAGTTCCCTTTTGGAAGTTACTATTGAATCTGCTTTCACCACCATCCCAGGTGATGCATTCCAGATCATAACAATTCATTGTGTTTAAAAAATATCATCTTGCTTACCCTCTTGCATCCTCTGGTTACTTGCCTCCTGCAGTAGAAATGGTTTCTCCCTATCTACTCAATCAAAACCTCCTCATAACCTTCACAAGACTAAAGATAAAATGTTGGCACCTCACTTCCTCCCTTAGCTACATTACTGCCTCATCAGCATCTGATTCACTTTTTTTTTAAAAAGAGCTGCAGATTTTGGACTGGACTAACCTTGGAGTTAGTTTACAACTGGCTTCTTCCTAAAAGGCTGAGTATGCAACAAAAGTTGCCTGGAAGGAGACTTTTCAGGGTTCTAAGAATTATGACTGGAGCAACCAATTGGAAGTGATTGGGATTCCCAGTGGCATTTAACACAACCTGCATCATTGGAGCAGCTGAAGGGAGAGTTGAGAGGCAAAAATAGGGTCAAATTACACTGTAAAATTTAGAATATTTTTTTAAAAAGGTGATCAATTATAAAAGATATGGTTAGTGCTTTACGCAAAGTTTAATCTCTTCAATAAAGAAAAGCGTATGTTCTGAAAATTGTGTAGTAATGAGGAAATAATGCAGTTTATTGTATAATAATTTTGCTTGGCTTCTGTTTTGGCTGGAAATCTATATATAGTAGTTTGGTGCTGAATGGTGATATTTAAGAATTGTTTCATCTGATTTACTTTCAGCTTATTTCAACGACATTGCAGTAGGTGCAGTGTGCTGTAGAGTGGATCATTCGCAAAACCAAAAGCGATTGTACATCATGACCCTTGGATGCCTGGCACCATACCGCAGGCTAGGAATAGGTAAGCTGAATGAGAAGATTACAAAATCAAGTTCCCTCTGCTGCCTCTGTAACTCTTGAAGTTTCTTACCTAATAAGACTAGGTTGCTTCAGCTAGACTTGCATTCCTTTCAGCATAGGAGCTTAAAGGCTGATCTAATTAAGGGATTTAAGATGATTCAAGAAGTTAATAAGTTAGATAAGAAACATTCGGGTGGAACATTTGAACAGCAGTTGGATACCATGTTGAATGGTAATTAAGTGATGAACTTCAGTGCGCTGAAGAGCCTGTTCTCATCTTTGACTTTTACTTTTCTTGTCTGGTTTTATTTATCCAGTACATTCCTAGAACATTATTATGAGCAATGCAACATCAGGTGTTTGTTCTGACCATCAAATATCTCAGTTGCTGGTTAGCTTCATTAGCTCAAGCCTGCTGGACATGAACGAAGCAGAAACACTTTAATAGGGTATCACTGATGTCTTCTCTCCTATGTGGAGTTATGTTGACATTCGCAGTGCAGAACTTTAATTAGAACTCCAATGAGTGCCTCATTTTCCCTATCCAATATAAAGCTATATAAGATGTTTTGTTTCATATGTAGTCTCTGGATTATTTTTTATATTTTACACCAGATGTTGGTGGGTATAGAGTTGGTTGCTCTTGCTGCCTAATGCCCCTCCTTGAACCCAGATGCCCAAAGCCGTACTTTAACCACATGGACTGCAGTGATTCAAGAAGGCAGCTCACCACCACTTTCTGAAGGGCAGTTAGAGATGGGCAATAAATGCTGGCCTAGCCAGTGACACCCACATCCCGTGAATGAATTTTTAAAAAGGCTATACTGGAGGACACTTGGGATGGGGATGGCTGGATGCCAAGTGCTCTAGATAAACTTTATTGCTGAGCAAATAGGGAACCTAGCCTGCTTTTGTAGAGTCTTCTGCAGAGATATGTGGCTATGTATTGCAGGTCTCACTGAAAACATTCTGGGCTAAATATTCCTCTTGGAGGAAATATTGTCTTTGAAAAACACACTGCGGAAATGATAAAGTTTTTGAAGCTCTGGTGAAACAAAGCAATTCTGGGTAATAGTGCTTGAAGAAATTAGCTCTGTATATGAATTAAATCCATTTGGGGTCAAAGACACAATTTAATTTTGGTCAAATGACCATGTTACCTACCACCACCACCTAGTGGACATACAAACATACGACTTCTCTGTCAGATTTTTGGATAAGGGAAAAAATTATTTGGGAAAGTCTTTCCCTATTTCACCTCATGATGTGCCACTCTTCATGGGTCTATTGTTGCCAATAGGATTGGCCCCTTTCCACTCTCAGGCTTACCCAGGATCTTTGACCAGCAAGATCTGACCTGTATTGGGAACCTAGGATTTGCTGTCTGTTGGGGAAACTGGCTAATAACAAATAAGACTTGAATTCCTATAGCACCTTTACCAATCTCAGGTCATTTCAAAGTGCTTTACAGCCAATGAAGTACTTTTGAAGCATAGTCACTGTTGTACAGGAAGCACAACAGCTAACTTACACATAGCTAGATCCCACAAGCAGAAGTGTGACAATAGCTGAAACATCTGTTTTAGCACTGTTGCTTGAGGAATATTGGCCAAGATACCGGGGAATATATCCTATGCTGCTTTTTGAATTAGTGCCATGGGATCTTTTTTGTCCATCTGGGAGGGCAGATGGAGCCTCAGTGTAGCGGCACATCTGAAAGTTGACACCTCCAGTATTGCAGCACTCCCTCGGCACTGCACTGGAGCGTCAGACTGGATTATGTGCTTGAGTCCGTGCAACCATAAAATAGTACAGTTGAGAAAGAGGCCATTTGGCCCATTGAGTCTACACGACTTTTTTGAAGAGCAATTTAAATAGTCCCACTCGCTAACTCCTTCCCCATATCCCTGCAGTTTTTCTTCTCTTTAAAGCATTTATCCAATTCCCTTTTGAAAGTTATTACTGAATCTGTTTATATCACCCTATCAAGCAGTGCATTTCAAATCATAACCACTTGATTGTAAGGTAGCTTTTCTTCATGTTACTCCTGCTTTTTTGCCAATCACCTTATGTCTGTGGTCTCGACTCTTCAGCCATTGGAAACAGTTTCCATTTATTTACTCTATTTTAAACATTGCTATTAAATCTCCTCTTAACCTTCTCTGCTCCAAGGAGAACAACTCCAGCTTCTCCACAGAAGTATAATTGCCCACCCCTGGAACCAATCTTGCAACTCTCTTCAAATATTTTACATCTTTCCTAAAGTGTAGTGCACAGAATTGGACTTAATACTGCAGCTGGGGCCAAACTAGTGTTCAAAAGGTTTGACATAACTTCCTGCATTTGTACTCTCCGCCTCTACAAAGCCAAAAATCCCTTTTGTTTTACTGACTGCTTTGTTAACCTGCCCTGCCACCTTCAAAAATTTCAAGTCTTCAACTCCCAACCTTCTGACGCAGGCGAGGATGCTACATCTAATTTTGATTCGATAACTGTGCGGATGTGTTCAGAATTTGAGATTTTGATGTGAGAAATTCAGAAAATCTATTTGCACTGGTTGGCGGCATCAATTTAGGCAGGGAGATGTTAAGGTGAAATCTAACAAGGTTGTTAAGATGTATGTCATGCCCAGTAAAGGCATTTTCATAACTTTGAGCATGGACTGTATTCAACTATAGAGTGTTTTGGAACTGCCTTTTCTTTTAAAAATTAACATTGAAAGACTACTAAATTGGCTGCTGAGGTTCAGATGACTTTTGCTATTTCTGCACAAACTCAGAAGTATCTGAAGTCTCCAAAAAGTTCTTAATTGAAAGACCATGGGTGGAGTCCCCTCTTGAATGGACATACCAAGTCGAAGCCATTTGTGGAATTCACACTTCCTATTGTTTTTGGACTTACCCGAAATTCAAAATGTATGGACTCCGGGACTCTCTATCTCAGAGCTCAACACTTAACAAAGAGAGCTGTAGAGAAACCAGTCAAGTCATGTTAGGTGTGAATGGCCACCACCCACCCTCCATTGTGTAGCAATGGCTTCAAACTTCAAGTAGACAATAGAAGTATTGATTATGACTATCTTCAGATAACCAATCTTTATTACCCCAAGCACTGGGGTGAAATCAGTCAGTCTGCAAAAAGTGAAGGCAGCAACATCTATACCTTAAAGCTGGAGACTACAACGTGTTAAGGTCTCCCAGCCTGTTCCATTTTAAGGTCACCAGTACAGAAAACCAACCTAGTAATAAGACTACAAGCAACTAACTTTGCCACCTGCTGAAAAATCCACCTCTTTGAGGGAATCCTGCAATGACTTTGATATACAGCTTTAGTTATTGAATTCTCCAAGCTATGTTTCAAGAGTGGAAAAGAACCTCTTCACTTGGCCTGTACTGAGACAAGCCAATCACATGACTTATGAACTATTCCTTTGTTTGTAACTTGTAAAATTGCACTATCCTCTTCCTCGCGTGTGTGTGTGGGTGAGTGAGCAACGTAGCGTTAAGTTTAATAAGGTGAATGCATGAATAAGTAACCCTCTTTATTTAAACCCAAGAAAGCTTGCTGCTGGTTATTCAAATTGACCATACACTTGAGTTAGAAACACACACATCTTCCTTTTCAAAAGACAGACTGATTACGGAAGGGAAGGGAACAGGAGTTTCTGTGTTTTTAATTCATGGCATGCCACAAAACAGTGGTAGAAACAAAATCCACGATGGCCTTTAAAAGGATGGTGGATAAATATCGGAAAAAGAAAAACTTAAATGCACAAGGAGAAGAGCATTTCCATTAGAACTGGAAATGAAATGGAGGAGCCAAGTTATGCCATGACGGAGAGGTCACTCAGAGCTGTAAGAAGTGACTGTCTTTGAATAGAATCCGCAGTACAGAAACAGGCTATTTTGCCCAACTAGTCTGTGCCATTATGTTTCATGCGAGCCTTCTTCCACCCTTCTTCATCTCATCCTATTAGCATATCCTTCCATTCCTTTCTCCCTCGTACATTTATCCAGCTTCCCCTTAAATAGATCTACGCAATTCATCTCATCTAATCCCTGAGCTGGTGTGTTCCACCTTCTTGTATATTTGAGATCAAAATGTAAAGGTTGTCCATTCCAATGTGCAGTTTAGTAATGAAATGTAAGCATTAACAGTTTGCTATTACTGCCCATTCATGGTTAATGAGCATGAAATCTGGCCCAAAGTTAAACCTCTTTAACAGCTGAATGCAGGGAATGTGCCAAATGTTTGTTGCTGGAATGGAATTGTGATTAAAACTTTCAGAATGGACACTGAACATAAAGTTTTTCTTTTTACAGAAGACTGGATAAGTAAGCAGGCAAAAGATGCCACAGATATAGTGGATGCACAGTTTGCATAGATTCGTATTAAAAAATCTTGATTTGTTTTTTAAAAATCACTAAAACAATCTTTTTGCTCAATATCTTTTGCTCTATACCACTGTACACAGCGGTGACTTTGACAGTTAAGAAACTGAAAATGGTGGAAATATTCAGGATGTCTTGCAGAGTTTCTGAATTGGGAAAGTTAACAATCAAGCCGATGACCTTTCAACAGAACAGCGTTATTATGCTTAAAGGCATCTAATTCCATAAGCCATTCAGTCTTGTCCAATAATTAGCAGTGGAGCATATTGAATGGACTGCAACACCAGCTGATGACTGTAAATTCATCAGATTTCTTCACTTAACAGCCTTTTAGGCCTGTTTCCATTTTGAATTTGGGACATATCTGTTCCGATGAAGTGCCGATGAAGAGTTCGCACCACTCAACATATAGTATCCAACTATTACAAAAAAAAACAGTAGTTGCCATATTAGATGTTTGACATGCAGTAACTCCTGGATGGAATTCATATATTTTTTTGCTGCTCTGACAATTTGTCTGCACTCAAGCCCCAGAGAGCTTGGGTTAAGAGTTAACCTGTTAAGGGCTAATAAAGCAGGATCCTTTAATGTCAGTTCTGTTATCAGCCCTCTCCATTTAAAAAAAAAATCTGGGCATTGTAATTTAACTGCTGGAGCCCTTTTAATCCAGTGGATTTCCACTTTAAATTGTGATGTTGTCATGGGACAAAATGCCATTGATAACTTTTTGTTCCTAGACGTTGTGCGGCCATGGCTACTTGAACCACCTTTAGGTAACTGGAACCTCACAAGAAAGGCATTCTAATGACTCCGAAACTAAGGAAGCTGGGAACGTTCCCATCATTTGTGTTTTAATGTCCAACCCCAAACGTGTAATTTTAATGAAGTACGTTGATGTAAAAGTCCAGTTTGAAGGTCAGGGCTGAAACTTGCAGTAGTCAAAGTTGATGTTTTGTGACATTTGTGTAACAAATTAAAGGTATGACATTGGTTGAAAAGTTGCGAGAGCTTTTATGGCCATGATCTGTTTCCTGGAGTACACCCTGACATGGAATCTTCCAGTGTCGTAGTTGTTCATCATCATGCCCTCCACTGGATTATGTGCAAGTAACATGTTGGGTTGCTGCCTTCTTGTGATGCACAGATAGTTTCTTTTTTTTTCAGAGAATGTGTGCTCTGACTCCCGGCATTGAATGATTTATTCCTTTTCATTACTTAGGAACGAAAATGCTGAATCATGTGTTAAACATCTGTGAAAAGGATGGAACTTTTGACAATATTTATCTGTGAGTATGCACTGTTTTCTTCAGACTAGTTCCTTCCCAGCAGATAATTTTGTTAAACATGGATTTGGAGATGGTTGTTGCATAAGATTGTACAGGGATGTTGCTTGTTTAGCAAACACAATTTCTGTACACTCAGAATATATATGCCTGCAGCCTTCGCCTGCTCAGTCTGAAAGCAAGCTTAATATCAACAATCTGCATTCAGATACCACTTGTATCCATCAAAGTTTGTGAGGTGACTCTTACCTTATTTACTGGATGGGTCCTGGCTAATGCCTCATTAACGAAAAGGAGACTGATGTCTGATCGGAAGTCCACCCTGGATCTACAACCTGTCATTTCAAGACCTGTCCACCCCTTATTGTGGTGAGCCCTGCTAACCTCTATCTCTCAGTGGAGAGACAGATGTTGGAAAAGCGAAACAAAGTCCATTGTGGCATGAGGGCGACACCTCAAGTATTCAGCAGATGTGGCACAATGGCAGTGTAGTGTGGACTGTGGCAAAGGGTGAAAGCAGTGAAATGTCCTGTACTGGCCATCCACTGCAGCTGCAAAGCTACCCAGGCATCTTGGATCCTCCTCGCCCCTGGGATCATGCAAAAGCAGCTGAGAGAGTGGGGCAGCAGCACACACTCTTTCTCTACTACAATCCAATTGCTGAGCATAAGTTTAGCTGTTTAACTGTCATCCATACTATTTCCTTCTGGGGTTTGAGTAAAGTTGTTCTGACACACAACAGTGTGCCTTTCTTGAATGTGATGAGTTCAGAAGTAGCTTTATGCACCAACTTGATTTTAAAATTTAGAACTTGCCACAGTTGGCTTTGATGACAACTGGTTTTGGTTAAGATGCAGCTAGTGTGGGTGTGCTAACATTGTTGCTTTGAGATAAAAGCGAAATACTGTGGCTGCTGGAATCTGAAATAAAAACAAAATGCTGGAATATCTCAGCAGGTCTGGCAGCATCTGTGGAGAGTGAGAGAGAGAAACAGAGTTAATCTTTCGAGTCCTTATGATTCTTCTTCAAAGCTGAAGAGTTGTTGCTTTGAGCTATGACTGAAGTGTCCATGAGTCCTCTTAAACTGTCCAAGTGTGCAGCAAGCATAAATAACTCGCACCCAGTCTAAAACCTCATATCAAGCCACCAAAGCAGCAGCAAGTGGGCTATTGATCAGGAAGTGTCAGGTATGGTGATCTGGACAACTGTTGGAGTTGAGTGACATAAACCCAGACTGTTCTTGCTATAAATCTGGTCTTTTTGCTTCCAGTGATACTGCAGCAGGAAGGTGTAATTTAATTGTACTCTTGGCTAAGTGTGGATGTCGAACTCTCCTGGCTTTAAACTGCTCTGAGAGAACTTGCGATGTTGGAAGCTGTTGAGCTCTCTAAATTCTTTATTTGTTTCCCAATCCAAATCGGACATCAGCAAGTGGCATTCAGCCACTGTGTGCCAGAATAGCAGGGCATTCACACATCACGAATTTAACATTGGTGCAAAATCAAAACCATTTTGCGCAAATGTTGAACTCAACATGTAAACTGAATCCAAAGCAAAGCACAACTCCCTTCCCCAGGGAGTCCTTGCTTTGTTTCCTTTTGGTATCTGGTCAAATGCTGGCTCCAGATTCAATCCACAATTACAAACAGAACAAAAGCATTTCACCCCAATGCTGCAGCTGTACTGTACTGTAAATGTGTCTTGATGCAATTCTGAATTTCTAAAGGTGCTGTATACATTAATGCTGTTTACCTTTGCAGGCACGTTCAAATCAGCAATGAATCAGCTATTGAATTCTACAGAAAATTTGGCTTTGGAATAATAGAAACTAAAAAGAACTACTACAAGAGGATAGAGCCAGCTGATGCACATGTTTTGCAGAAAACCCTCAAATACATTTCTCCTTGCCAGAGTGTGGAAAATCAGAAGTGAAATTGTGGCTGAGCTTGCACGTTTGTTGCCAAAAAAAAGTCTGTACAGACGGTTGGGGGGCGAGCGTCAAGAGGAACCTGTTCTCTACAACGCGTTGTGGCAATATTCTTACCACGTTAACCTGAAACCACTCAAAATTATTCTCGCATAAAGCATTCTGTATCTTCACCAGTTAGAATTAATGTATCTGAAACAAGCAACCCATCTGCCAGAACTGTAATCAAAGCATGGGGTTTGGGCATGTTTTTATTACTTTACCAGGTTCTAAATGGGATTATTTTTGTTTTGTTTTCCAATTCAAACGTGCAAAGAAGTGATCTGATTTTGTATTTTAAAAAAATTCAGACCTATTCGTGCATAGTTCATTTTTTCCATAAAAGTTGAATTAGTACTTTAAAGAACTAATTGTCCTACAAACTTATTTGTGCCTATTGGAGTTATATCTCCCACTTTTCATTTCATGGAATAAATATTTCAATTTTAACGGTGATACTGGATAGTCTGGTGTGCTCACTGATTCATTTCGTCGCCAGGAACCATGTCCTGTCCTTTGTTCTGCTGGAACTGTCTGTGTATGCACACACTTGTCTCATTCCTGTGTTTGCTCTTATTTAATGTGTAGAGCAGTTTTGGGTTGTCTTGTTTCACAACCCAAGCCTGTGCTACACAAGATTTGGATAGAATCTCAATGTTGTGGCTCGAACACACGGAGTCAAGCGGTTGGGGGTTGAGGTTATAAAATGGAATAATGGATAAATTATTAAAAATTAGATTTAATTTTTTTTATTCTTGCATGGGATGTGGGCATCGCTGGCAAGGCCAACATTTGTTGCCCATCCTTAATTTCCTTTGAGAAAGCGGTGGGGATCTGCTTCCATGAGCTGCTGCAGCCCATGTGGTGTAGGGAAGTTCCAGGATTTTGATCTGGCTACAGCGAAGGAATGGCAATATAGTTCTAAGTCAGGATGTTGTGCGGCTTGGAGGGAAATTTGCAGTTGGTGGTATTCTCATGCGTCTGCTGCCCTTGTCATTCTATGTGGCAGAGATAGTGGGTTTGGAAGGTGCTGTCAAAGGAGCTTTAGTGAGTTGCTACAGTGCATAGGTGGTGGAGGGAGTAAATGTTTAGGTTAGTGGATGGGGTGCTGATCAAGCAGGCTACTTTGTCCTAGATGGTGTTAAGCTTCTTGAGTGTTGTTGGAGCTGCTCTCATCCATCACACTCCTGTCTTGTACCTTGTAGGTTGTGGACAGGCTTTGGAGAATTGGGAGGTGGGTTACTCGCTGCAGAATTCCGAGCCTTTGACCTGCTCTTTTAGCCACACCATTTACATAGCTGCTCCAGTTCAGTTTATGGTCAAGATAACCCCCCAGAATGTTGACAGTGGAGGATTTAGCGATGGTAATGCCAAAGGATGTCAACAGGTGGTGGTTAGATTCTCTCTTGTTGGAGATAGTCATTGCCTGGCACTTATGTGGCTTGAATATGACTTGCCACTTGTCACCCCAAGCCTGAATGTTGTCCAGGGCTTGCTGCAAATGTGCACGGAATGGTATCATGAATGGTACCGAACATTGTGCAATCATTAGCGAAAACCCCACTTCTGACCTTATGATGGAGGGAAGCAGCTGAAGACTCCTAGAGCTAGAGGTCACCAGTTAAAAATAAGGGGTCGCCCACTTAAAACACAGACAAGGCAAAATTTTTTCTCTGAGGGTTGAAAGTCTTTGGAACTCTCTTCCTGAAAAGGTGATGGAAGCGGAGTCTTTGAATATTTTTAAGGCAGAGCTGGGTAGATTCTTGGTAAGCAAGGGGGTGATAGGTTATCGGGGGTGGGTGGGATGTAGATTTCAAGTTACTATCAGATCAGTCATGATCTTATTAAATGGTGGAGCAGGCTCGAGGGATTGAATGGCCTAGTCCTCCTTGTTCGTATGGCTGGACCGAGGACACTACTCTGAGAAACTCCTTAAGAGATAATTGGTCTCCAACAAATAAAATCATCTTCCTTTGTGCTAGGTATGACTCCAACCGGTGGAGAGTTTGCCTCCCGATTCCCATTGACTTTTGTCAGAGCTCCTTGATGCCACACTTTCAAAAGCTGCCTTGATAGCATCAAGGATGGTAGTCACCCTCACATCACCTCTGGAGTTCAGCTCTTTTGTCCATGTTTGGAACAATGCTGTCATGAGGTCAGGAGCTGAGTGGCTCTAGCAGAACCCAAACTGAGGATCAGTGAGCTAGTTGTTGTGCAAGTGCCGTTTCATAGCACTGTCAATGACCTCTTCCATCACTGATGATTGAGAGAAGTCTTGGCTCACTTTTTTGCAGACAGGACATACCTGGGCAATTTTCCACATTGTTTGGTAGATGCCAGTGTTGTAGCCGTACTGGAATCCTTGGTTGTGGGATCTCTTAGCTCTGTCTATCGCTTGCTGCTTCTGCTGTTTCGCATGTAGGTGGTCCTGTGTTAGAACTTCACCAGGTTGACACCTCATTTTTAAGTATGCCTGGTGCTGTTCCTGGCATGCCCTCCTGCACTCTTCGTTGAACCAGGGTTGATCTCTTGGCTTGATGATCTAATAGAATGAGGTTACAGATTGTGGTTGCATACAATTCTGCTGCTGATGGTCCACAGCATCTCCATGGATGTCCAGTTTTGAGCTGCTAGATCTGTTCTGAACCTATCCCATTTAGCATGATGGTAGTGTCAAACAACATGATAGAAAGTATGCTTAATGTGAAGATGCATCTGCAACAGGTAGATTGGTGAGGACCAGGTCTAGTAGGTTCCCTCACCACCTGCTGCAAAACCAGTCTGATAGCTATGTCCTTTGGGATGTGGCCAGCTCAGTCATTAGTGGTGCTACTGAGTCACTCTTGGTGATGGGCATTGAAGTCCCCCACCCAGCGTGCACTCTGTGCACTTGCCACCCTAGGTGCTTCCTCCAAGTAGTGTTCAACAAGGAGGAATACTGAGGGGATGCAGTAGGTGGTAATCAGGAGTTGCCCATGTTTGGCCTGATGCCATGAGACTTCATGGGGTCTGGAGTTAATGTTGAGGACTCCCAGCGCAACTCCCTCCTGACTATATACCTCTGTGCCACCACCTCTGCTGGAATGTGATGGTGGTGTCTGGGACATTGGCTATAAAGTATTATTCTGCAAGTGTAACCAGACTAGTCTGTGAGACAACTCTCCCAAATTTGCTCAGAGGATTTTGCAGGGTTGACAGGAGCTGAGTATGCCATTGTCATTTCCGATGCCTAAATCCTGTTTTTATTACTTTTTGACTTTTCTGTAGTGGTTTGGTACACAGAGTCCTCTGAAATTGGGTCTGGAGACACATGTAGGCCAGACAAGGTAAGATGGCAGATTCCTTCCCTAAAGGCATAGGTGAATGAGATGGGGTTTTACGACAATTGATAGCCCAAGACTGAATTTCAATTCCAAGTTCTAATTAATTGAATCGAAACTTTACCAGCTGCCATGGTGGGATTTGAACCCGTGTCCCCAGATGGTGAGTTTGTGCTTCTGGATTACCAGTGACTTTACCACTGGCCACCATCTCCTGCTAGGGAAATTGCTAGTGCGAATTGGAGAACAGTCAAAGAAACAGGAACTGAGATACTCAAGGTAACTAGCTTAAAAAAAAATTCTGACCTTGTGCCATCATTAAGGCTACCTATTTCCACCTTAGTAACATCACCTGATTCCACCCCTGCCTTGGCTCATCTGCTGCTGAAACCCTCATCCATGCCTTTGTTAACTCTGGGTTTGACTATTCCAACACTCTCCTGGCTGGTCTTGTACATTCTACCCATTGTAAACTTGAGGTCATCCAAAACTCAGCTGCCCTTGACCAATGCTCGAGTCCTGAACACACGTTACTCCTGCGCTCACTGACCTCATTGGCTCCTGGTTAAGCAACATGGATTTTAACTTTTCTTTTCCCAAATGCCTCTGAGTTCCACAAGCTTTTGAGTTATCTGCGCTCCTCTAATTCTGGCCTCTTAAGCAGCCCTGGTTTTAATTACTCCACCTTTGGAAGCTGTGCCTTCAGCTGCCAGGGGTACTAACCTCAAATTCACTCCCTAAACCCTTCTGCATCTCTTTCATCCTTTAAGGTGCTCCCTAAAACCTACCTCTTTGGTTAAGCTTTTGATCATCAATCCTAACATCTTATGTTGCTCGATATCAAAATACTTGGTGTTTAGTGTCATTGTGTCGAACAATGTTCCTGTGAAGTGCCTGGAACCGCTTGTTTCACTAAAGGACTAAAGGTGCAATATAAATGACAGTTGTTGTTAGCCACATGGTGAATGGAGAAATTGGGTTTTTAAAATAAATTCAATACACCATTAAGAATCCAACGACAATAGTAAGAATGAATTACCTGGTTCATCAAAAAACTTGAAGCAATGATGAATACAAATAAGAAATAAGGTTTAACTCTCACAATAAAGGGACACGTTTGATGTGTAATGGTGTGTTAAGGCTCACAGAGTCAAGGGATTCCGATGGTTCATTAAAAGAATCATTACTTTCTGTTTCTACTCATTGGTTTAACATAAAGGTAGGGTTGCAGCTTTTTATTTTGCTTTATGTTTTACATGCTGGACATTGATCTGTTAGCTGAAATTTGCCTTTAGTTAATAACGCCTGCCTATTGGCTTGGTGGGCGCTGGGATATGTGGAAATGAGAGCCACTGTTGTTGGGACATAACTGGCAATATACTGGACAATGTGGCAATTGTGCATGCACCTACAGCAATGCAGTCGAAATCGGCAAAAGCTATTGGGCCTAACAAGCTTGTAATCTTCTCTCAGTCCTTACCTTCTCACCATAGCCTTAATCCCTTTTCTCTTCAGAAATGCTTCAAATTTGCAGATGGCACAAACCTTAGAAATATTTTTCTAATACATTGCAAATATTTCAATCATTTTCTGTTTTTCTCCCAGTGACATTGTCTCATGAAACAGAAACGTTGATAATTCAGGAAAAACCAGCAAATCCTCACCCACTCCCTGGGGCTTCAAGGTGGGCACATCACAACCTAAACTAACCACTAACTCCCTCATGACACCACAAATTAGAATGACCCCCTGTAACTTGGCAATGTAATCTCAGGAATTTACCATGTTCCCTTCTAAAAGACTATCATGATCCCACACTCACCATGTTTGTCACAGAGTGATGACTATCTGGTATCTCCAGGTACAGCCTCCAATCTTAGCGTCCATTCTTTCAGGTTTTAATTGACTTTTAATTAAGTTAACTTTAAAAATTAAAGCATTTATTTACTTTTCCTTTTTTGTCTTTCACAATCTAATTTCTAATTTCTGTGTCTGGTTTTATTTCATCCACTTAGTGCTTCCTTTTCTTGCACTGTTCATTTCCCAGTCATTTAATTTGATTGCTTAAGAAGATACCTTATTTGTTGCCCTCATTACTTGGGTTCCAGATGCCATGTAGCCCCTTTGCTGTGATGTTATTAGCTTGCACTATCAACAACTTGCCATGCAAAGAATTAATAAAACTAAACGAGCAAGGATGAGTGTAACTAACAGCAAATGCTGTTAATGACTACAGCAAAATTATGGTTCAATGTTTCATTGAGTGAGTGGTCAATCTGTGGAACTGACTCCGTAGGGAGATGAAAGGAGCAGTTAGTATTGACTCAAATACAAATTATATTGATTTTTTTTCATCCAGCAATTCCAATGTTCCTATTGTGACTAGACAATACTACCATGGAGGAATACTGGAGTTTAAAAAAAAATGTTTAAGTTAAGTGTGAATCGCTTATTGGAATGAGCTGCTAAAGCTGGTCTAAGGATGTTAGAAGGTTCATAATGTGTTTTTTTTTAAATCAACAGCTCAATAATGTGTATGACATTTATGACTGTAAACATCAAATTCTTCTTACAGTTAGGATTTTGTGGCATGCAAATGAGGATTTGGAAGATTGTATATTTTAAAAAGGCAAAAACACTCAGGTCAGACAGGTAGAGAAAAGTGGGGTCCAGTTAACATGATAGGTACAGACTTTAATCGGAACTGAACACACTGTTAAAGAGGACAGACCCAAGGTTTGAGGTCAATCCTCTTCACTAAGTTTAAAATATTGCTGTTAAGCCCAGAATAAGTCAGTTTGATTCTCCTGAGATAAGAACAAAAAACTGCGGATGCTGGAAATCCAAAACAAAAACAGAAATACCTGGAAAAACTCAGCAGGTCTGGCAGCATCGGCGGAGAAGAGCAAAGTTGATGTTTCGAGTCCTCATGACCCTTCAACAGAACTAAGTAGAAATAGGAAAGGGGTGAAATATAAGCTGGTTTAAGGGGGGGGGTGGTGGTGGTGGTTGTTGGGACAAGCAAGCAGTGATAGGAGCAGATAACCAAAAGATGTCACAGACAAAAGAACAAAGAGGTGTTGAAGGTGGTGATATTATCTAAAAGAATGTGCTGATTAAGATTGGAGAGCAGGACGAGCAAGGTAGTTCTAGTGGGGGTGGGGTGAAATAAACCATGGGTGGAATACATTTAAAAATAATGGAAATAGGTGGGAAAAGAAAAATCTATTATTATTGGAAAAAACAAAAGGGAGGGGGAAGAAACAGAAAGGGGGTAGGGATGGAGGAGGGAGTTCCTTGCTTGTCCTGCTCTCCAGTCTTAATTAGCACATTCTTTTAGATAATATCACCACCTTCAACACCTCTTTGTTCTTTTGTCTGTGACATCTTTTGGTTATCTGCTCCTATCACTGCTTGCTTGTCCCAACAACCACCACCACCACCCCCCCCTTAAACCAGCTTATATTTCACCCCTTTCCTATTTCTACTTAGTTCTGTTGAAGGGTCGTGAGGACTTGAAATGTCAACTGTGCTCTTCTCCGCCGATGCTGCCAGACCTGCTGAGTTTTTCCAGGTATTTCTGTTTCTGTTTTTGTTTTGAGTTTGATTCTCCTCCTCGGTCTCAACATTGTGGTCCAGGAGGTTTTGACAGGCTCTTTTCAGGACTGTTGCCTAATTGGTAGATTAATCCTAAAGTGGATCATCAAGATCTGTTGCATCAACAAACATATTTGGAGATCAGCAGAAACAGGGATTAAACTTTATTAATGACTTCATGACAAGTGGCAACTGAAGGAAACCCCCGGAATAGAATATTTTGAAGTTAAATGGGTGCACGTGCAATGGTTTTCCATCTAATTATGCATTCTCTATTTGACTCTTAAAAAGTAATAACTGAGAACCTTAACATTTTCCATCTTTGACAATTCCTCATAAACCCATGACCACTACCACCTCGAAGGACAAGGGCAGCAGACGCATGAAAACACCACCACCTGCAAGTTCCCCTCCAAGCCACACCATCCTGACTTGGAACCACTGTATTGCTGTTCCTTCACTGTTGCTGGGTCAAAATCCTGGAACTCCCTCCCTAACAGCACTGTGGGTGTACCTACACCACATGGACGGCAGCAGTTCAAGAAGGCAGCTCACCACCACCTTCTCAAGGGCAATTAGGGATGGGCAATAAATGCTTGCCTTGCCAGTGATGTTCACATCCCATGTATGAATATACAAAAAAAGTTGTTCCTGTTGAGATTAGTGTTTTGATTATCGATGTGTTCTTGACCTTGGAATATACAGAAGAAAAGAAATAGGTGCAGGAGTAGACCATATGGCCCAAAATTCAATATGATCTTGGGCTTCAACTCCACTTCGCCGCCTGTTCCCCATATCCCTTGATTCCCTGAGAGACCAAATATCTATCTATCTCAGCCTTAAATATATATTCAATAATGGAGCATCCACAACCTCCAAGGAACCGAATTTCAAAGATTCACAACCACTTAAGTGAAGAAATCTCTCCTCACCTCAATCCTAAATGATTGTTCCCTTATCCTGAGACTGTGCCCCATGTTCTAGATTCCCCAGCCAGGGGAAAAAAATATACCCCTCAGTGCCTACCCTGTCAAGCCTCTTCAGAATCTTGTATGTATTAACGAGATTACCTCTCATCCTTCTAAACTCCAGAGAATATAGGTTCAGTTTACTCAGCCTCTCATCATACCACAACCCTCTCCTCCTAGGGACCAATCTAGTGAACCTTTGCTGTACCACCTCCAATGCAAGTATATCCTTCCTTAAATATGGAGACCAAAATTGCACACACTGTTCCAGGTGTGGTCTCACCAAGGCCCAGTACAATTCTAGCAAGACTTCTTTATCCTTGTACTCCAATCCCCTTGCAATAAAGGCCAACATACTATTTGCCTTCCCAATTGCTTGCTTTACCTGCATGCTAACATCCTGCGTTCCTTTTACGAATACACCCAAGTATCTTTGAACATCAACATTTACAAGTTTCACTCATTTAAAAAAAATTCTGTTTTTCTAATGAGCAAAGTAAATAACTGATCACTTCCCCACATTATACTCACTCTGCCATCATAATGCGCACACACTTAATCTGTCTATATCGCCTTGTGGCCTCTTTGTGGTCCCCTCACAGCTTGCATTCCCCTATGCTTTGTATAATCAGAAAACTTAGATACATTATTCCTTCACCTAAATTGTTAATATAAATTGTAAATAGCTGAGGTCCCAGCACAGATCCTTGCAGCACTCCACTATTCACTGCCTGCCAACTTGAGAATTCTCCATTTATGCCTACTCCCTGTTTCCTTTTAGTTAGCCAATCCTCTATCCATGCTAAATATTATCCCCAGTTCCTGGAGCCCTTGTGTATTAATCTTTTGTGTGGCACTTTATCAAATGCATTTTGGAAATCCGGGTATACTACATCTACTAGTTCCCCTTTACGTTATGAGTTACATCCTCAAAAAACCAATAAATTTGTTAAACACAACTTCCTTTTCGTAAGACCATCTTGACTTGTCTGATCGTATTATGATTTTCTAAATGCATTGTTAATAGGAGATTCCAGCAATGGTGATGAGCTTCAGTGTTTACCCAAATTATCTTGAGTTATAGCACCACCAACTCTTGTTGTGCAATACCTCCCCCATCTTCTACCTTATCACAGCCTTCCCTTTTGCTTTTTTCCCCCAACCTCCCCCTTTGCTCAAAACTATTACATTTTTAACTTTTCCAGTTTTGATGAAACTGTTTTCCTCTCTCTCCATAGATGCTGTCTAACCACATAAGATCATAAGAAATAGGAGCAGGAGTAGGCCATTCGGCCCCTCACACCTGCTCTGCCATTCAATAAACTCATGGCTGATCTGACTGGGGCCTTTAATCCAATTTCCTGCCTGTCTTCCCATAACCCTTGACTCCCTGATAGATCAAAAATTGCTGCTGAATATTTCTAATTTTACTTATTTAGACTTAGTGTCTCTGGTCCCATGTGGGGACAATGAGCAGAGAGACTGACCCCGGTCCATTGCAATCACTTGCGCTCCAGCCCAGGTGGCGTCCTGCTCTTGAAGGTCCTCCCTTAAATGTACTTTGCCAGGTCAGTCCCGTATTCTTCTTCCAGCTGGTGGTGTCCATGCTACTGCCACTCTGCAGTCACTGCCTGCCAACTTGAGAATTCCCCATTTATGCCTGCTCCCTGTTTCCTTTTAGTTAGCCAATCCTCTATCCATGCTAATATATTATCCCCAGCTCCTGAAGCTCTTATCAATCTTTTGTGTGGCACCTTATCAAACGCATTTTGGAAACCCAGGTACACTACATCCGTCCGGGAGACGAAACACTTGTCCTGCCAGCCTCCGTCACGATGTCTCGCAGGCGCCTCTGACCCAGCCCTGTGTAGTACTTCTTCATTGACGATGCTGTTGAATATCGCCAGCAGCACTTTAGAATCATAGAATGGAATCATAAAACGTTTATGGCACAGGGAGAGGCCACTCAGCCCATCATGTCGGCGCAACCCAAAAACGAGCCACCCAACCTAACCCCACTTTCCAGCATTTGCAGGTTACAGAATTGAGCTGCATATCCAGATACCTTTTAAATGAAGAGTCATATGGACTTGAAACGTTAACTCTGTTTTTCTCTCCACAGTTGCTGCCAGCATTTCTGACTTTATTTAATCTTTTAAATGAGTTAAAGGTTTCTGCTTCTACCACCCTTTAAGGCAGAGATTGCCAGATAAACATAACCTTTGGGTGAAAAATGTTTTTCCTCATCTTCCCTCTAATCTTCCCACCAATCACTTTAAACCAGTGTCCCCTGGTCACTGACCTCCCTGCTAAAGTAAATAGGCCCCTTCCCATCCACTTTATCCAGGCCCTCATAATTTTTACATCTCAATCCAATCTCCCCTCAGCCGCCTCCAATCCAAGGAGAACAACTTAATTTGTTTTAATTTCACATTTCAAACATCCGCAGTATTTCGTTTTTGGATTAACCGAATGTGTTGTGCTCCTGGAGCGGGACTCGAACCCGCTACGCTCTGACTCGGAGGTAGGGGGAGGGGGGGGGGGGGGTGGTGGGCTCGCAGCCGAACTGTCAATCACTCGCCACATGCACGGGCACGGTCAAGGCAGACCCCGCCCCCGACCCCGGCGCGAGTCGGCCCGCATGCCCCGCCCCTCACGCAGGCGTACGCCGGCGCGTTAAGCCCCCGCCTCCCGGTTGGTCAGGGACCGGCTGTCAATCTGGTGGCGTCACACGCGGTCGGCCCCGCCCCCTTCGGCGCTTCCGGCTCCGAGCGGCGGCTCCCATTGGCCCGTTGACGTTACGGCCGGTGCGCCGATAGGCTGATCGCCATGACAACGGTGGGCAGCAGGTTAGGGTGCGCTGGGAGCTGAGGTTCTGGGGGGGGGTTGGGTCAGGGGAGGAAAGGCCTGAACCCCCCCGAGACTGAGAGAAAGTTCCAGCAGTTTGGGAGCGAGTGTCTGAGAGGAGGGGAGTAGGGGTTTAACCCCACTTCCCCCCCCCCCCCCCCCCCACCAGCCTAACCCCCAGGCCCTGAGGCCTGAAGCTGCCTTTGTGGAGGGAGGTAGAAAGGGAGGGAGAGGGCCTGCTATTCACCCCCCCCCCCCCACCCCCCCCACACCCAGCAGATGGTTTACTGGAGGCTGAGAGCTCAGGATCCTGGCCCAACCAGCCCTACACTCTAAACCCCCACTTTACACCAACACCCCCCCCCTCCCCACCCCACCCCACCCCTGCCAAAAGGATGTGAGTGAGGAACGTGGGGCGGTGGGCAATGTGGGCACCGACTGCCAGGACTGTGCGGGAGGCCGCAGCAGTGGATTCCTTCCTGACCCGGACCCTGAGGTAAGGTTGGGCCTTTGGCGAGGGTTCGGTTTGGGGTTTGTGCGGCTGTGGAGTCGAGATGCCCTCTCCCCCCCCCCCCCCCCCCCCCCCCACCCCCTGTGCTGGCACGCCTGCCGCCGTTCCTGGTTCTCGGTTACCCGCCTGGAATGCTAACCGGGTTTTGGACGTGCTTCAATGGGTGACTCATCTCTGAGTTAGAAGGTTGTGGGTTCATACTCCACTCCAGAAATGTGAGCTCAAAACCCAGGCCAGTGCTATACAGAAGGAGTGCTGCACTGTCAGCGATGCTGTCTTTCAGCCAACATGTTAAACTGAGCTTTGGCCACCCTCTTGGGTGGCTGTAAAAGATCCAATGGCACAATTGGAAGAGGGGCAGAGGATTATGTTTAGTTGAAGATGTGGCATATTGGTAATGTCACTAGTAACCCAGAAGCCCAGGCTAATGTTCTGGGGACAAAGGTTCAAATCCCACCATGGCAGTTGGTGGAATTTGAATTCAAGTAATAATCTGGAATTGGAAAGCTAGCCTCAGTAATAGTAAACATGAAGCCATTGTTGACTGTCGTAAGAACCCATCTGGTTCATCCTTACCTGGCCTGGCCTACTTGCAACACCAGATCCACAGCAATGTGGTTAACTCTTAACTGCCCTCTGCAATGGTGTGACAAGCCAGTCTGTTCAAAGGCAATTATTTGTAGGCAACAAATGCTGGCCTTGCCAGCGATGCCCACATCCCAAAGAAGGAATAAAGGAACAGCACTGAAACAAACAAAAATAAAAATACCTGGAAAAACTCAGCAGGTCTGGCAGCTTCTGCGGAGAGGAGCACAGTTAACGTTTCGAGTCCGTACGACTCTACAGTTCTGTTGTAGAGTCATATGGACTCGAAACATTAACTGTGTTCCTCTCCGCAGATGCTGCCAGACCTGCTGAGGTTTTCCAGTTATTTTTATTTTTGTTTTGGATTTCCAGCATCTGCAGTTTTTTGCTTTTATCTTACTGAAACAAACAGATTATCTGGTCATTATCGCATTGCTGTTTGTGGGATCTTGCTTTGTGTGAAAATTGCTGTGTTTCCTAAATTACAATAGTGACTACAATTCAAGAGTACTTCATTGGCTGTAATGTATTTGGGAAATCCTGAAATGCTCTGTTGAAATGCAAGTCTTTATTTTCTATCTGTTTTCTCTTCGTTGATTCTACTTGGTTTCCATCATTCCATCGTTGGCGGCCGTGCCTCCAGTTGCCTGGTCTCTGAGCTCTGGAATTTCCTCCCTAAACCTCTCCGTCTGTCTCTCTCTCCCTGTAAGACACTTCTTAAAACCCAACTGTTTGATCAAGCTTTTGGTCACCTGTCCTAACATCACCTTACGTGCTCAGTGTCAGATTTTGTTACATAATGCTTCTGTGAAATGAATTGGAACATTTTACTGTGCTACAGGTGCTTTATAAATGCAAGTTTTTTTTGACTGGCCATTATGCATCTCCAAAATTGTGGGGTCTTGTGCATTTCCATAAGATGTAGGAGCAGAAGTAGGCCATTCAGCCCATTGAGTCTGCTGTGCCATACAAATGCAATCATGGCTGATCTGATAATCCTCAACTCCACTTTCCTGCTTTTTCCTCAGAACCCTTACTGATTAAAAATCTGTCTATCTCAGCCTTGAATATACTAATGACCCAGTCTCTACAGCCCTCTGTGGTAAAGAATTCCACAGATTGATTACCCTCTGAGAGAAAAAAATTCCTCTTCATCTCTGCCTTAAATGGGTGACCCCTTACTCTAAGATTATGCCCTCTGGTCCTATACTCTCCACAAGGGGAAACAACCTCTCAGCATCTACCCTGTCAAGCCCCCTAGGAATTTTATATGTTTTAATAAGGTCGCCTCTGATTCTTCTAAACTCCAATGAGTACAGGCCCAACCTACTCAACTTCTCCTCATAAGAAAATCCCTCCATCCCCAGGATCAACCTAGTGAACCTTCTCTGGGCTACCTCCAATGCCAGTATATTTTTCCTTAGATATTCACAGTATTCTAGGTGAGGTCTAACTCATACCTTGTATAGTTTTAGCAAGAATTCCCCTTGAAATAAAGGCCAATATTCCATTTGCCTTCCCTATTACCTGCTGAACTTATGCGCTAGCTTTTTGTGATTCATGCACAAGGACCCCCAAATCCCTCTGAGCTGCAGCTTTCTGCAGTCTTTCTCTATTTAAATAATATTCAGCTTCCCTATTCTTCCTGCCAAAGTGCATAACTTCACATTTTCCCACGTTATATTCCATCTGCCAAGTTTTTGCCCACTCACTTAACCTGTCTATATCCCTCTGTAGACTCTGTGTCATCCTCACCACTTGCCTTCCCACCTATTTTTGTGTCATCTACATACTTGGTGATAGTACATTCACTTCCCTCATCTAAGTCATTAATATATATTGTAAATAATTGTGGCCCCAGCACTGATCCCTATGGCACTCCACTAGTTACATGTTGCCATCTTGAAAATGCTCCCCTTATCCCAACTCTTTGTCTTCTATAAGTTAGCCAATCCTCTATCCATGCTAATATCCTACCCCCAACACCATGGGCTCTTATCTTATTAAGTAGCCTTATGTGCGGTACCTTATCGAACGCCTTTTGGAAATCAAAATATATTACATCTACTGGTTCCTCTTGATCTATCCTGCTAGTTACCTCCTCAAAGAATTCTAATAAATTTGTCAGGCATGATTTCCCCTTCATGAAGCCATGCTGACTCTGTTTGATTATATTATGCATTTCTAAATGCTCTGCTATTACTTCCTTTATAAACTTGTTAACATTTTCCCAATGACAGATGTCAAGCTAATTGGCCTGTTTTTGTCTCCCTCCCTCTTTGAATAAGGGTGTTTCATTGGCAGTTTTCCAATCCTCTGGGACTTTTCCAGAATCTCATGATTCTTGGAAGATTACCACCAGTGCATCCACTATCCCTGTTGCTACTTCCTTAAATATCCTAGGAAGCAACCCATCAGATCTAGGGGACTTACCAGCCTTTAGCCCCATTAGTTTCCCTAGTACTTTTTCTCTAGTTATTGCATTTATTTTCTCCACCCCTCCCCCCAACTTTTGTCCCTTGATTATTTAGCATTTTTGGAATGCTATTAGCGTCTTCTACCGTGAAGACTGATGCAAAATATTTATTCAACTCCTCTGCCATATCCTGGTTCCCCATTAATATTTTCCCAACCTCTTTCTCTAAGGGGCCTATGTTCACTTTGGCCTTTCTCTTCCTTTTTATACCTTTGAAGAAGCTCTTACTGTGTCTGTTTTTATATTACTTGCTAGTTTACCCTCAAAATTTATTTTTTTGGTCATCTTTTGTTGGTTTTTAAAACTTTCCCAATCCTCTGTCTTATCATTTATCTTTGCCACATTGTATGTTTTTTCTTTATTTAGTGCTGTCCTCAACTTATTTGGTTAACCATGGTTGGTTTATCCCCTTCCTTGAATCCTTCTTCCTCAATGGGATATATCTTTGCTGAGAGTCATGAACTATTTTCTTAAACATCTGCCATTGTTCATCAACTGTCTTTTCTGCTAAACTCCTTTCCCAGTCCACTCCAGCCAACTCTGCCCTTATTCCTTTGTAGCTGCCCTTATTTAAGTTTAGCACAGTTGTTTCTCACCCAAGTATCTCACTCTCAAACTGAATGCTAAATTCTGCCATATTATGGTCACACTTTCCTAGGGGATTTTTTACTTTGAGCTCATTTATTAAACCTGCCTCATTACACATTACTAGATCCAAAATAGCCTGATTCCCTGGTTGAATCCACAACATATTGTTCTAGGAAACTGCCCTGAATACACTCTATGAATTCCAGCTTGTGCCTACCTCTACCAATTTGATTTTCCCAATCTACATTAAGATTAAAGTCACCCATGATTAATGTACTGCCTTTTTTACATGCCCTCCTTATCTCCTATTTATTCTCTGTCCTACAATATTGCTACTGTTAGAGGGCCTATAGACTCCCACTAGTATCGTCTTCCCTTTGTTATTTCTTACCTCCAGCCATATGGATTCTGCATTTTCCGATCCAAGATCATTTCTTGCTATCTCATGCTAACAAAGCTACCTCACCACTCTTTCCTTCCTGCCTGTCCTTTCAAATAGTCACATAACCCTGAATATTTAGTTCCCAGCTTTACTTGTAACCATAATGGCTATAAGATCATACCCATTAACCTCTATTTATGCCATTAATTCATTTATTTTGTTCCGAATACTAAGTGCATTTAAGTAGAGAGCCGTTAATTTTACCTTTTTTACTATTTTTTCCCCCCTTTGACCCTAATTGCTGCTTGTTTATGTTTGTACACTCTGTCCCTTCATGTCACACTCTGGGTATCAGTACCTAAATGGGTGCTTGCAAGGCTGCCATACCGTTTTGCTTTGTTAGTCTACAGATCCCCTCTCCATAACCCCTGCACCCCCCTTTTTTTTTAGTTTAAAGCCCTCTCTTACAGCCCTAGTTGTTTGATTTGCCAGGACACTGGTCCCAGCAAGGTTCAAGTGAAGCCTGTCACACTGGAACATCTCCCTTCTATCCCAGTACTGGTGCCAGTGCCCCATTCCTCCCACACCAATCTCTGAGCCCCGCATTTAACTCCTTGACTTTATTCAACCTATGCCAGCTTGCCTGTGGCTCAGGTAGTAAGCTTGAGATTATTACCTTGAGGTTCTGCTTTTTATTTTAGCTTCGAACTGTTCAAATTCTTTCAGCAGAACCTCCTTTCTAGTCCTATCAATGTCATTGGTATCAACATGGATGACAACTGGATTCCTCTGCTCCCACTCCGAGTTCCCCTGCAGCCCTGAGGAGATGTCCTTAACCCTAGCACCGGGCAGGCAACATAGCCTTCGGGACTCATGCTCATGGCTGCAGACAACCGTATCTATCCCCCTAATTAAACTGTCCCCTACCACTATTTCCGCACCCCCCCCACTTGGGTGTCTCCCTGTACCACGGTGCTGTGGGCTGTTCGCTCATCCTCCCTTCAGTCCCCGCTTTTGTGCACACAGCTTGCTAGAACCTTGTAAGTGTTGGACAGTTGCAGGGGCCAAGGCTCCTCGAACGGTGCCGCCTGGGTCCCCATACCTGCTTCGCCTGCAGTCACACCCTCCTGTCCCTGATCACAGGCCAAATTTGAATGACCTAAACTGACGAGTGTAACCGCCTCCTGGAGCAAAGTGTCCAGGTAGCTTTCCCCCTTCCTGATATGGCGCAATGTCTGCAGCTCGGACTCCAGCTCCTCGACTCAGATCCGAAGTTCCACAAGCTGCAAACACTTACTACAGATGTTTGTCCTGGATCACCTTGGTGTCCTGCAGCGACCCCACATGCTGCAGCAGCAACACGTCACCTATCCTGCCATAGCTATAGTATTTAATTTGTTAATTAATTACTCTAACATCCCTGCTCTTTACACTTTATTGTAATTAATTTTTTTTACACCAGTATCGATCTTATAATTAACAAGCTATTTTTAGAAGAGAGAAAAAAAAAAGACTAGAGATTGAAATACAAACTTTAGGACCTTACTTTTACTTTAAAGACTAGAAATACTCACCAATTTCCAGTATACTTATTACTGCCCTCCTTGTGTTGTGTTTTTATGGTTCTAACGAGGAGCAAGGTACACACTGTGCACCTGCTTTAGCCCTGTGCAGACTAGCTGTATCCCTCACTCAGATGTCTGCTTTGTTACTTCGATTCTACTTGAGGTATTTAATGAGAAGCTTGATAAGTGGATGAGGGTGAAAGGGTATATGCTGATAGGGTGAGATGACAAGGGGTAGGAGGAGGCTCATTTGGAGCATAAACACCAGCGTGAACCATTTGGCCCGAATGGTCTGTTTCTGTGCTGTAAAATCTATGCAAGACCAATGCAGATGTTTAGTGGACCCATACGGTTAGATTGTACAATAAGGTTTTTCTCGGGGGAGTTGCAGTGCATGTCTCACCGATAGATAACGTTTTTGCACCATCCCATATACAGAATAACCTGTCAACATTTCATCTGTATCTTTAATATCCTTGTGCATGCTAATGTATTGATGACAGCAACAGCAGCTTGTTTTGTATTGCACCTTTAATGTAGTAAGATGTCTCATGGCACTTCACAAGTGCATTATCAAACAAAATTTGACACAAATCACATGCAATATTAGAACAAGTGACCAAACGTTTGGTCACAAGAGGTGGGTTTTAAGGAACGTTTTAAAGGAGGAGAGAGAAATGTAGAGGATGAAGGTGACAGCCCCAGAGCTTAGGGCCTGGGCAGATGAATACAGATACGTGATAAACAGATGGCTGGAAAATTGACACTTTGTGTAACTGCTAAATTTTTCCATCCGGATTTTCCATTGTGGAAGAATCTCTAAGAACAGCAAGAGACCTCAGAGCTGTGCAGTCATTCAGTTATATCATGCCTGATATCTGTTTAAACTGCAACCACCTTAACTTCAGGACATTGAGAAAACGCTCACTGAAGATCTATGTTCTCTGGAAGACTACTTCAGAAAATGGAACTTGCACCGAAACACTGCCAAAACTTTCATTTCAGTCTTCCACCTGAACAACTTGAAGGCCAGGGAAGAACTTTGTCCAGTTCTGTGACCGACCACTCAACCAATACGCAATGCCAAAATATTCTGGTATCATTCTTGACTGTACATCGATCTACCGGCAACCCTTCCAGATCACTGGACACAAGGTAAAGGTGAGAGTGAACCTCATACAGAAACTGGCTGCACTTAGGGCAGCAAAGTCAACACACTATATGCTGCTTCAATCACTGGCAGGACAGGTAGACAAGAAAGCATATGGAATGCATTCCTTTATTGGGCGAGGTATTGAATACAAAAGCAGGAATTTAATGCTGGAACTGTATAAAACGCTGGTTAGGCCACAGCTGGAATTTTGTGTACAGTTCTGGTCACCACTTTACAGGAGGTGCATAATTGCTCTGGAGAGAGTACAGAGGAGATTGCAAGAAATGTTGCCAGGGTGTGCAAATTGCAGCTATGAAGAGAGATTGGATAGGCTGAGGTTGTTTTTCTTAGAACAGTGGAGGTTAAGGGGTGGCCTAATTGAGGTGTACAAAATTATGAGGGGCCTAGATAGGGTTGATTTGTTTCCCCGAGCTGAGGGGTCAATTACCAGAGGGCACAGATTTAAGGTGATTGGTAGAAGGATTAGAGGGGACATGAGGAATAACTTTTTCACTCAGAAGGTGGTGGGCATCTGGAATTCACTGCCTAAGTTGGTGGGTGAGGCTGAAACACTCAACTCATTGAAGAGCTACCTGGATCTGCATCTGAAATGCTGTAACCTGCAAGGCTATGGACCAGGTGCTAGAAAGTGGGATTAAAATGAGCGGCTAGTTTCTTTTTTCTCTTTGGCCAGTGCAGGCACAATGGGCTGAATGATCTCTTTCTGCACCGTAACTTTTCTGCAATCCAATGGTAACATTCTAGAAGAACGGCTTATTCCAGAAACGGCTTTAAATTCATCTGCTAACCCTGCAACACGTAGGTCTGCTGGTATTACGGCTCTGTCAGTAACCACCAGCAAGGAATAGAGATAGGAACTTGGTAAACTATTTACTGGATATTTTTGGTCTTCAGATAAGGCTTCAAGTAATCTGAGCTGCTCTCCCTCTGTACACTTGCCTTTGATCACTGGCTGCCTGTTGCTTTTTTTAGTTCCCTGTGTCAGGAGTTTGACTCCAGGTTCCTTGCTGACCTCTGAATGGCATACACTCTATATATCCAAATGCCTTTTGAAAGTTGCTATTGAATCTGCTTCCATCACCCTTTCATGCAGTGCATTCTAGATCATAACACCTCCCTGTGTTAAACATGTCTCCTCCTCTCCCCTCTGGTTCTTTTGCCAATTATCTTAAACCTGTGTACCCACAGAGGAAGCAGTTTCTTGTATTTTACCTCTTGTAATTTTGAACAGTGCTATTAAATCTCCCCTTGGCCTTCTATGCTGTAATGAGAACAGTCTCCTTTTAGGAACATAGGATTTAGGAGCAGGAGTAGATTGGCCATGGAAAAGGGCAAGGAACAATCCGGAGCAGGAAAATTTAACTGAGGTGAAAGTCAACTTCAATGGGGTGAGAATGCATCTGAGTCGAGTGAGTTAGAATCAAATGTTGGCAGAAAAGGCGGTGGCTGAACAATGGGCAACCTTCAAAGAAACAGTATTGCAGGCGATGTCAAGGGGAAAAGTTGTAGAAATCAGTCCAGAGCGCCCTGGATGACGTGAGAGATAGAGGTGAAGATGAAAAGAAAGTAATGTGCTTACGACAGATGTCATGTAGAAAATACAACGGAGAATACACAACGGCTGGAGGATCAGAAAACTAATAAGAAAAGCAAGGAGAGAGCATGAAAACAGACTTGCAGCGAACATAAAAGGGAATCCCAAGGTGGTCTTGAAGCATATAAATAATAAAAGGGTGGTAAAGGAAAGAGTAGGACTGATTAAGGATAAGGGGATAAAAGCAAAATACTGTGGATGCTGGGAATCAGAAACAATAGCAGAAAGTGCTGGAAAAACTCAGCAGGTCTGACAGCATCTGTGGAGAGAGAAACAGAGTTAATGTTTCAAGTCTGTATGACTGTTCAGAGCTCTGAAGAAGAATCATACGGACTCTAAATGTTAACTGTTTTTTCTCTCCACAGATGCTGTCAGGCCTGCTGAGTTTTCCAGCATTTTCTGTTTTTGATAAAAAAGGGGACTTGCATGTGGAGGCAGGAGAAACAGTGGAGGTATTAGAGTACTTTGCATCTGTTTTTACAAAGGAAAAAGATGGTACCAGACCGAGGGGAGACAGGAGGTAATTGGTACATGAGAAGAATTTACAATTGAGAAGGAGGAGGTGTTAGGCTATCTTTACTCAAAATAGTTAAGGTACCAGGACTGGATAAGATGCATCCAAGGATACTGAGGAAAGTGAGAATGGAAATTGCAGAGGCACTAGTGATAATCTTCCAGTCTTCCTTAGACACAGGGTGGTGCCAGAGGGCTGGAGAATTACAAATGTTCAAAAAGGGGTGCAAGGATAAAGCCGACAACTACAGAGCAGTCAGCTTGACTTCAGTGCTGGGAAACATCAGGAAACTAGTTTGGAACAAAATCATAGCCACTTAGAGATATAGTCATTTAGGATAATTAAGGGAAGCCAGCATGGATTCATCAAGAGAAAATCACGTTTAATTAACTTGCTGGAGTTTTTTCAGGAGGTAACAGAAGGCTGACAAGGGAAATGCTGTTGATGCGGTGCATATGGATTTTCAAAAGGCATTTGATACAGTGCCACACAGACATGAGCAAAATTTTAGCTCGTGGAATAAAAGGGAAAGTAGGCACTTGGATAAAAAATTGGCTGGGTGACAGCAGTGATAAATGGTTATTTTTTGGATTGGAGGAAGTTTTGTAGTGGAGTTTTCCAGGGGTCAGTGTTAGTACCTTTGCTCCTCCTGATATATATTAATGACCTAGACTATGGTGATCGTGGCATGATTTCAAAATTTGTAGATGCTGCAAGGATTGGAGGAAATGTCAACTATAATGAGGATAGTCTTGAACTTCAAAAAGACATAGACATAGTGGATTGGGCAGACAAGCGACAGATGAAGTTCAATGCAGAGAAATGTGAGGGGATTCATTTTGGCTGGAAGAATATGGAGAGACAGTATGAAATAAAGGGAGAAACTCTAAAGGAGGTGCAGGAACAGAGACCTCCGTGTATATGTACATAAGTCATTGAAGATGGCAGGGTATGTGCTAGAGCAGTTACTAAAGCATATAGTATCTTATGCTTTATTAATAGGGGCACTGAGTACAAGGGTAAAGAGGTCATGTTGAATTTGCATAAGACACGAGGCCTCATCTGGAGCACTGCGCCCAGTTCTGAGCACCATATTTGAGGAAGGATGTGTAGGCATTGGAGAGAGTACAGAGGAGATTCACAAGAATGATGCTAGGGATAAAGAACTTTTTTTGTATTATTCATTCAAGGGATTTGGGCTTTGCTGGCTAGGCCAGCATTTATTGCCCATCCCTAATTGCCCTTGAGAAGGGGGTGGTGAGCTGCCTTCTTGAACCGCTGCAGTCCATGTGGTGTAGATACACCCACAGTGCTGTTAGGGAGGGAGTTCCAGAACCTTGACCCAGCGACAGTGAAGGAATGGCGATATATTTCCAAGTCAGGATGGTGAGTGGCTTGGAGGGGAACTTCCAGGTAGTGGTGTTCCCATGTATCTGCTGCCCTTGTCCTTCTAGGTGGTAGTGATCGTGGGTTTAGAAGGTGCTGTCTAAGGAGCCTTGGTTTGTTTTCTGCAGTGCACCTTGTAGATGGTACACACTGCTGCCATTGTGCACAGGTGGTGGAGGGAGTGAATGTTTGTGGATGAGATGCCAATCAAGTGGGCTGCTTTGTCCTGGATGGTGTCAAGTTTCTTGAGTGTTGTTGGAGCTGCACTCATCCAGGCAAGTGGGGAGTATTCCATCATTCTCCTGACTTGTGCCTTGTAGATGGTGGACAGGCTTTGGGGACTCAGGAGGTGAGTTACTCGCCACAGGATTCCTAGCCTCTGATCTGCTCTTGTAGCCACAGTATTTACATGGCTAGCGCAGTTCAGTTTCTGGTCAATGGTAATGCCCCCAGGATGTTGATAGTGGGGGAATTCAGCGCAGGTAATGCATTTGAATGTCAAGGGGTGATGGTTAGATTCTCTCTTGTTGGAGATGGTCATTACCTGGCATTTGTGTGGTGCGAATGTTCTTGCCACTTGTCAGCCCAAGCCTGGATATTGTCCAAGTCTTGTTGCATTTGGATGTGGACTGCTTCAGTATTTGAGGAGTTGCGAGTGGTGCTAAACATTGTGCAAACATCAGCGAACATCCCCACTTCTTAGGGAAGGAACGTCATTAATGAAGCAGCTGAAGATGGTTGGGCCTAGGGCACTATCATAAGGAACTCCTGCAATAATGTCCTGGAGCTGAGATCTCTGACCTCCAACAACCACAACCATTTTCCTTCGTGCTAGGTAAGACTCCAACCAGTGAAGTTTTCCCCCTGATTCCCATTGACTCCGGTTTTGCTTGGTCTCCTTAATGCCACACTCGGTCAAATGTGGCCTTGATGTCAAGGGCAGTCACTCTCTCCTCACCTTCTGGAGTTCAGCCTTTTTGTCCAAGTTTGAACCAAGGATGTAATGTGGTCAAGAGCTGTGACCTTGGCGGAACCCAAACTGGGCATCAGTGAGCAGGTTATTGCTAAGCAAGTGCCACTTGATAGCACTGTTGATGACCCCTTCCATTACTTTACTGATGATGGAGAGTAGACTGATGGGGCAGTAATTGGCCGGGTTGGATTTGTCCTGCTTTTTGTGTACAGGACATACCTGGGAAATTTTCCACATAGCTGGGTAGATGCCAGTGTTGTAGCTGCATTGGACCAGCTTGGCTACGGGCGCAGTAAGCTCTGGAGCACAAGTCTTCAGTACTATTGCTGGAATATTGCCAGGGCCCATAGTCTTTGCAGTATCCCTTCTTAATATCACGTGGAGTGAATCAAATTGGCTGAAGACTGGCACCTGTGGTGCTGGGGACTTCTGGAGGAGGCCGAGGTGGATCATTCGCTCAGCATTTCTGGCTGAAGATTGTAGCAAATGCTTCAGCCTTATCTTTTGCACTGACATACTGGGCTCCCCCATCATTGAGGATGGGGATATTTGTGGAGCTGGCTCCTCCAGTGAGTTGTTTAATTGTCCACCACCAGTAACGGTTGGATGTGGCAGATCTGCAGAACTTAGATCTGATCAGTTGGTTGTGGAATTGCTTAGCTCTGTCTATCACTTGCTGCTTATGCAGTTTGGCATGCGAGTAGTCCCATGTTGTAGCTTCACCAGGTTGACACCTCATTTTTAGCTGTTCCTGGTGCTGATCCTGGCATGCCTTCCTGCACTCTTCATTGAACCAGGGTGGATCTCTGGCTTGGCAGTAATAGTAGAGTGGGGGATATGCCGGGCCATGAGGTTACAGATTGTGTTCGAGTACAATTCTGCTGCCGCTCTGATGGCCCACAGTGCCTCATGGTTGCCCAGTCTTGAGTTGCGAGATCTTTCAAAATCTATCCCATTTAGCACTGATAGAGAATACACACCATTGTATTGTGTGGCATTATGTGAAGATGGGTCTTCATCTCTACAAAGTCTGTGCAGTGGTCACTTCTACCAACACTGTCATAGACAGATTTATCTGTGGCAGGCAGGTCGGTGAGGATGAGGTCAAGTATGTTTTTCCCTCTTGTTGGTTCCCTCACCACCTGCCGCAGACAGTCTGGCAGCTATGTCATTTAGGACTCGGCCAGCTTGGTTAGTAGTGGTGCTACTGAGCCACTCTTGGTGTTGGACATTGAAGTCCCCACCCAGAGTGTGTTGTGCACTCTTTCCACCCTTAGCTCCTCCTCCAAGTGGTGTTCAACATGGAGGAGCAAGATTCATCAGCTGTGGGCGGTACGTGTTAATCTGTATGTGGTAATTTTATAATATAGCTAATGAGGATAGATTGGAGAGGTTGGAGAAAGGAAGGCTGAGAAAAGACTTGATAGAGGTATTCAAGGTCCCGAGGGGTATGGACAGGGTAAATAGTGAGAAACTTCCCACTCAAACAAGCATCAAGAATTTGAGGACACACATTCAAAATAATTGGCAAAAGGTGTAATAGTGCTGTGAGGAAAAGTTTTTTCACCCAGAGGATGGTTGGAGTCTGGAATGAACTTCCTGAAAGGGTGGTGGAGGATGTTTCGATCGAGGTACTTGAGGAAATTGGATTGCTATCTTAAAAGATAGAATGTGTATGATTATGGGGATAAGACAGGGGAGTGGGTCTAGGTAGAATGCTCTTTCAGAGAGCCAGTGCAGACTTGATTGGCTGAATGACCTCCTGCACTGTAAAGATTCTGTAAGTAAGCCATTCAGCCCTTTGAGCCTGCTCCGCCATTTGATAAGATCATGGCTGACCTGATTGTGGTCTCAACTCCGCTTTCCTGCCTGCACCCCCACCTCCACTCGTCATAACCCTTGACTCCCTCATCTATCAAAAATCTATCCAACTCAGCCTTGAATAAATTCAGTGACCCACCCTCCACTACTCTCTAGGAAAGAGGATTTCACAGACTAACGACCCTCTGAGAGAAAAAAATTCTCATCGCCATCCTAAAAGGGAGACCTCTTATTCTTAAATTGTGTCCTCTAGTTCTAGTCTCACCTACAAGAGGAAACATCCTCCTGGTATCCATCCCATTGAGTCCCCTCAGGATCTTATATGTTTCAATAAGAATGATTCAAAATAATCTTCTCTGATTTCACCACATAACTTAATTTTACTGAATTTTGTAATCCAGATCTTTATTAAACCAACCCCTGAGCAACTTTTCTTGAGTGAATTACTGTTTTTCTTTGCTTTTACAAGTGTGTGAAATTATTTTCAGCTAATAGGCTTTTAATACTTTCTCTAGGTCTTAAGTGTATATAGAGTTCCACTTCAACTGTTTTGTATCCAAAAGCAGGGACTTTGTAGCTCGCAGAGTAGTGACACAAGCATTGATTCTGTTGTTAGAGCAGTGACTAGTATCAGTATAGGCCCACTTGTATGCCTTGACCTGTTGAAGGTTGGGACTGCAGATATGCGTGATCTATGTTGTGTACTTATTCACTCAGTGTATGCTGTGTGGGAGCAGTTGAGAGTCATGGTTACAGACTGGATTAATTATTTGGTATATGATTTGTAGTTAGTATTATAATTTGTAGTTAGTACCAGCATAATAGAGTGTTATTTTATGTTCTTTCTATGAACTCTGTTCTGTAGCTACCGACTCTCCCCCTCCCTGGCAACTGCCTGAGGCTTAACCTCAGAATCATATTTGACCCTGAGATGAGCTTCCAACCACATATCTGTGCTGTCACTAAGACTGCCTGTTTCCACCTCCATATCATCGCCCACCTCCACCCCTGCCTCAACTCTTCTAAACCCTCATTCATGTCTTTGCTATCTCTAGATTTGACTATTCCAATGCACTCCTGGCTGGCCTCCCACATTTGACCCTTTGTAAACCTGAAATCATCCAAAACTCTGCTTCCCGTCTCCTTACTCGTACCAAGTCCTGTTCGCCCATCACCCTTGTTCTTGCTGACCTACATAGGCTCCCAGTCAAGCAATACCTGACTTTTATAATTCTCATCCTTGTTTTTAAATACCTAAGTGTCCTTGCTGCTCCCTACGTCTGTAATTTCCACTTCCACAACCCTGCAAGAACCCTGAATTCCTCTAATTCTAGCCTATTGAGCATCCCTGATTTTAATTGCTCCACCACTGATGGCCTTGTTTTCACTTGCCTGGGTGCTACGCTCCGGAATTCCCTTCCGTAAAACACTCCACCTCTCTATCGTCCTTTAAGCTGCTCCTTACAGCTTATCTCTTTGACCAAGTTTTTGGCCATTTGCCCACATATTGCCTTGAGTGGTTCGGTGTCAAATTTTGATTCATAATGCTCCTATGAAATGCCTTGGGACATATTATTATGTTGAAGGCATTATATCAATACAAGTTATTATTCATTCTGGTTTATCACTTTTAATAAATCATCCATGTTCGTAATCCAAACCCTAACCCTTTCCCCTGATGATGTGCTCTGATACATTTATCTACTTTTTCTCACAGTCTAATAATGTAAGTTGTTTGAATTACCCATTTCATATGTTACTGTAAATGGTCAAATTATTAATACAGCAATTGGATAAATTTTGGACAGGAGTAAGGATGTTAAGTGATGTGTTCCTGACAGTATCAGTTAATATCTTGTATTTTAATGCAGCTATGACACATTTCGAGATCACATAGAATATTTCATTCATTATCTTTCAAACTTTACTATTAGAACTGTAACATGATTCTGGAACAAATGGTAAGCTTTAAACGAATCACGACTCCATTGATCTAATTTTAAAAATAAAAATTGTTTACTGACCTCTCTGTGAGACAGGCAGTGAGGGCAGCAGAGATTAGAAATGATTGGAGAGAGATTGTTCAAAGTGTGGCCAACCCTCCGAATGAGGATGGATAGAAGACAGCCAGCCAGTTCTACGTATGAAATGATCCCACCTTTTAGACAGCAGGCCCTTTTTGGATGTGTACTAATTCAGATGTATGTTCTTTAGAAACTGTCCAAGAATTGCTCTTGTAAAGGTGGGGAGCTGAGGAGTTAGCTCAGTTTTTTTAGCTTGGCTTCGTACAGTGATATCTTAATACTAATGTTTGGATGCTTTTGCAGTGAGGCATATTAGATGCCAGATGGGGAAGTATATGAACTGGCCAGAGAGCAACAATTCTAGTAAGAGAATGTGTATGTTGTTCCTGAAGCTTTACTGATTTAGATATTGTTTTCCAATATTTCATTTGGGAAAAGGAGCTTAAGACAAACTCTTCTCTCTTCTATACACTGTTTTGTGCCTTTCTCTTTTCCCAAGTTATTGCAGTATCTTTTCAGAGGGTGAGCTACCTCCTCATCCTCCCAGCCCTTGTCTTCTGCTATCAGTCTATAATGTGGCATTTGAAAATCACTCAGGTTGACTCTGCTGTGTAATTTGCTCTCTCCTTGCAGTGGAACAACACTTCTGCACCAGACATGCTCCCAACAGCTCTGAAACGGGATCTTGCTTTCCTTTAGATTTGCATCTTGAAACCAGCTCCATTTTGCAATGTGGTCGATTGTAGGCAAGAATGGGCATATCCAAACAACATATTGACATGCCATTGTTTGCAATTTATAGATTTGACTCAAAGTTCCTGGATATCTTTAATGCTGTGCAGCTGCAGGAAGAAGTATTCTTTTGACACTGTGTCTGCACGATTCTGATTGTTACTTTGATCTTGATGCTTCATTCTGTCAACAAGCAGGCTGGAGTCTTGTGCGAAGCCATGTCATTGGACAAATGGCAGATGATGACTTAGACAGGATTGCTGTGGAGTATTAAAACAATAAAATAAAAGCAAAATACTGGAGATTAGACATAAAAATACTCAGGTCGGGCAGCATCTGTAGAGAGAGAAACAGAGTTAATGTTTCGACTCCAATAGGAACTCTTCTGTAGAAGACTCTTATCGGACTTCAAACATTAACCCTGTTTCCCACTTCACAGATGCTGCCCGACCTGCTGAGTGTTTCCAGAATTCTGTTTTTATTGCTTTAAGTTGACGGAGTGTTTTGAAGTAGTAAATGTGCATACATATAATGGGCATGGTATGGTCTCACCCTAGCTTGCGTTTATATTATCCCTATTGTTGTAAAAGATGGCTGGTTCAGATTACTTATGTGCACCAGTGTTTGCTTTGCCTTGGTGTTAACATTTGCCTCTGAGTCAGGAGGTCATGGATTCAAACCCCTTTCCAGAGGTGTGAGCCCATAATCCAGGCTGACATTCAGAGTGCAGGGAGTCTGCACTGTCAGAGGTGCTGTTTATTGGATGGGGCATTAAACTGGGATCCCATCTTTAAAAGATCCCATGGTACTTTTCAAAGAAGAGCAGGGGGTGGGGTGGAAGTCTCCCTTACTCGCTTTCAGTAACTGTATAAACTGAACTCAGGCAATCTGAACTGAATTGTTAGTGGATTCTAGTGCACCGAATAAAATAGCTAATGTATTGGAACTATATTGACAATCTCACCAACTTGAGCTATAGAGTTCTGATAATTCACTTGGGAATAGTGGCCCAAACAATAATGCAAAGGTCGTAAGCAACATTGGAGTAGGAATGGCAATTCATATGGATTAAAGAATGTTCCCTGATAATAACGTTAGCATTAGGAGCAGGAGTAGGCCATTCGGCCCCTTGAGCCTGCTCCACCATTTGACAAGATCATGGCTGATCTGATTGTGGCCTCAACTCCACTTTCTTGTCCGCCCCTAATAACCCTTGATCAAAAATCTGTCTAACTCAGCCCTGAATATTTTCAATGACCCAGCCTCCACTCTCTGAGGAAGAGAATTCCACAGATAAACAACTCTGAGAGAAGAAATTCCTCCTCATCTCTGTATTAAATGGGAGAATTCTTCTTCTGATGTGCATCACTTGTGGGGTAGAAATGGAACTAAATCTAACCTGGGAATGTTTGATACTGGTTCTGGGCACTAAAATTTGCCTTCCAAACACAAAATCTACCTGAAAATCAAAAAGTCAGGAAAAATTTCATAGTGTACCACAGGGAATTTAAATTGGTATCTTTATTCCAGACAAGAATAAAGTGCTGGCAACATTTTGAATTAGAGAGCTGTCCTATTCCAAGTGATACAGCTGCTGTCACAATGTGGCCGTGCGCTCAACAAACACTATATTTGTACACCAAGAACTGCATTATCCTGACTGGCTCAATAATGTAGCTGCCAATCGATCATAACTTGTATAGCACTAATATGGGGACAGTGTCATAATGGTCATGGGCCTGGATTGATACCTAGAGGTCACTAATTCAAACTCCACTATGTGCAGCATGTGGAAGTAAGCTTTCAGGCTAGCTCCAGAAAATGGTGCCTGTTAGTAGTTCTCTGTGTCCTTATATTTGTGATAGTTCCAGATTGTTGAGATATTTAATTAGGAAGCAGGCTGATATTTATTCAGTACAAGTAATAAAATAATTTAGTACTGATTTCAGTGTTTTGAAGAAATTGACAATCTGGCAAGCATTTCTGCTCAACTTGCTCTCACTACCACTTTTTTTACCAGCACTTTTGTTGTTAGCAATTAATTCATTTTTGCGCTGTTTTTATGTGGGTGACAAGAAGTACACATTTTTCTCTCTTTCTCCTTATTGAATCATGTGGATTGAAATGATTGTGCAAAGTCAAATTTTGACCTTGTGTTGATAGTAATGAAGAAATGTTCACCCCTTCCTTGGATTCACCTAGTTCTGTTGAAGGGTCATGAGGACTCGAAACGTCAACTCTTTTCTTCTCCGCCGATGCTGCCAGACCTGCTGAGTTTTTCCAGGTAATTCTGTTTTTGTTTTGGATTTCCAGCATCCGCAGTTTTTTGTTTTTATGAAGAAATGGAAGTTACTTGAAAATGCAGCACTTATTGCATGTCAGCAACTTGCACTCTTTCTACACTCAAGTTGTAAATTCTGAATCTCAATGTTTCCGAAAATCAAATTTAAATGAATAAATTTGAGTTATCAGTTCTTTAACTGGGTGGTTGTGGGGGAACCTTGGGTATGATTTAAACATTGGTGTTTTTAATGATTACGGAAAGGTTAATGATTAAGTTTTGCTCCTGTAACACTCAATAAATGCCCCTTGTACTTGCTGTTCCCGTGTTCACGCTGTGTCCTAAAATGCAGCTGTCACTGTCACCCTCCACATCCTCTGCTAACTTCTCTTAATAGCTGGAGAGCTGCCCAACAAGGGTGAAGCAATCATTATCTAAACAACAACAACTTTTATTTATGTAACACCATTACTGTAGTAAAATGTACCAGGGCACTTTGCAGGATTGATTATCAAACAAAATTTGACACCGGGCCACATGAAATATTGGGACAGGTGATCAAAAGCTCAGTCAAAGAGGTAGGTTTTTAAGGAGAGTCTTAAGGGAACAGTGAGAGGTGGAGAGAATTAAAAATCATGGATGCTTGAAGCTGAAAATGAAGGAGCGCAGAGTTCTAGGACTGGGTGAGGTTATCGAAATAGAAAAGGACATGGAGGATTTTGAAAACTAATGAGAATTTTAAAATTAAGTTGCTGTTTAGGGAGGTAATCCAGATCAGAGTGTTGGGATAAGCGATACTCAGTACCAGTTAGGATGTGGACTGCAGAGTTTTGGATGAACTCTAGTTCATGGAAGTTGGACGGTTGGAGACTAGCCAGGGGAGAATTGGAATGCAAATAGTTGTTTGGTAGTATAGAACTTGAGGATTGCTGAAAAAAGAGATTTTGTTGAAGCTTTTGTTGAAGCACTCATCAGGACAATCGCAAGAATACCAGTGTCAGAGGAGGCAATAACTTTATACTATGAGAAGAGAGTGCCGATTGGTAGAAACTTTGCCGTGCAGAATGCACCAGTTAATGCTGACTGACAGTTAACTGCCAAACATTGTTTGAAATTTTAAACCAGGCAGCTTGACACTGATTGTTCAAGACATTGCCCTGAGAATAAACCAGCGAATGGCTATCACTTATTTTGTTTAGCTGAAACAAGCTTTTTTTAAATTTATTTTTTTGAAAAATATACTTTATTCATAAAATACCTGGAAGAACATTCCAAAACATTTCAAAATCACCATCACAAAAGTACAGTCAGATTCAACTTTTACACATGGATCACAAGGTGCATCAATATAATCAATGAATATTACAATCATTTCAATATGGTCAATGCAGACAATGGTATTGGAGTTAAAGCGCAATGTGTTCTTTCTGTCTGCAAAGAACAGGGTCTTGTGTATTAATAAAGGTGGTTTCCAGTGCAGGTAAATGCACCACACTGCGAGCCTGACTGGTATCTTAAATTGGTTGTCAGCGCAATTTTTAGTACACTGAGGACTATTTAGCAAATGTTGTCCAATTATGGAATCGCATCTAATGTTGGATACTGTGTTTTGAGTTTTGCAAGCACAGGCTGATTGGGTGCGGTCTGTACTTTGCCCGTTGCAAACAGCAGAAGGGACATGCTGTTTGATACATTCCACCAGTCTTTGGGATATACGGTCTACATACCCAGCATCACACTGGCACTGAAATTCATATACTACGTAACTTACTTGTGTGATAGGCAGAACGTCTTTTTGGCTTGATGGCAGCATCCTGTTTGTGGCGAATACCACTTGTGTTGCTTCTTCATAGTAGCAGTGTGAAACAGCTAGCTTCACCTGTTGCCCGAATGGTTCATTCCTCAGGGCAATGCCCTGACCAATCAGAGTCAAGCTGCCTGGTTTAAAATTTCAAACAATGCTTGGCAGTTAACTGTCAGTCACCATTATCTGATGCATTCTCCATGGCAATGCCTCGACCAGTCAGAATCCACTTGCCAACCAATCAGCACTCTCTCCTCATATACAGTATAAAGTTGCTTCCCCTGACATTGGTATTCTTGCGATTGTCCTGATGAGTGCAACATGAATAGCTTCGAGAAAATGTCTTTCCTCAGCAATACTCAAGAATTGGAATAGTTGAGTCTAAAGGTACCAAATGAATGGATGAGGGTTTCAGCAACAAATGAGCTAAGGCAAGGGCTCCATTGTATCTCCACTGTGATTGGTATGGCACAAAGATCAATCTGGGATACAAGAGGAGTCTTCTGTGTGACACGCAGTACCCTTATACATGCCCATAAAACACACAATGTGACACACTTTTTGGGCTGGTTCTTGAGTATTCTGAATCTAAAAAAAAAACATTTTAGCATTTTCATCACTGCCTCTTTGTGCATCTCTCAAAATTCTTTTCAAACCCATTGTTTACTTGCTGCCTATGATATATCTTAATTTCTAAATCCAAAGTATGTATGTTGTATCTTGTACATGTGGTGTTGCTCAGTGAATTATGTCTTTAAAAACCAGACATGGAAATGGATGAAGGAATGCCCTCTTGTTTTGAAAGAGTTACTCCAAGCCCACTTTCTCAGAAGTAGCTCAGAATTTACTAGAATGGGTCATCTGGCAGCATGTACTATTATTTGGACTTCACCTGTCAACCTTCAGCTCAAAAACATGTTACCCTGTAACGTGCAAGGAGCGTGAGCTGCCAGCGGTGCAGCAAGGGCAATGGACAATCTAGAACCTCAGTGAGCAACAGGACCAACAGTCTACCTTCTTAATAAGATTTAAGGACTGAGGGCGGGGAAAAAACACAGTAACAAGGGAGAAGGAAATCGGGTGAATTAGAGTCAAATCAGGTGCAGGAAGAAATAGAGAGAGAAAGAAAGATTGAATTAACCGTGAGAGAAAAGGAGACCCAAAGGAAAAAGAAGGGGGGGAAAATATATATAAAATCTCTAAAAACAATTTACTAGCGGCAGGAATGAGACTACTCAATTTCTGGGCTGGAAAGGCTGAATGGCATTTCAGGAGCATAAATCTCATCATTAAAAGCATCTCATCATTAAAAGTGTACCAGCCCTAACTTTCTGCAGTAAGTTTCAAGGGCACCATAGATCACGTCAGATAAGTCAACCTGTGAAACCTCAAAACCCTTCCAGAAACGAGCATAAAACATGAACCTCAAGTCGGGCAAAAATTTCAGAACAACAGTGGGTTGGTGTAGTCGTTTATGGAATGAAAATGCCTAGTGTTGTGGCAGAAGACCAAGATCGCTCAGAGACTACCATAAGACCTCAATGCCAAAATAACCAGTTTCCAGTTAGCAAATGTGACGATTTTTAGTTGAAACCAGCTTCACGTTTCATACTTTTTGCCAGTGGATTCATTTCTATTTGTTGTTTGCCATGCACGGTCCACTCTGTGTGGGCGTATCTTAAACTCTCGTATATGTTCTTGACTACATGGCCTTTATCGCCTGTTTGATCCCAGGCACTGACTTATAAGGTGAGTAAAACATGCTTTTGTGAGGTGAAAAATTGAAGCTGGAATCTAACGTGCAAATGCAGCAATTCCCTGAAACTCATGAGGAGATCGAGGACAAGCTGCTGTTTTCTCGAGGCTAATGGCAGAGTGGAACAAATTGTTCAGCAACTTGTGGCGATTCACAATTTATGGGGAATCTCTTCACTACCACAAGGTGCTGGAGGATTTACCCATCAATAAGCTCACCGTTATTTTGCCAGCAATTTCTGGCCCATAGTGTTTGGGCTACAGGCATTCGTTTGCACTTGGTTTGGGTGGAGGAGGCATTGGCTGCTTGTCTGTGGGCAGTTCCATTTAAGCCCAACAGCCTTCAGTGCTTCACTCACATGTTAGTTTTGCTTTTGAGAGTTTTAATGTTGAATGTTTGCAGGCTATTTCATCGTAGGGAATATGGCCGACAGGCCTGAACATATCCAAACCCAGTCTTGCATTCTTTCTAATGGACTGTCTGACCTTGATAGATTTTATATTGATATGCTGTTTTTTCGAAAATTTATTACAGTTGAAGGCAGTGGAGGGAAGCCTGCAGTCATAATGCCAGAAATGACAGAAAATCAGACACCTATGCGTAGGACTCACAGGCAAGTGTGGAGCAATTTTCTGAAAGCAGATTTGTGATTGAATTTTTTCAGGGTATGGAGGTTGAATTTGCATGCACCAAGAATCCAGAACAAGTAGGACTGCTCTTAGTACCTTGAAACCAGTATTCAGTGGATAGGCCCCAGTAATGTTCCTCTTCAGGGTCACCATTAATTATCCATCATCCTTTCCAGAGCCCCAAAAGCCTTCTCCAGTTTCATTATATCAGCTACTTAAAGTATGCTCGCTTCCAACCTACTTCATGTAGATGATATCCCTTGCATATTAAGTTATGGAAGTGATGGAGAAAGAGGTAAGGAAGCTGTTTGGATGTTGTGATTTCCCAGTTATGGTTGGGCCTTCAGTGGGGACCTGAATGGAAGCTTCACTCCCATCCTGGAATTAACCTGAGTGATATTGATCATCCCCAATCCTGATGGAACAGCTGATTTTTCATGTGAAGCAGAAGTAAACTGACATGAGTCAAAACCCTGAGGGCTGGCATGTATGGTAGCCCAATGTTCTTCTCAGTGACCATATATTTAACATTTAGTCAAGTTCAGCACAAGACATTATGAAATATTAGAAATATATTGAAATAGCCCAGTGACTTGTCTGGAGTTAATGGAATTGCTTTCTTTTTAATAATGTATTCTTTGGATAAAGCAAGGCTGAAAGCTACCTGGTGAAGGTGGTAATGGGCTGATTCCTTGAACCACCGTAACCCAAGTAGTATTTGACTATGATACAGAGAATTCCAGAATATTGCGCCAGCAACAAAGAAGGAATGGCCAGTCAGGATGGAGTGCGACTTGGAGGGGAATCTTGAGGAGTTGCTGCTCCCTCAGTGGTGCTGCTCTTGCTCTTTTTGTTGGAGAGCCACAGTGGAGGGAAATGCTGTCACAGTAAACCTCTATATCAAAATACTCAAAATTATTATTTGCAGCAAATGTTACACATAAAGGTTATATGTGTCAAGAATGATTGAACAGGCTGGAGTTCTAGTCTCTTAAAAAAGAGAAGCCTGAGGGGTGATCTGATAGAGGTTTTTAAAATTATGAAAGTGTTTGATAGAGTAGGCTTTGAGAAAATGTTTTCAATTGTGGGCAAGTAAAAAACTTTGGGCCATCAATATAAGATGGTCACTAATAAATCCAATAGGGAATTCGGGAGAAACTTCTTTACCCAGAGAGTGGTGAGAATGTGGAACTCGCTACCACAGGGAGTGGCTGAGATGATTAGTATAGACACATTTAAAGGGAAGCTGGATAAACACATGAGGGAGAAAAGAATAGAAGGATATGCTGATAGGATGAGATGAAATAGGGTGGGAGGAAGCTTGTGTAGAGCATAAATACCAGTATAAGACAGTTGGCCGAATGGTCTCTTGCTGTGCTGTAAATTCAGTGTAACTCTGTGTGATGTGCAGTGTCTTATTTGTTTTGTTTTATACATAGGAAGAAAAACCGGGAAACTCACAACGCAGGTAAGTGTTTGCAACTGTTAATGGTTGAATGATGCACTCCTTCAGAATCCTAGTTTTAGTTTGGGACTATGTAATGGGAGAGTGAGAAAGCGTGTTACTCTTACAATTTTTTGATGGCAACCAATCCAATATAACTGCTGGTCTGTCTCCTCTAGCCTTGCATGTGATAAATGCACTTCTAGCTTCTAGACCCACTGATCTCATTAGTGTTACTAGTCCTAAGCACCAGTCGTCTTATTCAGTTTTCATAGGCCCCCAAATAAGAGAAGAGTGAGACAGGTAAAGTACCAGGCTGGACCTGTTCCAAGTAACCAGGAACCAATAAAGAAGACATCTTTATCGGGAATAATTGAAGGACAAATAGAATCGTTGGGAGAAGAGAAGAAAGTCAAAAAAGCATTTGTGCTACTGCTTAATTCACTTTGTCATCACCAAAGTGGTTTTGTAAAGCATTCACCTCAGAATTTGTTAGTGGCATTACCCCACAGCTGGTCCATAATTAATATATAGGCAGAAATCAAAGCAAATTTTGAAGGTTTGTTTTATAAGTATTGGAGCTATTATGGATGTCAACACAGAGGGCAGGATGTGGCTTTGCACATTGTGAGTTACTGAAGTAGCATTGTTAGAGAAGCCAAGCTGCTCACCTCACAGAAAAGGAGTGGAAACTCGGGAGGACATGCATACTCCACTTTTGTACGTCTCCACATGCTTTCCTCCCATGGGAAGGGGAGATAATGAGCAGGACACAATTCCAGACGGAAGCAGCAAACAAAACTTTTGTGATGGCAGCAAGTTCTCAATTCAGTGGTGCATTATAGAGATGTGCACTGCTGACCTCTACTCTTCCATTGGCACAAATCAAGTGACGTTGGCTTTCCAAAGCACTAAAGCAGTCTATTGAAATATAATAATTGTGTTTACTGCTAAATAGAAAATGGAAGCATGCAAAGAGCTTGTTTTATATTTAAGCTGTTGTTTAATTATCTTGAATGTGTGCAATATCAAATTGGAGTAATGTACTTCCACTTTGTCCACAAAAATGAAAAGTGTTGGGATGTTGTTGATAGGACCTTGGGAGGATTGGAGGCAACCAAGAAAACCAGGTGACTGATTCTGGAGTTCAAAAACTATCTTCTCTGCCTTGTCTGCTCCCCCATCATTCGTCAACAGTATTCTAATTTATACGTGCAGCTATAAAATTTAACAGTATGGTAGTGTTACTGGGCTAGTAACCCAGAGGCCTGGATTATTAACACACACAATGTGACATCAAAGCTCAGCATGAGAATTTGAATTCAGTTTAACAAGGTCTAGAAATAAAAACCTGGCATCAGTAAAAGTTACCATCAGATTGTTGTGAAATCCCAACAGGTTCATTAATGGCCTTTAGGAAAAGAAACCTGCCGTGCTCACTCACTCTGGGCCCAGTATATGACCCCATTCCCATACCATTGTGATTGGATGAATCTCAATTGTAGGGATAGGTAACAAATGCTGATCCTGCTAATGATGCCTGTATCTTAAGAATGAATTAAGAAAAAATAGTATGTTTTTGACAACAGTTGAGGACAGTGTTGCCTATGTTTTGAACAATAGTACAATGAGGAAAAATACAATACATGAAATCACCAAAAATGTTTGGGTATTTTTCATAGTACTTCTAAATATATCAAATTATTTGTTTTTAAATTTCTAATCTTGCTACCTTTTGTCTTGTAGTGGTCTTGGTCCTCACTATCTCTGTAATCTCCTCCAACCATACCATGCCACCCCACTACATCCACTTTGAAGTCTCTGTTCCTCAGGACTCTGACCTCTTGTGCATTCATCCACTCCAGCATTGATGCTCATGCAGCCATGGAAAGAGCAATTTTTCTGAACGCCCCACAAGCCGGGTATCTCAGCATCAACTTCAGAAGAACACACACCCCCCCCGCCCCTCCCAGTTTGTGATGGTGTGAGCTAAGGGCCTATGGGAAGTTGCTGGTTCAGCATCAGTTTTATGAAGCAGACACGTGCTCACTAGGATTTGCATTGAGGCTGCCAGACACATTTAATTTTAAACCCTTGCCATCACTAGTGAAGGGAGATGTTTGCCCCTGATTCCTGGCTGGATTTGAACATGATTTCTGTAGGAAAAACAACAGCATGTGTGAGGTTTGATTTTGGAAGCCCCATATTTGTGACTGATAGCTGCTTATGTGTCATTTGGAACTTGCTCAACAGAGGACCAATTCCCCCCTCCCTTGGAGTAGGAGAATCTTTCCCCTTTCCATAGGAGAACTTTGAGCAGTGCAAAGGAGAACAGAAAAGGAGAGGAGATTCAATAAGATGTAGTCTGTCATCAGTTGAGTTTATTTTCTTCTCACCAGCTTTCTCACCATTTATTCCTAGGGCCACAAGTGAATATGCTTAGAGTGTCTCTTGTAGAGAATCAGGCAGAAAGAGTTAATGGAATCAAAGCAGGAGAGAAATTGATAGGTTGTATTGTCTTGTAGTAACAGGTGCATTTGCTTTCTTACCCTTCCACAGCGTTGGACATGTCCATTGTATTGTCCCATCTACAGCAATCAGAAAATAAATTGTATTGTATCATTACAACAATGGCCAATTCCACTCTATTATACTGTTCAACATTTTCAATTCCACTGTACTTTACAGTTACAGCAATGGCCAGTTGAAACAATGGCTGTATCTATTGTATTGTTTCAGTAATGGTCAAGTTTAATGTGTTATTCTGTTACAGTAATGACCATTATATTGTTACAGCATTGGCCGAGGCCATTGTACCGTTGCAGCAATGGCCATGTTTAGTACAGCAATGGGCACATTAAGGTTTCCCAGCTACCGGTTGACTTGATTCTTTCAATGACGTTATTTTAAAAATAAATGATGCAGCAATATGTGCTTGTTCCTCCTCCATTTCAAAAAGTAGAGCAGGGGTCTGTGTGTTCACAGCAAGTACCAGTGTTACAAAATAACCTTTTCCTGCAACTCTAGTTTGGCAAGAGAAGCTGCGAGGTGCAGTGTTGGGCTGGAATAATGCAGCATGTGCCTAAAAGAGGAAGACATCCAACCAAGAAACCTGATTACCTGAGTATAAACTGAATTTGAAAACTGACAATTGCTAGGTTTATGTTACTGGGTATTTGACTTAATAATTATGTAACGCAGGGAGAGGTTATTACATGTTTAACAAGAGTGTACCCATTTTGGAATATCTAGTTAATGCACTGCATCAATGAATTCCATTGGGCATGATGTGTAGTAATAGGAATATGGTTCATATTTGCAACACTAAGCTCCTAGCTGTCAGCTGTCCAATGGCACATGAAGAGACCTTTAGGAAAAAGGAAGAAAGAGAAAATAGCTGTGCCAAAACCTAACTTGTTTTTTTTTTAAAAACAAATTCTGTTGTTCCTAGTGGAAAGGCATCGAAAGAAGAAGATTAACTCTGGAATAAATAAAATTGGAGAACTTATTCCATGCTCTCCCGCCTTGAAGCAGGTAAAACTGTTTCCAATATTGTATATGAAAATCATCAATACAGATTAAACAGATAATAATATGCATCTACTGAAGGTAATTAACTCAGGCAACATCAAAGCGTTAATTGCCTGTTATGTTTTCAAATACTGGTGGACCTGTTCTGTGTCTTTCATTCTTATCTCTGTTGGATAATACTTTGTGTTTTATTTCTCAAGTTTCCATTGTGATTCATTCCCAATCAGTCCATAAAGAAAACCTTTATCATTGAATCTGGGATATAGAGCAGCCTGCCCTGCCATTTTCCAACATATTTTGAATCTAAAAATGGATGTTTTCAGAGCCAGAAGCAAAGTATTTTGTTTTCAATTTGTGCAGCTTGAAAACCTAGCTGTTCCAGTGGGATTGGGAATGCCAAGGAGTGATAGCACCCACCCATAAACTACATTCCTAAGAAAGGAGTTCTTTTCATTGACAGAAAGGAGGTGTTAATGATTTCTTTTGTCATGGGGGTTCATTTCCATAGTTACAAAATTTGGTAAAGGCTGTTGACAAGAACATAGGAAGAGGAATAAGCCATACAACTCTAAGTCTATTCTGTCATTCTATTAAATCTGTGGCTGATTTACTTGGTGTTTCCTGTTCATTGTGTTTGTGCATGTGTGTCTGTGTCTGTTGCTATTTTGAACATATGGAAGCAAGATTTCGAGATGCAGCATTGTCCAAAAGTTACCATTTGGACTTCATTTCCATTAAGGTGATTTTGGTGATGCTGAGAACTCATTAAGTTTCTCTAATTATATCATGTTGAGGTATTTAGTATTTTTCTGTACCTAATCTTTTGTATGAGCTGTTAATCTGAGGCTTTGTCTATCTGTCTAGTTAAAATATCTCGCCAATGTAGAGCAGTAGAGTTCTCTTGATGTCTTGACCAATACTTATCCCTCAGCTTCCCAGTGTTGTTTGGAGCATTTGGCCATTAGTATAGCATTATTTAAATTTAATTTAATGTCAACAATCCTTCTGCTGCTGTAGCTCTAGCGATGCAACTTTCCCATGGTGCTAAATTGAAATGCCAAGTGCAGGAGCAAGTACTGATTCAGTGATGAAAGTGTTACTAAATGAGCCAAGCTGACACTTGGAAGGTAGCTTTCCCAAGTTTGTGCTACTGGCTGAAGCCTTAACCGTTGATGTTGACAGTAAGAACTTGCATTTGTATCGCACTCTTAGTGTAGTAAAACCTCCCACTGTGCTTCACAGAGATGTACAGAAAAAATTGCCACCATGGCAACGAAGAGGATGTTGGGAGGAGTGAGCAAAACCTTGAGGCCAAACGAAAGAGCAGAAGTTTTAAGAAGAGTCTAAAAGGAAGTGAAAAGACCCAAGGGTTTAGAAGTGGGGGGGAGTTCCAGAGACTGGAATAGAACTGGAAAGCTAGGGGAAGGAGAGTGCCATTTATTACGGGCCAAAGAGATGGAGAGGAATGAAGCTATGGAGGTGATTAAACACCATTATAAATTGAGAACTTTATTGTTGAGTTACTGATGGCCAGGAGCCAATGTTGGTCAGTAAAGATGTGTGGTGGATGAGCAGCACTTGGTATGGAATAGCACGCAGGCAGGAGAGTTTTGGATGAGCTGAATTTTACAGTGGGTGGAGGAAAGGTAGGTTGACCAGGAGAGAATTGGGGTAATCAGGTAGGAAGTAACTAAAGCATAAAAAGAGGGTCTCAGTGGCAGATACACTGAGGTAGGGTGGATGACATTATGGAGTTGAAAGTAAGTTTTCTTTATGACGGAGAGGACACAGGGTCAGAAGTTTGACTGCAGTTTGAGTAGGCCACTGAGCTTGTGAACGGTCTGGTTCAGCTTGAGACAAAGGACAGGGAGATTTGAATGAATGGCAAGGGCCAATTCATGATTGGGGCTGAAACTTATTGCTTTGGTTTTCCTAATGTTTGACCAGAGGAACTTGTGGCTGGGCGTCGGGCAAGCAGTCTGACAGCAGCGAGGCAGTAGAGGGTTCATGACGGAATATGGATAAATATAGATGAGGAAAAGGAGAGGGCCTAAGATAGGAACAGAGGGATGTTCATCCTCTCAAGCCTGTTCAGCTATTCAGTTAGATCATGACTGATCTGTACCTCAACTCCATTTACTGCCTTTGCTCCATATTCCCTCATTACTCTTAACCTACAAAAACCTATCACTCAGTCTTGAAACCTCCAATTGGCCCCCAATATCCTTGGCTTTTGGGGAGACAATTCTAGATTTCTACTACCCCGCATTTTAAAAACAAAGTGCTTCATCTTTGTTTTAAGATTATAATCCCCTTGCTGTTGACTCCTCTCCAAGGCCAGTTTATTTTTCCCGAGATCCATTGTCCTGAACCAAAATGCAGTATCCCAGATGGATCTGACAGAGGCTCTAAAACTGAAGGATGATACCCTTGCCTTTGTTTTCCAGTTATCTTGAGATAATGTTTCAATAGCCTTTTTGATTTTTTAACTGTAACCCAGCTTTAAATAATTGGTGCACCTGACTCCCAAATCTCTTTGCTTTAGTACACTATAGTTCTTAGCTTCTCATCATTTAATTGTGCAAACATGACATCACCTTTCTTTTAACTGTAGCCCGTGGCCCAGTTTTCCCTCTCACTGCTTTTAAAATTGCTAATGGACTGACTTTTGTTAACTTACTATTTCTTGTTTTTTGCAGAGTAAAAACATGATACTAGATCAAGCCTACAAGTACATCTCCGAACTGAAGAGACAGAATGATGAAATTCTATTGAATGGAGGAACCAAAGAGCAAGGTAAAAGCAAAATATTGCAGATACTGGAAATCTGCAATGAAAACCGAAAATGCTGGAAAAACTCAGAAGGTCTGGCAGCATCTGGAGCCCCTATGACTTCTAAAGAACTAAAGAGAGGTAGAAATATGAAGAATTTAAGAGGGGGTGGAGCAGGTGGAACAAAACAGAAGGTCAGGAATAGATGGGAGCTAAGGAGAAATTTGACAAAGATGTCATGGACGCAGGACAAAGGGAGTGTTAATGGTAGTATTAAAGAATAAAGAAGGTGCTGATAGTGACAAAAAGGTAAGTTAGCAGAATGTGTTAATATTCTGTTAAAGAGCAGAATGGGCCAGTTGGGCTCAATGGTCTGTTTCTGTGCTGTATATTGTGTGTAATTCTGTGGACAGAGCAGTAGGAGAACTGACTTGATAGGAGAGGCACTGAGAGAGCACGCAGTAGGAAGTGCCACCCTGGGTTGGAGAGAGACTAGGGACAGAGAGTGCAAGAGAGACAGCGTACAGGCAGGGGAGGCTAAATATTTGTTAAAGAACAAGGTAAGTGTATGGTGAAACAGTAATCATGAAATCACTTCCATTCCTTTAGATAAATGATGGTAATGCATCCCCAACATAAGTGAAACTTTCAATTGCCTTTAGCAACTTGTTTTCTTTTTCCCTTGCCACCAAACTACCCTCCATTCTACTAATTCCTTGCTGCTTTAAATGCAGCAGAATGGTGAAGCTTTTGACAGAATGCCATCAACGTTAAGTACATAGGTACAAAGCTGAACCTATGCCTAGATCTTATATTTCACTGATGTCAAAGGAGCCCCACAGCCCCTTGTGCCCAGGGCAAGGACAGCAATGCCTGAGTGTGAACACAATCAGCAGAGACATCATCTGAGATCATGTTTAACAAAGTGTAAGGTGATGCATTTGGGGAGGGCAAACAAAGCAAGGGAATACTCAATAAACAGGATATTGGGAGGGGTAGAGGAAATGAGAGACCTTGGATTGCATGTTCACAGGTTCCTGAAGCTGGCAAGACAGGTGGATAAGTTGGTCAAGAAAGCAGGAACGTTTTCCTTTTTAGCTCGAAGTTTTGAATAAAAAAGCAGGGATGTAATGCTGGAACTGTATAAAATGCTGGTTAGGCCACAGCTGGCATTTTGTGTACATTACAAGAAGGACATAATTGCTCTGGAGAGAGTATAGAGGAGATTTACAAGAGTGTAGCCAGGACTTGAAATTTGCAACTATGAGGAAAGATTGGATAGGCTAGGGTTGTTTGCCTTAGAATAGAGGAGGCTGAGGGATGACCTAAAATTATGAGGAGCCTAGACAGGGTGGACAAAAAAGACCTGTTTCCCCTAGCTGAGAAGTCAATTACCAGGGGGCATAGATTTAAGGTGATTGATAGAAGGATTAGAGGGGACATGCGGAAAATCTTTTTCACCCAGAGGGTGGTGGACAACTGGAATTCACTGCTTGAATTGGTGGTTGAGTCTAAGATGCTCAACATGTTTAAAATGTACCTAGACCTGCACCTGAAGTGCTGTAACTTGTAAAGCTACGGACCAGATGCTAGAAAACAGGATCATGGCTAGTTTCTTTTTCCCTCTTTTTTTTTTGGCTGGCATGGACATGATGGGTTGAATGGCCTCTTTCTATACTGTAACTTTTCTATGGGTTTTATGACACCACCGAAGAGCTGCAACAGGCTTTGCAAGGGCCAGATTTATCCCCGATCCTCAATAAATATACCAGCTCTATGCTTTCCTCATACACATGGGATCATTTATAAGTAGAGGAACCCCGATACTGGATGAGAAGTAATGGTTTTTTGATTGTCACGATATGAGTATTGCAAGCAATTCCACCACCTACATGGACGCAACCCACAGGCACAAAAGACATGTGATGTGACTCTATCACCGCCACCTCCCTTGACTTCTCCACTGTCTCTATATTATCCAAATGCTTGTCTGATATACAGTGCTGAATGAGCAGAAAGTTTCTCCAATTTAATATTGGAAAGACTGTAGCCGTCGTCTTTGGTCTGCACTACAAATTCCTTTTCCTAGCCACCAACTCCATCCCTTTATCAAACAACAGTCTGAGTCTGAATGAGACTGTTTACAACCTTGGTACCATATTTGGCCCAAAGTTGAGCTTCCGATCGCATAATCTACTTCATCTCCATAATGCCGCCTGGTTCCACTGCTGCCTCAAGCTCATCTGCTGCTGAAACCCTTATCCGTGCTTTTGTTACCTCCAGACTTGACTATTCCATTATACTGTTGGCTGGTATCCCATATTCTGCCCTTCATAAACTTGTGGCCACCCAAAGTCCTGCTGTCCTTGTTGTTACTCTCACTAATCCATTCACTCATCATCCCTGTGCTCGCTGAGCGATATTGGCTCCCAGTTAAACAGCGCCTCGATTTTAAAATTCTCATTCTTGTTTTCAAATCCTTCCCTCCTAGTCCCTCCTTATCTTTGTAATCTCCTTCAGCCCCACGACCCTCTGAGATCTCTGTGCTCCTCTAATTGTGGCCTCTTGGGACTTGAGCACCCCCCTATTTTGCTGCACCAAAAGTGGCTATGACCTCAGCTGCCAATGCCCTAAGCTCTGGAATTCTGTACCTAATGTGGTTGGCTATTAAATGCCCTCTGAAATGGCCTAGCAAGCCGCTCAGTTGTAGCAAACCGCTAACAAGTCTAAAAGGCATGCAACCAGACAAACCACCCGGCATTAACCTAGCACTGGAAAAGGCAATGGAAAACTCAGCCTTGTCAGCTCTGCAAAGCCCTCCTTATTAACATCTGGTCTAGTGCCAAAATTGGAGAGCTGTCTCACAGGCTAGACAAGCAACATCCTGACATAGTCGTATCTTACAGACAATGTCCCAGATACCGTAATCACTGTTCCAGACACCATTATCACTATCTCTGAGTATGCCCTGTCCCACCAGCAGGACAGACCTACCAGAGGTGGCGGTGCAGTGATCTACAGTCAGGAGGGAGTTGCCCTGGGAGTCCTCAACATTGCCAACAGATGGCAGGAAGTCTCATGACATCAGGTCAAACATGGGCAAAGAAATCTGCTGGTTACCACATATCACCACTCCACCACAGCTGATGATTCAGTACTCCTCCATGTTGAACGCCGCTTGGAGGAGGCACTGAGGGTGGCAAAGGTGCAGAATGTACTCTGGTGGGGTACTTCAATGTCCATCACCAAGATTGGCTCGATAGCACCCACTACTGACTGAACTGGCTGAGTCCTAAAGGACATAGCTACTAGACTGGGTCTGCAGCAGGTGGTGAGGGAACCAACAAGAGGGAAAAACATTCTTGACCTCATCTTCACCAACCTGCCTGCTGTGGATGCATCTGCCCATGATGGTATTGGTAGGAATGACCTGCACGCAGTCCTTGTAGCCTCCATAGTGTTGTGTGGCACTATCACCGTGCAAAATGGGATAGATTGCGAACAGATCTAGCAGCTCAAGACTGGGCAACTATGAGGCACTGTGGGCCATCAGCAGCAGCAGCAGAATTGTACACAACCACAATCTGTAACCTCATGGCCAAGCATATCCCCCACTCTACCATTACATTCAAGCCAGGGGATCAACCCTGGTTCAATGAAGAGTGCAGGAAGGCATGCCAGGAGCAGCACCAGACATACCTAAAATGAAGTGTCAACATGGTGAAGCTACAACACAGGACTACTTGCATGCCAAACAGCATAAGCAGTAAGTGATGGACAGAGCTAGGCGATTCCACAACCAACGGATCAGATCTAAGCTCTGCAGTCCAGCCACATCCAGCCGTTAATGGTGATGGACAATTAAACAACTCACTGGAGGAGTAAACTCCACAATATCCCCATCCTCAATGATGGGGGAGCCCAGCATATCAGTGCAAAAGATAAGGCTGAAGCATTTGCAACAATCTTCAGCCAGAAGTGCTGAGTGGATGATCCATCTTGGCCTCCTCTGGAGATCCCCAGTGTCACACTTGCCAGCCTCCAGCCAATTCGATTCACTCCACATGATATCAAGAAACACCTGAAGACAGATGAATACTGCAAAGGCTATAGGCCCTCATGATATTCCGGCAATAGTACTGAAGACTTGTGCTCTAGAACTTGCCGTGCCCTAGCCAAGCTATTCCAGTACAGTGACAACACTGGCATCTACCCAACTATGTGGAAAATTTCCCAGGTATGTCCTGTACACACAAAGCAGGACAAATCCAACCTGGCCAATTACCGCCATCAGTCTACTCTCAAGCAGTAAAGTGATGGATGTGGTCATTAACAGTGCTATCAAGCTTAGCAATAACCTGCTTACTGACGCTCAGTTTGGGTTCCACCAGGGCCACTCAGCTCCTGATATCATTATAACTTTGGTTCAAACATGGACAAAGGAGTTGAACTCGATGAGGTGAGAGGGACTGACCTTGACATCATGACAGCATGAAGAAGAAGATGGAGTGTGGCACCATTGAACCCTAGCAAAACTGGAGTCAATGGGAATGGGGGGGAATACTCTCCGCTGGTTGGAGTCATACCTAGTGCAAAGGAAGATGGTTGTGGTTGTTGGAGGTCAATCATCTCAGTTCCAGAACATCGTTGGAGGAGTTCCTCAGGTAGTGTCCTAGGCCTAACCATCTTCAGCTGCCTTATCAATGACCTTTCTTTCATAAGGTCAGAAGTGGGGATGTTTGCTGATGACTGCACAATGTTCAGCACCATTCGCGACTCCTCAGACACTGAAGCAGTCCATGTCCGAATACAGTCAGGCTTGGGCTGACAAGTGGGAAGTAACATTTATGCCACACAAGTGCCAGGCAATGACCATCTCCAACAAGTGAGAATCTAACCATCGCCCTTTGACATTCAATGGCTTTACCATCGCTGAATCCCTCACCATCAACATCCTGGGGGGTTACCATTGACCAGAAACTGAACTGGACTAGCCATATAAATACTGTGACTCCAAGAGCAGGACAGTGGCTAGGAATTCTGGGGTGGGTAACTCATCTCCAGTCTCTCCAAAGCCTGTCCATCATCTACGAGGCACAAGTCAGGAGTGTCAGGATGGAATACTCTCCGCTTGCCTGGATGAGTGCAGCTCCCACAATACTCAAGAAGCTTGACACCATCCAGGACAAAGGAGCCGCTTGACTGACACTTCACCCAAAAACATTCACTTCCTCCAATACTGAGGCACAGTGATCGCAGTGTGTAGAATCTACAACATGCACGGCAGGAACTCGCTAGCCTCCTTAGATGGCACCTTCCAAACCCACGACCACTACCATCTAGAAGGACAAGGGCAGCAAATACATGGGGACATCACCACCCCTCCAAGCCACTCACCATCCCGACTTAGAAATATATTGCCGTTCCTTCACTGTTGCTGGGTCAAAATCCTGGAACTCCCCCACCCACCCACCCACCCAAAAGCACTGTTAGGTGTATCTACACCACATGGACTGCAGCGGTTCAAGAAGGCATCACACCACCACGTTTTCAAGGGCAATTAGGGACAGGCAATAAATGCTGACCCAGCCAGTGACACCCACACCCCATTAATGGAAAAAAACAAACCCTCTGCCTCTATTTCTTCATTTAAGAAGCTGCTTAAAACCTACCTCTTTGACCAAGCTTTTGGTCATCTGCCCTGATATCTCCTTATGTGGCCTGGTGTCAAATTTTGCTTTATGACACTCCAGTGTAGAGCATTTGGGATGTTGTTACATTAAATATGCTAAATCAACACATTGTTATATGGTGCGAAAGTAGACTTGTGTACTTCAGAAACTTGCTTTACCAGTTTGCCAGGATATAAAATACAGTGCAGTGGTGAAAAATGTGTCCTCTTTCTGGGTGTTTTGATTTCAAGGAATGCTGGAAGAGGCAGAAACTTTGTGTGACTGGATTTTCTGAACATCTTAACTTCAGCATTAAGTTGAAAAGCAGTGACCTTTATTTTGTTTTACTATTTGACTTAAAACACAGAATTAACATATGTTACTTTAAACTTATGAAAGCTATAGGAATGTCACTCACTGTTGTTTGGAGGACACCTCTCATGTCAGGATGAAAGAGAATAAAGGCATCATCATGGCAAAGGGGAAGCCTTTGCAGTGACAGGCATTGTGCCATTTTTGCTGTGTTGGAAGGACAACCTGCCCACGGTCTGTTGAGAATTTAAAGATTAACTGTTTGGAAAGTTAACTCCCAACACCTTTTTGCAAGAATGTCAATAGTTATGGAGGCTGTTGTCACAGTCCATTGCATGGACTATGCCACATCCTTGGCTTTAAGCTACAGGAATAGTGAAGTGGATAAGCATCAATCTCAGAAGAATGCGGGGCATTTTGGAAGAAAGGAAAACACTGTTCTTTGTTTTAAATAACATCAGGTACCTGAGATCAGCCCTGATTTACTCATGAGTAAATTTGTGTTCTATTCTGCAGGTGAAGAGATCGTAAGACTACGGAAGCAGTTGAATGAACTACAGAAGGAAAATGACCGTTTTGCGGAATTACTGAAAGCCAATGACATCTGCTTGCATGATGACCCTACAATTCACTGGAAGAGGAAACTCAAGAGTACGAAAGTTACAATGGTGGTTTCTTCCAACCAAATGCAAGATGATATATTGGTCTACACAAATGGAAGCCAATTGAATGGGAATTGCCAACAAGCTGCAGTACAGAGTTCACCAGAGCAGGCTCTGAATACTCTGAACAGTAATACACCAGAAGCATGTCTTGATATAATGGTGCCTGTGGCAATGCCTGATATTTGCCCGTTAGCAAATGGGGCTCAACTTCAGACACAGATCTCACAGCAGGAAGTTCCTGAATGTCTTCCAACAACCAGACCTTCTCTGAAAGCTGTTCAGTGTACCACCATCACCAGCAGCAACAGCACTGTACACAATGTGCTGAATGTCTCCACTAACAGCTCTGGACAAGTGGTTCTTCAGTGCCCTCTCACCAGTTGTGCATCAGCTTCTTTAGCTTGTCCCACAAGCACCTCTGCACAAATTGTACTAGAACATTCCACAGGCAAGTTTGTACAGAGTGTCTCGGAAGCTGCCAATGAATGTCCTACACAGTGTGTCCTCAACGTTACTACTAGTACTTGCTTTGCTTTGCCATTGCACTCACAGCAGATTGGTATGGCATGCACAGGTGTGGAGAGCCCCAGTGGGATGCCACCACAATCAGTTTTGGGGCCGTCATCTGTGAGTAGCCAGAACCCTGAATTGAGATCAACAAGGTCTTCCATTACTGAGTGCTCACCAAACATGTTGGCGTCAAACATTTGTCAAAGTGTTCCTGTGTCAGTTGGAGGTCTTGTCATTGCATCACCATCTTTCAAACTTGGGGCAATGTCTAATGGAGGTCTGATGTCTTCTTGCCCAATGGCCAGCTCGTGGACAGTCTGCCCAGCTTCTACATACACCGGCGCTTCAGACTCAAACAGTGTCAGTACTTTTTCACGTATGAGTTCTGCAGGTAATACACGGACAACATGGACTACATTACAGCTAGCGGGCAACACTGTGCATCCTGTCAGCCACGGGGGCTGTAATAGCTTGCCAGTGCCACTAAATGGAAACCTAAGCGCCAGAAATACCTTCTCCATTTCTGAAAGTGGCCAGCCGTTTAATAATGTAACTGTGGTTCCCTCCGCTTCAACAGCGTTTCAAGGTGTTTCCTTCTGTTCCGCTTACAAACAACTCAAGCAACAGGTGGCAGTTACCGTGCAGCCCCCCCTGCAGTCTCTACCCTTGCAGCCCGTTCTAGCCCAGCCGCAAATTCCAGCCCAGCCAGCTGCCAAGGTGGTTTCGTTGCTTCCTCCCTTACAAGTGATTCAGATGGCCCGCCCCGCAGGATCGTCTGTCTCCTCCACTCCCAATAATCAGAATCTGATCATCCTCCAGCCAGGTAATCCCACCTCACCTGCTGTGGTGAGAGGTGCCATCAACAGCCAGGCACCAGGTCAGCAAATTGTGATCATACAAGCAGCCAGTCAGAATGCAGTCTCCGTAGTCCCAGCTCAAACAAGTAATCGGTTACCAGCCCTTGACTCCAATCAATTGGTATGCAGCAGCAGTAATGCACAGAGCTCTCCCAGTATTCAAACAGTGGGAGGGAAGCACCTTGTTCACATATTGCCACGGCCAGTTTCTTCATCTGCTTCCACGAGTTCCCAGTCCTTCACTGCCACAGGATCAGGTCAGCAGCAGCAGACCATCTCTGTCAATGGCCAGTTGTTTGCTCTGCAGCCAGTAAAGCAGTCGGGGGCCTCCTCCAGCCAGAACACCATGCATATCATTCAGCCAACAACCAGTGCTGATCCAAACACCAATGTTGCCCTTAATACTTTTGGCGCATTGACAAACCTCAGCCAAAGTATCTCTCAGATGGCTGGACAGGGGGGCTTACAATTGAGCAGTGGCCATGCAGCCAATTCTTCAGCTCCTTCCAATGGCCAGATCGTTGGTGCCAGCACCTCTGCACCTGACACCATAGTGACTAGCACGAGCACTGATATTTCAAAGGCATCAGCGTGGCACACAAGCAGTTCATGCTCCTTAAAACCTCCCCTTGGTCTACCCCCTAGCTGTAAAACTAAAAAGCTGCAGAAGAAACCCCTTTCTGCAAAGCAAGGAGCCACAAGGAAGGTCACATGTACTGGGAACAAATTGAAGGTGGATGCTAATTGCGTCCAATCTAACAAAGATAACCCATTGCAGCCGTCAACTAGTGATGATCAAATTTCATCATCGCAGGGGTTGACGATATCACAGCCAGCATCATTGTCTCAGATCCCAACATTAGTGGCAGCCACAGTGGCCATTTCTGTCACTTTACAGGAGGTAGTGGATAGACACCAATCAGCACCCAGATTGTCTCAACATGTACTACCACCGTGCTTAACAGAACCAGCATTAGCTGAATCAGTGTCTCGAGAGCAGCCCGACATACTGGCAGTGATTTCAGCAACATCAGCTTTAGTCGCATCATTGCCACCCTCTTCATCTCGGAGTGATTTGACAAAGAATGTTTTGGGTGTACCTTCTCCCCCATGTGTAATCACAGATGTATCAACGTCAGCTCCTCCATCGTCACCTTACTGTTCAAGCACAGGTCTTCAAGTTTCGGGAGGGTTTTCAATTGACAAGGACAGTGACTTAGTTGAGCTGCAAACTGCTGTGGCAAATGTTTGCAGCACACCCGGGATAACCAGCGTTTCTGCACAGTTGGAATCTCTCGCAGCTGCGCAGCACCAAGGTAATGTAAGCGACAAAGAAAGGAGCCAAGACTGGCACAAAGGACAATTAGAAATGGACAAGTTTACAACGACTAAAGAAATCCACAATCAAGATGGCGGTAGCATGATGCACGGAGTCACGCATGGCGACAAAGGATCCTCAAACGAGAAGAGTTCCTTGCTGTCGTTTGTGAAAGACCCCTGTGCTGATAATGAGTTGTGTGTTGACAGTTCCAGAGAGACCTCGTCTGGCATGTTGTTTTATGAAAAGGGTGAACCTCAGAAAGGCATTCTATTAGTGAGCTCCGAGGCTGAAAGTGGTGTGCAGCAGCAGCTGTGCAACCCAGATCAGGAGAGCATGGGAGGCCCCTTGATTGTCCACCGCCAGACCGAGTCGCCCATGTCCTCCAGCTCTGGGAGTAGCCGTGGCTTTTCTGTTGCCTCCATGCTGCCGGACACCACCCGGGAAGATGCTTCCTGCATCAGTACAATGACTGGCACTTTTAATAACTACAGCATATCCGAACAGAATGACATTGTGGCCCTTGCTGCTAGAGCAATTTTTGAACATGGAAGCCCAGGGAAAACTTTGGCCTCAGACGTTACTGTATGTGATGCTAGATCAAAAGCTCAGAAAGTTCCTTTCGCAGATAAAGGAGAGTGTCCAAGTCAGCAATCAGTTAAAAGCCTTGGCATTAAAGAGAGCAGTCCAAATTTGACAGAGGCTAGTGCAGCTGAAGGTCAAAAGCAACGATCGTTACCAATGGACACAAACTCAACAGGAATGTCTGTAAATAAGACCTCAGCTTCTGTTGTAAAAGAAATATCAAATATGCCAATGATTTGCACATCTTCTGTCTCTGCTAACCTGAGTGTAATTAACCATGCATGCCATAGTGAAGCTAATCAAATGCATACCTGTTCACCAGGCCAGACCCAGCTTGTAGAGCAGCTTCCAGTCTGTGCGACAGCTGATCTATCCAATGGACCTGCTACATACACAGAACAACCTTCCCAACCCACCCTATTGGCAGAATTTTCTCACGAGCAGCTAGATACTAGGAAAGGTAACTCACAGACTTCCCTAGTTTTGGAGCCACGTTTGAAGCAAAGCAGCGAGAGCCGAAAAGACGCAACAAAGCGGACTGGGCCAGATGACCACATAATCTCAACAGCAAAGCGGCAAAAGCAGTGCCAGAATGCAGCCATGAGACTTGAAGGGAAGTCCACAATAAGTACAGTACCTGACCATATTTCTGAATGCGGCCAAACGTTCATTGGTCAGTTGCCAACAAATTCTTCGAGTTTATTGGTCTCGGGTAGCAATCCAGGACACACAGATAGTCTCAGCACCTTGTTCCCACCAACTAATTTCCTGACTTCTAATTCTGCTGAAACTTTAAGGCCAACTGAAGCTCATTGCAACGTCCAGCCACGAATCCAAGAAGGACAAGGGCAGCAAGGCAGCCAGCAACTGCAGCAGCATGTGGTGCCCCAGCAGAATGTCTCTTCACCAGTGGGGCTTAGTGTCCACCATGGCCACGTGTATTACAAACACCATCAGGGGCAGATACGCGAAAGGCATTTATACCACCTTCAGCATCACCTACCGCACAATGAGAGCTCAGTCCAACCACAGGCTCACAGTGCCCAGCAACCCCCCCGTGCTGCGCAGCAAGAAATCCAAATGCAGAAGAAACGAGGGCTCATACGGGGGAGTCAAACTCCCCAGTTGTCACTGCAGCAAAAGCAACACCCAAGTGGGAACGGCCAAGGACGACAGAAAGGGAATCACCACCATCATCAGCACCACCATCATCAGCAACAACAGCTTCAGCAGCAAATGCCACACTCGCACTTTGGAAATTCACAAGATAAAAGGTGTGACAATTCTGTGACCAACAGAAACCATCACAGCAGCCATACGCAGAGTCTCCATAGCCAAGATCTCATCCACCAGCAGCAGGATAATGCTAGAAGTGGGCAACAAGGAGCTGGTGGTGTCCCTTCAGAACAGTCTGGGCAGTCACGCATCCAGAGGTTAATGACCTCAAGGTCATTGGATCAGCAAATGGCTTCTAAATCCAACTCCGTGTCACGGCCTTCAGACGTACAATTTACCTCCCATAGACAGGAAAGGAACAGAATTTCCAGTTATTCAGCAGAGGCTTTGATCAGAAAAGCACCTTCAAATGCAGAATCCCGAATGGGGATGGCAATGCAGAGCACCAGAAATAATCTGGAGCAGCCTGAAATGCGAACCTATCTTGATCTATCAATGAACAAAAACCTGCCTGTGCATAGTTTGCAGGCTAAATTGTCACTAGATCATTGTATAAATTCTGATGTTCAAGGCCTTCCTGACTGTCCTCCCTTTAAAGTGAGTGTGACAACTCAAGGAGTTGGCACTTTTGAGGTTCAGTCATCGAGAGGCAACGAGATGGTCAATAGTATGCCGGCACACAGAGGAATGCAGTCGCATGGCTTCAGGCTGGGTCAGGGTACAGGGGCTGAAAGGCAGTCCAGGCTGCCTTATTTGCCAATGCAAGGGATCCCTTCAGGAAGTGGAGTTCCTTTAAGGGAGAATGAAGGCTCCTGCCATCAGAGCTTTATGCAAAGCCTACTGGCTCCTCCTCTCAGTGAGCAGATAAGTGGAAACCAAAGGTCAGAACATCCAAGAAACACTCAGTGTGTTCCTCCAGCAAGCATCGAATACAGTTGCCCGTCTGTAAGAGAGGGCGTTCATGTTAGAAGGGATGGTGAGGTGCAAAATCGTGAAAGTTGTGACATGACTTTAGGCGCACTCAGTTCCAGAAACAGTTCTTTAAGCATCTCCTACACAAATCCTTCCTCCGTAGCAGACAGCCAGGGCCGAAACACTAGCCCAAATGTGTCAGCACAGAAGAACTCCCTCAGAATGAATGAAAGTCAAGGAAATAAGTGCCACCCAAACTCGCAGGTTTCTCCAAATGTACACGGAGCGGTTAGACCGGTGATGTCTCACACTGCGGTTTCCCACAGCGGGAATGAGCAGGGACACCCAATTCAGCAGCCCAGTTCCTCGGGCGTGAGCCAGCGAGCGCGCCATCCAGCCCAGGAGGGATCGGCTTCAAAGATGCGGCAGACTGATCGGTCTCGCTCTGGGAACCACAGAAGCGGGAACGTTTTTGAGCATGGCCTACAGTTACCCCTGGCATCCAGTAGCAGTATGATCCTTGGCCGCCAGCAGCCAGTGAGTGCTCGGACAGGAAGCATTGTGCGTTTCATGGCTGAGGGGCAACAATTACCAAACGATAATTTAGCCCCCGACCAGCACGCTCTGTCTCAGAACTTTGGATTCCCTTTCATTCCGGAAAGTAGCATGAACCCTCCGATTAATGCAAACCCATCGTTCATCCCCCCTGTAACTCAGCCAGGTGCAAACCGTACCCCAGCTCTCATACCAGTGGAACCACAGAATCCTCTGTCCTCATTTTACCCTCCGTACTCTCCAGCTCATCCCAACCTTTCCAATGACCTCTCCATCCCCTACTTTTCCAATCAAATCTTTAGCAGTCCTAGCACAGACAAGGCCAATGCCGGGGGACTCAACAACCCATTTGGGTCCATCCTGTCCCCCCCTCGGCCAGTTGGCTTCCCACAGCCAAACTTCCCCCTTCTCCCAGACATGCCAGCCAGACCCATGGCCAACACTTCCAGCATCACCCCGCACCTCTCCAACTTCAACCTAACCACTCTCTTCCCCGAAATCGCTGCTGCTCCCCTCGCCCCTGAGAGCACCGCCATGCCCATGTCACCTTTGTTGCCTTTAACCAACCCGGCTCTTTCCGATGTCTCCAAGCAGCACTCGAACCGATCTGCTCACAATATAAGCCACATACTGGGTCATGATGGCAGCTCTGCCGTATAGGATTAGACACTGCTTGACCTTTAACTCTGTGAGACTGTTTTAGTTGCACATGTAATAGTGAGGGGTCAGGTTGGATTTACGAATCTGTTTCCCACATTGTGGGTATTAATTGTCCAGCTATAAATCAGCACTACCCTGCCCTCCCACCCACCCACCCTCACAACAATCTTTAGTTTGTCTCCTTAAACAGACTTTACTTTGACATGTACAAGATGCTTTCTGTTTGGTACCATTTCCGGAAAGATCTCAGTGGGATCGTTGAGGTGAGTGAATTGGACAGGAGGAAGAACAATGTATGTGAATACAGCTGTTACCTAGTGGCTGCCTGCCATCACTGATGCAAAAACTATTCATGTGCCACCCAACATGCTATTCGCAAGGACACAATTTTCAGAAACTGCAGGCAGAATAAAGTGTCTTGTATATAGTGTATTAGTATATAGGTTTGCAATATATTAATGGTTCAAGACATTCATAGGACTGAATAAGCATTAAAATGTAAAAATGTGGGCAAATAATTAGCACATCATCACTGCAGCAAGTATTTGTTGGGTATGATTTTAACCTTTATTTTGAGCACAACGTACTATTATAATTATTTTTGTGACTAGCAACTTGGCTTGTTGCTTTGCCTGTGTAACAGAGTGAAGTGTAAGAGGAGGAATTGGTATTAACACAAGCTTTTGGCCTTTTCTTAATGACCCAAATGTAAGTCATGTTGTTATAAAACTTTTTGAAGTACAATCACTTTCTTGATAGGATAAATCTCGTCATGAATTTTGCCCATTAGATCAAATTTGCCTGAGTAAGTTTGCTTAATTAGACAATCGACTGCCCTCCCTCCCAACCCATCCACCCATGTATTTAACATTCTTCATACAAGTACAGCTGCCATTAACTGAACTCCAGGCGAAGGATAGACAGGGGGGAGGCATTTAAACTTAAAATTTATTTTGTGGATGAGGTGCTGAATAATTTGTGTTATAAGATATTTAAAATAAAACTTCTAGTTAATTTCCATATAAATGTATTTCAATTTGAGTTATTATATGTGCTGAAGGTGCTTTAAATACCTTCTGTGTTTTAATGGGAAATGGCTCTCATCCCCTCTCCACAGGAACCTGTCTGAAATTTGTCTTGAGGAAGGGATTAAAGTTAGAAACAATGGCCTTTACAACCATATCTAACCAAAAACACCATCACAGGGTCAGCTTCTATCGGAGAGACTACTGGCACTTCACAGATTAATATAAATGGATTGCACCACTCTCTGTATGCTGCACTACCAGTAGAGGGCAGGATTAACCTCCATTATGGCCACTTGTGCATTCAGATTCTTCAACTGTTTATGATACCTTGCATATCTCGGACTTTGAAGCTTTAATCAGAAGACTGAATCTTGCAATAAGTTAGCATTTTCTCCCTTCACCTCTGGCTCTAGGCTAGAATTTCCATTGGAGTGATGATCACCATCCTTTTCCTTGATTATAATGGATCCAACCAGCATAAGTTTGGAATCTTCTCAGTCTATGTTTGTAATGCATGCATCTGTCTGCCTGTAATGTGGGTCACGATTAACAGTTCCACTTGATTAGTCCAGAAGGATAGCTGGTACAGACAGGGTAAAAGCATTAGACTATTGCTTTAAATAGTGCTAATCAGGTTGGGGTTAAACCATGGTGATTTAAGGGCTGTGAGACTTGGGAGTGCTGGCTGTTTTTTTAAAAAAAAGTTTTGTTCTTCAGCATTGTACAAAGAAATTTACCAAGAAATACAGCTGAAAATAGCCTGTGACACAAGTACAATATTTCCAGAGTATGGACTCTGCTAGTTCTGCAATTTATGAAAACAGACTATTAAATTTAATCCACAACCTTGCTCTCCATCAGTCTCAGAAATCACATTTGCCTTTTAACTTTCCATGCCGAAACCTTAGTTTATCAAATCAGACCTACCTTTTGCAAAGAACACGATCAAACTGGTATAACTCTGTTTTAGGCATCTGTTACACAGGCAAGCTCTCATGTTTGATCTTGTCGTTTTGTCCAGTATCACAACACAAAAACCTGGTGAGGTAAACTCAGTGTGAGCAACAGACAGGCAACAATTCAGTTCCTTTGCCTTGCAGTGAGACTTGGAGCCGATGTTATAAGTTTTAAAGAAAAAACTTAAAATTGCACCTACCTCCATTTATTGGGCTATTGTAATATAACGTGTTGTACAGTATGCAGGTTTTTTTCTAAAATAAAACATTTTGTTCACATCGTATGTATTATTTGGGGAAAGAAAGCACTGCAAGGTTCTAAGAGAATTTCTTTTCTGTTATAAATTGAAACTCAATAAATTTTGGGGCCTTTGTCAATTTTTGCCCCCCCCCATTCCATCAATTTGGGGCCCACCCCCTCAAGTTTGGAGGCAGCTTTAATTTTTCCCGCCCTCAATTTTGGGTGGCCAATCCATCTCCCCCTGTACAGAATTTATCATTCTCCCTCAGATATTGCCCCCAACTCCTATCTGATTTCCCCCCTCAACAATCACTGATTAATATACCGTACCCGTGTGGAGAGACCTCATTTAAACCCCCCCCCCCCCAAACTAATAACACCGCCATCTCACTCCCCATTATCTAATTCCCCTCAGTGTCTCATGCCCCCTCTTTGTGAACAAACCCCTTCTAATCCCCATAAACCCACCTTCTGCCCATGGAAGAAAATTGCAGGCCCTTGTCTAAATACCACCCTCCCTGTGAACAGACCCCTGATCAATTTGGTTGATCAGATTTCAACTCCAAACAATGCATCTCGATCCTGGTACAATAACTAGATTTAATTTTTAAGAACTCTTTCACATGATGTGTCGCTGGCTAGGCCAATGTTTGTTGCCTTGTCTTTGTTTGCCACTTTGGAGGGTGATGATGACCTTCTGCACCAGCTGTGGTCCATGTGGTCGGGTGCACCCATGGTACAGTTGGGAGGGAGTTCCAGGATTTTGATCCAGCGACAGCGAAGGAACAGTCGATATAGATCCAGGTCAGGACAGTGTGTGACTCGGAGGGGTATTTGCAGGTGGTGGTGTTTCGCCATGTACCTGTTGTCCTTCTAGATGGTAAGAATTTGCACATTTGGAAGTTGCGGTCAAAGGACTCTTGGTGAGTTGCTGCAGTGCATCTTGTAGATGGTACACACACTGCTGCTACTGTGTGTTGGTGGTGGAAGGAGTGAATGTTGAAGGGGGTTGTTGGGAGAACCGATCAGGAAAGCAATGGAATAAAAGCGGATGCTGGAGATCTGAAATAAAAACAAAATGCTGGAAAAGCTCAGCTGGCCTGGCAGCATCTGTGAAGAGAGAAACAGAGTTGACATTTCGAGTCCAATATGACTCTTCTATGGACCCCAAGTAGTGGAACACTTGAATAGCCATTGTGGGAGCTGGATTGGAGTTGTTACACTTTGCTGCAAATTGCTAATAGGACTGATTAAGGATCATGGTTGACCAAAATAATATGGTTACCATCCGATCAGAATCGGTGATGTGGATCATTTATTAGATTGGCTGCTCATTGAGCTTGCGACCTTTCTTGGGATGGTTTGTTTTTCCTGATATGTATTAATGACCTAGACCTTGATGTACAGGGCACAATTTCAAAGTTTGTGGATGAAACAAAACTACTTCAGAAGTCCCTGCACAAGTCGGTGGAATGGGCGGGCAGATGAAGTTTAATACGGAGAAATGTGAAGTGATTCATTTTGGTAGGAAGAACATGGAGACAATGTAAAATAAAGGGTGCTACTCAAAAGGGAGTGCAGAAGCAGAGGGACCTGGGTGCACTAGTCATTGAAGGTGGCAGGACAGATTAGGGCGCAGTTAATAAAGCATATGGTATCCTGGGCTTTATTAATAGGAGCATAGAGTAGTACAAGAGCAAGGAGGTTGAACTTGTATAAGATACTAGTTCAGCCTCAGCTGGAGTGTTGTTTTAGTTCTGGGTGTTGCACTTTAGGAAGGATGTGAAGGCATTTAGAGAGAGTGCAGAAACGATTCACGAGAATGGTTCCAGGGATGAGGAACTTCAGTTACTTAGATCGGAGAAGCTGGGACTGTTTTTGTTGGAGAAGAGAAGGTTGAGAGGAGATTTGATGCAGGTATTCAAAATCATGAGGGTCCTGGACAGAGTAGATAGGGAGAAATTGTTCCTATTGGTGGCAAGATTGAAAAAGAGAGGGCACAGGTTTAAAGTAATTAGTAAAAGAAGCAAAAGTGAATTGACGAGAAATTTTTTCACGCAAGTGGTTAGGATCCGGAATGCGCTGTCTGAGAGTGTGGTGGAGGCAGGTTCAATCGAAGCACTCACAGGGAATTGGATTGTTATCTGGAAAGGAATAATGTGCAGGGTTGCGAGGACAAGGTGGGGGAGTGGGACTAGGTGAGTTGCTCATTCAGAAAGCCAGTTCATTCCATTGCAATACCCGTTACATCTGGAGGTGGTGTTGACGGCTAACATCGTGTAATAAAAACAAAGCACTGGAAAAACTCAGCAGCCCTGGCAGCATCTTTGGAGGGAGAAGCAGAATTAACGGTTAATTGTTTCTCTCTCCACAGATGCTGCCAGACCTCCTGAGTTTTTCCAGCGCTTTCTGTTTTTATTCAGATTTCAAACATCAGTATTTTGCTTTTACTTTAGCTAACGTACCTCATCAGTGCCTATGCAGGAATCTTGTGGAACTAGCAGCTAAGCCTTGCCTGCACAGAAAGGTAATATTCAGGACCTCTTGAAAACCCAATAAAATCAAGACCCTTTAAAACCTGGATGATCAGGGACTGCTAAAATCTGTAAAACCAAAACGTTCTAGAATTCATAAAATCTGACTTCTGAAGCAAAAAAAACCTGGAACCGTTCATAGTCGAATCCTTAATAAAATACTGCTCTCCCCCTTTCTCCCCGTGACATAGTTTCTCTGTTACCTCTGCACACCACCCACCCTCTCACATTTGAGGAAATGCTCTTGTTCTTCCCCTTCCTTCCCATTCTCCCTCCCCCACTCCCAAGCTTTGGCCCCCTCACTAGCCTCGTGGTTTTGAGTTTTGTCCCGTGTTGACATTTGGATTTAGTTACTGCATAAATTAACAAAAAGAATTGGAGAAAGCTCTTTCCCCGTGTTAAATGAAACGCCTTTTCAGAAACTACGTGTTTCAGATTCACACGTTCTCTCATTTGGTTTGTTCATAGAAAATAGAATCCTATACAGCACAGAAGATGGCCACTTGGTCCATTGTGCCTGTGCCAGCTCTTTGAAAGAGCTACCCAATTTGTCCCACTCCCCCTGCTTTTTCCCCTGATTGAATCTGGTCCCACCATTCTTTCAGGCAGTGAATTCCAGATCATCATAACTCGCTGCAGAATAAAAATCTCATCTCATCTCCCTGGAATTTTGCTGGTTATCTCAAATCTCTGTCCTCTGGCTGTAAGTGGATACAGTTGCTTCCTATCTTCTCTCTTTATAAACACCTCATAAACACAGTGAATTTAAAATGGGGGTGGAGGTGGGGGGAGAGTGGTTAAGGGCTTAGAGGATTGCCTAATTCTGATCTGGGATGCCTGGACATCGGTTGTGTGCATGTGAACTCGGGCCCTTTTTATAGTTCTGTCGAAGGGTCATGAGGACTCGAAACGTCAACTCTTTTCTTCTCCGCCGATGCTGCCAGACCTGCTGAGTTTTTCCAGGTAATTCTGTTTTTGTTTTGGATTTCCAGCATCCGCAGTTTTTTTGTTTTTACCTTTTTATAGCTGCTGCTTTTGCACTCCCATCCTGACTGACCTACATTGGTGCCCTGGCCCCTCACCCCCCCTAATCCATTCACTTTAAAATCCTCATCTTAAATCCCATCTTGACCCACCTTCCTCCAGCCTTCTGTCTTTTGGTCCTCAGACTCTGGCCTTTTCTGTTGCATCTCCTTCTGTCATCCCACAAGTGGTAGAGCTTTCATTTGCCTCATTCCTATTGCATGGACCACCCACCCAGAGCAACTCTCTCTCCACTTGTGACATCCATCTGTTGGATTAAACCTTTGTCAGCTCTTGTAACCTTTCTAATCCCTATTCTCTCCACCAACCGCCACCCCCCCCACCCCCACCACCACCCTGTGAAACACCGGAGACTATATGTTAAAGACCCATCTATAAATACACATCGTTATAATTTACTCACTGGTATCAATGACTCTTCTGGGAGCAAAAAGAGAAGTCAAGAGAACTTCAATAGATTAATTTTTATGAATCAACAAATTACAAATGGAAACAGGAAAATATCAGATGTAACCATTAACTTACATGTATAAAATCCTTTTATAAAGGAAAATTGTGTTGGGGTTTTCACATTGAAACAAGTGGTGTATTCCACACACCATGTACAGGAAAGGCCCATTGAAACTAATGGTATGTTCAGAACTTGAACCCACAACCTTCTGCCTCAGAAGTGATAAACACAGATATCAGTAAATGTTAGGTCATCAATATATGCTTAGGAATTTTCTTTTCATAGTTTAATCTTAAATACAAAGAAAAGCTATCAGAGATGGGGAAAGATCGAGGAGTATAGTGCTGGGGCACTTTCCACTGCAGGCACCCAGTGTCAGCATCAGACGCTCATGGCTCAAATAAAGCTCCCCCTGCCCTGTCCCAGGAAAATGCCTCAATCTAATGTATTAATGCACATTTCATTCCCACCATCGCTCCTCAGCTTGTCTGTGTAATGTCACCAAATGAAGGAGAGTCTTGCACTGTGGGCTGAGAGTAGTAAACTCACTTCACGTGGGGCCAGGGAGGTAGAGGAGACTTCAGTACAATCAGACAGGGGCTAGATTTAGAATGTAAGTCTCAAGAATCGAAAGGCAAGCAGTTTACCCTTTGGACAGTTTTGAAGAGCGTATTTACCAGCCCATGGGTTGCAGACTAAAAGGGGATGAGTGGCACTAAGTGTGACTGCTCATGCGAAGAACCAGCATAGGTACAATGGACTGAATGGCCTTTTCTGCTGCTTGTTTCTCTGATTCTGTGAAACTTGTGCTGCATTGTCACTGAGCAATAATTGTGCTCCACGAGGGGTCTTGGACTGACCAGATTATTTATTTGTTAAGCCTCTACCACCACACCATGTAATTTAAACCACCTGTTGAATCTTTTACTCATTTTGTCTACCAAATAACATCATCTCTTGTGAATGTGTGGTCAGTTATACCGGTTCTTACAGTGAGACAAGTTTAATGTCTATATTACCAATGAAATAGTGCTCATGGCTTTACACATTGACTTTTGTAGCCACTGCTAGTCATGCATATATTAAACTATAAGTTTAATATATGTATACATTGCAAAACCTCCTCAGCTGAGCTCTCTTTCAGCTCAAAACTAATGCTTCTTCCTTTAAAATATTTTAGGGAGATTTTAAAGCAATTTTTAAGGCGTTGGGGGCACTCTTGCCCTAACACCAATCCGTACCTATTTCCTTGAATGTTACTAGTTTGGAGCAATATTCCTTTAGCCTGATTTTTTTGTAGCTTTCTGAAAATTGAAATTGTCATACTCCTTCAATCTCCTGAAATCTTAGAGTAGTTCTTGCTTTTTTAAAACAAGTTTTCATATTTCAGTCACTCTCTCAAGCAAGTACTTGAAAAGTGACAAGACTATGCCATTAAATATACTAACCCAATCAAGAACACAAGAATTAGGAGTAGGCCATTCAGCCCCTTGAGCCTGCTCCACCATTCAATAAGATCATGGCTGATCTGATTGTGGTCTTAACTCCACTTTCTTATGGGCTCTCATAACCCTGGACTCCCTTACTGATCAAAAGTCTATCTAACTCAGCCTTGAACATATTCAATGACCCAAAACAGGTGCAAGATTTAAAAAAAAGCAATAACAGTTGGAAGATGATGCTGCATATAAGGATGGGCTATAATATAACCAATCATCTGAGGTAGGTATTTAGATACTTAGTGCTTGCAAATTATGCAAGACCAGGAAATGGGTTAAACTCACTCAAAAGTATATTTTCTTTGATGTTTTTGTGTCACTCTGATTTACTTTTCGGATGCAATGCTGTTCAGCCAGCGACAGACTTCAGTTAGGGGCTTTAGATATTATTTAATCCTCTCAGTTTTCACACAATTGGAGCTGCCCGAAATGACTTTAAGTACTTTGCCAATTTTTGCAATTCCTTTGATTGAACAGTGTGAGTTCAAAGAGAAATCATTTTAAACTGCCAGGAAGTTGAAAATTGTGTGTTTTTGTGTGTTGAACTGTAATGATACTTGCGCAATTGTATAGATGGTGCTTAGAGAGAGTGGCAGACACACCCATGCTGAGCACTGAGGGAACCGAATGCATGGTCACTACTTTCTCCTCCATGTCAATCAAGTTGTAAATATATTTAAACATTTCTAAACGATTGACATACCTGGTTCTGTATGCATTTAATTGTTAATCTTATTGGGAATTTTTCTAATGGTTTTTTTGTACATACTTGTGAATAAATTTGGCTATAAATGGAGATTAATTTTGTTGCTGACCAGCGATTTCATCAGATATTCCCAGATTAAAACTGTACGTCCCAGCACCATCGGCACAGAAAGAAGTGCATTTTAGAAATGAAGCCCTGCACTTTGCAATTTTTTTACAGCCTTGTTACTCTGCATTGTTACTGTTACTTTGTGAACCTATATTCGCATATCAAGTTGAGAGTCTATATTTGTATATCACTTTGCTCCTCTAATACATTCGGACTCTTATTTTCCAAGGAGTATGTAGCCTTCTCATTCGTCCTATCAAAATGGACCGCCTCACACTTATTGACACCGCAACTCATTTGCACGCCATTATGTGAATGGTAAATGGACCAATTCTTGTGGAACACCACATCCCACCTTTTTGTCAGTTTGTGGAACTTCCACAATTAACTGCAAAATGCACCCAATTTGGTGCTAGGTTTGAAATTATATTTCAGGAAACAAAACTAATAAAAAGAACTGAAACACAGGATGGAATTTTACCAGGAGAAGGTGGTCCTGTTCCACCGTTACCCCCGCCCCTTCCCCTCCCCAGCCTAAGAGTCGAGGGGTGAGCCTGCCACTGTGTGGCTGGGAAGCCCTGAGCCAATTTAACAGCCATTAATTAGCTCAAGACGAGACTTCTGCCCCCATTTGGGAGGAAGTCCCACCTCCAAGGTATGTCAACCAATCAGATGGCTGGCAGCTCCCCAGTCCCAGCAGCACCACCGGTGGCCGCTGCTGGGACTGCAATGAGTCTCCTTTGGCACTCGTCGCTGGAGCCGGGTTGGGTGAATGATAGATTTTGTAGAATTTCCACTCATATAGTCTGATTTTGGCAACCAAGTAGAAACTTAGAAAACAAAGTAGAAAACAAAGACTACATTCCCTGTGATGCCCATTGATTGGAGAAAGCCCCAAGAAAGTCTTGCGGGCAACCCATGCATGGGCAAGACTGCAGGACAGAGGTGGGCAGACAAAGTGACCATGTGCTGCATTTATCCTGGACTAGTCAATGGCCACCCTGGCTAGGTCCAGCTGTAGACCCCCCACTCCCCTCCGCACCAAATGGCCAAAAATTGGGAGTGTCAGGATGAAATGGAGCCAGAGATTGAGGAGCAACCACCTCAAGTAACTGAATGTATGGATTATGTATATTTTCAGGGCCCAGTTGTTTCCTATTGTACAGGGAGCTGGAAAGACCCAACCTTCTCTTTGAAATTTTCAACCAGCACTAGGTAGGTAATTCAACAAAACTGCATTTACATAGCACCTTTAACATAGTGAAATGTCCCAAGGCCCTTCACAGGAGTGATTATCAGACACTGTCATAGGAGATATTAGGGTTAGGGGACCAAAAGTTTGGTCAGTGAGGTTGGTTTTAAAGAGCATCTTAAAGGAGGAAAGAGGTTTAGGGAAGGAATTCCAGATCTTGAACCCAGGCAGCTGGAGGCCTGGCCACCAGTGTTGGAGTGCTTAAAATAGGGGATGTGCAAGAATTGGAGCTGTGCCGTTTTGAGGGTTGGAGAAGGTTAGAGAGAGATGGAGATTCTCCATTCCACGGGCCTAGCCAAAGCAGTCACCTTGATTCTCAGTAGCACATTTCACTGTGTATCTTTGCACAAAAACAAAAATGCTGGAAAATCTCAGCAGGTCTGACAGCATCTGTGGAGAGAGAAACAGAGTCAATGTTTCAAGTCTGCATGACTTCTTCAGCACATCAAATTGTTAATTTGGAAGATGAGGTGCTGTTCCCCCAGTTTGCGTTGCGCTTCACTGGAACAATGCAGCAGGCCAAGGACGGACATGTGGGCATGAGAGCAGGGTGTTGTGTTGAAATGGCAAGTGACAGGAAGGTCTGGGTTGCTTGTGGACTGAGTGAAGGTGTTCCGCAAAGTGGTCACCCAGACTGCGTTTAGTCTCCTCAATGTAGAGGAAACCGCATTCAGAGCAGTGAATACAATAGACCAAATTGAAGGAGGTGCAAGTGAAGCGCTGATTCACCTGAAAGGAGTGTTCGGGCCCTTGGATGCTAAAGAAGGAAGAGGTAAAGGGACAAGTGTTGCACCTACTTCAATTGCATGGGAAGGCGCCATGGGAAGGGGGTGATGGGAGAGTGGGCCAGGGTGTCCCAGAGGGAACAGTCCCTACGGAATGCAGGCAGTGGGGTAAGGAGAAGATGTGTTTGATGCTGGTATCATGCTGGAGTTGGCGGAGAATGATCCTTTGAGTGTGGAGACTGCTGGGGTGAAAAGTGAGGACAAGGGGGACCAGATCATGGTTCTGTGGGGGAGGGGAAGGGGTGAGGGCAGCGGTGCAGGAAATATGTTGGGCGCAGTTGAGGGCCCTGCCAACCACAGTGGGGGGGGAGCCCTTGGTTAAGGAAAAAGGAAGACATATCAGAAGCACTGTTATGTGCCGCTGTTATGGAAGGTGGCACCATCGGAACAGGTGTGATGAAGATGAAGAAACTGGGAGAACGGGATGGAGCAGGGTGTGAGGAGGTGTAGTTGAGGTAGCTGTGGGAGTTGTTGGGCTTGTAATGAATATTGGTGGACAGTCTTTCACCAGAAATGGAGACAGAGAAGTCAAGGAAGGGAGTGGAAGTATGAGAGATGGACCATTTGAAGATACGAGAGGGTGGAAATAGGAAGCAAAATCAATAACCTTTTCCCAGCATGAAGCAGCACCGAAGCAGTCATTGATGTACTAAAAAAAGAGTTGTGGGAGGGGGCCTGAGTAGGACTGGAACCAGGAAAGTTTCACATACTCCACAAAAAGACAGGCATAACTGGGGCCCATGCGGGTACCCATAGCCACACCTTTTATTTAGAGGGTGTGAGACAAAGTTAAAGGAGAAATTGTTTAGTGAGAGAATTAAGTTCAGTCAGACAGAGGAGAGCGGTGGTGGATGGGGATTGTTCGGGCCTCTGTTCAAGGAAGAAGCAGAAGTCCCTCAGACTTTGTATCCTTGTGTTCAGGTGAAATTCAACCATCTCCAGAGCAAACGTGTAAAGTTTTGATGGGAGGATGGCCAATTCAATAAGGTGGTGCTGAACCTCTGATAGAGAAAATGTCAGACCATCTTCCTCCTCCTGAGAAGCATTGGGTGTAATCTCCCTGCAATAAAAGGGGGTAACAGCAACGTAGTGACCCCAATCTCCCACTTGTAGGGTGAAACGATGCAGAATGCCTGAACCACTGTGATACTCAACAATATCCAAACTTTGTCAACACATTCGAGGTCCATCTGTGAGATATTACTGTATGGGTGGAGCCTTCCTTACCTTGAACACTTTTTGCCCTTCCTTATTGACATCTTAGTTCTCTAGGCACAGGTTGATTGAATGTTTTATTGTATTTTTATTGATGTAATCCCTAATCAATGGTATCTCAATACAACTGAATCATTATTTCTCCTCATTTCTGGTTGCATTTTTATGCCATTTTAAATGCATTAAAAAATGTGCTTCCACAATTGTGTTTCCTGCCACTTGTGCCCAAAATGTCTGTGCGCCTCCAACTCTGGCCTTGAGCATCCTTGATTTTCAATGGTCCACCTATTGGCAACCATGCCTTCAGCTGCCAGGGCCTTAAACTCTGGAATTCACCCCCTATATTTCTCCACCCTCTTCAAGACACTCCTTAAAACCTATTTCTTTGACCAAGCTTTTGATCACCTGTCCTATTATCTCCTTACATGATTTGGCATCCAATTTTGTTTAGCAAGGCTTCTGTGAAGCGCCTTGAAATGTTTTACTCAGTTAAAGGTGCTATGTAAATGCAAATCATTAAGCTCCCCTGACCACTGAGTCTGCTATGAAGAAAATTGAGGACAATACTTTGGTTTTCGTTGTTGACATCAAGGCCAGTAAACATCAGATGAAACAGGCTGACAAGAAACTGTATGATATCGATGTAGCTAAAGCCAACAATCTTATCAGGCCCGACAGTGAGAAGAAAACTTATGTTTGTCTGGTCCCAGGCAATGATGCATTGGATGTTGCTAATAAGATTGGCATCATCTAAACTGATTTCAAGAAGAGCTGTATAAATGTTTCAATAAGTTTTAAAATATAAAAAAGAAATGAAAGTTATTGTAATGTGCACAATGGATGGTGCGGAAGCATGCAAACCTTTTTCATAAATAAAAGAAGGAACGTGGACTTTGCTTCTCGCTGTTGCCACAGCGATGGGAAATTGTGACTGAGTGAGATCTACCGATAGATTCAGCAGCTAACCAAAAACATACTGAATCGTTTAAAGAGAGCCTTTGTTTTAATACAAGAAAAGGGGACATTGACCAAAGATGGCTGCCACGAGTCACCTGGTGTCTGGAATTGTGAATGGACCACATCTGAATAATTACTATATGGATTGTACTGCAGACCTGCCCTGATATGCTGCTCACAGAATTTCACACCTGGGGTGTCGAGGTGCCCTTCAAAAAGGGCTATTGAAAGGAAGATAGTAAAAATACAAAATGCTGGAATTTACTCAACTGTAATCCTATCAAGACAATGGAGAACTGTTAGCTATCTTGGATAACAGGCGCTCAAACATCACCTCCCCATAGTGGATGAAAGAAGCCCATTTCCTGTTGGTTTCTACTATCTTTCAAGGCAGCATTTGACGAGTGTAGCATCAAGAAGCCCTGGCAAAATTGGAGTCAATGGGAATCGGGGGGAAACTCCCCACTGGTTGGAGTCATACCCAGCACAAAGGAAGAAGGTTGTGATTGTTGGAGGTTAATCATCCCAGACATCACTGCAGGAGTTCCTCAAGGTAGTGTCCTCAACCCAACCATCTTTAGCTGTTTCATCAATGATCTTTCCAACATAAAGTCAGAAATGGGGATGTTCGCTGATGATTGCACAATGTTCACCATCATTCGCGACTCCTCATATACTGAAGCAGTCTATGTCCAAATGCAGCAAGACCTGGACAATATCCAGGAGGCAGTGGCATCGTGGTATTGTTACTGGGCTGGTATTCCAGACACCCAGAGTAATGCAGATGGTGGAATTTGAATTTAATAAAACTCTGGAATTAAAAGTCTAATGATGACCGTGAAACCATTGTTGTAAAAACCCATCTGGTTCACTAATACCCTTATGGAAGGGAATCTGCCATCCTTACACATGCCTACAGTAATGTGGTTGACTCTTAAAAATGCCCAATGAACTAGGGCGATGAGGGATGGTGGCCTAGTCACATTCCATGAATGAATAATTAAAAAAAACACAAGTGCCAGGCAATGACCATCTCCAACAAGAGAGAATCCAACCATCATCCTTGACATTCAATGGCATTACCATCACTGAATCCCCCACTATCAACATCTTACAATTGACCAGAAACTGAACTGGACTAGCCATATAAATACAGTGGCTACAAGAGCAAGCCAGAGACTAGGAATCCTGCAGGGAGTTACTCACCTCCAGACTCTCCAAAGCCTGTCCACCATCTACAAGGCACAAGTCAGGAGTGTGATGAAATACTCCCCACTTGCCTGGACGAGTGCAGCTCCAACAACACTCAAGAAGCTTGACACCACCCGAGACAATCAAACCCTCTTGATTGGCACCACATCCACAAACATTCTCTCCCTCCACCACCGACGCAAAGTAGCAGCAGTGTGTACCATCTACAAGTTGCACTGCAGAAACTCAAGGCTCCTTAGGCAGCACCTTCCAAATCCACGACTGCTACCATCCAGAAGGACAAGGGCAGTAGATAGATGGGAACACCACCACCTGGAAGTTTCCCTCCAAGACACTCACCATCCTGACTTGGAAATATATCGGCCGTTCCTTCACTGTCGCTGGGTCAAAATCCTGGAACTCCCTCCCTAACAGCACTGTGGGTGTACCTACACCACATGGACTGCAGCGGCTCAAGAAGGCAGCTCACCACCACCTCCTCAAGGGCAATTAGGGATGGTCAATAAATGCTGGCCAACGACACCTGCATCCCGTAAGTGAATAAAAAAAAGAACTATGTCAAAGGTTTCGGAGATGAAACATTTAAATGTGATTACTTGTTCCACAACAATGACTACAGCGGACATGGGAACGGAATTCCTTTAGGATATACAGCGAGCAAAATGTTAAGAAATAGGCTTGCCAAATAGACCCAGAGGAATCTGGAGAAGATGCTCATGGAGCAGGAAGGAATCCCTCTCCTTCTCCCTCCTCTGTCTCTCTCTCTCTCTCTCTCTCTCTCCTGTCTCCCCCTCCGCCACCCCGTGAATAAGCTCATCACCTGGTAGAAGAAATCAATGTATCTAAGATCTACCAACGAATCGTGACCTTGTAAGAATTGCAACATCATCTACATCTGCCTGCTCCAAGGAACCAGATAACATTATTCAGCTGCAACACTTAACAATCTATACCTCAAAGACAATCAAAGGACTTCTAAGTTTAAAACAAAAATAAAAATACCTGGAAAAACTCAGCAGGTCTGGCAGCATCTGCAGAGAGGGACACAGTTAACATTTCGAGTCCGTATGACTCTTCAACAGAACTAAGTAAAAATAGAAAAGAGGTGAAATATAAAATGGTATACGAAAATCCTGTCGGAGAGACTTCTAAGTGTATATACTTTTAACTTTTATTTGGACTGTAACTTTCCTTACTTCTGATGTGTGTGTGTGTGTGTAAAACATCATGTCTCTTATTATTTTTTTCTTGGGTTTAGTGGCTAATAAACTTGCTCTTTCCTTGACTCAAGAAAACCTCGTTGATTGGCTCGTTATCGTTCACTGCATAGAGAATAAAAAATACATTTGGATTTGGAAAAGGCATCCACGGGGAAACAACATTTAAAAACCTTCTTTGCAACCAACCAGGGGGGCTGAATAGAGGGGAGCCAGTTCACTCCTGCTCACCTGGTTGTAACACTGTTTACGTCCATTTTGTGCATTACTGCTGGATTTTGTAGCTCAGGAAATTCCAGCGACCCAGGATTTTCCGCATTTTCGATCACAAACCCGACGTCTAATTGAAGTAATGGTGAGTGAGCACTAGAGGGCAATATCTCTTTGTTTCTCCATTATGAAGGACCTATGCAATCTTTGATTCTTGTCCACAGCTGAATTATATTTCTGTTTCTGACTTGCTGTTACCGTGCACTGTCAAAGTTTAAGTTCACATTCACACCTTGAGAATAAATCATTAAAGGGCCCTGTCTTCCCTCCCAGGTGGATGTGAAAACAATCCCATGGCCATTGTTTTGAAGGAGAGCAGGGGAGTTATCCCCAGTGTCCTGGCCAATATTTATTCTTCAGCCGACGTAGTTAAAAACAGATTATCTAGTCATTACCACATTGCTGTTTGTGGGATCTTGCTGTGCGCAAATTGACGATTGGTTTCCTAGGAGCATAGAAAAATTCACGGGACAGTAAAAAAGCCATTTTGCCCATTGTATTCCGACTGGTAGAAAATGCTATCCAGCCAAATCCCTCTTTTCCAGGTGTCGGTCTGTAGACCTCCAAGTTACAACAGTGCAATTGCATATCCAAATGTTTATTAAATGTGATGAGTGGTCCTCCCTCTTCCACCCTTTCAGATACTGAGTTCCAGACCCCTACCACCTTCTGGGTGAAAAAATTACTCCTCAATCCCCCGCTAATCCTTCCACCAATTACTTTAAATCTATGACCCTTGACTGCTGATATCCCTGATGGAAGTAGGTCCTTCTTATCGAACCCCCCTAGGAGGTCTTGTGGTGCAGTGGGTAGTGTCCTGGCTTCTGTACCAAAAGTTCCAGGTTCAAATCCCACCACAGGACTTGATGACCCCAAGGAAGATGCATTCATAATGCAGCAGGTGGTAAGCACAGGAGGGATTCCTGGTCAGCCAAAGAATGGAAAGAAAGTTGAAGCCTCTAGACTGTAATGTGCATGTATAAAGTGTATGTTGCCACAGCCGCTTGGGATCCCTGAGTGAACTATAATACACCACCACCATCCATTCTATCTAGAACCAAAATTGTATACATCTCAATTCAATCTCTCCTCAGGCTCCTTTGTCCAAAGAAATTATCCACATCACAACAGTGGTGGTACTTCACAAAGTAACCTCATTGGCTGTAAAACACTTTGGGATGTCCTGAGATTGTGAAAGGTGCTATACAAAGGCAGTTCTTTCATTTGCCCTATGCCATTCTTGTGGACAGTACTGTACTCAGTTAACCCTTTATGTGCCAGACCCTTATTCTACAAGTTCCATTGACAAACCTTCAAATCAATACCTTTTTCTGGATATGTAACTGTGTTTAGCAGCTCAGATTTATGGTTAGGATATGTGCCAGTGAGGAAATGGCTTTGGAATTTGAAGACAAAGTGCATAGAATAGACCTTCTTCGTTTTAAAGTAACTTTAAACCTTCATCTGTATCAAGGTGGCCCTTTCACACAGCCTGGGAGAGGTCCAGTGGGGGTCTATCAAAACTATATTGTTGACGCCTCAAGTAACGTAGAACACAGCTTTGTCTGCAATCGATGATTTGCGAATTGTGATATAATGGCAGTTGTTTGTAGTGGTGAAGATACAGACTAGCCATGGATATGCTCATGGTTTCATAGAATGAGGTGATTTTTTGCAGCAATTTTTACACTGTGGGAAATTTCAGAAGGGAAGTATGGAGCTGGCCAGGGAGCAGCGGTGAATACTTACTAAGGCCAGAGACGTTATCTGTCATATCGGCATGGGACAAATACCATTGAAGATTTGACGTATAGGCATTTGGACAGTTCAAAGTGTCTCAGTTTTTATCACACTCGCCTCTGAATCGGAAAGTCGTAGGTTCAAGTCCCACCCCAAAGACTTGAGCACAATTTCTGAGCTGAGATTCCCATTGTCATGCAGAGACAGTGCTGCACTGTCAGAGATGCCATCCTTTGGAAAAACTAAGACCCCACCTGCCCTCCCAGGTGGGTGTAAAAAAATCCCATGGCACTATTCCAAAAAAGACCAGTAGAGATTACCCTGATATCTATCCCTCAACTAACACCTCTAAAACAGATGACCTGTTCATTACTTCACTGCCATTGTGGGAGCTTGCTGTGTACAATTTGGCTGCTGCATTTCCTACATTACAACACAGCTGTATTTCAAAAAGTGCTTCTTTAATGTGAAGAGCTTTGGGAAATGCTTGAGGCTGTGAAAGATGTTGTAGAAGTTATTTCTTTATTAAAACATGGCCGTTGATTGCTGCATCAAGACTAAATGTTATTGATTTTCACAAGTATTAATGATCAAACTCTATCAGTGCAGTTTAACAAACATCCGTGCTGATTGATGAATCTAGATCTTAGTGCATTGAATAAAGTACAAGGTCAGGTTTTATATAAATTTAGGCCCTAATTTAAAAACAGGTTTCTATGGTTCTATTTTGAATTTTTCATGGATATGCCTGATATTTGGCTACATTAAGATATTCTCTCCGATAACGAAATAAAAACAGAAAATGCTGGAAAAACTCAGCAGGTCTGGCAGCATCTGTAGAGAGAGAAACAGAGTTAACGTTCTGAGTCCATATAATTCTTCCTCAAGAAGACTCTTCTTCAAGAAGGATCATACAGACTCGAAACGTTAACTCTGTTTCTCTCTCCACAGATGCTGTCAGACTTGCTGAGTTTTTCCAGAATTTTCTGTTTTTACTTCATATTTCTAGCATCTGCAGTATTTTGCTTTTACTCTCTGATAATGATAATGCACTGTGCCAAATTAATTTTATTGTGACCATTTTTAAAATGTAAAAATATTAGTCATATAAGAAAGAAAGAATTTGCATTTATAAAGTGGCTTAATTCACAACTTCAGGACAACCCAAAGTGCTTTACAGCCAATAAAGTTTTGTACAGTTTTTGAAATGTGGTTATGGTTATAATACAGGAAACGCAGCACCCAATTTGTGCACAGCAAGCTCCCACAAATAGCAATGCAATGGTGATCAGATGCTTTTTTTTGTGATGTTGATTGAGGGATAAGTATTGACCAGGACACCAGGGAGTACTCCCCTGATCTTCTTCGCAATAGTCTCATGGGTTCTTTTGCATCCACCAGAGTGGAAGATGGAGATGAAAGTAAACACTGCGGATGCTAGAAATCTGAAATAAAAACAGAAACTGCTGAAAAAACTCAGCGGGTCTGGCAATACCTGTGGAGAGAGAAACAGGGTTAACTTTTCGAGTCCATGTGACCCTTCTAAAGAGCTAAAGGAAAGAAGAATTGAGGGAAGATGGAGGCTCAGTTTAGGAGTATAAAAACAGGAAGAGGTCATTCAAGCCCTCAAGCCCATTCCGCATTTTAATGTCTCATCCGTTTTGACAGTGCAGTGCTCACACGGCCTAGCCTATGTGCTCGAGACTCTGGAATGGTGGAGGGGAGGTGGTCTCGCACCCACAACTTTCTGTCTCAGAGGCATGATGCCCTATCCACTGAACAACGGATGTAACACAAATTAGCAGCTCAGTCTTCAAAAATAATTGAAAATATTGTGCTAAAATTGCAAACATACATGTTCAGTTTGTGTCGCTGCTCTGAAAACCTCAAGTGGCTTGCACACTGAGGTAAATGAACCACAGGACATGTATGCTAAATTCAATAGCATTAGCCACACTGAAACAAAAACAATCTCCTTAAATAATAACACAACTTCGACAAGCAAATTTCAGACAGCCTAATGCTCACACAATAAAGGAAGAAGCTGAGCAGTAGATCTGTTTATTGCGTAGTCTTCAGTGAAACCGGCACTGCAACAGTTGTGCAAATGGACAGAACTTTGCAGCGTTCACCAACCGACACGTCAATAACAACGCCCTATCATCTACCTGTGTGGCAGTGCAACCACACATGTCCACGAGAGCAGAGAGTCAATTGCAGTCACGAAAGCTGTTACCGGTGAGGCTTGTTGGTAAATCTGAAGAATTTAACTTTTACAGACAGCCACTTCCTGCATTTTCCAAGGTGCTATCAAAACTGAGCACCCGTGTCAATGTTTAAGCAGGACTATTGAACATTTTGTTCGCATCAGTGTAGGTGATTACATAACTTTAAAACAAAAACACAAATAATGAAGTTACGCTAAACATTTACAAATCACTGGTTCAGCCCCAGCTGGAATAATGTGTCCAATTCTGGGAAGGATGTCAGGGTCTTTGAGAGGGTACGGAGGAGATTTCCTGGAATGGGAACAGGAATGAGATTATGTAGAGAGACTGGAGAAGCTGGGAATATTCTCCTTCACACAGAAAATGTTAAGAGGAGATTTAATGGAGATTTTCAAAATCATGATGGGTTTTTGGTAGAATAAATAAGGAGAAACTGTCCAGTGGCAGAAGGGTCAATGACCAGAGGAAACAGATTTAAGGTAACTGGCAAAATAGCCAGTCAGGGAGATGAGAATGTTTTTTACACAGCGAGTTGTTGTGATCTGGAAGGCGCTGCCTGAAAGGGCAGTGGAAGATGATTCAATAGGAACTTTCAAATTGGATACAAACGTGCAAAAGAAACATTTGAAGTGCCCTGGGGAAAGAGAAGAGGAGGACAGGGACCAACTGGATTAGATCTTTCAAAGAAGCAGTATAGTCACAATGGGCTGAATGGTCTGGTACTGTGCTGTAAAACTCATTGTTTTTATGAGCACCACTTTTTTAACCATTAGGGATCCAGATACCTCGATGGTCAATTGAAAATACATGAGTGAAATATTTCCAGGTTAAAAGTTTTCAGGGATACATAGCAGTTCCAAAAGAGTCCAGTAATTCAGAGAGTTTACAAAAACTTGATTTGACGTCGGATTTGTTTTGTCCTTTGAAAGGCTTTTCTGATCTTTGTTTCCAGTTCTGAAGAAGACTGATATAAACACAGCTAGTTGGAAATAAATGAGATAAAGGGGGTAGAGAGGAAAAAGAGGTTCCCCCAGTCCTCTGTGATTCTAGTAGCAGTTGTCTATTCCCCATTGAACTGCTTTCAGTTCAACCTACCAAGGGATTCGTTTCTCACTATTTTCACTTCTGATGATCTCAAACCAAAGTATTGGATTTGGTTCCCTGTGCATTCTACAATTTCTTCTTTCCTGTGATCATTGCACAATTTGAAAGCAAGTGCATATCAGAGGCAGAGAGAAAAAGCAAGGACAGGAAATTCCAATCCAGCAGACTCATCCAAAACTCAATCGCCTGCAATATCCTGCCCTACTTGCAGCAGAGCCTTCCGGACACACATCAGGCTTAGCAGTCATATACATACCCAACGGAACCCCACCAAACGCTCCAGATGATGAACCTGGTCATCTTCACCTCAAAGAACCAACAGGGACACAGTTTACAGAAACAAATTCTAGACAACAGAAGTCTGTCCATAATTAGCCTCAGTATGTAGCAGGACTTTACAGGCATTTTTCTCCGCTAGAGAGAGACATATGGCTGTAGCTTGAGCGCACCACTCCACATCAAGCATGGCTGACCAAGAATCTCTCCCATTTTTACTGCCTGCCATGGACATATTGGAATAATTAACAGTTTGATAATCAAAGAAGAAGCACTGACTTGAAAACGACTGCTGCGGCATGAGTTAGTTTATTTATAGATGCCAGGTGGTCTTGGCTTGATGCCTAAAGGAACTGAACATCTGTTACTGAACTAGTAAAGGAAAGTTAGTAGGACGTTGAAGAAGAAATTAGTGAGCAGGTTGTAAAGGCCAAGTTAACCAGGATACTCTTGATTGCTCAACCATCTGGTCCCCAATTGGTTGGATATAAGATCACCAGCTCTGGTTGGGCATATTCCTGGAGGTTTATCAGATGACTTCCACCTCCAATTGATTCTAATCAAACAGCTTATCAGCCCATTTCCAAAAATGTTTATATCCAAGGAGCAAAATTGTCCAAAGAAAGTGAAAAGATAGTCATTTGGTAGTACAGAACTTGAGGATTGTTGAATGAAGACGTTTTGTCAAAGCTTTTTGCCTTGCACTCATCAGGACAATCGCAAGAATACCAATGTCAGGGGAAGCAGCAACTTTATACTGTGTGAGAAGAGAGTGCTGATTAGTAGGTTGGACTCAGATTGGAAGAGGCATTGCCATGGAGAATGCACCAGTTAATGCTGACTGACAGTTAACTACCATTGTTTGAAATTTTAAATCAGGCAGCTTGACCCTGATTGGCCAAGGCATTGCCCTGAGGAATGAACCAGCAAATGGCTATGACTTATTTTGTTTAGCTGAAATAAGCACAATGTGTGTACACATTCTTTCTGCCTTTAAGGAACAGGGGCCCTGTGTATCAATATATGTAGCTCCCATTACATGCAAATGTGCCACAATGTGAGCCCAACTGCCAATCTTAAATTGGTTGTCAGCGTAATTTTTAGCACACTGAGAATCACTTAGCAAATATTGTCTAATCGCAGAATCACATCTAATGTGGAAGACTATATTTTGAGTTTTGCAAGCACAGGCTGGTTGGGTTCAGTCTATACCTTGATTGTTGTGAACAGCAGAAGGGACATGCTGTTGGATTCAATCAACCAGTCTTTGGGATGTACAGCCTACATAACCAGCATCACACTGGCACTGAAATTTATATACCACATTAGTAATTTTTGTGATTTGCAGAACATCCTTTTGGCTTGACAGCAGCTTCCTGTTAGTGGCGAATACCACTCGTGTTGCTGCTACATAGTAGCAGTGTGAAACAGCTAGCTTCACCTGTTGCTCAAATTTCTGAGATACCTTGCCCTTTGTGACAAATGTATCATAATTTTCATAATTTTTTTCTTATTTATTGTGAGGTAGCTTTATGGGGTAAGTATAGTTGGGTCTGTCTGTGTGATATAATTACATTTGGAGTCAAGCAGGCTGCCAACTTTAAATCATCAAAAGAAGCTAGGTGTAGAAATGTATTTGACATGCTAATGAATAAAAATGGATGCTGGCTTTACATATAAGATGTAAAGGGAAATTGTATTTTTAGATAAATGAAGGGATCGTTGGATTTCAAAGGAATGTTAGTCTGTTTGCAATGAGCCAGATAAGCAAGGCTAAGGAGTGTGTTTATTTTTCCCAAAAATTACTGACAATATTGGCAAGATGAAAGTTTTAATATTATGAGAAGGATACCTAAGGCTGTCACTTTCAGCCCTGAAATGTGCCCATTCTACCTCAGATTACCCTGGAAGGGCAAGGTATCTCAAAAATTTGAGCAACAGGTGAAGCTAGCTGTTTCATGCTACTATCATGCAGTAGCAACATGAGTGATATTCACCACTAACAGGATGCTGCCATCAAGCCAAAAAGATGTTCTGCCTATCACACAAATGATGTGGTGTGTGAATTTCAGTGTCAGTGTGAAGCTGAGGATGTAGACCGTATGTCCCAAAGACTGGTGGAATGGATCAAACAGCATGTCCCTTCCATTCCTCCCATTGCTGTTTGCATTTGGACAAGGTGTATATAGACTGTACCCAACCAGCCCGTGCTTGCAAAACTCAAAACATCGTTCCCAACATTAGATGTGATTCCACGATTGGACATTTGCTATATAATCCTCAGTGTGCTAGAAAGTTACGCTGACAACCAATTTAAGACTGTCAGTCGGACTTGCAGAGTAGCACATTTATGTGTATCGGAAGCTACATATATGAATTGTCATGAAGGTATTAATGTATATAATATTTTGGGAAATATTTTTCTTTTAAAATAGAGGTTTATTCTGCGAGTGTGTCTTAATTGGATTAAAGCCAGCTAGTCTGGGTGTTTTGATATGTATTAGTTTTGATATGTAAGAGAGATAGCGTGCATTTGCATTTTTTGAATAGAGCATTCAAGAAGTGGGGTGGAAACTGATGCCTTTCTAGCAGATACCAAGCAACATATTTATATTACTAATAAAATTGGTACTTTGAAAGGGGTTTCATTATTAAGAGGCGGAGTTCAAAGAGGTTGTTGATACAATGAGAATTTGAATTCCATCAGTGGTGGTAGGTATAACTTCAGTAGTTTTTGGGTGTGCAGGGAGAGGCAGTGTGAGATCAAAAGGCAGCTGCAAGCCTCCAACTGGCTCCATAGTGAAAGAACCTCATGTTGAATTTGTAAGGTGAAGATGCTTTGCCTGGTGTCTGGTTAAGTCTATGGGTTGCTGTTTCCTTAATGGAGATCAGTTTGGGAATTTGTTATAAGTTATGATAGTAGTAATTTGTAGCCGTGTGTATATTTCTTAACCTGTGTAACTTAATAAAATGTTTCAATTATTTTAATGTAAAACCTCAAGAACTGATGGTCTGATTCCTGAATGTAGAGTCGCACCTCAAACATAACACTTAAAATGATAGGTTATGACAGTTGTTTAAAATTTCCCTCTGAGAATTTTAAATAACTCAGCTTTAACAACTGCATCGGTCATAACAGAATGCACAGGGTCCTATTTTTTGCAGACAGAATGAACATGTTCACGCATTGCAAAACAAAAATAAAAATACCAGGAAAAACTCAGCAGGTCTGGCAGCATCTGCGGAGAGGAACACAGTTAACGTTTCGAGTCCGTAATGACTCTTCAAAAGAACGGACATATGGACTCGAAACGTTAACTGTGTTCCTCTCCGCAGATGCTGCCAGACCTGCTGAGTTTTTCCTGGTATTTTTATTTTTGTTTTGGATTTCCAGCATCTGCAGTTTTTTGCTTTTATCTTATGTACACGCATTGCCCATTTCAGCAAAAGAAATAAGTGATAGGCATTTGCTGGTTCATTCCTCAGGGCAATGTCTTGACCAATCAGAGTCAAGCTGCCCAGTTTAAAATTTCAAATAATGTTTGGCAGTTACCTGTCAGTCAGCATTAACTGGTGCATTCTCCATGACAATGTCTCTACCAATCAGTGTCCACTTGCCAACCAATCAGCACTCTCATCTCATACAGTATAAAGATGGTGCTTCCCCTGACATTGGTGTTCTTGTGATTGCCCTGATGAGTGCAAGATGAAAATCTTCGAGAAAACATCTTTCCTCAGCAACAAAATAAAAAGAAACGCATATTTTTTTAATGCCCCAATGATTTTGCTCACAGCAGTGTCCTTGAGATTAATTTTTAACTCCTGGAGACTTCGGGGCAACCCTGGACATTCAGGGTGTGATTTATTTATTTTGCATATGTGTAGTCACAGAGCCAATCAACAGCCTTGTCAGGACGTGGATGGAGTTCTTTAAGTCCGCCTTCAAGTTTAGTCAACGGACACACCTCGAGTGCAAGTCATTGTTTGGACTGCACCACTGCTGCAGCCTGGATGGTCCTGAGACCCCACTGATGTTTCATGTCTGTACAAAGACCTTGGCAAGTCCAGAGGCAGCTTAAAAGGGCCCCCTGTTGCCATGGGAGTCAAAGCCAGGTGGACGAGCAGTGGGGTCTGCAACGAGAGAGTGCTTTCTGGAGGATGTTTTCTCCTGCCAACTTGTAGCATGATGAACTTGTGCCATCAAACGCCGGCCCCTGCAAGGTTTCCGCAAGAGCTTAGCAAGTTTATCCAGTGAGTACTTGCAACCATATGAATGATATTTCCCCGAGCTATGGTGGGATGCTGTAAGGGTGTCCCAACTGGCTGCATTGCCCCCCCATTTGGAGCAGGGAAAATTAAACAATGTTTGGAACTTTCACAGAATCACACAGTGCAGAAGAGGCCCTTCGGCCCATCGAGTCTGCACCGACAAGGTTTGGTGCAGACTTGCAACTTTGGTGCAAGGGTGTGTGTACAGCAACAAGGGAATTTACCTTTTGCGCCCTCATGTCGTCCAATAGCCCCTGATGCCAATGACCACACCTTATTGATGCCAACTTGGAGAGAGGAAGGAACCTGTATTTTTTTTTTAGCTCCTTTAACAATCTCAGGTCATCCCAAAGCATTTTACAAACAATAACGTACTTCTTGAAGTGTAGTTGCTGTTGTTATGTAGGAAACAGTATAGCCAGTTTACGCACAGCAAGCTCCCAAAAGCTGCAACGTGGTAATGACCGGATGATCTGTTTTAGTGATCTAGTGAGTTGAGGGATAAATACTGGAACTGGGGAGAACTCCCCTGCTCTTCTTAGAAAGAATGTCATGGGGAGTTTTATGACCATCTCAGAGGGCAGATGGGGCCTCGCTTTGATATCTTATCTGAAAGACGGCACCTCCAACAGTGCAGTACTCCCTCAGTACTACACTCAGGGTGTCAGCCTAGGTTTTTTGCACAGGTCTTTGGAATGGGGTCTGGGCCCACGACTCAGTGGCTCATTAATTCACCTTGTAAATTGTGTAATTTTTCTCCCTGTAACCTACCTCTGTCTACGTGAGTTGATTGTGGAACATTTGGAACCTGCTAACCAGTCTTGCTTGCAGCTTTTGTTAAAAAAAGTCCAAAACGTTTGCAAAGGAAATAAATCTCAACTGAAGTTCCTGCTGCCATTTCCCATCAGGAAAACTCATAAGTTTTCTTGTAGGCCTCGTGATTAGACAGATAAACTGTGGTTTGTGGCTGGAGCCACAGTCACCAAACAAGTTGTTTGAAGTTATTGTACACAACGTTTCCACCAAACACTTTATATCTCAATCATACTGTGACCTGGGAATTCAATCTACACTGAGAACCAAGTGAGTCAAGTGAAAGATTGTTTTGTGTTTATCCAGTCCGTCAAGCAGCAAAGTGGAGTTTCAGCTGTGATGTGTGGAGGGAGACATATCCAGGCAGTCAGGCACCAATAGGAACAGGAGGAGGCCATTTAGCCCCTCGAGCCTGTTCCATCAATTCATTAGGTCATGGCTGATCTGCACCTCAACTCCCTTCTCCCTCCTTCGATCCGTATCATCCGATACCCTTACCCATCAAAAACCCATCAATCTTACTGCTGAAAGTTCCAAGTGTATCCGCAGCTTTTTGGGTTTTGTAACTTTAAAACTTGGGTTTTAATCGCAACAATGCATTTTCTTCCTGCTAAAGGGCACCATGTGATGCAGGAAATCTTCACCTTCCGCCGATGACACCCAAGAGCCTTTACTATTCATGCTGCTGCTGCTGCCATCCATTGTAAGTGTGACAACAGTGAGTTTTGGTACAGGTATTGTGTTTACGTTAAGATTCGAGCAACTGATCTGGTGTGTCTCAGATGGAACATAGGGGATGGAAACAGACTAACCCAAGGGATCCATCTCAACCTCCATCAACAGAACTAACCCAAGGAATGCATCTCTTGGTATTTTTCTAGGAATTTAGAGCAGGTGTGTTGGAGAACTCTTACAAAAAAAAATCATTCCCATAAAAATTCACCCCCAACAGGTGATGTGTCAAGTCTGCAGCATGTGGGAGCTCCTGGATAACATGGTGATCCAGGACAAACTCGTCTACAGTGAGTGTTTGCGGCTTGAGGAACTTCGACTCAGAGTCATTGTGCTGGAGGCTGAGCTGCTGACACTGCGATGCATCAGGGAGGGGGAAAGTTATCTGGGTGCTTTGTACTAGGAAGCAGTCACACTGATTTGGTCAGTGGCCAGGGACAGGAGGGTGTGACTGCGAGTGAGGCAGGTAAGGGGACCCAGACAGCAGGAGTGTCAGCCTCTGCAATTGTCCAACAGGTTTGAGGTTCTCTCAGCTTGTCTGGATGGGAGTGGGGGCTGCAGGGTGGATGAGCAAACTGACCATGGCACCATGGTACAGGAAGCCATTCAAATGGGGGGATCTAAAAGGAATATAGTGGTAGTAGGGGACTGTATAGTAAGGGGGATTGACACTGTTCTCTGTAGAGTCCAGATGGCTATGTTGCCTGCCCGACACCAGGGTTCGGGACATTTACTCAGGCTGGAGAAGAACTTGCAGTGGGAGGGGGAGGACCCAGCGGTGGTGGTCCATGTAGGTACCAACAACATAAGCATGATGAGAAAGGAGGCTCTTCAAAATCAGTATGATGAGCGAGGCACCAAATTAAGAAGCAGAACTTCAAAGGTAATAACATCTGGATTATTACTTGAGCCATGTGCAAATTGGCATAGGACAAATAAGATTAGAGAGATGAATGCATGGCTCAAAGACTGGTGTGTGGGAGAAGTGGGTTCCAGTTTGTGGGCACTGGGGAAAGTGGGATTGCGTACCATTGGGTTGGTCAACACCTGCATAGTGCTGGGGCTGGTATCCTCACGAGCTGCTTAACTGGGGAAGTAGAGAGGGTTTTAAACTAAAAAGTGAGGACAAGGGATCAAATTTGGGAAGATGTGGTAAATCAAAGATAGAGACAAGGCAAGAGAGACTGGTATTAATATGGGAAATGATAAGCAGCCCATGTCAGAAAGGGACAGAGAGTACAAATCTAAGATTAAATCAGCAGATAAGACTAGACGCTACAAAAATAATAAAAGGAAAAAACTAAAGGCTCTGTATCTAAATACACATAGCATTTGAAACAAAACAGATGAATTGATTGCACAAATAGAAATAAGTATGATCTGATAGCCATTACAAAGATATAGCTTTAGGATGACACAGATTGGAACCTGAATATTGAAGGGTATATTACATTTAGAAAGGACAGAAAGTTAGGAGAAGGTGGAGGGCTGGCTCTGTTAATTAATGATGGTATTAGCACATTAGAGAGGAATGACCTAAATTCAGGAATCCAGGATGTAGAAGTGGCTTGGGTTGAGATGAGAAATGATTAGGGCAAGAAATGACTTGTGGGAGTGGTGTACAGGCCCCCTAATTGTAACTACATGGTAGGTCAGACTATAAAGCAGAGATTACGGGAGCTTGCTAGAAAGGTACAGTAATAATCATGGGGGATTTTAATTTATATATAGACAGGGAAAAATCAGAAGGGGGCAAGGTAGCGTAAATGAGGAGTTCATAGAATGTTTTCGAGATAGTTTCTTAGAACAGCACATTCTGGAGCCAACCAGAGATCAGACTATACTAGACCTGGTATTGTGCAATGAGATGGGATTAATTGATAACCTCCTAGTGAAGGCACCTCTAGGTAGCAGTGATCATAATATAATCGCATTTTATGTTCGTTTTGAGGAAGAAACAAGTATGTCCAAGACTTTTAAACTTAAATAAGGACAATTATGAGGGCATGAAAGCAGAGCTAGCTAAAGTGAACTGGCAAATGAGGTCAATAGAAGTTCAGTGACAGACATTTAAAGGGATATTTCAGAATACACAGAATATATATACATTCCAATGAGAAAGAAAAATTCCAAGGGGAGGGCCCACCATCTGTGATTAATTAAAAAAGTTAAAGACAATATCAAACTTAAAGAAAAAGCATATAATTACTCAAAGATGGGTGGCAGATCAGATGGTTGGAAAGAATGTAAAGAACAGCAAAGAATGACAAAAAGATTAATAAGGGGGGAAAAATTAGAGCATGAAAGAAAGCTAACTAGTAATATAAAGCCGGACAATAAGAGTTTCAATAGATATTTCAATAAGAAAAGAGTTAACAAAAGTGGGCATTGGTCCTATAGAGAGTGCACCTGGGGAACTGATAATGGAAAGTAGGGAGATTGCGGATGAATTAAACAGGTATTATCTTCACTATAGAGAGCACAAATTACACCCCGGAAATAGCTGTAAGTCAGGAAATGGAAGGGAGGGATGAACTCGGGAAAATTACAGCCACCTGGGAAGTGGTATTGAGAAAATTGTTGGGGCTGTAGGCTGACAAATCCCCAGGCTCGGATGGACTTCACCCTAAGGTCTTGAAAGAAGTGGCTAGTGAGATAGTTGATGCAATGGTTTTAATTTTCCAAAATTCCCTAGATTTGGGGAAGGTTCCATTAGATTGGAAAACAGCAAATGTGACTCATTTATTCAAACAGGAAGGAAGACAGGAAGTAGGAAACTATAGGCCAGTTAGCCTAACATCTGTCATAGAGAAAACATTAGAAGCTAATATTAAAGATATTGTAGCAGGGCAATTAGAAAAAATTAGGGCAATTAGAAAAAATTAGGGCAATCAGGCAGAGTCAACATGGTTTTGTAAAAGGGAAATCACATTTAATCGATTTATTGGAGTTCTTTGAAGGAGTCACATGTGCTGTGGATAAAGGTGGATGTACTGTACTTAGATTTCCAGAAGGAATTTGATAAAGTGCCACATCAAAGGTTATTGCAGAAAATAAAAGCTCATGGTGTAGGGGGTAACATATTAGCATGGATAGAAGATTGGCTAGCTAACAGGAAGCACAGAGTTGGCATAAATGGATCTTTTTCTGGTTGTCGAGATGTGAAGAGTGGTGTGTCACAGGGATCAGCGCTGGGACCTCAACTTTTTACAATTTATATAAATGACTTGGATGAAGGGACCGAAAGTAAATTTGCTGATGACACAAAGATGGATAGGAAAGTAAATTGTGAAGAGGACCTAAGGAGGCTACAAAGTGACATAAATAGTTTAAGTGAATGGGTAAAGATCTGGCAAATGGAGTATAATGTGATCAAATGTGAAATTGTTCATTTGGCAGGAAGAATAAACATAAGCATATTGTTTAAATGATGAGAGATTGTGGAGCTCTGAGATTCAAAGGGACTTGCGTGTCCTAGTGCATGAATCACAAAAGGTTAGTATGCAGGTGCAGCAAGTATTAGGAAAGCTACTAGAATGTTATCATTTATTGTGAGGGGAATTGATTACAAAAGTTGAGAGATTATGCTTCAGTTGTACAGGGCATTGTTGAGACCACATCTGGAGGATTGTGTACAGTACTGATCTCCTTATTTAAATAAAGATGTAAATGCATTAGAAGCAGTTCAGAGAAGGTTTGCTAGACTAATACCAGGAATGGGCAGGTTGTCTTATGAGGAGAGGTTGGACAGGTTAGACTTGTATCCACTGTAGTTTAGAAGAGTAATAGGCGACTTGATTGAAACCTTTAAGATTCTGAGGTGTCTTGACAGGGTGGATGTGGAGAGGATGTTTCCACTTGTGGGAGAATCTAGAACTAGGGGTCACTGTTTAAAAATAAGGTGTTGCTCATTTAGGACAGAGACGAAGAGAAATTTTTTCTCTCTCAGAGTGTTGTGAGTCTTTGGAACTCCCTTCCTCAAAAGGTGGTGGAAGCAGAGTCTTTGAATACTTTTAAGACAGAGGTGGATATATTCTTGATTAACAAGGGGGTGAAAGGTTATCGGGGATAAGCAGGAATGTGGGGTTGAGGTTAAAATCAGATCAGCCATGGTCTTATTACAAGGCGGAGCAGGCTGGAAGGGCTGAGTGGCCTATTCCTGTTCCTAATTCATATGTTTGTATGTTCGCATGTAACATACCATCGATTGTTGGACAGGAATTGTAACTGTGAAGATTTGCTCTGATTAGGAAGCAGATTGTAAATTATCAAAAGCAGATAAGATACCAGGTGATATATACATGATCAATGTAATCACCTGGATTAGGTTTCATCACCTAATGGGGTTGGAGAGGCATTTATCAAGTTTTATTTTCCATAATTTTTTTTGCTGGTGGAGAGATGTTGTGAAGTTAAAGGAAAGAAGAAACTTGCATTTAAATAGCATCTTTTACACCCCTAGGACGTCCCAAAGTGCTTTACAGCCCATGACATACCTTTGAAATTTAGTCACTGTTGTAATGAAAACGTAGTGAAAATTTGCATTTAGCAATATCCCCCAATTAGCAACACTGGAGTTGGAGTTTCATGAGAAGAGTTTTAAGAGTTAATTTAATTTAAGGGTTAATTTCGATCTACTCTCTAGTCTTTCTTTAGCTAAGCAATTAACTAAAAGGTGATCTTTGGATTGGGAGAAGGTGACTTTTAGTCCAGCATTGAAACAGGGCTCATTCAGGCTCTGCTTGCAGCTACTGACTTAAACAGGTTTACAGAAGCTAGATTCAAGGAGTATAAAAACAGGCCATCCCCAGTGCTACCTTGTCTGCACAGGGGGCTGTCTTAGACTGCACTGGAGTACTTCAGTTGGAGTTTGGTGAGTGAGGGAGTTCACTGAAGAATGAAGGTATTCTTTTTGTTTTCTACATTTCCTCAGAAAGAAGAGCAGCGGTCTTGGTAAGTAGGACTTGGTGAGTATTTCTACTGTCCTTAATATCATTACTAGAGGAAGTAAAAGTAAAGGGAGTAATTTAAGGGCAAGTCATGGGAGGGCAGCTCGGTCACGTGGAATGCTCTTCTTGTGCAATGTGGGAAGTCAGGGACACTTCCAGTGTCCATGGTGACCACATGTGCAGGAAGTGCCTCCATCTGCAGCCACTTAAAATCCGAGTTTCGGATCTGGAGCAGCAACTGGAGTCACTGTGGAGTGTCCACAGGTCTGAAGTCTTCATGGATAGCACATAGAGTGTGGTGATCACACCACACGTAAAGAGAGCAGAGACAGAAAGGGAATGGGTGACCACCAGACAGAGTAACGGCACTATCCAGATTTTCTGTTCTGGATACTGCTGGGGGAGGTGGTTTCTCAGGGGAATGCAGCGAATGCCAAGTCCCTGGCACCACGAGTGGCTCAGCTGCACAGTGGTGGGGGTGGTGGGAGGCTAGAAAAAAGAGTGGGAGAGCAATAGTGATAGGGGTTTCTATCGTAAGGGGAACAGAGACATTTCTGCGGCCTTAGACATGACACCAGGATGGTATGTTGCTTCCTGGGTGCCATGGTTAACGATGTCACTGAGCAACTGCAGGACATTCTGAAGGAGGAAGGTGAACAGCCAGAGGTCATGGTCCATATTGGCACCAATGATATAGGTAAAATGAGGGATCAGGTCCTGCGAGCAGAATATGGGAACTAGTAAATAAATTAAAAAGCAGGACCTCAAAGGTAGTAATCTCAGGATTACTCCCAGTGCCATGTGCTAGCAAGACCAGGAATAGGGGAATGGACCAGATGAATGAGTGGCTGGGGAGATGGTGTAGGAGGGAGGTATTTAGATTCCTGAGGCATTGGAACTGATTCTGGGGAAGATGGGACCTGTACAAGCTGGATAGGTTGCACCCCAGCAGCACTGGGATCAATATCCTCACAGGGGTATTTGCTAGTACTGTGGGGGGGGGGGGAGGGGGGGTGGTTTAAACTGGAGTGGCAGCGGATGGGAACCTGAATGGGGAGATACAAGAGAGGGAAACAAAGATGGAAATAAAAGACAGAAATGGGAAGGCAGAGGAAACAGAGTCTAGCAACAAATAGGGTCATTGTACAAAATGTGTAAAAATACAAGTCTAAAGGCACTGTAGCTGAATGTATAGAGCAGTTGCAATAAGGTAGATGAATTAGCAGTGCAAATAGATGTAAACGGCTATGATATGATTGCGATTACAGAGACTTGGCTGCAGGGTGACCAAGGCTGGACTCTAATTATCCAAGGGTACTCAATATTTAGGAAGGGCAGGCAAAAAGGAAAAGGAGTTGGCGTGGCATTGTTAGTTAAGGATGAAATCAGTGCAATAATGAGAAAAGATATTGTAGAATCAGTCTGGGTGAAGCTAAGAAGCAACAAAGGGTGGAAAACATGAGTGGGAGTTGTCTATAGGTCTCCAAGCAGTAGTGGTAAGGTAGGGGATGGTATTAAACAGGAAATTAGAGATGCATGTAACAAGGGTGCTACAGTAATCATGGGTAACTTTAATCTACATAGAGACTGGGCAAATCAAATTAGCAATAATACTGGGGTGGATGAATTCCTGAAGTGTGTAGGAGATGGTTTTTTAGACCAGTACTTTGAGGAACCAGTTAGGGAACAGACTATTCTGGATTTGGTTTTGTGCAATGAGAAAGGTTTAATTAGTAATCATGTTGTATGGGGTCCTTCAGGGAACAGTAACCATTACATGATAGAATTTTTCCTTAGGTTGGAAAGTGAAATAATCCAATCTGAAACTAGGGTCCTAAATCTAAACAAAGGAATGAGAAAACTAAAGAAAGGTATGTGGCGCTAGTTGGCTAAGATAGATTGGGGAACTTCATTAAAAGGCGGATAGGCAATGACTAATATTTAAGGACCGAATGTATGCATTGCAATAGTTATATATTTCTTCCTGGCTCTGAAAAAGAGTTATACAGACTTGAAACATTAACTCTGTTTCTCTCTCCACAGATGCTGTCAGACCTGCTGAGCTGTGTTGGGCATTTTCCATTTTTATTTCAGATTTCCAGCATCCGCAGTATTTTGCTTTTATTGTATTGTAATATTTCCAAATATTTCCCACAAAACTATGTGGGAATGTGAGTGGTGAGGAGGATGTTAAGAGGCTTCAAGGTGATTTAGATAAGTTGAGTGAGTGGGCAAATACATGGGAGATACAGTATAAGTGTGAAGTTATCCACTTTGGCAGGAAAAACAGAATGGCAGAGTATTATTTAAATGGTGATAGATTGGGAAATATTGATGTTCAAAGGGACCTGGGTGTCCTTGTACACCGATCACTGAAAGCAAGCATGCAGGTGCAGCAAGCAGTTAAGAAGGCAAATGGTATGTTGACCTTCATGCAACAGGACTTGAGTACAGGAGCAAGGATGTCTTACTGCAACTGTACAGAGCATTGGTGAGACCACACCTGGAGTATTGTGTGCAGTTTTGGTCTCCTTACCTTAGAAAGGATGTGGAGGGAGTGCAGAGAACCAGACTGATTCCTCGTATGGCAGGATTGTTGTATGAGGAGAGATTGAGTTGACTAGGCCTGTGTTCACTGGAATTTAGAAGAATGAGGGGGGGATCTCATTGAAACATATAAAATTCTGACAGGGATGGGCAGACTGGATGCTGGGATGATGTTTACTCTGGCTGGGGGTTCTAGAACAAGGTGTCACAATCTTAGGATACAGGGTAGGTCATTTAGGACTGAGATGAGGAGAACCTTCTTCACTCAGAGGGTGGTAAACCTGTGGAATTCTGTACCACAGAAGGCTGTGGTGGCCAAGTCATATTTAAGGAAATAGATAGATTTCTAGACTATAAAGGCATCAAGGGGCATGGGGAGAAAGCAGGAATATAGCTTGGAGATAGAGGATCAGCCATGATCATATTGATTGGCAGAGCAGGCTCGAAGGGCAGTATGACCTACTCCTGCTTCTATTTTCTCTGGGCAGAATTTAGCCCTCGATGGGCGTGCCCGACAGGAAGAGCTATGCAGGGGGGTGGGGGTGGGGGGGGGGTCGGGGAGAGAAGGGATTCCCCATCTGTCAAAGTGCACTCTTTCACGCATGCGCACACTGCTCCCTGAGACCAAATGCTGTCTCAGGGAGATTACCGACGGGCAAAAAAACACCAAAAATAGAAAAATATTAAAATTATTAACATGTCCCCCTCCTGTGACAATGTCACATGAGCTGGGACATGTTAATAAGAAACACATTAACTTCATGAAACTTTTTAAAAACGGACATGAAACTTCATCCCACCGGTGGGAAGCTCCTGGCCTGCCCACCAGCCTTAAGCTTGGACGGGCAGGTCTTTAACAATCTTAATGAGCCTGTCAATGGCCTTAATTGGCCATTCACAGGTTGGCGGGTGGACAGCTGATTCCACTGTCAACCCGCCTTCCTGAAAATTTAAAGGGAGCGGGATGATGTAGGGGATTCCTCCCGATGTCATCCCTCGTCATTTTCCTATCAGTGAGCGGGTCCTGCCCCCAAATCGCCGACGGGAAAATCCTGGCCTATGTTTCTATGACAATGACCAGACGGTCTGTTTTTTGGTAATGTTGACTGAGAGATAATTATTGACCAGGACACTGGGGAGAACTCCTTTGCTGAATTTTGACATAGTGGCCTTGGGATCTTTTACATCCACCTGAGGGGGCAGACGGAGCCTCAGTTTAACATCTAGTTCATTCCATTTAACACAATGTAAATTCTTTTAATATTAATCCATTTAATATTAATCATTAAAAATATTTGTTTTAAATGCATGTGTTAAATAATTATTGTGTAAGAAGTCCAAGTTTAGCACAGGCAAATGAAAATCATTCTTCTAAACTTTACATTTTACAAAAATCGAAAGCACATGTTCAGAAGTCCCCATGTATATTCATTGCCTAATTTAGTTAAAAAAACATAAAATATACAAATAGCTTCCGACATAGGTCATTATTTTTGTGAAAGCAGTGTTCTATGCTCTGAAAATTAGTCTCTTTCTTGTGTCAAGTATCTGAAACCAGTGTAGTAAAAAAATGTCATTTTCTGGCTCAGTGTTAGAATTGGTAGAAGTGAAGGTAAGGCAACAATTGCACTCTTTCCTGCTCATTGACAGTAGGCCCATTGACAGGAAGGTATGGAGAGATGTCCGTTATAAATCCCGAACATCACGGAAGGTAGCACATGGAATGGAACACCTGAAAAAATAGTTAGGATCCTCAGACCCAGCAGGGCTAAAAACAATTGTAGCAAAAGGCTGTCCTTGTCCAATGGTGCCATCTCTTTTTTAAATAAAGAAATATTGTTTAATTTTTAATAAATATGGCAGCGTATTCCGTATCTTCTTCGTTTGGGATAGTGATTGATGACTTTCTGCATAACATGGATGTGTTCAATGAAGCATAAATAATTGTATTGTTTGGAGCTGTTTTGGAGAAGCAAGTCTCATTTCCGTGATTTCCAGGAGAATTGCAATTATTAACAGTTAATGAATTTGGAATTGCAGAGCCAGTATCTTCAGAACATTCATTCGTGTTTTCATAGATTGTAGATTTGTCATTAATTTCAGTCATAGCCTTAAAAATGAGAAGAAAGAAGCAATTAGTTTTTACACAGACATATATATATATATATATATATGTATATATAAATATCCCATTCCTATATTACAGAGGGCTATTTATTATGTAAAATGTAGAAACCAGAGGGAAGTAATGTTGCAATACTGGGAACAGGAACTGCTTGCTTAACTTTTGTCACTCCCCAAAAACTCCAGTTGCAGCACGTTGCTGAGATAGTTTAAATTTCCAACCCCAGAACTCAGCAGCGCTGGATATATTCTGAATCGATGTGTGCGCTCCTACTGCACAAGTGTGAAAATCAAACTTCCGTTGCAACCATTGGATATTTCATGTGTCAATTATAGCGAGTTGTACTATATGTTGATGAGCATCGTGGTATCTGTCTGTAAGAAAGAAAGCGCAGACTGGCAGGAATAGTGGGAGACTGGTGCTCTCCAGTCGTTCAGTGTGTCAGGATCTTGATTGACAAGGGAGTCAATGGGTATAGTCGGGCACTAGACAGGAAAATGGAGTTGAGACCGCCATCAGACCAGCCATGATCTTATCATTTGCGGAGCAGGCTCAATGGGCAGTATAGCCTCCTCCTGCTCCTAATTCGTATGTTCGTATACATGTAAGATCCTGAGGGGACTTGACCGGGTGGATGTGGAGAAGATGTTTCCTCTTGTGGGAGGATCTAGAACTAGGGGGTCACTGTTGAAAAATAAGGGGTTGTCCATTTAAGACAGAGATGAGGAAAAATGTTTTTCTCTCAGAAGCTGGTGAGTCTTTGGAACTCTTCCTCAGAGACTTTGAATATTTTTAAGGCAGGAGTAGGTAGGTTCTTGATAAGCAAGGGGGTGAAAGGTTATCGGGGATAAGCAGGAATGTGGGGTTGAGGTTAAAATCAGATCAGCCATGATCTTATTGAACAGAGGAGCAGGTTAGAGGGATTGAGTGGCTGACTGCTGCTCCTAATTCATATCTTCGCATACTAATGAGACACAGCGCTGAATGAGAACTGTTAACTTGAATAATAAATAATTGGTTTCAAACAAGCTGAGTAATAAGATTTGCTGCATTAATGATAACCTTACGTGCTAAAAGCAGATTGTATAATATAAATCTCAGTTGTCCCGAATGTTTCAGAACGTTTGTGGAATTGTTCAATTGAAAACCCTGGCGGAATTTTCCGGTCCCATTGCCATAGTCGAGGGGCCAGAAAATGCAGTGAGCTGTTTAAATGTCCATTCGCTTCACCGGGACCGGACAATCCTGCCGGCAGGAGGGGCCAGAATATCCCAGTCCATCTTTCTTTCTTTCAGACAGAAACAAACATAGGAGTAGGAGGAGGCCATTAGGCCCCTCAATCTTGTTCTACCATTCAGTTAGATCACGGCTGATTGGTATTTTAACTCCATCAACCCACCTTGTTTTCTTTCATGGGATGTGGGTGCTACTGGTAAGGCCAACATTTGTTACCCATTCCTAAATGCCCTTGAACTGAGTGGCTTGCTACGGCCATTTCAGAGGGCAGTTAAGAGTCAACCACTTTACTGTCGATCTGGAGTCACATGTAGGCCAGACCAGATAAGGATGGCAGATTTCCTTCCCTAGTTTCACGTTCACCATTTCCGAGACTAGTTTATATTCCAGATTTATTAATTGAATTTAAATTCCACCAGCTGCCATGTTGGGATTTGAACCCATGTCCCCAAAGCATTAACCTGAGCTGCTGGATTACTAGGCCAGTGACATTACCACCATGCCACTGTCTCCCCAAAACCCTTCATCCCCTTACCCGACGAAAATCTACCAATTGCAGTTTTGAAACTTTCCATTGAGCGCGACAACCCCCACCCCCCCCCCCCCCCCCCCCCCCCCCCAACCAGCCTCAACGGTTTTTTGGGGGTGACAGAGTTCCAGATTTCCACTTCTCTTCATGTGGAGATGGTAAGGAATATGGAGTGGTGAGATACTTTTCCCCAGGAGCAGGTACGTGGAGCACTGTGCGTGATTATCTCGAGCACCTCTGCTAAAACCTTCAACAAGGCAAAAGCCTGTGAAGCTTCTGGTGAAGGAAACCCAGCAAAATTCTAAACTAACATCATGAAACATTTCATTCCACGTAACCAGGAGCCATTTGCAGAAGAGATTCTTAATTTCAGCAAAAAGAAATGCACCCAGTAACAGGCTGCTAATGACTTGTGTCCATTCTCAACCTTATAACCTGCCATCCTTTTTTTGGTGTACATATACTTGTACATAGCCCTGCATTTGTATATCACCTTTTACCATGGCAGGATAGACTAAAGTGATTTATTGCTGTGATTTTCTTCAAATGTTGTACTGACAAACATGTAAAAATCTATTTTGTGCATAGCAAGATCCCATAAATAGCAATGTGATAATGACCAGATAATCTGTTTTTATTGATATTGGTTGCCTTTTAAAAGTATTAGCCAGACTGTTGTCTATTGGCCATTTGACAGCCTAACCCCTGGTTTTACTAAGAATCTGCTGACTGTTCCAGATGTGGCATTTGGTGAAATGACCCTGAGTGGGATGCTTGGAGTTTAGAGTTTGATGGTGAAGAGGTAGCAGCAGAGACTCTGAATGGGACATGAACCCACAACCTTCTAAGTGAGAAGCAAGAGTACCACCCACTGAGCCATGAGGTACACAGTCTGATCCCACAGTCCCCCTCACACCCCACACACTTTAATATTCACCCATCTTAATCCCACTCTCCCTCTCGCTCTCCACATCTTTTAATATCCCACCCAGTCTAATCCCACTCTCCCTCTCACTCCCCGCACCCTTTAATATCCCACCTTGGTGATGTTGTACTGGTACTGTCGCTGGACCCAGAAATCCAGGGTAATGCTCTGGGGACCGAGGGTCAAATCCGACCACGGCAGATGGTGAAATTTGAACTCAGTAGGGTTTAGGGAAGGAAATCCACCGTCCTTACCTGGTCTGGACCACATGTGACTCCAGACCCACAGCAATGTGGTTGACTCTTAGATGGCCTCTGAAATGGCCGAGCAAACCATGACAAAACCATTAGCAAGCCTCAAAAAAGGAATGAAACCAGACGGACCTCCTGGCATTGATCTAGGCACCAGAAACAATAATGGCAAACTCAGCCACATCGACTGTGCAAAGCCATCCTTACTAACATCTAGGGGCTAGTGCCAAAATTGGGAGAGCTATCTCACAGACTAGCCAAGCAACAGCCTGATATACCCATACTCATGGAATCCCAGGCACCATCAGCATCCATGGGTATGTCCTGTCCCGCCCAGCAGAGGTGGCGGTAGTGGTAAACAGTCGGGAGGGAGTTGCCCTGGGAGTCCTCATGGCATCATGCCAAACATGGGCAAGGAAACCTCCTGCTGATGAATCAGTGCTCCTCCATGTTGAGCATCACAAGGAGGAAGCACCGAGGGTGGCAAGGGCACAGAATGTACTCTGGGTCCATCACCAAGAGTGGTTCGGTAGCACCACTAGACCAAGCTAACCAAGTCCTAAAGGACATAGCTGCTAGACTGGGCCTGTGGCAGGTGGTAAGAGAACCAACTAGAGGTAAAAACATACGTCACCTCATCCTCACCAACCTGCCTGCCGCAGATGCATCTGTCCATGAAAGTAACAGTGGGAGTGACCACTGCACAGTCACTGTGGAGACAAAGTCCCAACTTCACACTGAGGATACCCTCCATCATGTTTTGTGGCACTACCACTGTACTAAATGGGATAGATTTCAAACAGATCTAGCGACTCAAGCCTGGGCATCCATGTGACGCTGTGGGCCATCAGCAGCAGCAGAATTGTACATGAACACAATTTGTAATCTCAGGGCCCAGCATATCCCCCACTCTACCATTACCATCAAGCCAGGGGATCTAAAACAAAAACAGAATTACCTGGAAAAACTCAGTAGGTCTGGCAGCATCGGCGGAGAAGAAAAGAGTTGATGTTTCGAGTCCTCATGACCCTTCGACAGAACTTGAGTTCGAGTCCAGGAAAGAGCTGAAATATAAGCTGGTTTAAGGTGTGTGTGTGGGGGGCGGAGAGATAGAGAGACAGAGAGGTGGAGGGGGGTGTGTGGTTGTAGGGACAAACAAGCAGTGATAGAAGCAGATCATCAAAAGATGTCAACGACAATAGTACAATAGAACACATAGTGTTAAAGTTAAAGTTGGTGATATTATCTAAACGAATGTGCTAATTAAGAATGGATGGTAGGGCACTCAAGGTATAGCTCTAGTGGGGTTTTTTTTTATAATGGAAATAAGTGGGAAAAGGAAAATCTTTATAATTTATTGGAAAAAAAAAGGAAGGGGGAAACAGAAAGGGGGTGGGGATGGGGGAGGGAGCTCACGACCTAAAGTTGTTGAATTCAATATTCAGTCCGGAAGGCTGTAAAGTCCCTAGTCGGAAGATGAGGTGTTGTTCCTCCAGTTTGCGTTGGGCTTCACTGGAACAATGCAGCAAGCCAAGGACAGACATGTGGGCAAGAGAGCAGGGTGGAGTGTTAAAATGGCAAGCGACAGGGAGGTTTGGGTCATTCTTGCGGCAGACCGCAGGTGTTCTGCAAAGCGGTCGCCCAGTTTACGTTTGGTCTCTCCAATGTAGAGGAGACCACATTGGGAGCAACGAATGCAAGTAGACTAAGTTGGGGGAAATGCAAGTGAAATGCTGCTTCACTTGAAAGGAGTGTTTGGGTCCTTGGACGGTGAGGAGAGAGGAAGTGAAGGGGCAGGTGATGCATCTTTTGCGTGGGCATGGGGTTGTGCCATAGGAGGGGGTTGAGGAGTAGGGGGTGATGGAGGAGTGGACCAGGGTGTCCCGGAGGGAGCGATCCCTACGGAATGCTGATAAGGGGGGTGAAGGGAAGATGTGTTTGGTGGTGGCATCATGCTGGAGTTGGCGGAAATGGCGGAGGATGATCCTTTGAATGCGGAGGCTGGTGGGGTGATAAGTGAGGACAAGGGGGACCCTATCATGTTTCTGGGAGGGAGGAGAAGGCGTGAGGGCGGATGCGCGGGAGATGGGCCGGACACGGTTGAGGGCCCTGTCAACGACCGTAGGTGGAAAACCTCGGTTAAGGAAGAAGGAGGACATGTCAGAGGAACTGTTTTTGAATGTAGCATCATCGGAACAGATGCGACGGAGGCGAAGGAACTGAGAGAATGGGATGGAGTCCTTACAGGAAGCGGGGTGTGAGGAGCTGTAGTCGAGATAGCTGTGGGAGTCGGTGGGTTTGTAATGGATATTGGTGGACAGTCTATCACCAGAGATTGAGACAGAGAGGTCAAGGAAGGGAAGGGAAGTGTCAGAGATGGACCACGTGAAAATGATGGAGGGGTGGAGATTGGAAGCAAAATTAATAAATTTTTCCAAGTCCTGATGAGAGCATGAAGCGGCACCGAAGTAATCATCGATGTGCCGGAGAAAGAGTTGTGGAAGGGGGCCGGAGTAGGACTGCAACAAGGAATGTTCCACATACCCCATAAAGAGACAGGCATAGCTGGGGCCCATGCGGGTACCCATAGCCACACCTTTTATTTGGAGGAAGTGAGAGGAGTTGAAGGAGAAATTGTTCAGCGTGAGAACAAATTCAGCCAGACGGAGGAGAGTAGTGGTGGATGGGGATTGTTCGGGCCTCTGTTCGAGGAAGAAGCTAAGGGCCCTCAGACCATCCTGGTGGGGGATGGAGGTGTAGAGGGATTGGACATCCATGGTGAAGAGGAAGCGGTAGGGGCCAGGGAACTGGAAATTGTTGATGTGACGTAAGGTGTCAGAGGAATCACAGATGTAGGTGGGAAGGGACTGGACAAGGGGAGAGAGAAGGGAGTCAAGATAACGAGAAATGAGTTCTGTGGGGCAGGAGCAAGCTGAGACGATCGGTCTACCGGGGCAGTTCTGTTTGTGGATTTTGGGTAGGAGATAGAAGCGGGCCGTCCGAGGTTGGGCGACTATCAGGTTGGAAGCTGTGGGAGGGAGATCCCCAGAGGAGATGAGGTCAGTGACAGTCCTGGAAACAGTGGCTTGATGTTCAGTGGTGGGGTCATGGTCCAGGGAGAGGTAGGAGGAAGTGTCTGCGAGTTGACGCTCAGCCTCCGCGAGGTACAGGTCAGTGCGCCAGACAACAACAGCACCACCCTTGTCAGCGGGTTTGATGACAATGTCAGGGTTGGACCTGAGAGAATGGAGTGCAGTAAGTTCAGAGAGAGACAGGTTACCCATTCTAACCTGTCTCTCTCTGAACTTACTGCACTCCATTCTCTCAGGTCCAGCCCTGACATTGTCATCAAACCCGCTGACAAGGGTGGTGCTGTTGTTGTCTGGCGCACTGACCTCTACCTTGCGGAGGCTGAGCGTCAACTCGCAGACACTTCCTCCTACCTCTCCCTGGACCATGACCCCACCACTGAACATCAAGCCACTGTTTCCAGGACTGTCACTGACCTCATCTCCTCTGGGGATCTCCCTCCCACAGCTTCCAACCTGATAGTCGCCCAACCTCAGACGGCCCGCTTCTATCTCCTACCCAAAATCCACAAACAGAACTGCCCCGGTAGACCGATCGTCTCAGCTTGCTCCTGCCCCACAGAACTCATTTCTCGTTATCTTGACTCCCTTCTCTCTCCCCTTGTCCAGTCCCTTCCCACCTACATCTGTGATTCCTCTGACACCTTACGTCACATCAACAATTTCCAGTTCCCTGGCCCCTACCGCTTCCTCTTCACCATGGACGTCCAATCCCTCTACACCTCCATCCCCCACCAGGATGGTCTGAGGGCCCTTAGCTTCTTCCTCGAACAGAGGCCCGAACAATCCCCATCCACCACTACTCTCCTCTGTCTGGCTGAACTTGTTCTCACGCTGAACAATTTCTCCTTCAACTCCTCTCACTTCCTCCAAATAAAAGGTGTGGCTATGGGTACCCGCATGGGCCCCAGCTATGCCTGTCTCTTTATGGGGTATGTGGAACATTCCTTGTTGCAGTCCTACTCCGGCCCCCTTCCACAACTCTTTCTCCGGTACATCGATGATTACTTCGGTGCCGCTTCATGCTCTCATCAGGACTTGGAAAAATTTATTAATTTTGCTTCCAATCTCTACCCCTCCATCATTTTCACGTGGTCCATCTCTGACACTTCCCTTCCCTTCCTTGACCTCTCTGTCTCAATCTCTGGTGATAGACTGTCCACCAATATCCATTACAAACCCACCGACTCCCACAGCTATCTCGACTACAGCTCCTCACACCCCGCTTCCTGTAAGGACTCCATCCCATTCTCTCAGTTCCTTCGCCTCCGTCGCATCTGTTCCGATGATGCTACATTCAAAAACAGTTCCCCTGACATGTCCTCCTTCTTCCTTAACCGAGGTTTTCCACCTACGGTCATTGACAGGGCCCTCAACCGTGTCCGGCCCATCTCCCGCGCATCCGCCCTCACGCCTTCTCCTCCCTCCCAGAAACATGATAGGGTCCCCCTTGTCCTCACTTATCACCCCACCAGCCTCCGCATTCAAAGGATCATCCTCCGCCATTTCCGCCAACTCCAGCATGATGCCACCACCAAACACATCTTCCCTTCACCCCCCCTTATCAGCATTCCGTAGGGATCGCTCCCTCCGGGACATCCTGGTCCACTCCTCCATCACCCCCTACTCCTCAACCCCCTCCTATGGCACAACCCCATGCCCACGCAAAAGATGCAACACCTGCCCCTTCACTTCCTCTCTCCTCACCGTCCAAGGACCCAAACACTCCTTTCAAGTGAAGCAGCATTTCACTTGCATTTCCCCCAACTTAGTCTACTGCATTCGTTGCTCCCAATGTGGTCTCCTCTACATTGGAGAGACCAAACGTAAACTGGGCGACCGCTTTGCAGAACACCTGCGGTCTGTCCGCAAGAATGACCCAAACCTCCCTGTGGCTTGCCATTTTAACACTCCACCCTGCTCTCTTGCCCACATGTCTGTCCTTGGCTTGCTGCATTGTTCAAGTGAAGCCCAACGCAACTGGAGGAACAACACCTCATCTTCCGACTAGGGACTTTACAGCCTTCCGGACTGAATATTGAATTCAACAACTTTAGGTCGTGAGCTCCCTCCCCCATCCCCACCCCCTTTCTGTTTCCCCCTTCCTTTTTTTTCCAATAAATTATAAAGATTTTCCTTTTCCCACCTATTTCCATTATAAAAAAAAAACCCACTAGAGCTATACCTTGAGTGCCCTACCATCCATTCTTAATTAGCACATTCGTTTAGATAATATCACCAACTTTAACTTTAACACCTATGTGTTCTATTGTACTATTGTCGTTGACATCTTTTGATGATCTGCTTCTATCACTGCTTGTTTGTCCCTACAACCACACCGCCCCCCCCTCCACCTCTCTGTCTCTCTATCTCTCCGTCCCCCACACACACACCTTAAACCAGCTTATATTTCAGCTCTTTCCTGGACTCGAACTCAAGTTCTGTCGAAGGGTCATGAGGACTTGAAACGTCAATTCTTTTCTTCTCCGCCGATGCTGCCAGACCTACTGAGTTTTTCCAGGTAATTCTGTTTTTGTTTTGGATTTCCAGCATCCGCAGTTTTTTTGTTTTTAAGCCAGGGGATCTACCCTGGTTCAATGAAGAGTGCAGGAGGGCATGCCAGGAGCAGCACCAGGCATATCTAAAAATGAGGTGTCAACCTGGTGAAGCTAGAAAACAGGACTACTTGTGTGTCAAACAGCATAAGCAGCAAATGATAGAGCTAAGTGATCCCACAACCAACGGATCAGATATAAGCTCTGCAGTCCTGCCACATCCAGTTGGGAATGGTGGTGGACAATTAAACAGTTCACTGGTGGAGAAGGCTCATCCCATCCTCAATAATGGGGGAGCCCAGCACATCAGTGCAAAAGAGAAGGCTGAAGCATTTGCTACAATCTTCAGCCAGAAGTGCCGAGTGGATGATCCATTTCGGCCTCCTCTGGAGGACCCCAGCATCACAGATGCCAGTCTCCAGCCACTTCGATTCACTCCACGTGAAATCAAGAAATGGCTGAAGGCACAGGATACTGCAAAGGCTATGGGCCCTGACAATATTCCAGCAATAGTACTGAAGACTTGTGCTCCAGAACTTGCCACACCCCTAGCCAAGCTGTTCCAGTACAGCTACAACACTGGCATCTACCCAGCTATGTGGAAAATTGCCCAGGTATGTCCTGTACACAAAAAGCAGGACAAATCCAACCCGGCCAATTACTGCCCCATTAGTCTACTCTCCATCATCACTAAAGTAATGGAAGGGGTCATCAACAGTGCTATCGAGTGGCACTAGCTTAGCAATAACCTGCTCACTGACGCCTAGTTTGTGTTCCGCCAGGGCCATTCAGCTCCTGACCTCATTACAACCTTGGTTCAAACATGGACAAAAGAGCTGAATTCCCGAGGGTGAGGTGACAGTGACTGCCCTTGACATCAAGGCAGCATTTGTCTGATTGTGGCATGAAGGAGCCCTAGCAAAACCGGAGATAATGGGAATCAAGGGAACAACTCTCCACTGGTTGGAGTCATACCTAGCAAAAATGAAGATGGTTGTGGTTGTTGGAGATCAGTCACCTGAGCTCCAGGACATCACTGCAGGAATTCCTCAGGGTAGTGTCTTCGGCCCAACCATCTTCAGCTGCTTCATCAATGACCTTCCTTCCATCATAAGGTCAGAACTGAGGATGTTCGCTGATGACTGCACAATGTTCAGCACCATTCGCGACTCCTCAGATACTGAAGCAGCCCATGTCCAAATGCAGCAAGACCAATATCCAAGCTTGGGCTGACAAGTGGCAAGTAACATTTGTGCCACACAAGTGCTAGGCAATGACCATCTTCAACAAGAGAGAATCTAACCATCGCCCCTTGACATTCAATGGCATTTCCATCACTGAATCCCCCACTATCAACATCCTGGGGGTTACCATTGTCCGGAAACTGAACTGGATCAGCCATATAAATACTGTGGCTACAAGAGCAGCTCAGGGGCTAGGAATCCTGTGATTAGTAACTCACCTTCTGACTCCCCAAAGCCTGTCCACCATCTACAAGGCACAAGTCAGGAGTGTGATGGAATACTCCCCACTTGCCTGGATAAGTGCAGTTTCCACAATACTCAAGAAACTCGACACCATCCAGGACAAAGCAGCCCACTTGATTGGCACCACATCCACAAATATTCACTCCCTTAACCACCAATGCACAATAGCAGCAGTGTGTACCATCTACAACAAACAGTGCAGGAATTCATCAAGGCTTCTTAGGCAGCACCTTCCAAACCCACGACCACTACCATCTAGAAGGACAAGGGCAGCAGATACATGGGAACACCACCACCTGGAAGTTCCCATCCAAGTCACTCACTATCCTGACTTGAAAATATATCGCCGTTCCTTCACTGTCACTGGGTCAAAAATCTTGGAACTCCCTCCCTAACAGCACTGTGGGTGTACCTACACCACATGGACTGCAGCGGCTCAAGAAGGCAGCTCACCACCACCTTCTCAAAGGCAATTAGGGATGGGCAATAAATGCTGGCCCAGCCAGCGAAGCCCAAATCCCAGGAATGAATATAAAAATACCCCTCTCCCCCTCACTCCTGTGCCCTTTAATATCCCACCTAATCTATTCTCACTCTCCCCCTCATTCCCTGCACCCTTTAATATCCCACCCAGTCTAATCCCACTCTCCCCCTCATTCCCCGCACCCTTTAATATCCCACCCAGTCTAAACCCCAATCTCCCCCTCACTCCCCGCACCCTTTAATATCCCACCCAGTCTAATCCCACTCTCCCTCTCACTCCCCGCATCCTTTAATATCCTACCCAGTCTAATCCCACTCTCCCCCTCACTCCCCGCACACTTTAATATCTCACCCAGTCTAATCCCACTCTCCCCCTCACTCTCCGCACCCTTTAATATCCCACCCAGTCTAATCCCATTCTCCCTCTCACTCCCCGCATCCTTTAATATCCTACCCAGTCTAATCCCACTCTCCCCCTCACTCCCCGCATCCTTTAATATCCTACCCAGTCTGATCCCACTCTCCCACTCACTCCCCGCACCCATTAATATCCCACCCAATCTAATCCCACTCTCCCCCTCACTCTCCGCACCCTTTAATATCCCACCCAGTCTAAACCCCAATCTCCCCCTCACTCCCCGCACCCTTTAATATCCCACCCAGTCTAATCCCACTCTCCCTCTCACTCCCCACACCCTTTAATATCCCACCCAGTCTAATTCCATTCTCCCCCTCACTCCCTGCACCCTTCAATATCCCACCCAATCTAATCCCACTCTCCCCCTCACTCCCCGCACCCTTTAATATCCCACCCAGTCTAATCCCACTCTCCCCCTCACTCCCCGCACCCTTTAATATTCCACCCAATCTAATCCCACTCTCCCCCTCACTCCCCGCACCCATTAATATCCCACCCAATCTAATCCCACTCTCCCCCTCACTCCCTGCACTCTTTAATATCCCACCCAGTCTAATCCCACTCTCCCCCTCACACCCGACACCCTTTAATATCCCACCCAGTCTAATCCCACTCTCCCTCTCACTCCCCGCATCCTTTAATATCCTACCCAGTCTGATCCCACTCTCCCACTCACTCCCCGCACCCATTAATATCCCACCCAATCTAATCCCACTCTCCCCCTCACTCTCCGCATCCTTTAATATCCCACCCAGTCTAAACCCCAATCTCCCCCTCACTCCCCGCACCCTTTAATATCCCACCCAGTCTAATCCCACTCTCCCCCTCACTCCCTGCACCCTTTAATATCCCACCCAGTCTAATCCCACTCTCCCCCTCACACCCGACACCCTTTAATATCCCACCCAGTCTAATCCCACTCTCCCCCTCACTCCCCACACCCTTTAATATCCCACCCAGTCTAATCCCACTCTCCCCCTCACTCCCCACACCCTTTAATATTCCACCCAATCTAATCCCACTCTCCCCCTCACTCCCCGCACCCTTTAATATCCCACCCAGTCTAATCCCACTCTCCCCCTCACTCCCCGCACCCATTAATATCCCACCCAGTCTAATCCCACTCTCCCCCTCACTCCCCACACCCTTTAATATCCCACCCAGTCTAATCCCACTCTCCCCCTCACTCCCCACACCCTTTAATATCCCACCCAGTCTAATCCCACTCTCCCCCTCACTCCCCACACCCTTTAATATCCCACCCAGTCTAATCCCACTGTCCCCCTCACTCCCCACAGCCTTTAATATCCCACCCAGTCTAATCCCACTCTCCCCCTCACTGCCCATACACTTACATTTTCTAGTTTGTGGCTGAGATTTTTACATGCTAATGACTCTTTGTGTGAAGGTGTTGTTGGAAAACATCCCCATCAATTCTTGCTGTAATTATCATCAATTTGTGTTTTCTTGTATCATTTCCATGGAAATGATCTATCGTTACTTATCCATCAGAACTCTTCACAGTCAGGAAGACCTCTGTCAGGTCAGTCTTTAAATTTCATTCCACCAATGAAAAATGGACCCAAAATTTTCAACTCTCTATTCAGCAGCTGCTGTGTGAATCAGCCTAAATAAAACTTTTACCAAAACAACTAAATCTATGAGTAAGGCTAAAGCAAGCATCTAAGTGGCTGAACGCTATGATAAAAGACCTGATAGGTGCACTGTGCTGAATCTCCCTCAATTCTCTGCCTCAGATCTACAGCGATGGAACTGGAAATAAATTTAATAATTATAATTTGTTTAGAATATAAATATTCACAATATAGTTAAGCGATAATGAATGAGGTTTTAACTTGGGAGAGCCCTAGTTACCCTCTGTTTTAAGATAAAAACCCTTTTGTAGTCTTCCAAACCTTTAATAGTCTCACACCTTCTCACGGAATCACAGAATTGTTACAGTGCAGAAGGAGGCCATTCAGCCCATTGTGTCACCACCGGCTCTCCGAATAAGCATTATGACTCTGTGCTATTCTCCTGCCTTTTCCCCATACCCCTGCACATTGTGTCTATTTAAATAATCATCTAATGCCCTCTTGAATGCCTCGATTGAACCTGCCTCCACCACACTCCCAGGCAGTGCATTCCAGACCCAAACCACTCACTGTGTGTTTAAAAGTTTTTTCTCACATCACGTTTGCTTCTTTTGCAAATCACTTTAAATCTGTGCTCTCTCGTTCTCAATCCTTTTATGAGTGGGAACAGCTTCCCCCTATCCACTCTGTCTAGCCCCCTCAGAATTTTGAACATCTCTATCAAATCTCTGCTTAACCTTCTGCTCTCCAAGGAGAACAGTACCAACTTCTCCAATCTATCTTCATAACTGAAGTTTCTTATCCCTGGAACTATTCTTGTAAACCTCTTCTGTGCTCTCTGCAATGTATTCACATTCTTCCTAAAGTGTGGTGCTCAGAACTGTACATAATACTCCAGCTGAGGTCTAACTAGTGTTCTATATAAGTTCAGCATAACCTCCTTACTCTTGTACTCTATGCCCCTATTAATAAAGCCTAGGATACTGTATGCTTCATTAACATGCTCTCTCAACATGCCCTTCCACCTTCAATGACTTATGCACATATACACCCAGGTCCCTCTGCTCCTGCACACCCATTAGAGTTGTACCCCTCATTTTATATTGTCTCTGCATGTTCTTCCTACATGGAGACACAATTCTTTGCATTGAACTTTATCTGCCACCTATCTGCCCACCCCACCAACTTGTTTATGTCCGTTTGAAGCTCTATTCTGTCCTCCTCACAGTTGACAATGCTTCCAAGTTTTGCACCATCTGCAAACTTTGAAATTGTCCCTTACACACCAAGGTCATTAATATCTATCAGGAAAAGCAAGGGTCCCAATACTGAACCCTGGGGAACTCCACTATAAACATTCCTCCAGCCCAAAAAACGTCCATTGATCATTACTTGCTGTTTCCTTTTACTCATCTGAATTTGTGCCCATGTTGCTACTTTCCCTTTTATTCCATGAGTTATTACTTTGCTCACAAGTTGTACAGCACTGTATCAAATGCCTTTTGGAAGTCCATGTATAGGACATCAATAGTACTACCCTCATCAACCTTCTCTGTTATTTCTTCAAAAAACTCCAGCATGTTAGTTAAACATGATTTTCCTTTAAGAATCCATGCTGGCTCTTCCTAATCAACCCACATTTTTCCATGTGACTATTAATTTTATCCTGAATAATTGTTTCTAGAAGCTTGTCCACCATTGAAGTTAAACTGACTGGTCTGTAATTCCTGCGCTTATCCTTACAACCCATTTTGCATCTTATTCGTCCCAGTGCCTTGTCAACTTTAAGTACCAACTGTTTCTCCAATGCCACCTCCTTATCAATTTTGAACCCTTCTAGTGACAGAGTTTCCTCCTCTGTCACCATGGCCTGGGTAGCATCTGCTTCCTTGGTAAAGACAGATGCAAAGTATTCACTTAACACCTCAGCCATGCCCCCTACCTCCATGTGAAAATCCCCTTCTTGGTCCCTTATCGGCTCTACTCCTCCTTTTATCACCCTTTCACTATGTATGTGCCTATAGAAGACTTTGGGATTCCCCTTTATGTTGGCTGCCAGTCTTTTCTCATAATCCCTCTTTGCTTCTCTTATTTGCTTCTTCACCTCCCCTTCTGTATTCAGCTGGGATCTCGATCATCATCCCGTCAAACCATAATATCTCATACTGGGAAATAAATGATGCACATATATTATGTTCATCCTCACATGTAAGAGTCACGTAAGACAAACTTTAATAGGCAGTGTCTTCCCTTACTATTTTTTTTACATAAAATTTAAAACACAGAAAAATGACAATTCAACCCAATTATGCCAGAGTTTATGCTTCAGGTGAACCTCCTCCCATCCTTCCTCATCTCATTCTCCCAGCATATCCTTCTATTCCTTTCTCCTTCATCCGTTTATCCAACTTCCCCTTAAATGTATCTATACTATTCACCTAAACTGCGCCACGTGGTAATCAGTTCCACATTCTCACCTCTCACTGGGTCGAGAAGTTCCTCCTGAATTCCCTATTGGATTTATTCATTACTATCATATGTTTATGGCGCTTAGTTTTGGACTCCCCAACAAGTGGGAACATCTCCCCTCCATCTTTCGTACAGAGATCATTCATAATTTTAGAGACTGCGATCAGATCACCCCTCAGTCTTCTCTTTTCTAGGGAAGAAGCCCCAGCCTGTTCAATCTATCCTGGAGGAGCACCAGTTCTCAGAAGCTTGTGGTGCCTCAAGAGATTATAGAGATCGGGGGAGTGAGTGGCTTGGAGGGATCTGGGGGGTGAGAATTTTAGTATCGGGGCCGTATGCGGGTCAGCGGGTTGAATGGGACTTGTTGCGAGTAAGGACATGCAGCAGAATTTTAGGTGAGCTGAAGTATATGGAAGCTGAAAAGTTCAAAGACGGGGTGTGTGGGGTGCATGATGGGTGGAAGGGGGTGGTGTGGCAGTCAGGAAGGCATTGCAATAATTTAGCCTGGATACATTTGACGAGGGGTTTAGTATAGCAGACGGGCTGAGGCAGGGTTTGAGATGGGGCAACGTTACAGAGGTGGAAGCAAAAGCAAGAAATTGTGTCAAGACCATCTTAAGGAGGAAAAGCCCATTTAACACAATCAGCTCCCGTCAAAATTACCCCCTTATGATTTCACCCTTTTGAGGGATTAATCCTAAACATTTATAAATCACTGGTTAGGCCTCAGCTGGTGTATTGTGTTCAGTTCTGGTCAAAATACTTTAGGAAGGCTGTTAAGGCTTCCGAGAGGATACGCAGGAGATTGACTGGAACATTCCCGGGGACGAGGGACTTGAGTTAATGTGAAAAGACTGGAGAAGCTGGGATTGTTCTCCTTAGAGCAGGGAAGGCTGAGGGGAGATTGGATAGAGGTGTTCAACATCATGAGAGGTTTTTGATAGAGTAAATAAAGAAAAACTGTTTCCAGTGGCACTGGGTTAGTAATCAGAGGACGAAGATATAAGAAAATGAGCAAAAGAAAAAAAATGCTAGTTGGGAGATGATGAGAATTTTATTTTTACCCAGCGAGTTGTTGGGATCAAGAATGTTCTGCTTGAGAGGATGGTAGAAGCAGATTCAATAATAACGTTTAAAAAAGAGTTGGATGAATATTTAAAGGGGAAGAATTTTGGAGGGCTATAACAACAACTTACATTTATATAGTACCTCCCACATGGAGAAACGTCCCAAAGGTGCATCACAGGAGCATTATCAGACTATCTGGCACTGAGCTACGTTAGTGGCTATCAGGACAGATGACCAAAAGCTTGGCTGGAGAGGTAGATTTTAAGGAGTGTCTTAAAGGAGGAGAGTTAGAGAGAGGGAGAGGTTTAGGGAGTGAATTTCAGAGCTTAGGACCCAGGCAGCTGAAGGTTGCCAGTGGTGGACTATTTAAAATCGAGGTGAGCTAGAGGCTAGAATTGGAGGAGCCCAGAGATCTCGGAGGGTTGGGGGGCTTTGGGGAAAGAGGGGGATAGTGGGACTAAGAGGATAGCTCCTTTATGGAGCCAGCACAATGGGCAAAATGGCCTTTTTCTGTGTTGTATGGTTCCATAATTAAGCAGAGGAGGAAGAAAAGCACTGCTTTGACTTTCAGCTCTACATTATCTCTGTAAAGTGCCTGAAATAATAAAAAAAGTCCAGACTCACATGACCTTCATTTCTTCGACAGTTGTCAGTGGGTTCTCTTGTTTCTTGAGGTTCTAGAAAGATAATGAAAAGGCAGCTATGCGTCAACGGCAGTAAAAGTGTATTTGAAAATAAAGTTGTTATTCAATGAAAATGGCAGCGATACTGACTGTACCGGAATGCTCACCATTAAAGTTTCTGATGCAGAAATATGTGATCAGCACAAGAAATAGGACGGTACCCAAAATTCCTATGACAATAATACTGTAAAATATCCAAATCGGAGTACTGAGAGGATCTGATGTCTTCATTGTGGAGTTTGTAGGAGTCTCTGTAAACACAAAACGTACGGTATTTATAGCTCACGGGCTATGTACAGTTGAGCAGACATACACTTTGCTGTCCCACTCTCCTCACCCCCAGTAGCATTTTAATACTTTGTCACCAGGAAATAATGCTTTGCATTGATATGACCCATTTCACAGCCTCAGGACGCCTCGATGTGCTTTACAGCTAATTAAGGGCTTTTAAAATGAAGTCACTATTGAGGTGTGGGAAACGTGCCAGCCAGTTAGCACACAGCAAAATCCTGCAATATGATAATGACTGGGTCATCTATTTTTAGGTTTTGGTTGAGGGTTAAATATTGGCCAGGCACCAGGGAGAACTCCCCTGCTCTTCTTCAAAATAGCGGCCATGGGATCTTTTATGTGCACCCAAGGAGCCACAGTTTAGATCATTAAAAATCCACGTGAGAGAAATGGAGTAAATGAAGCCAGGGGAATGGAGAGGAGAAGCAATGTGAGAGTAAATAGTAGGTGGGTACATTGTGCAATTTACCAGCCTCGATGTGATGCTTAGTGCATCAGAAACTGGAATTAACAATTGGAGCTGAAGGTTAGTGTTCCTGATTAGCAATCAATCAGCGACCTATTGATTGTACTGACCAGAGAAACAGGAGCAGTGTGAGCTAGCTGTTCTGAGCTCTTCACTGATTCTCTGACTGATGCTCCCAGCGAGTGTGACTCCATGCCAGGAGCAGAGTCTCTGCAATTCCAGGGCTTTAACTCAATCCTGGGACAGCATAGTGGTCACGACAGCAAGGAAAGTTGCAGGGAACTTTCCTGTGAAGATAGCAGCTGTATTATTTTATAAATTCATTATATATGGCTCTATTGGAGTGGATCTAATCTGAGGCTCCCTCACTGCAGAACTTCAAAGTGTGGGAATACTGAAGTGTTAACTTGCAAAGGAGCATCAGAGCTAGCTCCGCTAAAGCTGAGATCTTGTCCTTCTAGAACTTTTTGGATTCATTACCCTAAAAATTTCCCCACACTTTCCTTTGATAAATTTTAAGGTCCCAGAGAAACACAGGAAAAGGAAGAGGAGGTTCCCATTCACTCCCTCCCTTGACCCTATCCCACCATTCAATGAGATCATGGCTGATCTGTATTTTAACTCCAATTACCCACCTTGGTTCTGTAGCCTTAATCTCCTTACAAACAAAAATCTTTCAAACTCAGTTTTGAGATTTTCAGTTGACCTCCATCCTCAACAGCTTTTTGTGGCGGAGAGAGTTCCAGATTTCCACTCCCCATTATGTGAAGAAGTGCTTCCTGACATCACCCCTGAACGGCCTGGCTCCAATTTTAAGGATCTGGCTCCTTGTTCTGGACTCCTCCCACCAGAGGAAATAGTTTCTCCCTATCGACCCTATCAGGTTCTTTAATCATCTTAAACACCTCAGTTAGATCCCTCTTAATCTTCTAAACCTGAGGGAGTACAAGCCTTAGCCTATGCAACTTTTTAACTCTGTTGTTATTCTGGCCAGTCTGTGCTGCACCCCATCCAGGACCAGTAAAGGTGGGGAGCCCAGAACCGAACACAGTTACTCTGGGTGAGACCTTAAGACCATAAGATGTAGGAGCAGAAGTAGGCTATTTAGCCCATCGAATCTGCTTTGCCATTCAGTGCGATCATGGCTGATCTGATAACCCTCAACTCTACTTTCCTGCATTTTCCCCATAATCCTTGATTCCCTTACTGATTAAAAATCTGTCTATCTCAGCCTTGAATATACTTAATGAACCAGCCTCTACAGCCCTCTGCGGTAAAGAATTCCACAGATTCACTACCCTCTGAGAGAAGAAATTCCTCCTCATCTCTGTTTTAAATGGGTGACACCTTACTCTGAGATTATGCCCTCTGGTCCTAGACTCTCCCACAAGGGGAAAAAACCTCTCAGCATCTACCCTGTCAAGCCCCCTAAGAATTTATATGTTTCAATAAGGTTGCCTCTCATTTTTCTAAACTCCAATGAGTACAGGCCCAACCTACTCAACCTCTCCTCATAAGAAAATCCCTCCATATCCAGGATCAACCTAGTGAACCTTCTCTGGACTGCCTCCAATGCCAGTATATCTTTCCTTAGATAAGGGGACCAAAACTATTCACAGTATTCTAGGTGTGGTCTAACTAGTGCCTTGTATAGTTCTATAGAACTGAGTGAATCCAAGGAAGGGGTGAAATATAAGCTGCTTTAAGGTGTTGGGGGGGGTGGGGGGTGGAGGTTTGGGTGGGGGGAGGGAAGTGGAGGGGGTTGGTGTGGTTGTAGGGACAAACAAGCAGTGATAGAAGCAGATCATCAAAAGATGTCACAGACAACAGAACAAAAGAACACATAGGTGTTAAAGTTGGTGATATTATCTAAACGAATGTGCTAATTAAGAATGGATATTATCATTTAGATAATATCACCAACTTTAACACCTATGTTTTCTTTTGTTCTGTTGTCTGTGACATCTTTTGATGATCTGCTTCTATCACTGCTTGTTTGTCCCTACAACTACACCAACCCCCTCCACTTCTCTCCCCCCACCCAAACCCCACCCCCCCCACACACCTTAAACCAGCTTATATTTCACCCCTTCCTTGGATTCACTTAGTTCTGTTGAAGGGTCATGAGGACTCGAAACGTCAACTCTTTTCTTCTCCGCCGATGCTGCCAGACCTGCTGAGTTTTTCTAGGTAATTCTGTTTTTGTTTTACTTATTTTTATACTCCATTCCCCTTGAAATAAAGGCCAAAATTCCATTTGCCTTCCCTATTACCTGTTGAACTTGTATGTTAGCTTTGAACTTGTATGTTAGCTTTTTGTGATTCATGCACGAGGACCCCCAAATCCCTCTGTGCTGCAGATTTCTGCAGTCTTTCCCCATTTAAATAATATTCAGCTCCCTCTACTCTTCCTGCCAAAGTGCATAACCTCACATTTTCTCACGTTATATTCCAACTGCCAAGTTTTTGCCCACTCACTTAACCTGTCTATATCCCTCTGTAGACTCCTTGTGTCACCCTCACTACTTGCCATCCCATCTACTTTTGTGTCACCCGCAAACTTGCCGATAGTACATTCACTTCCCTCATCTAAGTCATTAATATATATTATAAATAATTGTGGCCCCAGCACTGATTCCTGTGGCACTCCACTAGTTACAGGCTGCCATCCTGAAAATGCCCCCTGTATCCCAACTCTGTCTTCTATTAGTTAGCCAATTCTCTATCCAGCACCAACACCATCGGCTCTTATCATATTAAGGAGCCTTATGCGTGGTACCTTATCGAACGCCTTTTGGAAATCCAAATATATTACATCTACTGGTTCCCCTTTTTCTATCCTGTTTGCTACCTCTTCAAACAATTCTAATAAATTTGTCAGGCATGATTCCCCTTCATGAAGCCATGCTGATTCTGCTTGATTATATTTTGCATTTCTAAATGCTCTGCTATTACATCCTTTATAATAGACTCCAACATTTTCCCAATGACCGATGTTAAGCTAACTGGCCTATAGTTACCTATTTTTGTCTCCCTCCCTTTTTGAATAAGGGTGTTATGTTGGCAGTTTTCCAATCCTCTGGGACTTTTCCAGAATGTAAAGATTCTTGGAAGATTACTACCCTGATCAAAGCTTTGTATAAACTGTAGCACAACATTGATCATTTTGTACTCCAATTCCCTTTGCAGTAAAGAAGAATTCCGCCATTTCTGCTTATGTTAGATTACTGTCCTCAGGTTGCTAAGCAACAGAACAACCAGCCAATAATAATGAAGACAGCCTTGACTGTTGATGAGAGTATTGACTGAGATGGGAATCATTGTAAACTGATTGAAATCTCATTTCATGAGGCTCCTGATTTTTTAGAACGAGCGACACATGACTAGAAGATGTTCTGAATGAGTAAACAATTCACTTTCTTTTACTGTAAACTCACTGGGGTTGTGTTGTCAAGTGAAAACACATATAAAAATTATCTTCCAATGTTGCCACTAAAAAAAGCAGCCTAGGACTTACCAGTGGAGTTGTTCTCACTAATGTGTCCTTTTGATTCTAGAGGGACAAATAAATGTAGATTCAAAAAGGTTATCTTGAAATAGGCAGGATAGGTTAAATGTTGCATTTTTAACTCTACACAGACAACCTGAGCACAAAATCAGGCAAGCAAGTCACCAGAAATAACTCTTGTCCAGCCCAGCAATACCTGGAGTTAATTGGGAGTTAAGCTGGGTTAAGAAAGACCAAAAATGTAAATAAACTGAACGAGTTGATTCTGAATTCGCTTTAAGGTATCATTAGCACCCACCCACTCCCTTATACCTTCACTATCTCCACCACCCACGCACAGTAGCAGCAGTGTGTACCATCGGCAAGATGCACTGCAGAAACTCACCAAGGCTCCTTAGGCAGCACCTTCCAAACCCACGACCACTACCATCTAGAGGGACAAGGGGAGCAGACACATGGGAACACCACCATCTGGAAGTTCCCCTCCAAGTCACTCACTATCCTGACTTCGAAATATATCGCCGTTCCTTCACTGTCCCTGGGTCAAAATCCTGGAACTCCCTCCCTAACAGCACTGTGGGTGTACCTACACCACATGGACTGCAGCGGTTCAAGAAGGCAGCTCACCACCACCTTCTCAAGGGCAATTAGGGATGGGCAATAAATGCTGGCCTAGCCAGCGACGCCCACATCCCATGAATGAAAAAAATCCGATCTCACCTCTTTACCAGAAGTCTTGGCTGAACTAAAGAACATGGATACAGACTTTGGCAGTCAAGGACCCAAATTTGAGATCCGTTGATGATAAATCAGAACCTTTAAGAATCTGAATTAATCTGGACCCTTGCCCATTGTTGCTTTAATATTGTGCAAAGGTGCCTGGTTATCATGTGAGTAATACTCATTGTGATATCACCTATCTTAGTGTCATATAGAGATTCCATTCTGATGTAACAATAAAGGGATTGGAGGTTAGAGGCAGTGCTGCACTGCTGGAGGGTCAGTACTGAGGGAGCATGGCACTGTTGGAGGGTTAGTACTGAGGGAGTGCTGCATTGTCAGAGGGTCAGTGCCGAGGGAGCTATGCAGTGTCAGGTGGTCAGTACCAAGGGAGCATTGCACTGTTGGAGGATCAGTACTGAGGTAGTGCTGCACTGTTAGAGGGTCAATACTGAGGGTGTGCTGCACTGTTAGAGGGTCAGTACTGAGGGAGTGCTGCACTGTCAGAAGGTCAGTACTGAGGGAGCTGTGCACTGTTGGATGGTCAGTACTGAGGGAGTGCTGCACTGTCAGAAGGTCAGTACTGAGGTAGTGCTGCACTGTCAGAGGGTCAGTACTGGGGGAGTGCTGCACTGTCAGAGGGTCAGTACTGGGGGAGTGCTGCACTGTCAGTGGGTCAGTACTGAGGGAGTGCCACACTGTCAGAGGGTCAGCACTGAAGGAGTGCCACACTGTCAGAGGGTCAGTACTGAGGGAGTGCTGCACTGTAAGAGGGTCAGTACTGAGGGAGTGCTGCACTGTCAGAGGGTCAGTACTGAGGGAGTGCTGCACTGTCAGAAGGTCACTACTGAGGGAGCTGTGCACTGTTGGATGGTCAGTACTGAGGGAGTGCTGCACTGTCAGAGGGTCAATACTGAGGGAGTGCTGCACTGTCAGAGGGTCAGTACTGGGGGAGTGCTGCACTGTCAGTGGGTCAGTACTGAGGGAGTGCCACACTGTCAGAGGGTCAGCACTGAAGGAGTGCCACACTGTCAGAGGGTCAGTACTGAGGGTGTGCTGCACTGTCTTAGTGGATGTAAAAGATTCTGTGGACATTATTTCAAAGAAGAGCAGAGGAGTTTTCCCTCTTGTCCTGCTCAAAATTTATCCATCAACCAACATTACCATTAACATTACCAACTGGCCATTACTACATTGCTGTTTGTGGGATCTTGCTAAACGCAATTTGGCAAGTGGGGTAAAGGAAAAAAAAACTCAGAACAAAAGCTGAAGGAGAAACCAATAATCTTAAAGAAACTTCAGCGAGACAGGGTAGAGCAAAATATCAACAACTCTTTCTGCACTGTTAAATTCTATAATAATAAGAATAAACCGCGAGCTTAAATCAGAAGAAAAATTGGCTGATAATAGTTACACCAAAATATGTCTCAGGCAACACCTACAATAATTTTCATTGAAAGAGCATCTTTAACATAGTGAAGCATCCTAAGGTGCTTCAGCAGAGTGTCAATGAGATAAAATTTTACATTGAACATAAAACATGAAAGCTTGGCCACAGAGGTAAGTTTTAAGGAGCGTCTTCAAGGCCGAGAGTGAATGTAGGGAGGAGGAGAGGTTTAGGGAGGGAATATACAGCCACCAACGGTGGAAAAATGAAAATCGGGGATGCGCAAGGAGCCAGATTTGAAGGAATGAGGAAATCTTGGACCGTTGCAGGGTTGGAGGAGGTGCCAGAGGTAGGGAGGAGTGAGGCCATGGAGGGATTTGAAAACAAGAATGGGAGAATTTTAAAATCCTGCACTGGGAGCCAATGTAGGTCAGTGAGAACAGGGTGATGGGTGAACAGGATGGGCTGAGTTAGGGTACAGATAGCACCATTTTGGATGACCTCTGGTTTACGGCAGGTGAAAGATGGGAGGCAGGTCAGGACTGCGTTGGATTAGTCGAATCTGGGGGTAATGAAGGCACAGGTGAGGCTTTCAGCAGCCGATGAGCTGAGGCAGGAGCAGGGATAGAGGATGTTATACAAGTGTTCTTTATGATGGAGAGGATATTGGGTCAGAAACTCAGTTCTGCATGAATTTTGGATCCCACAAACGGCAAGATTTCAAATAGTCTAGTTCAGCCTCAGAGAATTCCCAGGCAACATTCAAGAAACAGGTTGAGAAATTATTTTTCTTTTTAATTGTTTCAGCTGATGAATATTCTCATCCGTAAAAAATCTCAGCACTTACCGAACACATTCACAGTGATGGAGTTTCCTTTTGAACTTACAGTCATCTCTGTGGCGTGGCATTGGTAGATGCCACTGTCCGTCAGGTTAACAGAAGAGATTGTGTAGACTACAACGGTTTTATTATTTGTGTCATTGGGAGTTGTCCGCTTTGTGTTTGCTTCACTCAGTGGCAGACACTTATCTGAAATGATTTTGCACCAGTGTATCTCAGGTCGTCCAGTACAATGCCATATTGTACAATTCAACGTCAGACTGTCTCCAACTGAATAAGTAAGCATCAGTCTGGGATTTCCCACCCTCAATGGACATGAGTAACTTCCTGTAAAAGAAAAGTTCAGATATTTTCCAAAGTCATCTTCCCACAGAGGACTTTGTAAACAATGCCCCCCCACCCCCCGCCCCGCCACAAGATTCACCATTCCTGTTTTCCTGCTCTAAAAAAACATCCAATATGGAATGTGGGAAACACACACTCATTCCAAAGCAGGGCTATTGGAGTCAACACAATTTCCCTGCTATTCACGGTGACTGCTGTAGTCAGGAGTAGATCTTTATCTTCTATCTCTCTAAGATAGGATATATTATATCTGCATAGGGGGAAGTGTCCTGGGATTGGATACCGGATAGTGTCCAGGGAATTGATATGGGAGAGTGTCTCTGCCAGGCAGCTCAAAAGCGGAAGTGATGGAACACAATAAGCATGATCCCCTTCAGTTCTGTGATAACAACCTTTGACTCTGCTTCCTCTGCTATTAATGTTAGCTTTTCAGAGAATCATAGAGACATAGCCCATTGTTCGTGTGCTGGCTCTTTTAAAGAGCTATCCAATTAGTCCCACTCCCTCTGCTCTTTTCCACAGCCCTGAGAATTTTTTTTCCATTTTGAATCTTTATTCCAATTCCATTTTGAAAATAATGACAGAATCTGTATACACCATCCTTTCCAGGTCACAACATTGCAGTGTCAAAATAAAACCTCCTCATTTCCCCTCTGGCTCTATTGCCAACTACACTAAATCTGTGTCCCCCTGATTACTGACCCTCTGGCCACTGAAAACAGTTTCTCAATATTTACCCTCTCAAACCTTTTAATGAGTTTGAACACCTCCGTTAAATCTCCCCCTTAACCTTCTCTGCTCTAAGGAGAAGAATCCCAGCTTCTCCAGTCTCTCCACATTAACTGAAGTCCCTCAGCCTTGGTCCCATTCTGGCAAATCTCCTCTGCACCCTCTCTAAAACCTTGCAGAAGTAAACTTGCTGCTCTGCATCGATCACTGTTCTGTGGTTAGCAACACCTGCAACAGTGAAGTACACCACAAGCAAACCTCTTCACCTTACAGCAATGCGTTTACAATGAACACCTTTCCTTCTTTCAAACACTTTAATCATTTCAGGTCTCCTGCTTTCCTCTGAATACAATTCTGCTATATTTTGCATATAAAATAATTCACATATTTTATTCCTTCAGAGAACATCGGAACTGAGCTCCATTTCTATCTATATTTTAGTTAAGGTTCAAATATTTTGGTTGTTTAAGGTTACAGAGCAAAGGCTTGTTTCGGGAGTTTGGGTGCAGATGAGCCATGGTCTAATTAAATAGCAGAACAGGCTCGAGGGGCTCAATAGCCTCCTCCTGCTCCTGTTGCCTTCAGGTGGCCTGTTCTCTACTTGTTGGTCAACGGTCTCATCAAGCAGATAATGTAATTAGAAAGATCAGTGGTGAAGTTCGTCAAGGAGTGGGATTGGCCATTATTAGATGACAAGCAGTTTAACGGTTATAAGAATGGTGTGCAATCTCCTGTGGGAACTGTTCATGATGAAGAGTTTAGGTTACCAGAGATGGTAGGTGCTGTGGGGGGCGGTGGGTGGGTGGGGGGGGGGGCATGCAGTGTGGTGGACTGGGTGTGGCTGCCAATGAAGTGATCTGGGGTCAGTGACAGAAACAGCTGAAACAAGAGCGAGTGACATGGCACACAGGCTCATATTTGAAATATGAAGGCACAAATGTAGCCTTATTGTCAAACCGCATCTGCCAGAAGAAATTCAACTTTTATTTTAAAATGTTCAACCTTATTTTCAACTCCCTCTGTGGCCTTGCCCCTTCCTGTCTCTATAGTCTCCTCCAGCTCCACAACCCTCCGAGGTCTCTGCGCTTCTCCAATTTCAGCTTCTCATGTATCCCCAATTTTAATCATCAATGACTGTGCCCTAAACTCTGGGATTCTCTCCCCAAACCATTCTGTCTCTACTCCTTTAAGACACACTTTAAGACCTACCTGTTTGACCAACCTTTTGGTCACTTCTCCTAATATCTCCATGTGTGGTTAAGAGTTAAATTTTGTTTGCCAATTGTTCCTATGAAGTGGGTGTTTTATTTCATTTAAGGTGCTACATAAATGGCCAGTTTTATTGTTGTTATAAATCAACACTTGCACATCAATAGGGATGGGCTCTATGTCTGAGTTCTGATTGGCTATAGAAGAGTGTGCTAAAAATTACTATACTGTCAACCTGACTGATGTGTTGCTGCGTTATAGTTTTCAAAAGGGAGTTGAATGAATACTTGAAGGGGGAACAATTTGCAAGGCTATAAGGAAAGTGCAGGAGGAGTGGGACTAATTGGAAAACTCTTTCAAAGAGCTGGCACAGGCACAATGGGCTGAATGGCCTCCTTCTGCGCTGTATCATTCTATGCCCGTCACGCTGAATAAACTGCAGAGCTTAGATGTATAAGTTCCTGTGAGTGTGCAAATATCACATGCATACTTATAAATGGCTGTTAATTTGTTATTAATTTGTTACAAACATACGAATTAGGAGCACTTGGTCCCTCAAGCCTGCTCCGCCTTTCAATAAGATCATGGCTGATCTGATTTTAACCTCAACCCCACATTCCTGCTTATCCCCGATAACCTTTCACCCCCTTGTTAATCAAGAATATATCCACCTCTGTCTTAAAAATATTCAAAGACTCTGCTTCCACCACCTTTTGAGGAAGAGAGTTCCAAAGACTCACGACCCACTGAGAGAAAAAGTTTCTCCTCATCTCTGTCTTAAATGAGTGACCCCTTATTTTTGAACAGTGACCCCTAGTTCTAGATTCTCCCACAAGAGGAAAAATCCTCTCCACATCCACCCTGTCAAGACCCCTCAAGATCTTAAAGGGTTTAATCAAGTTGCCTCTCACTCCTCTAAACTCCAGTGGATACAAGCCTAGTCTGCCCAACCTTTCCTCATAAGACAACCTGCCCAATCCTGGTATTAGTCTAGTAAACCTTTCCTGAACTGTTTCTAATGCATTTACATCTTTCCTTAAATAAGGAGATCAATGCTGAACACAGTACTCCAGATGTTGTCTCGCCAGTGCCCTGTCCAACTGAAGCATAACCTCCCTACTCTTGTATTCAATTCCTCTCGCAGTAAATGATACCATTCTATTAGTTTTCCTAATTAACTGCTGTACCTGCATACTAACCTTTCGTGATTCATAATTATATTGAGCACTGCATAATATCATAAATTGAGGTTTTGCATCTTTAAAACAAATATTATTCCATTTCTTTACAGAAACAGATCCATAAATGCAAGAAACAATCACCTTAGAAATTATTTTTCTTTTTACTTTGACTTCCAAGCCTCAAGCTGTGAGATGTATTTTCCAAATGCACAAGTTGAAAGTTGTGCCCTTTAACTTGTCTTTCTTTACTGAATTTGAACAGGATGTGGGAAGATGATGTTCATGGGCTTGCTCTGAAACCACCCAACAACAATGTCCTATCAACAGAGGTTTCACCACCACAATTCTTTGCTTAGTCTTCCATCTATTGTTTCCATTCTGCTGCTCACAAACTCTCGCATACCCTCGCACAACTGCAGCTCTGTAATTGTTCTGCAAGCATTTTACATCCTTCATAATCTCGCTAACTTTTATCTTTTGCATGCATTCAGGCAAAAGAAAATGGATTTCTGAAAGTAAAAGTCATAAAACACAGTAAGTAGAGAGAGGGAGAAAGAAGACAAGTAGATACATCTGCTGTGAGTGAGCTGCATTTGTATTGGACAAGGAACACACAACAAACACACCAAAATTCCCAACTCTGGATTGACACAATGCTGAAGATGTTATCACATGACCTCGCATCCCCCAGTCATTGGCTGCCCAATCTTTTCATCCTCATGGTGTCCCACCTTCCCATGGCCAACTGGATACAAAGCAGATTCTCTGTTAATTGTCGCGATACTCTATGCATGCCAATGTACCTTTAAGAAGCTGCATAGTAACATCACTATGACACCACTGTGTGCAAGGCTGGGGGATAAGAGGTACAATCTCCATGAGAGATGTTCACTACTGTCTGTGCCTCTGTATCAGTAAGATTTCATGTGTACCTTATGAGTCAGGCATTGAGTCAAGTAATCAAACTATGTAACTGTTAGGATCCAGGCTAGACAAGGCCTGTGCAGAGCTGTATATAGTTGTTGCTGGTAATAAATTTCATAGCCAGGATTTTACGTGTCTGTCCCCAGCGGATGCAGTGAGCCATTTACATCTCCATTCAGTTTGGCAAGACAGTAATATTCCACCGGGCAGGAGGGGCCATAAAATCCTGGCCCATGTAATTACATTCGACCAGAGCCCTTGTCATTCTCAATATCTTGCTTAGCATAGACAGCACAGGGACCAATCCCTAGAGGTCTACATCGAGACCCTCAACATATATCGTGGCAGCAGACTGCAAGAGAGCACGACATTAACCAATTGCATAATTCTTGACTGTCATTCAAAATTGTCTCTTCTCTCCAACTCAATATGTCTTTACCTTAGCATAGGAAAACACTCAAAGGAAAAAGACATAATTGTTTTTATTGCCCAATGATATTTTTCCCCTGGATTTGTTCTCAGCTGTATCCTAGAGATTAGTCTTTAGCTTCTGGAGACTCCAGCCCACGAGAGTTGGCAACCCAAAGATACACACATCCATCCAAAAGTGCTCAGGCTTTTCTACCAAGGAGCAAACCCACAGATGATAAGATTCATTGAATTTGGTTCAACAGTCTGCCCTGCTGAGATTTTAGCTCATGATTTCTACATTCCTAATATAAGCCTTTTTTTCTAAATAGACTGTTTACTTCACTCCATGTTACAAAATGGTATCTGAAATTACTAATGTTAATGGAGGACTTGATGTCCAATGATTGGAACATTAACCGGGCCAGCCATATAAATACTGTGGCTACAAGAGCAGGTCAGATGTTAAGAATTCTGCAGAGAGTAACTCACCTCCAGACTCCCCAAAGCCTGTCCACCATCTACAAGGCACAAGTCAGGAGTGTGATGGAATACTCCCCACTTGTCTGGATGAGTGCAGCTCCCACAACACTCAATAAGCTTGACAACATTCAGGACAAAGCAGCCCACTTGAACAACACCCTATCTACCCCCTTATACGTTCACCCTTCCACCACTGACGCACAGTAGCAGCAGTATGTACCATCTACAAGATGCACGGCAGCAATTCACCAAGGCTCCTTTGACAGCGCCTTCCAAACCCATGACATCTACCATCTAGAAAGCCAAGGGCACCTGCAACTTCCCCTCTAAGCTACACACCATCCTGACTTGGAAATATATCGCCATTCCTTCACTGTCACTGGGTCAAAATGCCACCCTGATACTGTGGGAATACCTTCACCACACAGATTGAAGCAATTTGAGAGTGGGTGATTTCAATGGCAAAAGGGATGGACAATAAATGCTGGTCTTGCTCAAGAGCTCCACATCCCACGAATGAATAAAAAACAATCATACGCTGTATGACGTCTGTATATCTGAGTGAGAAATATATACATGGTTAAACATTTAGTGACTGCGTACAAAAGATTAAACCAAGGGGTACATTTTACCAAGAGACACATCCAACACTGGGTGCAATAGCAGGTGCACAGTCCATGGTTTCCCATCATTCATTGTAAGAATTAATTCTATAGTATGTTCTCCACCCATAAGCATATATTGATTTCAAAATACTCATCCTTGTTTTCAAATCCCTCCATGATCTTGTCCCTCCCTGTCTCCATAATCTCCTCCAGCCCACAACCCTCCGAGATCTCTACGATCCTCCTGTTGTGATCTCTTGTAATTCTCCAACTTTAATCACTCCACCATTGGCGATGTGCTTCAGTTGCCTGGATCCTAAATTCTGGAATTCTGTCTTTAAACCCCTCCACATCCCTCCTCCTTTCAGAGGCTCCTAAAAATCTACCTCTTTGATCACGTTTTTGGCCACCTGTCTCCTTCTGTGGCTCAATGTCAAATTTTGTTTGATAATCACTTCTGTGAGGCATTTTGTGCCATTTTGATTTGTTAAAGGTGCTATATAAATGCAAATCATTGTTGTTGACTTCCCAAATTGGATTATTTCTGTCCCATTAACAAATATCGCACTTGGGCCGATAATATAATGTGGATTGAGTGAAGCAGAAGTTCAATACAAGATTGTGGTGAGGTTAGAGTGAGACGAATGAGCATTGACTCACATTTCAGAAGCAGAAAAGGTATTGGGACAATGATACGTTTATTCCAATATAGGTGTCAGCAATGGCTCACTCTCTGACTCTCAGTCACACTTGCCTCTGTGTGTTATAATAGCCCATCACCAGCGTTTTAAGCCAATAATCTGTTGGAGGGCCAGTACTGATGAAGTACTGCACAGTTGGAGGGTCAGTACTGAGGGAGTGCTGCATTGTCAGAAGGTCAGTACCGAGGGAGTGCTGCACTGTCGGTGGGTCATACTGAGGGAGTGCTGCACTGTCAGAGGGTCAGTACTGAGGGAGTGCTGCACTGTCAGAGGGTCAGTACTGAAGGAGTGCTGCACTGTCGGAGGATCAGTACTAAGGGAGTGCTGCACTGTCAGAGGGTCAGTACTGAGGGAGTGCTGCACTGTCGGAGGGTCAGTACCGAGGGAGTGCTGCACTGTCAGATGGTCAGTACTGAGGGAGTGCTGCACTGTCAGAGGGTCAGTACTGAGGGAGTGCTGCACTGTCAGAGGGTCAGTACTGAGGGAGTGCTGCACTGTCAGAGGGTCAGTACTGAGGGAGTGCTGCACTGTCAGAGGGTCAGTACTGAGGGAGTGCTGCACTGTCAGAGGGTCAGTACTGAGGGAGTGCTGCACTGTCAGAGGGTCAGTACTGAGGGAGTGCTGCACTGTCAGAGGGTCAGTACTGAGGGAGCACTGTACTGTCAGAGGGTCAGTACTGCGGGAGTGCTGCACTGTCAGAGGGTGTTTACTGAGGGAGTGCTGCACTGTCAGAGGGTCAGTACTGAGGGAGCACTGCACTGTCAGAGGGTCAGTACTGAGGGAGTGCTGCACTGTCAGAGGGTGATTACTGAGGGATTGCTGCACTGTCAGAGTATCAGTACTGAGGGAGTGCTGCACTGTCAGAGGGTCAGTACTGAGGGAGTGCTGCACTGTCAGAGGGTCAGTACTGAGGGAGCACTGCACTGTCAGAGGGTCAGTACTGAGGGAGTGCTGCACTGTCGGAGTGTCAGTACTGAGGGAGTGCTGCACTGTCGGAGAGTCAGTACTGAGGGAGTGCTGCACTGTCAGAGGGTCAGTACTGAGGGAGCGCTGCCCTGTCGGAGGATCAGTACTGAGGGAGTGCTGCCCTGTCGGAGGGTCAGTACTGAGGGAGTGCTGCACTGTCAGAGGGTCAGTACTGAGGGAGTGCTGCACTGTCAGAGGGTCAGTATTGAGGAGCGCTGCACTGTCAGATGGTCAGCACAGAGGGAGTGCTGCACTGTCGGAGGGTCAGTACTGAGGAGCGCTGCACTGTCAGATGGTCAGTACTGAGGGAGTGCTGCACTGTCAGAGGGTCAGTACTGAGGGAGTGCTGCACTGTCAGAGGGTGATTACTGAGGGATTGCTGCACTGTCGGAGAGTCAGTACTGAGGGAGTGCTGCACTGTCAGAGGGTCAGCACTGAGGGAGTGCCGCACTGTCGGAGGGTCAGTACTGAGGGAGTGCTGCACTGTCAGAGGGTCAGTACTGAGGTAGTGCTGCCCTGTCGGAGGGTCAGTACTGAGGGAGTGCTGCACTGTCAGAGGGTCAGCACTGAGGGAGTGCCGCACTGTCGGAGGGTCAGTACTGAGGGAGTGCTGCACTGTCAGAGGGTCAGTACTGAGGTAGTGCTGCCCTGTCGGAGGGTCAGTACTGAGGGAGTGCTGCACTGTCAGAGGGTCAGTACTGAGGGAGTGCTGCACTGTCAGAGGGTCAGTACTAAGGGAGTGCTGCACTGTCAGAAGGTCAGTACTGAGGGAGTGCTGCACTGTTAGAGGTGCTGTCTTTCAGATGAATTGTTAAACTGAGGCCTCATCTGCCCCCTCAGGTGGATCTAAAAGATCCCATGACAACTATTTTGAAGGAGAGCAGTGGAATTTTCCCTGATGTGCTGGCCAATATTTATTCCTTAACCAACGTCTCTTTTAACGAACAGGTTATCTGGTTATTATCGCTGATTGTGGGAGCTTGCTGTGCACAAATTGACTTGCTTTTCCTCCATTGCAACAGTGACTGCGGTTCAAAAGTATTTCATTGGTTGTAAAGTGCTTGAGGACACCCTGAGGTTGTACAAGGCAGCATATAAATGCAAGTATTTCATCCGTTCTTAATGGCTCTCTCTGGCCATTGTTGTATAACACCAGTCCAAGCCTTATAGGGTCAGTCTCATCATCTAGTAGCTGCTCCACATGCCACAGTAAAGAAAGATAGACAGGCTGGGGGAGAGTGTCTCTCCTAAGTCACTGCTCCTTCACAGTCAATCCCTGAACATGCTTCGTGTGTAACTGTGATGAGTGACACTGTGAAACTAAAACAATGCCATCCTGAGTAAATTAAGGATATCAAGGAACTCGGACCCCTCTGGTGGAAGGAGTCCAGAACGAGGGAACCTAATCATAATATTCAAGCCAGGCAGTTCAGGGGTGATGTCAGGAAGCACTGCTTCACACAAAGGGGAGTGGAATCTGGAACTGTCTCTAAGGGTGGGGATCAATGGAAAATGTTGGAACTGAGATTGATAGATTTTTGTTGGGTTAAGGGGATTAAGGGTTACGGAACCAAGATGGGTGAATGCAGTTAGGATACAGATCAGCCATGTTCTAATGGAATGATGGAACAGGCTTGAGGGGCTGAATGGCCTCCTCCTGTTTTTAATGTTGCACTTGGGTATTGGGTGGTGCAAGTTCCAATATTCGACTACTTTCACTGAAATAATTTTGCTGAATTATTTTCTTTTAATTTAAACCAAACCAACAGTGAAAAGAGATATCTCTGTGGCTGGGAATATAAACAAGGAACTCCATAGTTATCCAGAGAGTAGATACCAAGATTGGAAAAGTGTAATTGAAATTGGTCAGATGACCAGATTTTTCTTGCCTGGACCAGAGCGCGACAGCCAATGATGATAAGACTTGCATTTCTATAGCACCTTTTCTGATCTCAGGACATCCCAAAGTGCTTTGCAACCAATGAAGACATTTTGAATTCTAGTCACTGTTGTAATGCAGGATATGTGGCTGAATTTGAACACAGAAAAAGGCCCCACAAACAGCAGTTAGGAAGCAAAGCTATGCTGTATAAATAAAAATCTTTCTTTCCTTGTTTTTTTTCCAGGCAATCTTACAGTTCAACAGCCTGTTAAAACTACCTCCTGATCACTACCTGAGAGGTCATGTCTCCTATTACTGTAGGATCAGAGCAACCAGCCCTTCACCTGGTCCAACTGTGACCACGTACACCTCACAGTTCCTCTGCTTGCTGGGAATAATGTGCTGTAATATTGGCTCATTGACCTCTCTTTCTTTAATAGGGTGATGGGCTGCACACACACTGTCCTTTTATAGATGGGACAGTCTGACTTGATGGCATTCTTAGAGGAGTTTGTAATGAGATTAACTCTCTGCAAAGTGTTTCACCAGGCAATACTGACAGGTTTGTAGCAACGTTCTACAATGCCTCTGCCTTATAGTCAGACTTCCTCTCCAATTGCTTTCATGTCATTCATAATTGGTGCTGAAATTACTGTACGATCAGAGTAACCAGCCCCTCACCTGGTCAACTGTGACCACGTACACCTCACAGTTCCTCTGTCAGTGAGGAACAAAGAAAATGCATCACACAAATCCAGAATCGAGATGTGCAAAGTTCTCTATTTTGTGAAACTGTTCTACGCTGTATGTTTTTGGATTAGGCGTTGCCAACCATGGTCACATGTATTCCCAGAATTTTTATCACATGACCTCCTCCTTCAGCTGCACCCCCCTGCGCGCGCCCCCCCCACACAATGCTCTGACCATTGGTCGCCCAGCAGTTCCATTCTTCTGGTATCCATGCCAACAGGAAGCTGACTATCGAAAATCTCCAAACACCCAAACCAAGCTTTCTCACCTTCGATATTGTTATAATAAACAAAAGTGTTCATAATGGAAAAAGGAAAGTTTTTTTTCAGATGCCTCCACCTATGATTTTCCCCCTGGGTTTTGCTCCCAGCAGTGTCATAGAGATTAATCTTCAACTCATGGAGACTCCTGGCCAACTCTAGAGGGATGGCAAATCTACTTTGAATGGTTTCAGCTTTTGCCACCACGATACCAGCGCTGAGGGGGTCCTGCACTGTTGGAGGTGCTGGCTTTCGAATAAGATGTTAAACTAGGGCCCTGCCTACCCTCTCAGGTGAATGTAAAGGATGCCTTGGCAGAAGGAGAGTAGAGGAGTTCTCCCCAGTGTCCTGGCCAATATTTATCCCTTATCAACATTACTTAAGCAAATTAGCTGGTCATTTATTTGATTGCTGTTTGTGGGATCTTGCTGTGTACAAATTGGCTACTGCATTTCCTACATCACACAGTGACTACATTTCAAAAAGCACTTACTGGCTGTAGAGTGCTTTAGGAACTCTCTGAGTCCAGAAAGCCCTATAGAAATACAAGCTCAGTTTGTTTTTTTGCTAGCGGAGTGAGTTTGGAGTCTCCTGGGAGGTAATTAGCTCTGATGAAATGTCATTGACCTGAAAGGTTAACTCTCTCTCTCTCACTGCCCACAGCTGCTGCCTGCCCTGTTGTTTATTTCCTGGACTGTATGTTTTTATTTCTGTAAACTGGACTCTCTTTAATGTTGAGGCCTGCCCAGCTCCCAACTCATTACCTGGGACTGGGGTGTCAATACTCGCTCTATTCAATGAAAACACTTTTCTTTCCTAAAACAAGCACTTAAATTCTAAATTAAGTATCAATGCCTCACTCATTGTATAAATAGAATACCACAGGGTCCAAGTGGGTGACCGCATTTCAACAGATTATATAGTTGACCAGATACTTTAGATTCATGACTCATGGCAAGTCCCCCACATGTTACATGGTGTTATGTGGTCAGATATCTTGAAGGTATCTGTTTATAATCATCCATCAAACAGACCTCTATTATATTAGATTGTTTACAGAGGCCAACCCAGACTTAAGCAGCCGCATCTGTGACATCACAGAAAGAAGCACTACATCATTGTCTTAGTAATTACAGTCACTTATTGTTCCTGGAAGGCACTGTCTGAAAAGGCTGGCAGGGGCAGGTTTTACAATAAACTTCAAATATACTTGAAAAGGAGATATTTGCAGGGCTAATGTAAAGAGAGCAGGAGTGGGACAGCTCTTTCCAAGAGCCGGCCTGGGGCCTGATGGGTGGAATGGCCTCCTTCTGTGCTCTGTACGATTCTATGATTCTACCCCAGGAGGTCACCTATGCTAATTTGTCTAGGAAGTTGTGAATCAAGCTGCGGTACCTTGCAAACAAGAGGCAAGCTTGGATGGAACATCTAGTCTACTGTCCATCATTACATAGCATTCTAAAAGGATACAGCACAAAAGGTGCTGTTCACCGTGTCAGTGCTAGCTCTTTGAAAGAGCTATCTTAGTCCCAATTCTCTGCTGTTCCTCCATTACCCTGCAAAATGTTACCCAATTCTCTTTTAAAAGTTATTTATTATTATACCTGCTTCAACTGCCCTTTCAGGCAGTGCATTTCAGATCACAACAACTGGCTTTATAAAAATAATTCTCTTCATCTCACCTCTGGTTTTTTTTTTGCCAATTAGTCTAAATCTGTGTCTCTCTGCTTACCAACCCTTTTGCCAGTGGAAACAATTTCTTCCCATTTATTTATCGAAACTCTTTGGGATTTTTGAACGCCTCTATTAAACCTCCTCTTGAGCTCCTCTGCTTTAAGGAGAACGATCCCAGCTTCTACAGTCTCTCCACATCAACTGGATTTCTGTGTGGTTGTTAATGAATGGGCTCTAAGCCAACACCCCTAAGTACACAGTGGTATTCAGCAGGAAACCTGGACAAATAAAAAAGGTTACCTTTCTAAATTAGAGATATAGGTTCTTCCTGCTAACAATCTCATGCTACATTGTGCTTGTAGCTGAAGTCAAAAGGTTCAACGATGCGGTAAGACACTCAATCTATTGTTCACACTTTGTGGGGGAGTCATGATTTTCACTGGATTTAACTACAGGGTGTGTACAATAAGCAGCAGGTTTAAAATAAAACTAAGATCCCACTGTGAGAGCCAGTTAATTCACAAACTCTTGTCAATATTTACTAATGGTACAAAAATAGAGGCTGACGGGGTGAATCTGCCACCTGGTGGTCCCCCTGTCAATCTTTCTTACATAAAATAACACTTCAAATTGCAAATACTCTGTTTGTGATCCATGGCCAATTGTGAGGATACTCTGTGGGGCTTTATTTCACCCTGAGCACTGGCAGGAGATTATTATATGAAGGCAGCATTGCCCAGTCGGAGGGTCAGTACTGAGGGAGTGCTGCACTGTCAGAGGGTCGGGACTGAGGGAGCGCCGCACTGTCAGAGGGTCAGTACTGAGGGAGTGCTGCACTGTCAGAGGGTCAGTACTGAGAGAGTGCTGCACTGTCAGAGGGTCAGTACTGAGAGAGTGCTGCACTGTCAGAGGGTCAGTACTGAGGGAGTGCTGCACTGTCAGAGGGTCAGTACTGAGGGAGTGCTGCACTGTCAGAGGGTCAGTACTGAGGGAGTGCTGCACTGTCAGAGGGTCAGTACTGAGGGAGTGCTGCACTGTCAGAGGGTCAGTACTGAGGGAGCTCTGCACCGTCGGAGAGTCAGTACTGAGGGAGTGCTGCACTGTCAGAGGGTCAGTACTGAGAGAGTGCTGCACTGTCAGAGGGTCAGTACTGAGAGAGTGCTGCACTGTCAGAGGGTCAGTACTGAGGGAGCGCTGCACTGTCAGAGGGTCAGTACTGAGGGAGTGCTGCACTGTCAGAGGGTCAGTACTGAGGGAGTGCTGCACTGTCAGAGGGTCAGTACTGAGGGAGTGCTGCACTGTCAGAGGGTCAGTAGTGAGGGAGCGCCGCACTGTCAGAGGGTCAGTACTGAGGGAGTGCCACACGGTCAGAGGGTCAGTACTGAGGGAGTGCTGCACTGTCAGATGGGCGGTACTGAGGGAGTGCCGTACTGTCAGAGGGTCAGTACTGAGGGAGTGCCGCACCGTCAGAGGGTCAGTACTGAGGGAGTACTGCACTGTCGGAGGGTCAGTACTGAGGGAGTGCTGCACTGTCAGATGGGCGGTACTGAGGGAGTGCCGTACTGTCGGAGGGTCAGTACTGAGGGAGCGCCGCACCGTCAGAGGGTCAGTACTGAGGGAGTGCCACACTGTCAGAGGGTCAGTACTGAGGGAATGCTGCACTGTCAGATGGGCGGTACTGAGGGAGTGCTGCACTGTCGGAGGTTCAGTACTGAGGGAGTGCTGCACTGTCAGAGGGTCAGCACTGAGGGAGAGCCGCACCGTCGGAAGGTCAGTACTGAGGGAGTGCCGCACTGTCAGAGGGTCAGTACGGAGGGAGTGCTGCACTGTCAGAGAGTCAGTACGGAGGGAGTGCTGCACTGCCAGAGGGTCATTAGTGAGGGAGCGCCGCACTGTTTGAGGGTCAGTACTGAGGGAGCGCTGCACTGTCAGAGGGTCAGGACTGAGGGAGTGCTGCACTGTCGGAGGTTCAGTACTGAGGGAATGCTGCACTGTCAGAGGGTCAGTACTGAGGGAGTGTTGCACTGTCAGACGGTCAGTACTGAGGTTGTGCTGCACTGTCAGAGGGTCAATACTGAGGGAGTGTTGCACTGTCAGAGGGTCAGTACTGAGGGAGCGCCGCACTGTCGGAGGGTCAGTACGGAGGGAGCGCTGCACTGTTGGAGGGTCAGTACTGAGGGAACACCGTGCTGTCGGAGGCTCAGTACTGAGGGAGTGCTGCACTGTCAGAGGGTCAGTACTGAGGGAGTGCTGCACTGTCGGAGGGTCAGTACTGAGGGAGCGCCGCACCGTCAGAGGGTCAGTACTGAGGGAGTGCCACACTGTCAGAGGGTCAGTACTGAGGGAGCGCCGCACTGTCGAAGGGTCAGTACTGAGGGAGTGCTGCACTGTCAGAGGGTCAGTACTGAGAGAGTGCTGCACTGTCAGAGGGTCAGTACTGAGGGAGTGCTGCACTGTCAGAGGGTCAGTACTGAGGGAGCGCCGCACTGTCGAAGGGTCAGTACGGAGGGAGCGCTGCACTGTTGGAGGGTCAGTACTGAGGGAACACCGTGCTGTCGGAGGCTCAGTACTGAGGGAGTGCTGCACTGTCAGGGGTTCAATACTGAGGGAGTGCTACATTGTCATAGGGTCAGTACTGAGGGAGTGCTGCACTGTCAGAGGGTCAGTACTGAGGGAGTGCTGCACTGTCGGAGGTTCAGTACTGAGGGAGCGCCGCACCGTCAGAGGGTCAGTACTGAGGGAGTGCCACACTGTCAGAGGGTCAGTACTGAGGGAGCGCCGCACTGTCGAAGGGTCAGTACTGAGGGAATGCTGCACTGTCAGATGGGCGGTACTGAGGGAGTGCTGCACTGTCGGAGGTTCAGTACTGAGGGAGTGCTGCACTGTCAGAGGGTCAGCACTGAGGGAGAGCCGCACCGTCGGAAGGTCAGTACTGAGGGAGTGCCGCACTGTCAGAGGGTCAGTACGGAGGGAGTGCTGCACTGTCAGAGAGTCAGTACGGAGGGAGTGCTGCACTGTCAGAGGGTCAGTAGTGAGGGAGCGCCGCACTGTTGGAGGGTCAGTACTGAGGGAGCGCTGCACTGTCAGAGGGTCAGGACTGAGGGAGTGCTGCACTGTCGGAGGTTCAGTACTGAGGGAGTGCTGCACTGTCAGAGGGTCAGTACTGAGGGAGTGTTGCACTGTCAGAGGGTCAGTACTGAGGGTGTGCTGCACTGTCATAGGGTCAATACTGAGGGAGTGTTGCACTGTCGGAGGGTCAGTACTGAGGGAGTGCCGCACTGTCGGAGGGTCAGCACTGAGGGAGTGCTGCACTGTCAGAGGGTCAGTACTGAGGGAGTGTTGCACTGTCAGAGGGTCAGTACTGAGGGAGCGCCGCACTGTTGGAGGGTCAGTACTGAGGGAGCGCCGCACTGTCAGAGGGTCAGTACTGAGGGAATGGTGCTCTGTGAAAGGGGCGGTAGTGAGGGAGTGCTGCACTGTCAGAGGGTCAGTACTGAGGGAGTGCTGCACTGTCAGATGGTCAGTACTGAGGGAGTGCTGCACTGTCGGAGGGTCAGTACTGAGGGAGCACTGCACTGTCAGAGGGTCAGTACTGAGGGAGCGCCGTACTGTCAGAGGGTCAGTACTGAGGGAGCGCTGCACTGTCAGAGACTCAGTACTGAGGGAGTGCTCCACTGTCAGAGGGTCAGTATTGAGGGAGTGCTGCACTGTCAGAGGGTCAGTACTGAGGGAGCGCTGCACTGTCAGAGGGTCAGTACTGAGGGAGCGCTGCACTGTCGGAGGGTCAGTACTGAGGGAGCGCCGCACCATCGGAGGGTCAGTACTGAGGGAGCGCCGCAATGTTGGAGGGTCAGTACTGAGGGAACACCGCACTGTCGGAGGCTCAGTACTGAGGGAGCGCTGCACTGTCAGAGAGTCAGTACTGAGGGAGTGCTGCACTGTCAGAGGGTCAGTACTGAGGGAGTGCCGCACTGTCAGAGGATCAGTACTGAGGGAGTGCTGCACTGTCAGAGTTTCATTACTGAGGGAGCACTGCACTGTCGGAGAGTCAATGCTGAAGGAGTGCTGCACTGTCAGAGAGGCAGTTCTGATTACTGCTCAAATGATTACCTGGGTGTGAGGTGCATGCCAGGGCATGTGATATGTACAGTAATGATGCTCCTGGCATATGTGTGGGGCAGGTTTGAGGGCCTGCCTTAACATTTCCTGCCCATCAGCTTTTGTCTATACTGAAAAACAGCAAAAAATTGTGTGCAAAAATTGTCACCAATGTGATTATAATTGAAATATTGAACAAGGAGCAGAGCAGAAAGTTGAAGAACAGTTGAAAGCAGAAAGATTGACATCTCTATAGCACCTTTCATGACCTCAGGATGTCTCCATGCACTTTAAAGCCAATGAAGTACTTTATGAAGTGTTGCTGAAAAAGTTGTCAAAGTTTTTCATCTTGCACTCAACTGGTCATTGCAAAAGAAAATACAAACACCAGGAGTATTAACATATTTATAATGTATAAGAAGAGAGTGCTGATTGGCTGTCAAGTGGACTCTGATTGGGAGAGGTGTTGCCTTGGAGAATGCACAAGTTGATGGTGACTGACAGGTTGTTTGAAATTTAAACCAGGCAGCTTGAAACTGGTCAAGACATTGCCCTGGGGAATGAACCAGCAAATGTCTGCCACTTACTTTCTTTAGCTGAAATAGGCACAATGTGTGTACATGTTCTTTCTGTCTGCAAAGAACAGGGCCCTGTGTGCTAATATATGTAGCCTCCAGTGCTCGCAAAGGCACCACACGGCCAGCCCCAACTGCTAATCTTAACTATCAGCATAATTTTTAGCACACTGAGGATTATCAAATATCCACATTGGGATTCTTGCAGTTCCATGTGCTGTGGGATTGTCCTTATACGACCTGAGCCATTTGTCCACCTTGCAAACGTCATGCTGAAATCGGGCACATCAAAGACATCCTGCGGGATAATGGCTACCCTGATCAGATCATTTCATGTTGTATATCACGCAAACACACGAACGGGCACAAGGTTATCACTTTTGGCCCTGAAAAGTGCCCAGCCTACCTCAGATTACCCTGGAAGGGCAAAGTATCTCAGAAATTTGAGCAACAGGTGAAGCTAGCTGTTTCACGCTGCTACTGTGCAACAGCAACACGAGTGGTATTCACCACTAACAGGATGCTGCTGTCATTAAGCCAAAAAGACGTGCTGCCTATCACACAAATGAGTGATGTGATATATGAATTTCAGTGTCAGTGTGATGCTGGGTATGTAGGCAGTACATCCCAAAGACTGGTGGAATGTATCGAACAGCATGTCCCTTCCACCATTCACAACAGGCAAGATGCAGGCCATACCCAACCAGCCCGTACTTGTAAAACTCAAAACACAGTGTGCAACATTAGATGTGGTTTTGTGATTGGACAACATTCGCTAAATAATCCTCAGTGCGCTAAGAATTATGCTGGCAACCAATTTAAGATTGTCAGTTGGGCTCACAGTGTGCTGCATTTGCATGTACTGGAAACTGCATATATTAATACACAGGCCCTGTTCTTTGCAGACAGAAAGAACCTGTACACACATTGCACCTGATTCATTACTCAGTGCAATGTCTTGATCAGTCAGGGTCGAGCTGCCCGGTTTAAATTTCAAACAATGCTTGGCAGTTAACTGTCAGTCAACCATCAATTTGTGCATCCTCCTTGGCAATGCCTCTACCAATCAGAGTCCACTTACTAACCAACTAACCAATACAGTATATGTTATTTCCCCTGACATAGGTATTTTCTTGTATATTGTCCTGATGAGTGCAAGACAAAAAGCTTCAACAGAAAATGTCCCTTTTTTCAGCGATACTCAAGTCCTGTCCTGCCAAAAAGACTACTTTTTGAAGTGTAATCCACCGGCTAAGGAGAACGAGAAAGATTCCACGGCCACTATTTTGAAGAAGAGCAGGGGAGTTCTCCCCTGTGTACAAGTCAATATTTATCCCTCAAATAACACCACCAAAAAGCAGATTAACTGCTCATTTTCACATCACTGGTTGTGGGAACTTGCTGTGTGCAAATTGGTTGCCACGTTTCCTACATCACAACAGTGACCACACCTCAGAAATGTATTTCATTGGCTGCAAAGGGCTTCGGGGCATCCTGAGGTTGTGAAAGGTGCTATATAAATGCAAGCCTTTCTTTGCAGGGAAATTACCGGGTGCAGCCTCTTGTGCCTGATGTTACCCAGAATTGCGGCAGTTATTAAATGCCCATCTTTGTGGTTACGGTGATGTTTATGGTCATGTGCCAGAAGGCCATGAGTTAAAATCCCACCATAGAATCATATAATAGAAACACTACAGCACAGAAGGAGGTCATTCAGCTCATTGGTGCCTGTGCTGCTCTTTGCAAGAGAAACTCAGCTAGCCCTGATGCTCCAACCTTTCCCAGAAACAGATCGAAAAGAAGAATCTAACCCGCTCAGCCCAATTAAATCCCCCCTAGGGCATGCTGTCAAACTGAATTTGTAGTGTGTGGGTGTTGGTGTCAGTTGAAACGACCACGGAGGAGGTTGGCTTGATGTAAAAACCCCAGCTTGGCTCCTTCACACCCTTCAGGGAAGGGAGCCTGTTGCCTTTAACCAGTCTAGCCTGCAATGTGACTCCAAAGCCATGCTATCATGGTTGGACCTAAATGTCCTCTGAAGTGATCTCACAAATCGCCCAAGTTGAACACTGAATTAGGAGGAGGCGCAAAATATAATTGCAGCCCCTCCAGCTTCAGCCAGACGCCAAAAGTAATGATAAACGAAAACCATGTACTTTAGCAGCCAAAGCTGATTTGAACAACTTGGAAATCCCAGTCAGACTTCAAGGTGAAACAAATCTCGTGTGTAATCTAGAGGAGGAACTAACCTCCCACTGCACTTTCACTAAAACCCACTGTATCATGATGTACTGTTACACTGAAAAATCCCAATGAATACATGGCTCGGGGGTTATTGATTATAACCAGTAATCTGTAGGTAATTATTATGAGTCAAATAATTGAATTTATTTGTAGCAGATTGCTCATTTCTTTCATTTTCCTCAGAATGCCCCAAAACTCTTTAGATTAACTTTGGGAAAGTGGTTGCTGTTATTATGCAGACAAATGTGACAACCTATTGGTACACAGCAAGATCCCAACAAAACAGTGAGTTAAACGACCAGTTAATCTGTTTTTGTGCAAATGTGCTGCCTGGTGATAGGAACATAGGACTTAGGAACAGGAGGAGGCCATTTGGCCCCTCGAGCCTGCTCCACATTCAATAAGATCATGGCTGATCTGGCTGTGGTCTCAACTCCCCTTTCCCTTGTACTCCATACCCCTTGACTCCCTTGTCGATCAAAAATCTGTCTAACTCAGCCGTGAATTAATCCAATGACCCAGCCTCCACTGCTCTCTGTGGAAGAGAATTCCAGAGATTAACGATCACCTGAGAGAAAAAAAATTCTCCTAATCTCCATCTTAAAAGGGAGGCCCCTAATTTTTAGACGGTGTCCCTTAGTTTTAGTCCACCCTACAAGATGAAACATCCTCTGGATATCCACCCTGTCAAACCCCCTCAGGGTCCTATATGTTTCAATAAGATCACTTCTCATTCTTCTAAACTCCAATGGGTATAGGTCTAACCTGTTCAACCTTCCTTCATAAGATAAGCCCTTCATTCCAGGAATGAGTTGAGTGAGCCTTCCCTGAACTGCTTCTAATGCAAATATATCATTTTTCAAATAAGGAGATCGAAACTCTGCACAGTATTTCAGCTGTTGTCTCACCAACATCCTGTACAGCTGGAGTAAAATTTCCCTACTTTTATATTCCATTCCCCTTGAAATTCAACAATATTCCATTTGCCTTCCTAATCACTCGCTATAACTGCATTCTAACTTCTTGTGGTTGATGTCCGATGACACTCAGATCTCTCTGTACCTCCAAGTTCTGCAATCTCTCTCTATTAAATCGTATATTGCTTTTCTATTCTTCCTGCCAAAGTGGACAAGTTCACACTTTCCCACATTATACTCCATCTGCCAAATTTTTGCCCACTCACTTAACCTGTCTATATCTCTTTGCAGATTCTTTACATCTTCTTGACAAATTACTTTCCTACCTAGTTTGGTGTCATCAGCAAATTTAGCTACCATACATTTGGTCCCTACAACCAAGCCAATGATATAACTTATAAATAGTTGAGGCCCCAGCACTGATCCCTGTGGCACTCCACTCGTCACATCTTGCCAGCCTGAAAAAGACCCATTTATCCCTGCTCTCTGCTCCCTGTTAGCTAACCAATCCTCTATTGTGCTAAAATGTTACCCCCAGACCATGTGCTCTTATCTTGCGCAGTAACGTTTGATGTGGCAGTTTATCAAATGCCTTTTGGAAATCCAAGCACACATCTACAGGGTTCCCTTTATCCACCTTGAATGTTACTTTGTCAAAAAAAACTCTAACAGATTAGCTAAACATGATTTCCCTTCCATAAAACCATGTTGACTCTGCCTAATCACACTGTGATTTTCTAAGCATCCTGCTATAACCTCCTTAATAATGGATTCTAGCACTTGCCCTATGACAAGCATTAGGTTAACTGGCCAATAGTTTCCTGCTTTCTGCCCCCTTCCTTTCTTGAGTAAAGGACAATAGCTATTTTCCAATCTGCTGGAACCTTTCCAGTATCTAGGGAACTTTGGAAGATTATAACCAACCCGTCTGCTATCTGAGCTGCCATTTCTTTCAAGACTCTAGGATGCAGGCCATCTGGTCCTGGGGACTTGTCAGCCTTTAGGTCTCATAGTTTTCCCAGCATCTTTCCCTGGTGATGGTGATTGTTTTAGGTTCAACCCGCCCCCCATCACTTCTTGATTTTCAAGTATCTTTGGGAAGTTTTCTAAGCCTCCTGCAGTGAAGACAGACACAAAATAACTGTTCAATGCCTCTGCTGTTTCCTTTTTTCCATCATCAGTTCCACAGACTGACTCTCTAGAGCAACAACACTAGCTTCAGTTACTCTTTTCCAATACAAATACTTGTAGAAACTCTTACTATCTGTTTTTATATTACTCACGAGCTTTCTCTTAGACACTTCTTTCCGCCTCGTTATTTTTTCAGTCATTCTTTGGTGCTTCTTAAAATCTGTCCAATCTTCTGGCCTCCCTTTGACCTACTGCTCATCTTTGCCGCTTTGTACAGTGTTTCTTTCAACTTAATACTATCCTTAACTTCTTTATTTAGCCTCGGATGGTGCATTCTTCTCAAAGACTCTATTTACCTGACTGATTTCTAAATTTTGCTGCTGCATCTCTACCTTTTAACATAGCTTCCCAGTTCACCTTGGCAAACTCTGTTTCCATATCCTCAGAGTTACCGTTGGAGGGTCAGTGCTGAGGGAGTGCCACACTGTCAGAGGGTCGGTACTGAGGGAGTGCTGCACTGTCAGAGGGTCAGTACTGAGGGAGTGCTGCACTGTCAGAGGGTCAGTACTGAGGGAGTGCCACACTGTCAGAAGGAGAGTACTGAGGGAGTGCCGCACTGTCAGAGGGTCAGTACTGAGGGAGTGCTGCACTGTCAGAGGGTCAGTACTGAGGGAGCGCTGCACTGTCGGAGGGTCAGTACTGAGGGAGTGCTGCACTGTCAGAGGGTGAGTACTGAGGAGGCGCTGCACTCTTAGAGAAGTGTCATCTTCAGGTGAGACATAAAACTGAATCCCTACCTGCCCAGGGCATTATTCCAAGAAGTTCCGGGAAGACTTCCTCAGTGTCCTGACCAGTCTTTATCCCACAATCAACATCAATGAAACAGATTATCTGGGTCATTATCGCATTGCTGTTTGTGGGAGTTTGCTTTGCTTCAACTGGCTACTATGTTTCCTCATTACAACAGTGACTGCACTTCAAATGAATTGTGAAGCTCCCTGAGGTGTCCTGATGTTGTGAAAGGGCACTCCAGAAATCCAAAGGTTTATTTTTCTGAGTACCAGAGGACCCCATTTGGGGAAGTTAAAGGCTTATTACCAGACACTAACGTTGTTTATCCAGTCATTATTCATCATTGCACAATCACTGGTTCTGCCTCCCAGTTTCAGATCAGAAATTGAAGTTAGTTCTCTTTATTTTATATTTACTGGTCGGCACTCTTACAACAACAACTTGCATTTACATAGTACCTTTAATGTGGCAAAGTATCCCAAGGCGCTTCAAAGGAGTGTTTACCAGAACAAAACTTGACACTGAGCCGCGTAAGGAGATATTTGGAGAAGTTACTGAAAGCTGGGTCGAAGAGGGAGGTTTGTTCAGAGCAGCTGGAAGAGAGAGAGCGGGAGGTGGAGAGGCGGAGAGGTTCAGAGAGGGTATTCCCGAGCTCAGGGTCCTGGCAGCTGAGGACACGACTGTCAGCGGTGCTGTGACTGAAAATCGGGGAGGTGCAAGAAGTCAGAATTGGAGACCTCTCGGGGTTGTAGGGCTGGAGGAGGGTTTAGAGATAGGGAAAAGGATGAAGCCAAGGAGGGACTTAAAAACAAAACCAGCACAATTGATCCTGGGATCCCCTAACTAACACCAATGTGGCTGGACTATCAGCATCAGAAGGACAGGAACGGTTCAAGAAGCAGCCCCATCACTACCTTATTAAGGCAGCTAAGGATGGGCAATAAATGGCACTTTTACCAGCAATGCCTACAATCCGAGAAGAAATGTTTACAGTAAAATATATCCTCTCCATTTCTAATTTACACATCTTATTCAGAGACTTAGTCAAATTGCTATTAGTCAAGGCACAAGTCAGGAGTGCAGCTCCTACAACACTCAAGAAGCTGGACAGCATCCAGGACAAAGCAGCCCTGCTTGATTGGCACCACATCCACAAACATTCACTCCCTCCACCAGCGACGCACGGTAGCAGCAGAGTGTACCACCTACAAGATGCACTATAGCAATTTGACAAGGCTCCTTAGGCAGCACCTTCCAAATCCCTAAGACCTTAAGCCACTCATTTGGATGCAGAAGAGCCTACACCACTCTTGTGAAGGAGAGCAGGGGAATTATCTCTGATGTCATGGTCAATATTTATCCTTCAACCAACCTCACCAAAAACAGATATCCCGGTGATTATCACATCACTGTTTGTGGGATCCTGCTGTGTGCAAATTGGCTGCTGTGTTTATTAAAATGTATTCCTTCATAGGATGTGGGATTGCTGACAAGGACAGCATTTGTTGCATATCATTAATTGCCCTTGAACTGAGTGGCTTGCTGGGCCATTTCAGGGGGCAGTTAAGGGTCAACCACATTGCTGTGGGTCTGGAGTCACATGTAGGCCAGACCAGGTAAGGATGGCAGATTTCCTTCCCTAAAGAGCATTAATGAAACGGATTTTTTTTAACAAAAGTAGTTAATGGTCATTGTTACAGAAACTAGTTTTCAATTCTAGAGATATTCATTAAATTTACCAACTGCTGTAGCAGGATTTGAACCTGTGTCAACAGGGCATTAACCTGGGTCTCTGATCCAGTGACATAGGCACTATGCCACCATCTCCCCATATTACAATGGTGATTCCTATGTTACAATGGTGACTACACATCAAGAATTATATTGCTTCATTGAATTAATGAACATTATTACTATATTCACCGTTTAGAATAGAGGTGTTGCTGATTTCCCAGCTTTATAGTAAGTGGTTATACAAAGTAACAAACACATTTTTAACAGTAAATCTCATCTAGCAACTTCCTCTTTTAATTATCAGAAGTGATATTCTTTTGTCCAGAATCTTCTCATGCAGATAGCTAACCTGTGACAAGCAGATGATGAAACTATTCAGAGACCCGACCTACCTAGACTGAAATCAGCCGAATCTTTTTATTAATTTCTTCATGGAATGTGAGTGTTGTTGGCAAGGCTAACATATGTAGCCTATCTGGACTTGCCCTTGAACTGAGTGGTTTGTGAGGCCATTTAAGAGTCTGGAGTCCCATGTAGGCCAGACCAGGTAAGGATGGCAGATTTCCTTCCCTAAAGGACATTAACGAACCAGATGGTTTTTTACAACAATGGTCACCATTCTTGAGGCTAGCTTTATATTCCAGATTTATTAATTGAATTCAAATTCAACCAGTGACTGTGGTGGTGGGATTTGAACCCAGTGTCTCCAAACCATTTACCTGGGCCTCTACGATTATGAGTCCAGTGACATCACCATTACCATCACCCAACCACCCCCCCCCCCAAAAACAGGTAAATCCTTACTGAACTGCCCAAAATAATCACATGATCATAGAATCTTACAGCACAGAAGGAGGCCATTCAGCCCATTATCCCCGCGCCAGAACTTTGAAAAAGCTGACTGATTTAGTCCCACACTCCAGTTTCCTCAGCATCACCCTGAAGATTAGTCCTCTTCAAGTACTTGTCCTATTGGCTTTTGAAAGTTCCTACAGAATCCGATTCCATCATCCTTTCAGGTAGAGTTTCCAAATCTTAATAATCCTCTGTGTGAAAAAAATTCTCCTCATTTCCCCCTAGTTTGTTTGCTAATTATTTTAAATCTATGATTCTGGTTACCAACATTCCTGCCAGGGACAATAGTGTCTCTTAATCTACTCTATCAAAACTTCCCATGATTTTGAACGTCTCAATCAAATCGCCTTCATCTTTCTCTAAGAAGGACAGACCCAGCCATGCCAATCAATCCAGGTAACTGGACACCCTCAGTCCTGGTACCATTCTAGTAAACCTCCTCTAGTGTGCGGCCTAGAGTTGAGCACAATACTCCAACTGGGGCCTAACCAGTGATCAAAAAAGATTCCGTGTAACTCCTTTGTTTTGGTAATCAGTGGCCTTATTTTCAAAGCTGCGTGTCCTATTTGCTTTCTTAACCATCTTATCAACTTTGCCCTGTCACCTTCAAAGATAAAGCTATTATAGGGACACCTTTGTAAATGATATCAATGATAATGGCAATTTGCTTAGTATGAAGGTTGTCTATGATAAGCATGACTGTTGTATGCGGTAGGGACTGCAGGGACATATGTTTGAAACAATTGTACTAAGCAGCCAATTAGATCAAATATAAATCTATCCAAAGTTTGTGTAATGTCAAAAAACGAGGCCAATATTAAAGGTAAGATGAGAAACCCTAAAATTGTTTCCTGAATTGAGTGCAAAATTCCACTCGATGCTAGTTGAACACTGCAACTTGAACTCTCTGGATTTACTTTATACATAATGGATAAATCAGCATTTTAATTGTACAGCATTTAAATTAAGACCAGCCATTCACAAGCTGAAGTAACTAGAAGGGCCAAAGGTTTGGAAATTAATTCCTTATCAGAATATAATACTCAGAATGATCCTGTTGATAAAACTTCTCAGAAATAATTACTTTGCTTCAGTAGTATTTTGGGAAGGATTGATAACTTAGACACAGAAGCACTAACTCATCAACATTCACACCAGATTCAATAGCCAATATTCATAGTAGTGAGGTGTTGTTTATTACGAAATGTTAGATATCTGATCAAAATAAAGTAATCACAGAAGATGTATATGTAGGGGATATGATTAGTTTGAAGATTGCATAAAAATTGGCCATGCAATTGGTGTGTAGAAAGATATCAATGGACTGATCAGGTGGGCAGAAAAACTACAAAGGGACAAGTGAAATTCAACCCAGGAGTGTGAGGTGATACATTTGGGCAAAGATAACAAGGCGAGAACTGTACAAAATATTAATTAGATCACAGCTAATGTACTGTGTACTGTTCCTTTCATGGACTGCAGCAGGTCAAGAGGGCAGCTCAAGACTACCTTCTCAAGGGCAATTAGGGATGGGCAATAAAGGCTGGCCCAGCCAGCGAGGCCCACATCCCGTGAAAACATTTTTAAAAATCACATTACTGGAAGGATGTGAGACAGGGCACAGAGGAGGTTGGACAGGAGAATTTTAGCTATGAGGAGAGGTTGAAAAGATAGAGGCTGTTTTGCTATGAACAGGGGAGGCAGAGTTGATAAGAAGGAGCTTGTTCCCTTAGCAGAGAGGTCAGTAACCAGGGGTCATAGGTTTAAAGTAATTGGCAGAAGGATTACAGGGGAGTTGAGAATTTCTTTATCACCCAGAGGGAAGTGGGAGTCCGAAACTCACTGCCTGAAAGGATGGGAGAGTGGGAGAAGCAGAAATCCTCATCGCATTTAAAAAGCACTTGGATATGCGCGTGAGGTGCTGTCACCTACAGGGCTACAGATCACAAGCTGGAAAGTGGGATTAGGCTGGATGGCTCTTTTCTCACTGGCACAAACAGGATGGGCTGAATGGCCACCTCTGCTGTACATTCTCTATGTCCCTTTTATGTTTCTTTGTTTCAAAAGGCCATTCAGCCCCCCCCATGTTAGCTCTTTAACTGGAGCTGTTGATTTTGACTCCATTATCCTGCAACTACCCTTTATCCTTTTATATTCTTCAGGTTAAATACTGATCCAATCCTTCTTTAAATCATGTTAAAGTTGCCTCTGCTCTAATGACCCTCATCGTGAAACTATTTCTTCCACGTGTCCCCTTAACCCCCCCTCCCCAGTGAGAATCCCCAGCCTGCTTTAAAGAGCTTAGTTTCTCTTGATAACCAATCAAAGGTCATTGACTCCAGTGTAGGATTTCACTTTCAATCAAGGCCTTGGAGAAGGTACAGATACTTTACCAGAATGTTCCCCGGAATGAGGGACTTCAGTTAATGTGGAGAGACTGGGGGAGCAGGGTTTGTTCTCCTTAGAGCAGAGAAGGGTAAGGGGAGATTTAATAGAGGTGTTCAAAATCATGGAGGGCGTTGATAGAGTAAATAGGGAGAAACTGTTTCCAGTGGTAGGAGGGTCAGTAACTGGAGGAAACAGATTTAACCTTATTGGTAAAAAGCTGACAGGGTGAGATGAGGAGAATTTTTCACGCTGCCAGTTGTTGTAATCTGGAATGCACTACCTGAAAGGGCAGTGGAAGCAGATTCAAGATGAGCTTTTGAAAGGAAGTTGGATAATACTTGAAAAGGAAAAATTTGTAAGGGTTAGGAGGAAGGGTAGGGAGTGAGATTAATTGGATTAGCCCTTTCAAAGAGCCAGCAAAAGCATTGATGGGCCAGATTGCCTTCTCCCATTCTAAAGAGTGCTTCAGTGTAAACCTACAGCTTCTGAAGACCTGCTTTCTGTTCAGTTGATAAAGAGTTTTTCAAAACTCTTCACCCTGATTAGAATTAACTCCCTGTTGAGTCCCTTGCCCTCTATGTATGAAACAGTTTTTAAAAATTATAATAAAAATAAAACGCATTGGCCATCATCTATCAAAGAATGAGTACAGTGCTAAAGGAGTGTTGTTGATACATTTAAACTTTGTGAAGGCTTTATTTTAATGCAATCTCCAGTTTAGTATTAACATTATATCTGCCTGCATGTACAAAAATAGAGATAATTGAACTATCTAGGATCTGTGGCAACCCAACCTCAAACCTCTCTCTCAAAGAATATTTACATATTAAAACTTGACACATTCTTGTGTTAACTGTGATTATGGAGCAGATTGTGATTGATGAAGTTTGTTTTGATAGAAGAAAGTTCCTTACTAATTGACTTGACAATTCATATTTCCATCCCATATAGCAGTTGGATATCTCACTTACCTTCAATGGGGATGGGAAAGTAAAGGAGGGCAGCCAGGAAGAAATACTTGCGAATTCTTATATACCACATCGTTCTCCGGCGAGTAGTCATTTACCCATTGACAAGCGACTCAGGACAAGTTGGAGAATCAAGCTCCGCTGTAAGCGATTATCACAAAGTGTTCAATGAATATAAACAAAATTCTGTGAAACCAGTTAACTCTGCTGACATTGTGTCTGTCACACTGCAAGCAACATGTGAGAGAACTGCTCAGTGACTCATTCTCCAGTACCAGAAGTGACGTAACTCTGTGGTTAGTTATGTGAACAGATGTGCTTTAGATATTTTTGATAAAATTACAATTATAGTCAGAGTGTTTCTTCTGATTAAGATCTGTTTATTCATGAGCTCAAATTTACTCGTTCAAACTCACCATCTATTTCTTTCAGCCCATCTCTTGCTGACTTCCTTTTTCCAAAAATATACTTTATTCATAAAATTTCTAAAAGTACATTTCATGGCTGTTCAATATTGACATTACATAAGGTGCACAATAAACCAGTTTCTTCCAATGCTGTATGTGACTTGTTACATTTACAAATATATTTTATATTGACAATGTACATTCCAGGTCAGGCATACAATCCAAGGAATTTTATCCAGTTCCCAGCCCCTCAACGTACTATGGCTGAATGGTCCTAGATAGTCCTAGATAGAGGAACAGGATTAAACTCCACTTGGAGAGGCAGGGATTAATCAGGGATAGTCATGGCTTTATCGGGGGAGATCATGTCTAGCAAATTTGATTGAATTTTTTGAGTGTAGATGAGGGTAGTGTAGTTGATGTAGTCTACAAGGACCTCAATAAGGCTTTTGACAAGGTCCTAATAGGGAGAATGGTCAAGAAGATAAGAGCCCAAGATCCAGGGCAATTTGGCAAATTGGATTCAAAATTGGCTTAGTGGCAAGAGGCAGAGGGTGATGGCTGAAGGTTGTTTTTGCAATTGGAAGCCTGTGACGAGTGGTGTATGTCAGGGATTGGTGCTGGGACTCTTACTGTTTGTAGTGTACATTAATGATTTAGACGTGAATACAGGAGTTATGATCAGTAAGTTTGCAGATGACACAAAAATTGGTGGTGTGGTAAATAGTGAGGAGGAAAGCCTTAGATGACAGGACGATATGGATGGGCTGGTAAGATGGGCAGAGCAGCGGCAAATGGAATTTAATCCTGAGAAGTGTTAGGTGATGCATTTTGGGAGGACTAACACAGCAAGGGAATACACAATGAATGGTAGGATTCTAGGAAGTACAGAGGATCAGAGGGACTTTGGTGTATAAGTCCATAGATCCCTGAAAGCAGCAGCACCAATAGATAAGGTGGTTAAAAAGGCATATGAGATACTTGCCTTTATTAGCTGAGGCATACAATATATGAGCAGGAAGGTTATGTTGGAGCTGCATAAAACACTAGTTAGGTCACAGCTGGAGTACTGTGTGCAGTTCTGGTCGCCACATTTTGGAAGAATGTGATTGCACTGGAGAGGGTGCAGAGGAGATTCACCAGGACGTTGCCTGGGCTGGAGCATTTCAGCTATGAAGAGAGTCTGGATAGGCTGGGGTTGTTTTCCTTAGAGCAGAGAAGGCTTAGGGGGGACTTGCTAGAGGTATACAAAATTATGAGGGGCATAGATAGGGTAGAAAGGAAGAAACTTTTCCCCTTAGCAGAGGTGTCAATAACCAGGGGACATAGATTTAAGGTAAGGGGTAGGAGCTTTAGAGGGGATTTGGGGAAAAACATTTTCACCCAGAGGGTGGTTGGAATCTGGAACACACTGCCTGAGGGGGTGGTAGAGGCAGGAACCCTCACAACAGTTAACAAGTATTTAGATGAGCACTTCAAGGGCCATAGCATACAGGGCTACGGGCCAAGTGGTGGAAAATGGGATAAGAACAGATAGGTGCTTGATGGCCAGACATGATGGGCCAAAGGGCCTGTTTCTGTGCTGTTTAACTCTATGACTCTATAATGACTTTTCCCCATTGCGCCTCTGCAGCAATTTCCCCAAGCTTTAGCACAAGATGTTTCAGCACATAGCCCTGGACCTTGGAATGTGCCAGTCTGCAACACTTAGCCATGGACAACTCTTTGCGCTGGAAGAGCAGCAAGTTTCAGGCTGACCAAAGAGTATCTTTCACCGAGTTGATGATACTCCAGCTGCAGTTGATGTTTGTCTCAGTGTGTGTCCCTGGGAACAGCTGGTAGAGCACAGAGTCCTGTGTCACCACGCTACTCGGGATGAACTTCGACAAAAACCACTGCACCTCTCTTCAGACTTTCATTGCAAAGGCACATGCCATAAGGAGGTGGACAACAGTCTCTTCCCCAGCACGGCCCCCTCGAGGGCAATGTGTGGAGGGGGTGAGACTCTGGTTATGCCGGAGAGGGTCCTTCTCACCATCTCTTGCTGGCTTTCTAACCAGCTAATCTATGTATTTCCAGGGTTGATGGTGCTTTATTCTTTAACATGTAGTTGTTTACACCATGTGGTGCCCTCTCTAAGTGTTAGTCACTCTCCTTTCCTCAATCCCTCCTTCCCTCCCTCCCTCCTTTCCATCTTTCCTCATTCCCCATATCACTCTTTTCCTCCTCTGAATGGCTGTTGAACGTTAATGTTAGCAGTGTGACATTGACTGCTAACAACAAGAACAACTTAAATTTCTCTCCACCAGAGTAAACCATCCTGAGGTGCTTCACAGGAACTAACTATTTTGGATCATTCAAAATTGATACCAAGCCAAAGAAGGAGACATTTGGACAGGTAATGTAGGAACAGGAAGAGGCCATTCAGCCTCTTGTACCTGTTTCATCATTCAATGAGATCATTGCTGTTACGTACCTTAACTCCCTCACCACTTACATCTATATTCCTTTATCCCTTGTCTAACACATACCTTTCAAGCTCAGATTTTAAATTATTAAGTGAGCTGCCGCATTGCGCAAAGGAATGTTTCCGAACTGTTGTGACCATAGCTGGTGTTAATTGCTGCGCAAATCAAATCCCAAAGGGAAACTAGGCTAAAGGGCCACAACCTTTTGTTTGTATTCTGAAAAAGAGAGGAAGATGTACCGATCTCAGCAGTAAGAAGTACAGTAACACTTTTGGAATTTTGGAAATTAAAAGGAGAAGTTTTATTAGCAAAAAAACTTAAGCACACAATGTTACAGTTACACATTTAAGACAAGGTTACAGTTACACATTTAAGATTTGTATTACAAAACATTCCCCCAAAAGACTCTCTACTTGGTGAAACCCACAAGTAACCACTTTCCAGCAACACTCCCTCATACATGCCTACTATGGAATCCAGTAATATTACACAAGACAAACTGCTGTAGCTTCAATAAAGGTGTGTCACATGACCTTTACCCTCTTCCACTCTGCGGTGGAATTCACTTCAGAATAAAACTGCTTGATGCAGCCCAAGGCTTTTCTGGCTTGACTGGATGGGTGATTCAAACTGTATCCTCTCCCAGCCCAGCGCTCCAGCTATCTTGACATCTCAAACAGCTCCAGCTATCTCCAACCATCTCTAGCTCTCTCTCCAGCTCAATAGCTATCCACAGTAGCTTTAATATACCTTTTCCCCCTTTCATCTACATCCCATTGTTCTCGCACACCTCTGAAACTGAAACCCTTCCAAATATAAGATCTTTCATGTTTCCATCTTGTCTTTGCTTTTGGGTCAATAAAATATCATATCCCCACTACTAGTTTACCTATGACGTCCTGCAAGATGCAAACATTTTCCTTTTTACCTCTGACTCCCCTTTGATATTCAAACAATCTATCAACTTATCTAAAAATGCAAATGTTAGATCTAACCCATTTACTTGTACCTCAACTTAACACTTCTATCCTTTTCATGGGCAGAAGTTTATGTTCAGTGTGCAGGCACGCACCCTACACGCCAGAGAGTAATATGATGCGTGATGACATTGGACATGAGTGGGACGAGCTTTCCTAAAGCTATTACAAATTAAATAAAAACTTTCTTATGACAGTAAAAACATGTCCCATCCGATGTGACATGGTCACATGAGGGGACATATTTCATTAAATTTTTAAGGCCTTTAATCATTTTTTACAAAGCGCTTCAATCTTCCTGAGGCAGCTCTTTCGTGCACATGCACAGGTAGCTCTGGACCTGACTCTCCCTCCTCCCTGCACAAATGCCACCCCCCCCAACCCCCCGCGCCCCCCCACCCCCCACCGCCCGCACAGGTAATGCTCAGCTAATTGAGCTCGCCCCGCAAGACCTTAATTGGCCTGTCCACGTGAAATCGCGGTGCGGAGCTGATTGCGGGTGGCGGTCTGCTCCATAACTGCCCCCGCCCGCTCCTGCCAAGCCCACCTGACCAATTTAAAACCCTGGCCCATGTTTCCAACCCCCCCCCCCCCCCGCCAGACAACCTGACTCCTATCAAACTCTGCCCGGTGTAATTAAATCATGCAAACACACACACCCTTCTTTACAGAATAACACAATATTCCCCAAAATATATAGTTTTAAATCCATTCTCACACTAACTTCTCTTCTGAATGTCCTGACTCTGATTTTAGGTCTCTTTGTCCTAGAACCCCCCACCAACCTGTAAGTTTAACTCCATCTACCCTATCAGTTCCTTTCGAAACACCAAATACCTTAATCTAATCTAATCACTCCTTAATCTTCTATATTCCAGGGAGCACCAAGATTAGTTTATGGAATCTCTCCTCATTAACCTAACCCTCAGAACCCTGCTAACATTCTGGTGAACTTCTCTCCTTCCAAAGCCAATACCCCTTTCCAAGGTGTGGTGCTCCAAACTGCACACAATGCTCTGGATTGTGTCTAAATGGAGCAGTAGCTTGACTTCCTCCTCATTATAAACTCCTCCTCATTATAAACTCTAGTGAAGAGGCTAACAATCCATTTGCTTTTTTGATTATTCTGTGTATTACATTTTAATGATGTGTGAGTGTGAATCTCTAAACTGCTTTGTATATCCACAGTTCCAAACTTTTAAACTATTTAAATAATCCTCAGGTCTATCCTTTCTGGTCCAAAACAGATAACCTCACACTTACTCAATCTACATTAATAACTTGGATGAAGGGACTGACTATATTGTAGCCAAATTTGCTAATGAGACAAAGATAGGTAAGAAATCAAATTGCGAGAAGGATACAAAGATTCTGCAAAGTGAGTGGGTAAAAAAATTGACAGAGTATAATGTGGGAAAATGTGAGGTTGTCCTTTTTGGCAGGAAGACTAGAAAAACAAAATATTATTTAAATGGAGAGAGATTACAGAACCTGAGGTACAGAAGGATCTGGGTGTCCTTGTACATGAATCACAAAAAGTTAGCATGCAGGTACAGCAAATAATTAGGAAGGTAAATGGAATGTCAGTCTTTATTGCGAGGGGGATGGAGTATAGAAGTAGGGAAAATCTTCATACAACTGCACAGGGCATTGGTGAGACCACTCCTAGAGTACTGTGTACAGTTTTGGTCTCCTTGCTGAAGGAGGGGTATAATTGCATTGAAAGTAGTCCAAGGAAGGTTCACCAGGCTGATTCCTGAAATGAAGGGATTGGCCTATGAAGAAAGTTAAGCTGGTTGGGCCTTTACTCATTGGAGTTTACGCCTGAGGGGACTTGACAGGGTAGATGATAAGAGGATGATTCCCCTCCTGGGGGAAGTTAGAACTAGGGGACACAGTTTAAAAATAACAAATCTCCCATTTAAGATGGAGATGAAGAATTTCTTCTCTCAGACGATCATTAGGCTTTGGAATTCTCTTCCACAGAGAGCAGTGGAGGCTGGGTCATTGAATATATTCAAGGCTGAGTTAGGCAGATTTTTGGCTGACAAAGGAGTCAAGGGTTATGGTGGACAGGCAGGGAAATGGAGCTAAGGTCACAATCAGATCTACCATGAATTTATTGAACGGTGGAGCTGGCTTGATGGGTTGAGTTGCCTACCCCTGCTCAAATTTCTTATGATCTTACCTGTGTTGAAACCCATCTGCCACAGTTTTACCCATTCACTTCATCTATCAATGTCTCTTGGTAATTTTATCTCCCTGTCTGTATTACTTACCATACCAATAATCTTTGTGTCATTGGCATGGTGTTCCTATGTACTTGTCACCCTTGTCTTTCTAGTGTGTAAAACACTGTTACATCGCTGTCTTCTGGTCCATGAAGTCAACTTTCTTCAATTTATGTTTTCATTACTGAAGGTTCTGTGACAGGAGCCTGTGAACAGTGAATAGAGCACCATCATTAATATCGGCCTGTGTCCTAACTTGCAGCAAATCCTGTTAACCCAACGCCCCCTGGGCTCGCTGACCTACATTGGCCCCCTGTCAAGCAATGTCTTGACTTTAAAATTCTCATCCGTGTTTTCAAATCCCTCCATGACCTCCAGCCTCCACAAACCTCAGAGACATCCTGGCCTCTTGTGCATCCCCAAATTTAATCGCTCTCCCACTGGCGGCCGTGCCTTCAGCTGCCTTGGCCCCAAACTCTGGAATTCCCTCTCTAAACCTCTCCAACCCTATTTCCTTCTTTAGGATCCTCTTTAAAACCTTCCTCTTTGACCAAGCTTTGGGCCATTGGCCCTAATATCACCTCTTGTGGTTTGGTGTATAATTTGATTTATAATGTCCCTGTGAAGCACCTTGGGACGTTTTATTGCATATCTAATTATAAATTGTTCATGTTATGTGTTTGTGAGGTCATAGACCAGGCTGCACCTGCTGTGCTATTAAAACCTTATTATTCTTAATGTTCTCGAGCATCTTCTTCTGATCAAAGTTTTTTGAGGTGTAAATATTTCAGCAGAGAATGTGGATCAAGTGAAAGCCAAAATGAAATGCAGTAGTTTGCAAAAGGATGCAATGATTTCAGGGTTGAGATGATGTTAGAGGGGGCCTGTTGTTATGTACAATCCATTTGACAGGGAGAGATTTCAGCACATCGGCAATCAGCTCTGCCCAGCTCCAGGTGGAGGATAATTACTGAGTTGCACATCACATTGTTACAAAATAAGCCATGCTTTCTGTTTACAATCTGCCTCCTACACATTTTCCACTAGCCCACAGCTTACAGCAGGAAAAGTTACACAGAGACAATGTACAAGTTTTACCACAAACTGTAACACCCAAATCACACATTATAAAACTGCTGCGGAACATCTGATAATCCCTCTCCTCATCAAACTTTCACACATCCTCAAGGAGGTGTGTTACACACACACAAGTAAATATGCATATTCGTTTACAAACACACCCACATATACACTTATGCAATCATACCTACACGCAGAGACACACACACATGCACACTCACATTTGTACACCCAGACACGCACACTCACACACGTGCACATAAACACACATGCTCACACACACCCACTCATAAACACAAATACTCTCATACACACATGCATACACACATACACACACACACACATCACAGGGCATTTGCAAAGTCCTTGTCTAACTTCAAAGTTTAATAAGAACGCAGGACCTAGGAGCAGAAGTAGGCCATTCGGCCCTTCAAGCCTGCTCCACCATTCAATAAGATCGTGACTGATTTGATTGTGGTCTTAACTCCACTTTCCTGTCTGCCCTCATAACCCTTGACTCCCTAATTGATCAAAAATCTATATAACACAACCTTAACTAAACTCAAAGGCCAGCGTCCACTGCTTTCTGGGGGGAAAAGAATTCCACAGACTGACGACACTCTGAGAGAAAAAAAAAATCACCTCATCACTGCCTTAAAAGGGAGGCCGCTCATTCCTAAACTTTGTCCCCTGGTTCTATAATAAAAGATCCAGTTCTATGTCTAGTTCTATAATAAAAGCAACATTCTGCTGATGCTGGAAATCTGAAATAAAAACAGAAAATGCTGGAAAAACTCAGCAGGTCTGACAGCTTCTGTAGAGAGAGAGACAGAGTTAACGTTTCAGGTCCGTATGACCCCTCTTCAGGACACGTCTGCTAGTTTTTGTTTCCCACAAGAGGAAACATCCTCCCAGTGTCCACCATGTCAAATCCCCTCAGGATCTTACATGTTTCAATAAGATCACCTCTCATTTTCTAAATTCCAAAGGGTGTAGGCCCAACTTGCTCAACCTTTCTTCATAAGAAAGCCCTTCAAACCAGGAATGAGTCGAGTAAACCTTCTCTGAACTGCTTCTAATACATTTATATCCTTTTTCAAATAAGGAGGCCAAAATTGCACACAATACTCCAGATGTGGTCTCACTAAGACCCTGCACAGCTGCAGCAGCATTTTGCTGCTTTTATATTCCATTCCACTTGCAATAAACACTAACATTCCATTTCCCTTCCTAATCACTTGCTGCACCTGCATACTAACTTTTAGTGACTCGTGTATCAGGACACCCAGATCTCTCTGAATTTAGAACATATCCATGATAGACCAAACTGTAATTGGCACATGAAAGCATCATTCATAAAGTTTTTTTTAACGTTAATGTATGCAGATACACACACACGCACACACACACACACACACACACACACACACACGTGCACACACACACACACACTCTCACACACACACACACATTCACAACACACACACGCACACACACACACATGCTCATACATATTCACACCCATGCTCACACAAAAACTCACACTCACACACATACTCACACGCACTTACACGCTGACACTCTCAGATATACTCAGACTCACACAAACACTCACACACACTCCGGGCACCGGGCTGTATTATGATACAGATGCTGGATACCCCACCTCTCTGGTTAAAAGGTGGTGGGGGAGGCCGCCAAGGGGAACACCAGCTGCCTCGCAGCCATTGGCTGTTAATAGGTTTGAGGTGGGGCTGCTGCACTTCAGGAACAGGAAGTCCCAACTCAAATAGCTGCTGGCCATTCAGAGGCCGGGAGCTCTCCAGCACTTTGGGATAGAGGCGCTGGGTCAGGTTTTAGCGTGTGTTTGGGGGTCTCGCTGATTGCTATGTTGGCAGGCCTGGACAAAGGGGGTGACAGAAGAGGGGGGCAGGGGGGAGAGTGCAAGAGTTTCAGAGGCCATTAGGGGAGGGAAACCTGGGTGGGGGGTAAACATCAGAGTATAGGATAGATCCATCCATGGGCCCTGGACCCCTCCTATCTGCCACAAACTTGCACAGGGAAACCTGCGCACATGGCGATGGGTCTCTCCTGCAGCTGGTTAAGTCTGGGCGGTAGCAGGATGAGAGCATTAATCATCCACTTTAGGATTTCAATTGGTCTATTGCTGGGCAGAATGTCTGCACCTTCCCCACCGTTGGTATGATTGTGGTGAGGGCAGAGGTGGACAGGTCAAAGACTAGTTCACAACAGGTAGGAGCAGGTTTCGACCATACAACTCATCCAGCCTGTGTTATGATCCCAGCTGAGTTACTACTGGACAAGCCAGGTCCCAGAGTGGAACATGGCCAGATAGATCCTAACCTTTATTTTTTGTTTAGAAACGTGGAGGGCGGCTACTGAACAGAGTCACAGGAGTCAGCTGATGAACTTTTAACAAAAGAATAAAACATTTATTAAACAAGAAAAAGATTAAGTACATTACACTGCTCCTTCACCCACAACTATACCTTTATAGATTAATACAGATTCGTCAGGTTCACTAGTTACAATATCTATCTTATACTCTAATGTTCACAGTAAATATACAATCCATGTAAACCAATAAGCAACCTGTGGTCAGACACACCACACCCCAAGATCAAATGACAAAGGCCACCCAAGGCAGATGCTATGGATCTCTCACTAACTAGCCTCCAGGCACTCGTCACACTGGGAGTCAACTGGTCTCAGGAAACTCTGTCTTTCACACGAGGGTTTCTAATCTCTATTCATGAAGAACTTGCCTTAAAATCTTCTCCCAAATGATACTTTCTCTTGGACGTCTTAAACAAGGATTCACCTCCAGGGTTTTGATCTCTCCTTCCAATGGTCCTCTCCTTGGTTCACCACGTGCATTCAAGTTTCACTTTCCACACGCTTTCTTAGATACTCAGCCTGCCAACAGAACACCACTGCTTCACAGGCCCATAGTGAAGAGTCACCAACCTTTGGCTGTCTCCTCAAATCTTCTGGCTTCTTACAAGCCCATTTTGTTCCAAGTCTGTACCCTGTAGCTCTGTCTTTTAACTCAAGAGACTTTTCCTCCGCTCCTCACTCTTAACTTCACTTAACAGGATATGTTTCCAATTCCTGTTCTTTTCCTTTGACAAGCAGGTCTCTTGGGACCCCCTTTCTGTCCCACTCCCTTGTTTTGGAGCCTTTCTTCTTTGTTATGAGACCTTTCCGTCTTCACCCTGTGGTTTCCACATTCAACTGAACTAAAACTACTTTCTGTTTCTCCCTGTGTGTCTCTGGGTCTCTCTCTTTGGACCCTTGTTGCTAGGCAACAGCAGTTTTTTTTCTAACTTGTGTTTTTTTTTTCGTTTTAACTTTCCTAAACTATTAACCTCATTGGTAACACAGCCCTTCAGTTCAAGAGTCGTAAAACCTCATTAAAATGCAGGTATACAAATAGGGCTTAGAGACTTTTGGCCCCATTTCACAGAGCCCCTAAAATGAAACCAAACCCAGGATTCACCTTTCTCAACACACAAGTAAAGAGATATAAATTAAACTTAAATATATGGCTTATTCCTAACGCACACAAATACAAATATAAATTACTTAAAACTATCTCTAGTTCCTCCTGTTCTGCCAAATCCAGCCCTCACACTCACACATTCAGACAAACACACTCAAACAGATATTCTCACACATACACAGCCACTCACAGACTTTAGGTGTCCCTGCCAGTGGGTGTGAAAGCAGGGGTCTCAGAAAATCCAGTAGGTAGCCTGCCCACCACCTGCCAGGCCACCTTTGCCCCAGTTACAATTTTACCAGCAATGGGGGTGGCATTGTGTAGCCCACAGGCCAGTAGGCCAACTAATGCCCTTATGTGGGCAATTAATGAGCACTTAAGGGCCTCACCCTCCCACCACTGGGACTTAACCAGCAGTGGGAGGGGCCCACGGTAAGTGGACAGCCAAGAGGTTTCCCTGTGCGGCCTGGTGGTGGGCTGGGTGGAGCTCCCTCCTTAAGGGGCCCTCTGGGCTTATTGGAGGCCTCACCCCCACCAAAGGTGTTATCCTCCTGTGTTCCCCTTCTGCACGGCCTCTCAAACTCCAAACCCAGCCCCTTTGCCAGGCCCTGCCGGTTTGGCACCCATTGAGACCCCCAAACAGAACGTGATCCAGCACAGGTCACCTCCTCACCCCTCCACCCACAACCCCCCACACCCCCACCCCCCACCCCACCCCAACTGAGTACAATACTGGCAGCGGCCACCGCTCCCAGTACTAGAGAGCCGCTAGCCTCTGATTGGCCGATAGCCCTCTGGGGCGCGACTACCTGGTCCTATGGGGAAGAAATCCCTCCTCCAGTCTATTACTGGCCAATCGGACTTTAATTGGCAGCGGGACAGTCGTTCTTTGCTTTGGGTGGGCATTTTAGCCATGGGGTTGGGGACCCCAGAACCCTGTAAGACCCAGCCCAGTGACACTCACACACATGCACTCAGGCTGAATCTCCCAGCTCCCCCTCTGATGTGGAAACCCCACGGCGGGGCCTGCAAGCCATTGAAATCTCTGTTCACATCGATGGGCATGAGCGGCTGGAAATTCCAGCCTCAGAATCTCAATATAAGCCTCTCACAGAGACACATAAACTCACAAATCATCAATTAATCATGACCCACTTTCACCAATTTGTAGCATTTATTCAAGAAACTTAAGCATTGAAGCAGTCCCTGACTGAGTGATCACCCACATCTACTCAAAACACAGTGAGTGTTTAACTTTCTGTAAGCTGAAAATTTACAATTAACAATAAAAGTAATGAAAAATGCTTTATAATCAGTTTTATCAAACGCCCAATTTAAACATGGGTTCTTAAGTAATGAGGCCTCCATCAAGGACATTTGTTCATTTGCCAATCTGTCAGAAAAGGAACAGTGATACAAAGGCCTGGTCAGACCACACCTGGAGTTACTGTGAGTAGTTCTGCGCAACAAACCTTCTGAAGGATATAAAAAATAGAAAACGCTGGAAAAACTCAGCAGGTCTGACAGCATCTGTGGAGAGAGCAACAGAGTTAACGTTTCAAGTCCGCATGACTCTCTGACGAAGGATCAAAGGGACTCGAAACGTTAACTCTGTTGCTCTCTCCACAGAAGCTGTCAGACCTGATGGGCAGGTGGGTGCGAACCCAATTGGGTCTGTGCCGCCATTTTACATGGGCGGGCCAGCTAAGGCCCACCCAGCGTGACACCCACCCAGAAGTGCTGCGCACTCCCTGTGCGGGTGGCGAGGGTTTGCCTGAGTCAGGAGTATGCTGTTTCGTGCGTGGGCGCGAAAGAGGTGCCTCAGGGAGATTAGTTTTAAGCCCAAAAAGTTTAATAAAGTGGCGAGAAAGTTTTTATGACATGTCCACCTCATGTGAAACTGTCACATGGGCTGGAACACGTCCATTCATTTCAATAAAAATTTCTGTCAAAATTTAAAATCATTCATGAAACCTCATCCCGCCTTGTGGATGTGATCCCATGAAAAATGCGAAGGCCGCCTGGGCTCTTCGCCTGTCCGACAACCTTAAGGTCGGACAGGGAACTCTGTTAATTATTTTAATTGAGAGTTAAATGTCCTCAACAGGCCTTTGACAATTTGGTGGGTGCACAGCTGACTCGGGTGCTCACCCACCGAACTGAAAGTCTGAATGACGCGCAGTGATGTTGGGACACAGGCTCAACAGCACCATGTGTCATTTTGTGTCTCAGCGAATGGGCCCCACCCCCGCTCGCCAAGCCAAAGATTCAGCTCGATGAGTTTTTCCAACATTTTCTGTTTTTATTTCAGATTTTCAGCACCTGCAGTATTTTACTCTTATCTTAAGAAGGATATATTGGTTTTGGAGTGAGTGCATTGTAGGTTTATCAGAGGGATACCTAGACTTCCAAGGGTTAAATTATGAGGAGAGATTACACAAACTAGGGCTGTTCTCTCTTGAATTTATAAGGTTAAGGGGGTGATTTGATCAAAATTTTCAAGATATTAAGGGGAAATGATAGGGTCAATAGAGAGAAACTATTTCCGCAGGTTGGAAAGTCTAGGACCAAGGGACATAACCTAAAAATTAGACCCAAACCTTTCAGGAATGAAATTTGGTAACAAGAAGTCTGGAACTCCCCTTTTCAAATGGCAATCGATGCTGGATCAATTGTAAATTTTAAATTTGCGATTGATAGGCTTTTGTTATTCAGGGATATGTGACAAATGTGTATGTGGAGTTAAGTCACAGATCAGCCATGATCTCATTGAATGGTGGAACAGGCTCGAGGGGCTGAATGGCCTCCCCTTGTTAACACTTGTCTAGATTTTAAGACAATTTTCTCCTGAACATTTAACAAAGATTCACAGTTTCATTAACATGTTTTTAATAGCAGGTTTTTATTGAGATGCGTGACATACAGAAAGAAATTATAAACACAAGCGAGTGTAAAATAAAGAACTCAATCCATTTTTAATACCGGGAATACTCATCTGACCATGAATATCAAATTCGCCTGGAACTGAAGGTAAATTTAAATATAAACAGCTAATGCTGGAAATAGTCAGCAGGTGAGGAGGCATCTGTGGCGAGAGGATGTTTCGAGTTGATAACCTTTCATCAGAACTCAATACTTTGCACCCTTCTGGACTTGACAACTTCAGATCATAACCACCATCTCTTCAGGCAGCAGGTGCTGGGAATGATTCTGTTTACCATTTACACCTCCTCTTGACCCATCTTTTGTTTCTTGTTCCATTACAATCTCCTTTTGGATTGCCCTAAGGAGAGATTGAGGAGACTGCTCCTGTATTCTCTAGAGTTTAGAAGAATGAGAAGTGATCTCATTGAAGTCCACAAAATTCTTCCAGGACTCAACGGAATAGCTGCATGAAGGATGTTTCTCCCGGTTGGACGGGTCTAGAACCAGGGGACACAGTCTCAGAATAAGGGATTTAGGATTGAGATGAGGAGGATTTTTTTCACTCAGAGGGTGGTGAATCTTTGGAATTCTCTACCCCAGAGGGCTGTGGAGGCTCAATCACTGAGTATATTCAAGACGGAAATTGTTAGATTTCTAGATATTAATGATGTCAAGGGACATGGGGATTGTGTGGGAAGACGGCTTTGAGGTAGAAGATCAGTCACGATCCAGTTAAATGGCGGAGCAGACTCAAGGAGCTGAATGGCCTACTCCTGCTTCTACCTTCCTATGTTCCTTTTGTCTAACGTCATCACCCCATCAGTATTTTAATCTCTCCTGCTGTCCACCCTATCAGAGACACTCCCCCTTGTTACTTCCTCCCTCCCCCTGCCTTTCCCTGCCACTGAACTTGCTCAAAACCTATTCCATCTCTTTTTCCAGTTTGAATGAAAGGTCATTGGCCAGAAACGCTAACTCACTCTCCACAGATGCTGTCAGACGTGCTGAGCATTTCTAGCGTTGTCTCTTTTTATTTCAGATTTCCAGCATCTGCAGTACTTTGCTTTTGTATGAAATGATTAAAATGTCAGTTTAATAGGTGTTTTGATATTTCCTCAAAACCGTTTTAAATTACATGCCTCCATGTAAACAAACTAAAATTAACTCAACAAAGAGAAGCTTCCATCCACGACAGCCCAGACTTTGTCACTACTGAGTCAATCTCCGAAGACAGAAACTCAAAGTTTTTCACCAAGTTTCTGCTAGGTAGAATTTCCAATTTAACCCTGGAAACAGCCTGTAACAAAACAAATATCAAAGTGTTACAGACCCCAACCCCATACCCCAAGCTTCAAAATACAAATTGGAATCAAGATCAGGGACAACAGACACACTTACAGGTCACTCAAGAGCCACTCCAGAGACTTGAGAACAATATCCAGGCTGACATTCTCAGTGCAGTACTGAGGGAGTGCTGCACTGTCAGATGTGCCATTTTTCAGATGAGATGTTAAACTGAGGCTCCGTCTGCCCTCTCAGGTGGATGTAAAAGATCCCATGCACTGTTTTGAAGAAGAACAGGGGAGATCTCCCTAGTGCCCTGGCGAATATTTATCCCTTATTCAACATCCCTAAGAAAACAGATTATCAGGTCATGACTTGGACTGAATAAAGTTTTACAATCGGCCCCCTGTGATCTTGTGAATAAGGGCTAGTTGGTCAAAATAGCTTATGGTGAGTGCTGTTGACAGTGCATTACGTATAACCATGAGATAACAATTGGTTTATTTTTAACTGGAAGTGAATCATTATCTTTCTGTCTCTAAAATCACCTCTGGTCTCCATTACTCTGCTCCTTGGTGTGTACCTTTCTCTATCGATAGTAATGATAAAAGGAAAAACATTACATTGATATTGCATCTTCCATATCCTCAAGACATTCCAAGGCATTTTACAGCAAATGATATACTTTCAAAGTGTCCCTGTTTTAATTTAGGAAACACAGCAGCCAGTTTGTGCAGAGCAAGATCCCACAAGCAGCAACGCGATAAAGATAAGATAATCGATTTTGTTTTGATATTGATTGAGTTAATGGTAATAGTCGAAGAATAAATATTGGTCAAGGCACCAGGGAGAACTCTCTCTGCTCTTTTAACTAGATAATAGTTTCTCAAACAATAATGGCAACAAGTAAAACTAGAGATCAACAAGGTGTGGGACTGATAGTTACAAAAGTAATTTCAGCAACACAGATAGTACATTCCAGATCACAACAACTCGCTGTGTAAAATAAATTACCCTCATCTCCCCCTATGGATATTTTGCCATTTACCAGAAATCTGGGGTCCTCTGGTTATCGATGCCCTGCTACTGGGGATATTTTCTGTCTATCTACTCAATTAAAAGATAAAAACAAGAACTCGAAATGTCAACTCTTTTCTTCTCCGCCGATGCTGCCAGACCTGCTGAGTTTTTCCAGGTAATTCTGTTTTTGTTTTGTACTCAATTAAAAGCTTTGCCGATTGTACTCAGCCCCTCGTTAGCTTTTCCTGTTCTTCACAGAACGCCAGGAGTCAATTCAGATCATTGAGATCGATGAGGGAAAGAAATTGACGCTGAATTGCACCGTGAAATACAGCAACTTAAATAATGGAAAGCCTAAGATTCATTGGTGTAAGAGACTGAAGGGAGAAATCGGACATCCTGGGATAGAAAATTACAGTAACTATGAAGTTGACTTCACAGAACTGAAATCACATGAAGATGGCAGCTTTGCGGTGATTGCGTTAAGGAGGGAGCTCCACCCAGCCGAGCTGTCAACCGCCACTTAAGGACTTTAAAAAAGTAATTAAGCCAATGAATGTGCCTACCCGTCCAAGGTTAAGGTTGGCGGGCAAACCAGGAGGCCAGGCGGCCTTTAGAAAAAACATGAAACCTCATCCACGGGCGGGGTGAGGTTTTGCGAGGGATTTAAAATGTTTATGAAATGTTCAAATGAAAGAAATGGACATGTTCCAGCTCATTTTTTCCCCTCCTTTATTGAAATTTTCAAAGCTGAGCTGATCTCCCTGAGGCAGTGCTTAGCCCCAGGGAGATGAGTGCGTTTGTTCACGCGCAAGCACGAAACAGCGTGCTCCCCGCTCAGGGAATCCAGCCCCCCACCACCCCCCCAACCCGCACAGGGAGCGCTTAGCTCCTTTATTGGCCCACCCATGTACAATAGCAGCGCGCCCCCGACCAGGGCGTCGATCAGGAACCCGCCTGCTTGCGCCTGCTCCTGCACAACACCCCACCCCCACCCCACAATGGACGAAGCCAAAAACAGTTGAATATCTAATCTCATTGAGATCACAGTCATACCACAGTAATGACGTGACTAATTTTACACAGCAACTTGTTGTGATCTGGAATGCGCTGCCTGAAAGGGCGGTGGAAGCAGATTCAATAGTAACTTTCAAAGAGAATTGGATAAATACTTGAAAAGCAAAAAATTGTAGGCCTGCGGGGCCGGCGGGGGCGGGGGGTGGAGAGAGCAGAGGGAGTGGGGCTAATTGGATAGCACTTTCAAAGAGCCAGCACAGGCACAATGTGCCGAATGGCCTCCTTCTGTGTGGCATCGCTCTAACATCTATTGGCTAAATATTTGTGCTAATATCAGCTTCTAGTTTATTACGAAAATCTGCTTTAGGCTGTAAAAGACAGATCTCAAAGACAATTGAATTCATCTTTTTTAAAGAAAACGGTGTGTCATTTTTTAAAAAATTTGTTTTTAGGATCTGAGTGAGTGTGGCTCAGGGGTTGGCACTCTCACCCCTGGGTCTCAGGATGTGGGTTCTAAGTCCCACTCCCACCCACTTGCTTTTGTCCACTTCTGAATTGGAGGAGGGCAGAGGTCTCAAGAGCGTTGTGGGGCTGGAGGGGGGTCACAGAGATAGGGAGGAGGCCAGGCCATGGAGGGATTTAAAAACAATGGGCGGACTCCCCTGGTCATGCTGGCTGTGACGGAGTTGCGGGGGGGGTGGGGGGGGAACTTAATTTGATGCGAGGCCAAAAATCAGTTTCACGAGGGCAGGCTGAGCTGTAGGAGTTTGTTCCTGGGACTTTAAAGGTGGGTTAAGGGGTGGGGGGGGGGGGGTCAAGCTTCCTGACAAACAATGTCGGGAAGTCCTTTTGCATACATTAGCATGTCATGCATGCTCATTAAAAGGCCACCTAGCTGGAAATAAGTTCCACCTCCAAGTTAAGCTCCCTGCTGGCAGGAAATAGAACATTCACATTTACAACTGTGTATAAGTGGCGGGTTTCTGGTGAGCTTCACTTCTTCCACAGCTTTGGGGTCAGCATGTGTTGCTTTCACCTTCTTGGGGTCGGCTCATAACTTCACCCATAGCGGGTGCTGGGAGGTGGCGGGGGGAGGGGGGCGTTGGGGAGTGGGTAGGGGGTAGGGTGGAAGGGTGGAGAGTAGGCTGGACCTTGGGTGGCAGGCTAAGGGCGGAAGGGAGGGAGATTGTCCGGGTTTCCTTTAAATATGGCATCGTCAAGTCCATGAGGTAACAGCGGGGAAGGTGATTCCCTGCCCACCCCCCGCCGTGACATTCACTACGTGGGAATCACTCCCACTTCCATGCCCATCACCAAACTTAAGACTTCAGAGTGGAGGATTCCACCCAGGAATGGGAATTTTAAAGCTGAGGCACTGGCAGTCCAAGAGAGATAGCTAGCATGAACATGACGGGCCTAATGTCCTCCTTCTGTACTGTAACCATTCCACGATTCTCTTGGAGCTAATGCAGGTGAAGCGAGCACAGGGGCTGGAGAGTGAACAGGACTTGGTGTGGGTCAGGACATGGCAGCAGCAACAACAGGAAAACAAGTTGGAAGACGGGTTTTAAAAGGCCATGAACTGATTTTGAGGTTGCGGGGACGTAATGCAACACTTAAACTTTGGTCTTTGAGTTTATGATGTGATTAAAACTCTTTTGATAAGATTATCTAGTCTGCTATCAGGTTCATTGTGACACGCAATAAAACACAAGGGGCAGGATCTAGCCCTCGATGGGCGTGTGGGCCCCACCGGCTCGGCAGAGGGCGGAGACAGCCGACCCCCACCACCGAAACGGGCCCCGCCGCCATTTTGAGTGGGTGGGCCAATTAAGGCCCACCCAGCGGCCTGCCCGACAGGAAGCGGAGGGAATCCCCATCTGTCAAAGTGCACTCTGCACCCTGAGGCAAAGTCCTGTCTCAGGGAGATTCGTGACAGGTAAGAAAAGTCAAAAAATAGAGAAATATTAAAATTATTAACATGTCCCCCTCATGTGACAATGCCACACGAGATGGGACATGTTAATAATAAACACTTAAAATTTATTACGTTTTTTAAAAACGGATATGAAGCTTCATGCCGCCAGTGGATGAAGTTGCATGAATAATCTGGAGCCCACTGGGGCTCCTGGCCTACCCGCCGGCGTTAAGCTTGGACGGGCAGGTCTTTAATTATCTTAACTAGCCTGTCAATGGCTTCAATTGGCCATTGACAGGTCGGTGGGCGGACAGCTGATTTCACTGTTCGCCCACCTTCCTTAAGATTTAAAGGGACTGGGATGACTTCGGGGATTCCTCTCGATGTCATCCCGCGTCATTTTCCCCTCGGCGAGCAGGCCCCACCCACAAATCGCCAAGGGGGAAATCCTGGCCAAGGAATGAAAATTATAATTGGATTGATATCATGTAAAGATGATCTAATTCTAATTAATTTACCCAATACCAATCAACAATACATAAAATGTGATTAAAAATAGACTTTTCTACCATCCAATATCACTGAACTGAGTCCACTGAGTTAAAATTGGCTCAATATAAGAGAGTCACTAATAAAACCAATAGGGGATTCAGGAGAAACTTCTTTACCCAGAGAGTGGTGAGAATGTGGAACTCACTCCCACAGGGAGTGGTTGAGGTGAATAGTACAAATACATTTCAGGGGAAACTGGATAAACACATGGGGGAGAAAAGAATAGAAAGATATAGTGATGGGGTGAGATTTATAGGGATGGGAGGAGGCTCATGTGGAGCATAAACACCAGCATGGACCAATTGGGCCGAGTGGCCTGTTTCTGTGTTATAAAATGTGTGAATTGGCTCCTGACCCAGTGATTGCACAAACTGGAATGACTTTCAGGCACTTAAATAACACCAGCTTGCATTCACGTAGAGCCTTTAATGCTGTAAAAGAGCTCAAGGTATTTCACAAGAATGATTATCAAATAAAGTAAGACATTAGAATAGATGAGCAAAAACTTGGTCAGAAAGGTAGGTTTTAAGGAGTGTCTTTAATTGAAGGAGGAGAGAGAAGTGGAGAAGTAATGAGGGAGAGGCGGAGCGGTTTATGGAGCGAGAGGCCGTTGAGGCTCTTGGGTTTTCCTGCCATTTAGAAGCTGCCCCTGGGCACACATAAGGCAAATACAGGGCTGGTCCCACCCTGGGAGCGTTCAGGTGTTGAGCTGCAGTGGGCAGGGAAGTGGACAATGGGGAATTCTGATGGGGCATCTCACAGATCCTCTTGCCACCCATTTCAGCAGCTGATGAGTTGAGGTGAAGTGGAGGCAGGCGATATTATGGGGGTTATCTTTGAGATGTTTGTTTACATTCTTGGACTCCCCCCACATATTAGTCATTATCAAGCATAAATCAACCAGAGAGATAAATAATTAACTCCTGCTTGTCAAAACAAGTGGAAAGCCTTAATCAACATCTCCTTGAGTTAACAACAAGGATAAAGCAATTAATCACAAGGCTAAGTGCAAGGTTAGGTAAAATAATAATTAGGTAAGTACTATTTTTCAACAGAGCATAAAAGCAGAAAAGTGAGGTGCTGGAAATCTGAAATAATAACAGAAAATGCCGGAAATACTCAGCATGTCTGGCATCATCCGTGGAGTGTGAAACAGAGTTAATATTTCAGGTTGGTGACCTTTCATCAGAATTGGAAGAAGTTCAAGTTAATATGAGGCAGGGAAAAGATGGGAGGCAGGGAAAGAACTGATAAAGTGGAGGGCAGGAGTAAATAAATGTCAAAATTATCGTAAGTCCAACAGTGATTGAAGTGTGGCACACTAGCTCACTCAACCTGAACACTGTTAATATAATACAGGTGAATGTCTAATTAATGATAAGAAAGGTATATTTATGATATCAGGGCTAGTCCTAGGCTCTAATCAGTGGAGGAGCTATGACATATGAAGCAGCCATCCATTGGCAACTTTGCTCAGGAATTGTGTTGATGGCTTCATTTGATCTCGGAATCACTGGATGATGCCAAGGATGGAGTCCAGGTCTGTTGTTTACTGAAAATGCCACAGTATGTACAGCTTGAAAATGACACCAAATGGCATTTATATAGCACCTTTAAGACAGCAAATTGTCCTAAGGTCCTCCATACGAACTTATCAGACAAAATTTGACACAAAGCCAGTAAGGAGATATTATGACAGGTAAACCAAAAGCTCGGTCAATGAGGTAGGTTTCAAGGAGTGCCTTAAAGGAGGAGAGAGAGGCAGAGAGGATTCGGGAGGAATTTCCAGAGCTTAGGGCCCAAGGCCACCAATGGTGGTGTAATTAGATCTGGGGTCTTCAAGAGGCCAGAAGTGGAGGAGCTCAGAGGTCTTAGAGTGCTGTAGGACTGGGAGAGATTACAGAGAAAGGGAAGGGTGAGACACGGAGGGATTTGAAAGCAAGGATGAGAATTTTAAAATCGAAGCGTTGCTTGACTAGTAACCAATGTAGGTGAGCAAGCACTGGGATAATAGGTGAACAGGATTTGGTATGAGTTAGGACATGGACAGCAGAGTTTTGGATAAGCTCAAGTCCATGGAGGTTGGAGAAAGGAGACCAGCCAGGAATGCAGAGGAATACTCAAATCGAAAGATAATGAAGGCATGAATGAGGGTTTCAGCAGCAGATGAGCTGAGACAGAGGCGGTGCTGGACGATGTTACAGAGGTGGAAATAGGTGGTCTCAGTGATGGGACGGATGTATACTCAACTAGAGGTCATATATGACAGGATACAAGCAGTCTGATTCAGCGCCTCAGGTAGTTACCACAGAGATGAATGAAGTCGGTGTGGGAAAATGGAGCTTGTGGCAGAGATCAAAGACTCTTCCCAATGTTTACTTAGAAGAAAATTCTGCTCATCCAGTACTGGATGTCGGATAAACAGCCTGATAATTTAGAGACAGTGAGGGATCAGGAGAGGGGCTGGTGAGGTAGAGCTGGGTGTTGTCAATGTGCATGTGGAAACTGACAGCTGTACTCAAAGTTGTCTGGTCACTGTGGAACCCACTTAGTCATAGTTGTTCACAAAGCCCGTGAAAGATCTATAATTAGAAGCAAGTTTTTAACCTGCAACTTACAAAATGATGCAACTCAAAAAACCCACCCTGGGTTATTGTGCGTGACACACGAGTTCCCCAAACCATCACCAACAGGCCAGCCTGTCATATTTTCCTATGGTGAAGCCTTTTCCTTTTTAGGTCAGCACCCACAATTCTGGCTGCATGTATAGTCTATAATTTGAATCTCCTGTTTCTTCACCATGCAAACCTGCAGTCTGATGGGTTTGACCATAGTGGATTCTTAACATTGAACTTACATCACCGAAACAGGCCGTTCAACCCATCTGTTCCATGCCAGGATTAATGCTCCACGTGAGCCTCCTCCCATTCCCAACTTCATCTCACCCTACCAGCATATCCTTCTATCCTTCTATTCATTTCTTCCTAATGTGTTTATCCAGCTTCCCTCTTAAATGCATCTGTACTATTCACCTCAACCACTCCCTGTTGTAGTGAGTTCCACACTCTCACCACTCTCTGGCTAAAGAAGTTTCCCTGAATTCCCTTCCGGATTTATTAGTGACTACCTTATACTTATAACCCCCAGGGATCTCCTCCCCAAGTGGAAACATCTTCTCTAGGTCTACCCTATCAAACTCCTTCATTCATTTTGACGGTCTGTATGAGGTCACTCTTGGTCAGTTTGTTGGCTACCAGGTAGCTTGGTTTCTCCTAAACCTGAAGGGGATTGCGATGAGTGTCCTCGGAACAGTCAAACTCGGTATAAGATTTCACAATAGCAGCGATCGGCATTCTGACACTCAGCGAAGGAGACGCGTGATATGCGGCCTGATTTTGGGGATGTAAATAAACGTCTGAGAAGATTGATGCTTCACTGAATTTTGAAGTACGAGGGTCTTAGAAGCTCACCGGCACCATGCCTGATTTACAAGCCCAGAACGGGCTATCGCCATGCTTGAAGGGCCCACCTGTCATATTGGTAAAGGCTCCTGTACATTCAAGCTTGGACATAAAATGGGGATTGGGCCTTTTGCAAATCGGGGGCTCAACTCCTGCTTCAAGACCTTTTTACAAATTTCGTTCACAACTGACCACAGAGTGGATGGAGTCAGTATTCTCAGGTTCTTGGCAGCCAACCCAGCGGTTTTTAAAGAGCTGCTGGGGGCTGACTCCCAAAAGGCTGAATTTTTATTTCTTTTTCTTACTACATTTTAATGTCAGGAAGAAGCAGGAATGGTCGCCCCTGTTTCACACTAAATTAGGGGGAGGCACTGCCTCCCTAACTCTCAAATACTTCATACCACACCCCCCCTGCATCCACTCCCCCCCAACCCCCCCGCCCCCACCCCAGGACTTACAGCCTCGGTTGGTGTTCAAGTTGACTGATCTTGGTGAACTGTCTGAACTGTCCGAGATCTCTGTGCTCCACCGATTCTGGCCTCTTGTGCTCCCCTGATTTTAATACAATTGGCGGCTGTGCCTTCAACTGCCTGGGCCCTAAGCTCTGGAATTTCCTCCCTAAATCTCTCTGCCTCTATACTCTCTACTTAAAATCTAGACCAAGTTTTTGGTTACCTGCCTGAATATCTTCTTATGTGGCTCAGTGACAAACTTTGCTTCATAACTCTCTTGTAAACATGTAGTCAGTTGAAGGCGCTATATAAATTCAATTCTTGCTCAGTCAGGGAGATAAAATTCTAACCTGACAGGTTTTGTTTCGACATTACAACAGTGGCTACACTTCATAAGCACTTCATTGGCTGTACAGCACTTTGAGTTGTCCAGCGGTCATACAAAGTGGTATATAAACGCAAGTCAGTCAGTCTTTCTTTCTCTCTTTATTTGATTCTCTCCTTCTCTCCCTCTCCTTCTCTCTTTTCTACCATTGAAGCAAATGCACTTCAGTGAAAGTTTAATGAATGTTGTAGGTGCACTGGGCTCTATACACACAGGAAGCCATTGGAACAAAAGCATTAAAGGTATTTTCCTTAAACACCACAACAGCCATTCTCTTAACACTTTCTGTCTGCAGAGCTACGGAGAGATAGGGGTGGTGGGTTAATGTCAAAGGAAACTTAAGCCAGGGGTTGCACCTCCAAATGACTAGCTAGCTGTTCAAAACCACTATAATATTTTCAGCAGCTGTTATGTAACATTAACATCTAGTCCAAAAGCGATAGAATTTGTGAGGTAAGGGTGGCAGAGGATAAGGAGAAAAGACAGGTAACTAAAGTTAAGGTGCAGATCAGCTGTAGAATTCTGGACCAACAAGAAAATGCAGTCAGATGGCACAGAGTAAGCTTTGCAAAATAAACCTATCTGCACAAATATCTGCACTTAGATCTTAATATTGCCTTAATGTATCTCTTCTTTCTAATTTTTAACACTTCCGCAACTTATCTTTAGATATTAGAAGGCCACGTCTCAGCACGTCACATGTTGTTGCACTGGAACTTAGGAACTGTCGAGCCTGATCCATCAGTCAGTGAGCTCATGGCAGATCTGCAATCTAACCTCGTAGACCCTGTCTTTGCCTCACATCTCTTAATACCTTGGATAACAACAGCTATTAGTCTCAGATTTAAATTAACAATTGACCTACCATCAATTGCCATCTGTGGAAGATAGCTCCAAACTTCTACCTCTGTGTGTAAAAGTGTTTCCGACTTTCACTCCTGAAACATCTGGCTCTATTTTTTTTTGACTGCGCCCCCTAGTCCTTGATTCCCCAACCAGTGGAAATAGTTCCTCTCTGTCTACCTGATCTGTTGCCCCTGATATCTCAAAAATTTCAATCAAAATATTCCTTAACCTTTTATATTCCAGGGAATTCAATCCTAGTTTGAGTAATCCCTCCTCAAGATGTAAATGTGGAGTCCAGGTCTCATTCTGATAAAACTACACTGTACTCCCTCCGAGGGCAACATACTCTACCTAAGGTGTGATGCCTAGAACTGCTCATACTCCAAGTGTGCTCCGATCAGGTGTTTGTTAGTAACTGAAGTGTGATTTCTTCCTGATGCATTCTAGTCCGCTTGATTCCTTGGTGATTAAAAGTCATCTTAAAATGCAGGTGATTTCAGAGCTGCAGCCTAGCTCAAACTGCAAACCTCCTTAACTGTTATTTTAACAAATTTGTACTTCATTCACCAAAGTATGAACAATAAGCTAATAATGTCCGTATAACTGGCTAAGCAGTAAGGTTTACTGTGAGAGTAAAGGATGCCTTTGACATTTCTATATCATCTCCCCCTCACTCACAGTGATCTGGAAGAAGGTCAAAGTTTGCAAAATGAAGGGACTGAATATATAATATCTATGATAAAATAGCATTGGGTTCAAATACAGAAAGTATACAATACGCTGATACAAATAAGCTGATAACCGTTAATGCTCTAGTTATACTGCAGGATCACTTCAAGAGCAAACAGTTCTAAATACATGAATGGTTTGGTTAAGAATGTTGGTGCACCAAGTTACATAGGCATGGGTTGCACACACACAATTCTCCATTTTAATTATCTGTGCTGGCAGATGGCACGGTTCAATGGGTTGCTCTCTCCCATCTAAGGTCATAAATTTAAGCCCCAGGCCAAAGGCTTGAGCACAAAATATAGGCAGACACTCCCAACGCAGTACTGAGGGAGTGCTGCACTGCCAGAGGGACAATACTGATGGGCACTGCACTGTCAGGAGGTCAGTACTGAGGGAGTGCTGCATTGTCGGAGGGTCAGTAATGAGGGAGCACCGCACTACCAGAAGGACAATATTGATGGGCACTGCACTGTCAGAGGGTCAGTACTGAGGGAGTGCTGCACTGTCTGAGGGACTGTACTGATGGGCACTGCACTGTCGGAGGGTCAGAACTGAGGGAGCATTGCACTGTCAGAGGGTCAGTTCTGAGGGAGCATTGCAGTGTCAGAGGGTCAGTACTGATGGAGTGCTGTATTGTCAGAGGTGCCATTTTTTGCTGTTCTGTTAAACCTAGGCCTTGTCTACCGGTGAATGTAAAAGATCAGATAGCAATGTTCATATCATTGCAGCACAGAAACAGGCTGGTCGAATAAATAGTTTGTGCCATATGAGCCTCCTAAATTCTTCTTCATCTCACCCTATCAGCATATCCCTCTATTTCTTTTTCCCTCAGTGTTTATCAATCTTCCCCTTAAATGTATCTGTACTATTCACAGCTACTCCATGTGGTAGCGAGTTCCACATTCTCCCTACTCTCTGTGTTAGGCATTTTCCATGAATTCTCCATTGGATTTATTAGTCACTATCTTACAATTATAACCCTAGGTCCAGTTGCCCACATAAATGGAAACCTTTTATCTACATCTCCCTATCAAACATCGTCATTACCTTAAAGATTTCAATCAGGTCACCCCTCAGCCTAAAGAGTTGGGGCATTCTCCCCAATATTCATCTCTCAACCAATATCACTAAATCTGCTCCTTATCTAATTAGAACCACATAAATTTTGGTGAGATCTGCTCTCTGTAAATCTTGAAGATCTTTATCAGGTTCCCCTCAAAATGAAAGAGCCTCAGCCTGATCAGTCTTTCCTGGTAGCTGTAAACTCACTTCTGACATCATCCTCGTAAATCTTTTTTGCCTCCAAAATCATTTTAAACTCCTTAAAGCAAAAGCAGAACGCTCACAGAAACTCGATGTGAATGAGAGATGCTCTTCCTAATACTCAGGCCTGATGTTAACCGAGATCCAGTGGCGATGCTCAGGGATAACGATGCAAACATCGATTGCAGCAAAGGTTAAACGAAACATTCAATATTTTAATGCATTAAAGGCAGCATTGTAACTCGCAGTGACCATATGTAACATCATAAGTACTTAACATTGAATCGGTCCAAAACTTTTAATAAGTCTGCAGAAACTCAAATGCTCACCACTTCATGGTGCTGAATTCCTACCTTTGTACTTGCAACATCCACAACAGCGTGATAGTCACAGACATAAGCTCATCTGCTATGTGCACTCGCAAACATGGTTAATTACCCTGATTAGAAAGCATTTTACAGTTAATGTTCTATTCTAATGATGAGGGGTAATAAATGAAACTCGACAGCGAAACCAATCAGGCTTTGTGTCCATTCCTGATGTACATGGTGTTACCTCCGAATGAACATTAATAGAGCGCACTGTCTTTTTCGAATAGTCCCATGACATCTTTAGCGTATGTTGCATCTGGTGGCTGCAAAAGCTGGACACTTCCTTGCACATCACCTCTGTAAACAAATAGTTTCCATTCACCTCGAACTCACGGTATGAGACACCCTGGGGCCGCTGCTGTTGCTGGTCCATTGACCGCTGACGCCCTCCACTGATTCGCCGCCCAGCCTTGGCTTGCACAAGGTTCGTGGAAAAGCTGGGTGCGGTGTGACTTTTCAATGGCTTTGTGGTGGCTCAAAAGAGCAACTGAGACAAAAGGGATACCCAGTCAGGGGGTTATGTCACCTTGGGGCATAGAATCATGCAGGCCAGAAAGAGGCCATTTGGCCTATTGTGCCTATTCTGGCTCCTTGAAAGAGATATCCAATTAGTCCCACTCTCGTGCTCTTTCCCCATAGCCCAGAAATTGTTCTTACCTTTTCAAGTAGATTTGTCTTGTATATTCCACTGAGAAGAACACACCATGTGGAGTTGTGATCTCAGCTGTAATTGTCACTGGACAAGCCTGAGCCCAGGTTGGAACCCAGCTTGATAGATCCTAACTGCAGGGGGGCTACTGAACAAAGTCACAGGAGTCAGCTAATGAACTTTTAACAAAAGCATAAAACATTTATTAAACAAGAAAAGATGAATTATATTACAATACTCCTTCACCCACAACAATACCTTTACAGATATCTATGGATTTGTAAGGATAACATGAATTTAAAAAACTACCTTATACTTTAATGTTCCCAGTAGGTACACAGTCCACGTAGGTCTATGGCACCCTGTGGTCAGACACACCACATTCTGAAACAAGTGACAGATGCCACCTTAACCAAATGCTATGGATCCTCATCAACTCCCCCCATACGCTTGTCCCAACAAAAGCCAACCAGTCTCACTGAACTCTGTCTTTCTCACAAGGGTTTCCAATCTCCACTCTCCAAGAACTCACTTTGCAGTCTTCTCCCAAACCCATGCTTTCTCTCAGACGCTTTCTGCAAGGGTTCACCTTCAGGGTTTCAAACTCTCCTTCCAATGTTCTTCTCCCCTAGGTCACCACATGCATTCAAGTTGTCTTCCCATGCACTCTCTCTCACTGACTCAGCCATCAATAGTACACCACTGCTGCACAAGCCCATAGAAAAGAGTTACAGACCTTCAGCCATCTCTTTGGACCTTCTTGCCTCTTGCAAGCTGTTCACGCTTTAAATCTGCTTTCTGCAACTTTTGTCTCTTTAAATATGAAGCATGGAGTCTTTCTCTCTATCCCTCATTCTTAACTTCACTTAACAGGACCTTTTCCAGGTTCCTGTCCTTCCTTTGATTAGACGGTCTGCTTGGGACTTTCTCCTGTTCCACTCCTCTGGATTCTTGGGGACTTTCTTCTTTATCTTGGGACTGGCTATCTGTCCCCTTTCCAGTCTCTCCTGCCAACTACTTTTAACCAAACTTTAGCTTGGGACTGGCTAATTGCCCCTTCTAGGCAGCTGTCTCCAAAATTGAACTCAAAAATGCTTTTCTAGCTCTTTCTGTGTGTGTCTGTGGGAGGGACCTGCCTCACTGGACCCCTGTTGCTAGGCAACAGCACTGGTTTTTTCTACTCTTGTTTGTTTAACTTAGCTGCAACAGTTGTAAAACTCTTATTAGAAATGCAAGCACCTTTTAAAGTGAAACTAAAACTCAATTTGACCTTTTATTAGCGCACACATACAGAAATACAAATCAAACTTGAACTTTAAAGCTAAAACTCATTCTTAACAACCACAAATACAAATATAATTTACTTTAACTATCTCTATTTCCTAACAGTGGATTCACTATAAGCAACCATTGAACTAACCTATTTACACCTCCCCAACACAGAGGGGAATATAACAAAATGCTCAGACCTTACAATATACAACATTCCCTCCCCACTTAAAAAAAGCTTATAAATTGAAATATAAAATGATATATGTGTATAAGTTCACAGAATATAATATGACTGAACCAATATTAACAATACCTGAAACGTAATAGGTTGGGTTGCATGCGTTTTGCTACCGTAATCACAACCAAAACATACATGACCGGAGCACAAATTGGCTGTCACATTTTCTACATTACAATAGCGTGTACAATTCAACAGTATTTCATTGGCTGTAGAGTGCTTTGAGACATCCAGTGGTTGTGAAAGGTGCTGTATAAAACAAATCTTTCTTTCTGTCTTCTCATTTCAATCCTTAATGAACTAGCTCTAATCTTATAATTAAATTCCCTTGTTCTGGATGCTGCTGTACAGAGGAAGTATTTCACCGTATCTGCTCCATTGAATCCCTTTATTATTTTAAACACTTTAATGAGATCACACCTCAACCTTCTAAAGGTAAAGAAATACACACCTAGTTTAGGCAACCTGCCCTCATAATTTAAATCTTTTAGGCCAGTATCATTCTGGCAAATCTACTCTGCACACCCACCAAGGCCATACCATCCTTGCTGAGGTGCAGAGCCCAGGACTGAAAACAGGGCTCTAAATGGGACCTAACCAACTGAAGCAACACTGCCTCATGTGAAGCAGTGGGGTTTGCACAAGGGATGGACTCAGAGGAAGAGAGTTCACATCCGGAGAATGTTGCAGAAACAGGGAGGCATGGGATCTTAGAGGGTCTTAAACACAAGGAAAGATTTACAGGAATGGTTGCTGGGACAGAGGGACTTCAGTTTCTTGCAAGGATTGGAGAAACTGTGGTTGTTCTCCTGAAAGAAGAGAAGGTTGAGAAGAGATTTGATGGAGGTATTTAAAAACATGAGGGACCTGGACAAAGTAGATAGTCTCTTCCTATTGATGAAACGGTCAAGAACCAGAAGACATCGATTTAAGGTGATTGGCAAAAGAAGCAATGGTGACATGAGGTAAAAGCCTTCTCACACAGCGCAGCAAGTGTTTAGGGTCTGGAATGCACTGTCTGAGAGTGTGGTGGAGGCAGGGCCAATCAAGTGGTTAGGAACTAGAATGCACTGCCTGAGAGTGTGGTGGAGGCAGGGCCAATCAAGTGGTTAGGAACTAGAATGCACTGTCTGAGAGTGTGGTGGAGGCAGGGTCAATTGAGTGGTTAGGGTCCGGAATGCGCTGCCTGAGAGTGTGGTGGAGGCAGGGTCAATCGAGTGGTTAGGAGCTAGAAAGTACTACGTGAGAGTGTGGTGGAGGCAGGGTCAATCGAGTGGTTAGGAACTAGAATGCACTACCTGAGAGTGTGGTGGAGGCAGGGTCAATCATGGCTTTCAAAAGAGAATTGGATAATTATCTGAACAGAAGAAATTGCAGCGTACAGGGAAAGGTTGGGGAGTGGGACTATCAATGCTGTTCTTGAGAGAGAGCCAGCATGGACACAATGGGCTGAATGGCCATCTTCTATGCTGTTACCATGTGATTCTACAAGCAGAAGAAACTTAAACAGGAGTCAATGCGGGTCCATAGGGCAGGGAACAACAACAGCAACAACTTGCATTTATGCAGCACTTTAATGAAGTCGAGCTCCCCAAGGTGCTTCACAGAATTGACTAAATTTAATACCAAGACATTTATGGAGATTTTAGGACAGGTGACTAAAAGCTTGGCCAAAGAGCTAATATTTAAGAAGCAGAGAGAGGTGGAGATGTTTAGGGAGGGAATTTCGGAGTTCAGGATGCAGGCAGCTGAAGTCATGGCTGCCAATGGTGGAACAATGAAAATCAGGGATGTGGAAGAGGCCAGAATTGGTGAGTTTGGAAAATGGGATTCCAGCAGTAGAATTTTGAATGAGTGCAATGCTGAAGATTTCTCACTGTGAGGATTGTTTCTACTGCAGAGTTGAAAGATTAAAAGGAAGAAAATTTGTGGAATGTAAGTTGAAGTATTTAATGAGTTACTTGTTATAGAAAAGAATACTCCTGAAACACACGGAGGGGAATTAAATTGTTGCATTTCGGTTTCTCTATAAAGCATCTCAGACAACTCTTCAGTTTACATTCTAACAGCATAGTCCAACATCTCCAAGTCAAGCTAGTGTGCACTTTTTGCAAATCAAGGCACCTTATCTGATCTATAATGCTCATCCTCTGGTAATAAATGATTAACAGCAGCTATTTTTGAAAAAAAAATTGGACTTTATTCAAACGGAAGAGATTATGATTATGGAGATTTTGGAATAACCTTTTCCTTGAGTTCTTTGAGACCTGGTATCTCTCACTCTGCTCGGTTTACATGTCCTTTATAAGTTAATCTTCAATGTCACTGCTGTCATGTAGCAGTCAGGGCCCTGAACTCTTTCTAAGCTGGGTTTCCTGAAACTGATTCACCCTAGAAGTTGGGAGTTGAGGAACCTGATGTTCAGGGAGGATAACAACAATGGCAATCTCAGCCCTGTCGACCCTGCAAAGTCCTCCTTACTAGCATCTGGGGGCTAGTGCCAAAATTGGGAGAGCTGTCTCATAGACTAGTCAAGCAACAGCCTGACATGGTCATCCTCACGGAATCATACCTTACAGATAATGTCCCAGACACCACCATCACCATCCCTGGGTATGTCCTGTCCCACTGGCAGGACAGGCCCAGTAGAGATGGCTGCACAGTGGTATACAATCAGGAGGGAGTTGCCCTGGGAATCCTCAACATCGACTCCGGACCCCATGAAATCTCGTGGCACCAGGCCAAACATGGGCAAGGAAACCTCCTGCTGATTACCATGTACCGCCCTCCCTCGGCTGATGAATCATTGCTCCTCTATGTTGAACAACACTTGGAGGAAGTGCTGAGGGTGGCAAGGGCACAGAATGTGCTCTGGGTGGGGGACTTCAATGTCTATCACCAAGAGTGTCTCGGTAGCACCACTACTGGCCAAGCTGGCCAAGTCCTAAAGGACACAGCTGCTAGACTGGGTCTGTGGCAGGTGGTGAGGGAACCAACAAGAGGGAGAAACATACTTGACCTCATCCTCACCAACCTGCCTGCCGCAGATGCATCTGTCCATGACAGTATCGGTAGGAGTGACCATTGCACAGTCGTTCTGGACACAAAGTCCCACCTTCATATTGAGAATACCCTCCATCGTGTTGTGTGGCACTATCACCGTGCTAAACGGGATAGATTTCGAACAGATCTAACAACTCAAGACTGGGTATCCATGAGGTGCTGTGGGCCATCAGCAGCAGCAGAATTGTATTCGAACACAATCTGTAACTTCATGGCCCAGCATATCCCCCACTCTACCATTACCACCAAGCCAGGGTATCAACCTTGGTTCAATGAACAGTGCAGGAGGGCATGCCAGGAGCAGCACCAGGCATACCCTAAAACTGAGGTGAAGCAATAACATAGGACTACTTGTGTGCCAAACAGAATAAGCAGCAAGTGATAGACAGAGCTAAGGGGTCCCAAAGCCAACAGATCAGATCTAAGCTCTGCAGTCCTGCCACATCCAGTCGTGAGTGATGGCGGACAGTTAAACAACTCACTGGAGGAGGAGGCTTCACAAATATCTCCATCCTCAGTGATAGAGGAGCCCAGCACATCAGTGCAAAAGATAAGGTTGAAGCATTTGCTACAATCTTCAGCCAGAAGTGCCGAGTGGATGGTCCATCTCAGCCTCTTCTGGAGGTCCCCAGCATCACAGATGTCAGTCTTCAGCCAATTCAACTAATTCACCGTGATATCAAGAAATGGCTGAAGGCACTGGATGCTGCAAAGGCTATGTGCCCTGACAATATTCCGGCAATTGTACTGAAGACTTGTGCTCCAGAACTTGCTGCGCCCCTAGCCAAGCTGTTCCAATGCAGCTACAACACTGGCATCTACCCGGCTATGTGGAAAATTGTCCAGGTATGTCCTGTACACAAAAAGCAGGACAAATCCAACCTGACCAATTACCACCCCATCAGGCTACTCTCCATCATCAGTAAAGTAATGGAAGGGGTCATCAACAGTGCTATCAAGCGGCACTTGCTTAGCAATAACCTACTCACTGACGCCCAGTTTGGGTTCTGCCAGGGCCACTCAGCTCCTGAGCTCATTACAGCCTTGGTTCAAACAGGACAAAAATGATTAAAGTTTGCGACATGAAAGATAAAACAATCTAGACAGGTATTGGAGGAATGCTGTGCCTCCCAGCCAGGTAAAGGAAGGCAACATAAACTTATACCAGGAAATAAGAAGGATTAAATGAGGTCACTGTGTAATATTGATCAATCAATCCACTGTAAACTTGGCACGTCTTCAAAAAAGATCAGAACTAGTGAATGTAGAACCAGATAAGACCCGGAACACCCCCTAACAGAACTGTGGGTGTCCCAACACCACTGGGACTGCAGTGGGTGAAGGTGGCGGCTCACCACCACTTTCTCAATGGCAATTAGGGATGGGCAATAAACGCTGGCCCAGCCAGCGAAGCCCACATCCCGGGAATGAATAAAGGAAAAAAAAGTTTACCCCATTCGCAGAGTATGATATTTGGGAAATGTACTTATGCATGTATCTGGCATGAAGATAAGGGCCTTCTGCAGAACTGCACCCATTCAACAGAACAACACTCCCTCAGTACTGATCTTCTGATAATGCAGCACTCCCTCAGTACTGACCTCTGACAGTGCAATGCGCTCTCAGTACTGATCCTCCAACTGGTCAGCACTCCCTCAGGACTGACCCTCTAAACGTGCAGTGTGCACTCAGTACTGACCCTCCAACTGTGCAGCACTCCCTCAGTACTGCAGTCCAACAATGTAATTAAGATGATTAGAGGGTTTGGTCGGGTCAATAGAGAGAACTATTTCCTTGCTGGGGGGTGGTGGGTGGGTGGGGGGTGGGGGAGGGTGGGTGGCAGGGTGGGGAGCCCAGAACAAGGGGGCAGAATCTTAAAATTCGAGCCAGGTGGTTCAGGGGTGAAGTCAGGAAGCACTTCTTCACACAAAGTGGAGTGGAAATCTAGAACTCTCTCCCCACAAAAGGCTGTTGAGGCTGGAGGGCAATTGAAAATTTCATGTTTGCTGCTCATGGTTATGAAACGAAGGCAGCAGAGAGAGACAGATCAGCCACGCCCAGTTTGACTGGTGGTGGAACAGAGTCCAGGGGCTGAATGGCCTTTCCTTGTTCTATTGAGTTCCCAGGAAGGTGTTTATCCTGTCGTATGGCTGTTTGATGCCTTGTTAATTTAATGCAATGAAACCCACTTCCCAGCATGATGCTTGTGAAAGTTTGATGCCACAAAATATACTGTCCAGGCAAGAGGTTGGAAACTCTGCTCTGGGTTTTAGGGGCAGAGTTCAGAAGCCCTGGAAAGGTGTTTTGAAAGTAGTTCTTGCTCTGTCCAACTTCAACAGGTTTGATCGAGTGGGGTGGGATGGGAGGGTTGCGCGTGACCCTTCAAAAGGCACCACCCTCATTTACATGTACAAGGGGTCCACCCTGGTTTAGGCGGGAACTTGCAAAACCCAAACATTCCCACCAAATGAAGCAGTCAACCCAAAGCAGGACATCCAACTGCTAAATTGGTCAGCGTTACACCTGATTTACACACAAAATAATGGGCACAACACACACCAATGTCTATTGTCAGGAGTTTGAATTTTAATGGATAGCACAGCTCTGGTGGACGGTGACAAGGTTCCAGTGACTTCAGGTCCTCTGCTTAAAGGCAGTCTGCCCCTCTGAAAGATAAGGGCTATCTCCTGCTGGTTCATGAAGATGATTTTCTTGGGCTCCCTTATTTTCTGATGGTGCCTTGAAGGGGTTCAAAGAGCAGGTGAGCTGTAGAAAGGAGAAACCCCTTCCCCTCTGATCAGTACAATGTGCTTCAGTACAATGAGCATTTATTGTCCATCCCTAATTGCCCTTGAGAAGGTGCTGGTGAGCTGCCTTCTTGAACCACTGCAGTCCATGTGGTGTAGGTGCACCCACAGTGCTGTTAGGGAGGGAGTTCCAGGATTTTGACCCAGTGACAATGAAGGAACGGCGATATATTTCCAAGTCAGGATGGTGAGTGGCTTGGAGAGGAACTTCCAGGTGGTGGTATTCTCATATACCTGCTGTCCTTGTCCTTCTAGATGGTAGTGGTCATGGGTTTGGAAGGTGTTGTCTAAGGAGCCTTGTTGAATTCCTGAAGTGTATCTTGTAGATGGTACACACTGCTGCTATTGTGCATCTGCGGTGGAAGGAGTAAATGTTTTTGGATATGGTGCCAATCAAGTGGGCTGCTTTGTCCTGGATGGTGTCAAGCTGCACTCATCCAGGCAAGTGGGAAATATTCCATCACACTCCTGGCATGCCCTCCTGTATTCTTCATTGAACCAGGGTTGATCCCCTGGCTTGATGGTAATGGTAGAGAGAGGGATATGCCTGGCCATGAGGTTACAGATTGTGTTCGAGAACAATTCTGCTGCTGCTGATGGCCAACAGCACCTCATGGATGCCCAGTCTTGACTTGGTAGATCTGTTAGAAATCTATCCCATTTAGCATGGTGGTAGTACCACACAACACGATGGAGGGTATCTTCAATGTAACGGCAGGGCTTCGCCTCCACAATGACTGTGCAATGGTCACTCCTATCGATACTTTCATGGACAGATGCATCTGCGGCAGACAGGTTGGTGAGAATGAGGCCAAGTATGTTTTGCCCTCTTGTTGGTTGCAGTTATATCCTTTAGGACTTGGCCAGTAGTGGTGCTACCGAGCCACTCTTGATGATAGACATTGAAGTCCCCCACCCAGAGTACATTCTGCACCCTTGCCACCCTCAGTGCTTCCTCCAAGTGCTGTTCAACATGGAGGAGGCACTGATTTATCAGTTGAGGGAGGGCGGTACGTGGTAATCAGCAGGAGGTTTCCTTGCCCATGTTTGACCTGATGCCATGAGACTTCATGGGGTCTGGAGTTGATGTTGAGGATTCCCAGGGCAACTCCCTCCTGACCTTATACCGCCTCTGCTGGGTCTGTCCTGCCAGTGGGTGACACTGGTATCTGGCACATTATCTGTAACGATATATGATTCTGTGAGGATGACTATTTCAGGCTGTGAGGCAGCTCTCCCACTTACCCCCAGATGTTAGTAAGGAGGACTTTGCATGATCGACAGGGCCGCGATTGCCATTTCCGGTTACTCTATGGCGATTTGATACGACTAGGCCATTTCCGAGGGGATTTAAGAGTCAGCCACATTGGGACACTGGACACTGTGGGTCTGGATCAGACTCCTCCCTAAAGGGAACCAGATGGGCTTTTACAACAATCAACAATTCAATTGATTTTTATTGAATTCAAATTCCACTAATCTGCCATGATGGGATTCAAACCCGGGTCCTCAGAGCATTACCCTGGGTTTCTAGATTACTAGTACCGTGACAATACCACTACGCCATCACCTCCCCACTGAAGCAAATGCAATTCAAACAGATCTGGGGTAATTATAGTTCAAATGTAACCTGCTTTTATTTAATTAGGCGAGAGTTAGCAGAAAGAAAACTTAATCAATGGGTGACCTGTCTTTGAGCTTTTGTTAGGGACAGGAGGTCTGCAGCTATTTCAATAAGGGATTTACATTATTCATGTAGTTCCTTGATCAACAAAGTTAAAAGCGCCTTTGTAAACAAGGGGGTTGTTTGGCAGAACCAGGAAGTCAGGGGAGAGGGTTGTTAATTTCATTAGAGATATGAATTATTCAGGTGGGTCCCATAATTGAAGAGTGTTTTGTTGATAACTATGATTAGTTTACACTTCTGTTTGGAACATCCCAAGTATGCTACTTTGTCATAGAGATGGGCTGTGGGGCTTAGCCATGTTCTTTTGTTTATTTTTCTGTGTGTTTGCTCACAGAAGCAAGTAGTCAGCAGCTCAGTTTGGAAAAAGACGGAGACAGTTGCAGCTCACTGAGTTGAGCTACCTGTACAGAGCCAGCCCTGACCTTAAGAAAAGAAAATACTAACTTTTTCATTCACCTTGTGCAATGCAGTTTGGAGAAAGAATTCACGAGGGAAAAGAGGCTGGAAGATTTGCCTAGCTTGGTCCCAGATGAAGAAATTTACAGTAACTCTCATAGAAAACCAACTTGTAGAAGGCAGGGAAAGAGAGAGAGAGAGGGAGAGATGGTTCTTGAGGAGCTGGAAAACAGCTATGGGACCAAGAACTTCACATCAGTGTAGAGACCATTAGGAACCAGGGGTGTTCCTGATGTTTAAATCACCGATCACAAATGCAGTGAAGCCTAAGCTTGAGCTGGAGTCCACAGTCATGAGATTCTGAAGAAAAGTTGGAGGATTGCTTAGCCAAAAGCTAATGGAAGGATCCCAATGAAATCTCATACCTCAGAGAATAGCTGAAACACTGAGGAGAAATGAAAGTGAATTCCGGAGAGCTGAGGCATACTTAGTTTGAAAAGGAGAAATTAAAGAATCCTCCATATCTTGTAATGTATACTAAAACTCTTGGGTGGAATTAGGAGGTGAAGGTGGAACTGGGTTTATAATCCAAGTCTTGACAAGCTAAGTTAACAGTGCTGCTTTGTTTAAATTTTTATAAGTACAGTAAAGTTTGTTTATGTTTAAAAACATGAAATCTTGTGGTGTGGTTCTTTCAGTTAATCGATGGGTATTCAATTTTCTCTTTAAATATTAATAGTCTCTACAGAGATTGTAACAATGCCCAGCCCAGTTTGACAGTTGCAATGGGATGAGGTGGAAGAGCAAATCAATGCCAGCCTCGTTGTATCCAAGAACAGTTCAGGAAGAAGTTTAATGATCAGACCAGGACTACAAAGGTAAGACTCACCCTTCAATGTCTGCCTTACTCTCTCCTTGGCCCCAGTACCAGCAATACTTCTCTCCATCTTACCGTTAGTCCCCCAACTTCCTATAACTGCCCTCCAATCACTCTGGGATGCTACACTGCCTATGCTTACACATTCAACTACTCACAATTACTCCCCCTTAGGCTGACATTTCTTGACCCTTCCCTTCAAGCACTGTTAAGCTGCCTAACACATCTTCAGAAAAATCCTTCAAAAGCTTACACACTAACCCTTCCTGAAGAAGAAACCTTCCTAACCTAGAGCAACACACAGCCACTTAGCTCCTAAACGGTAAAGAGGTTTACGCAGTGTCCTGGCCAAGTGTCTATGTTCACATTAGTTGGTAAATTCCCTTCACTACCAGAAGCGAGAATTGGATCAATTATTGGACGTAATGAAATAGAGAATGTTATTGACATCCCACTTATATTTTCCAGTCCTCTGTTGAATTGCTAAACCTTTTAACCAACCCTTGATCAAAGTCCATTGGTGTAGATTGCACCTAAAAAGGAACATTCAAAGATTCTTTCAGAACTGAGCCAGCCAGAGTTTGGTAAGCGCTTTTCTCCCATATTTTACCTGAATTAACTTTGGACAGAGATATGGCTTGAATTTAATTGTAAGTTGTTAACATTGTAATATAACCAGTGTCTCTGAATTCCCCTGTGTCTGTTTTAATCATTTATCACATTGCTAATCTGTGTCATGAATTATGCTGCTGTTCAAATATTGGCCGCAATCATCAAGAATCGGGTTTAATCGAATAATCAGGTAAATAACTTTTAATTACAAATTCTACACTTTCTTTGCATTTTCGCAATTTAAGCAAAGCAAAAAATTCAGGCAGCCTGGAATTCTCAGTCAATAAGATTTGTTATCCCAACTATTTTATTCCATAACAGACTATAGCCCTGGTTCAATTTTCCAAACTAATTTAACAGCATTGATTCAGGTACGGTAACTTACTTCTGAAAATCTATTTCGCAGATGGGATGATCACCAAATGCAAAAGGCATATTAATTATATTAGGCACCCTAATGTGGAGAAATAGTGTTGCTCATTTGGAAAGCCAGCAGACATGATGGACCAAATGGCCTCTCCTTCTGTGCTATTGCAAATCTCTAATTCTGTGATTTTGTGATTAGCAGATCTACACACCCTTTAGCTAAAATCTTTCTGTGTTAACTATGGCTCAATGATAGCACTCTTGGCCCTAAGTCAGGAGGTGCTATCTAAATGCAAGGTTTTTCTATTTTTATTTACACACATTGAGAATAATAAATGACTCTGTGCTGCTGACACTGAGTTCACTGCCACCACTCAAAGGGTTAATTTACGAGGACAGGCTGAACAGAGTAGGCTTGAATTCTCTTGAGTATAGAAGGTTAAGGGATGATCTAATTGAGATGTTTAAGATGATTCAGTAGTAAGGTTAATTCTTGCCAGGGTGGCAGCATGATCAGGGCTCATGTGGAGACCAAACCACCTCACTTCACTCGGTGTAGCAGCCTGGACTATTACCTATAATAGGGTAGATAGAGAGGAATTATTGCCTCTGGTAGGGGAGTGCAGAACAAGGGGTAGCATCTTAAAATTTGATAAAAACAAAAAAACTGCGGATGCTGGAAATCCAAAACAAATCCTTCGGGTCATGAGGCCTCGAAACATCAACTCTTTTCTTCTCCGCCGATGCTGCCAGACCTGCTGAGTTTTTCCAGGTAATTCTTAAAATTTGAGCCAAGCCGTTCAGGGGTGAAGCACTTTTTCACACAAATGAGAGTGGAAACCTGGAACTCTCTCCTCCCAAACATTTGCACCAATTGGCGCTTCAAGACTGAGATTGGTAGACATTGTTGAGTATGAGGATCAAGGGATAAGGGCCAAAGGCATGTAAATGGAGCTGAGGTAGAGCCATGAACTAGCGATATAGGCTGGAGGGGCTGAATTACTTCCTCCTGTTACGAATATGGCTTTGCAGTATGATCACAATGTTGTAGTATGCTCTGGAATCTGGTGAGAACCTCTGCCATGGGTGGACCTCTGGACAATTAGCCACAGCAATGTTCCCTCGAATTTTTCTCTGTTTTGTGTGGCCTATTTATAGCATTGCGTGGAACATTGCCAATCACTGCACTCACACAGCTTAAAGGGAACATTCATGCTGTGCCAAGGACAAAAAATTTGGTTCATGTGCATACCAGGGTTAATATTTACCTGTGCTACCAGTGCAGAGCTTAACATTAATGGCTGGAAATTCACAGCGCTATGCCCCTGAATTTCTGATATGCTTCCCTGATTTTTTGGAGATGCGGGTGCCCAGTGAGTGAGATTGTGAAACAAAAACAGAAAATGCTGGAAAAACTCAGCAGGTCCGACAGCATCCGCGGAGAGAGAAACAGAGTTAATGTTTCAAGTCCGAATGGCCCTTCTTCAGAGCTAAAGAGATGTAAAAATGTGATGAAATTTATACTGTTTAAGGAGCGGTGGAGCAGATGAAACTGGATAGAAGACCAGCGAAAGGTGGGGGCAAAGGAGAGATTGACAAAGATGTCATGAAGAAGCGGACAAACGGGTGTTAATGATAGTGGTACTGGCTAAAGGAGGTGCTGATAGAGGCATTAAGGTTAGAAAGCAGAATGTGATAATAGCAGGACAAGAGTAAGCACTCTGGAAAGAACAACATGAACAAGTGACAGACGGCCCTAGTGGGGGTGGGGAAAAAGATTGAAAATAGGATAAAAGGTGGGGATAAAACAATGAATATAAATGAAAATAAATAAAAATAAAAATAAGTGGATAAAAAATAAAAATAAAAATGAATATTGAAAAAAGGGGATAAAAAAGGAGTGAGAATGGAGGAGAGAGTTGATGGTCTGAAGTTGTTGGAGATTGTGACAATGAAATTGTGAAATTGTCCTGAATGGCTCTAATGCACCTCATGGTGGTGGTGGGACATTTCTGACAGCAGATCTGGTTACCAGGTCCCCTATGGGTTCCCAAGGTCTCTGCAATGCCTTGGGAAAAAGCCTTCCATCTGCCCCTCACAAGTTAAATGACAGCCAAGGCGGAGAAGAAAGAAAGATCTTGTATACCTGTGACACCTATCACAATCTCAGGCCAGCCCAAATCGCTTTACAGCCAATGAAATACTTTTAAAACATAGTCACTGTTGTAATGTAGGAAGCACAGTGGTCAATTTTCACACAGCAAGATCCCACAAACAACAATGTGAAAATGACCAGGTAATCTGTTTTAATATAAAAGCAAAAAGATAATCTGTTTTAAAGTGGTTTGCTGAGGGATCAATTGGCCAAGACACTGAGGAGAACTCCACTGCTCTCCTTCGAACCTGAGAGGGTGGACAGACTCTTGGTTTAACAATGCATCTGAAAGACAGCACCTCCAACAGTGCAGCACTCCCTCGATACTAAACTTGGAGTGTCAGTCTGGATTTTGTGCTTAAGTCACTGGTCTTGAACCCACAGCCTGTTGACTCAAAAGTGTGAGTGTCACCACTGAGACACAGTTGATAACTTAAGGAAGTCTCTTCCAACCGGGAACTTGGTTGGCTCCAGGGTATTATGGAGGCAGCTAGACCGAGTGAAGTGAAGTGGTTTGGGCTCTGGAAGAGTCCTACACAATGCCATCAACCTGCCAAGAATCAACATTATTTTTTGTAGCAGATTAGCCCCCACATTCGGGGAGGTGTAAGATCCACTAACAGATTCAGAGGACAGCTGGGTGCATGGGGGTGGATGCCAAACTTTCAGGTAGGCAAAGGCCTTCACCAATGGCAGCCATACCTCCAGCTGCTTGAGTCCCAAGCACTGGAATACCCTCCCTTCACCTGCCGGCCTTAGGACTGTCTTTAAAACCTACTAGACTTGTTCTAAAACCTTCTTATGTGACTCGAGTGTCAAAACTTCATTTGATAATTGCTCCTGTGAAACACATTGGGACACTTTACGGCCTTAAAGATGCTGAACAAATGTGAATTGTTGTTGGACACTTCAATATGTTCAGGAGGCTGCTAAGTCGGGCTACTGGGTGATGCTGGAGGCTGAGTCTGGGCTCGAGTCTAGTCTTATTGGGTGAATGAATGTTCTCTACCTGCGTAGAGGAGTCTTCATTCCTCAATGGCCATGTGAGAGCTCAGTGCGGGTTAGTGTTGCCCACCCTCCAGAACTGGCCTGGAGTCTCCAGAATTGAATATTGATCTTCAGGACACTGCAAAGAGCAAAAACACAGGAGAAAATTCACTGGGGATGTTAAAAAAGGTGCGTTTTATTCTCTTTGTTTGAACCCTTCCGTTCATCTCTTATTGGAGATGGGAAGAAATAAAAGGTCATTTGACTGGGAGCCAGGTATCATCCGATCAGACAGTGAAGAGTCTGTGGGAAGGACGTTGGGAAGGTTGTATTGGGTGACCAGCTAGCCAATGGCAGCACTGCAGGTGTTGGGCAGTTGGAGGTAGTGGGGAAACTTCGGGATACAATTGGTAAACCCTAGTGTGGATTGGGACCAAAGTTTAGCTCTCTGGGTCTGCATAGCAACCATCACCAGGGGCAACTCCATTCCAGCACATTGGTTTTGGTGGGGGGGCGATCCTGGTTTGTTGAGTGAAAAGGGTTTCCATCCACCTCCTGCTGAAGTGACAATGATCGAGAAGGGGGAAATTAACCCCCACCCCTGCCATATCCAATAAAATGTGAGGTGCATAATCATATAAAAGCAAACTAATGTGGAGGCTGGAAATCTGAAATAAAAACAGAAAGCGCTGGAAAATCTCAGCCGGTCTGGCAGCATCTGTGGAGAGAGAAGGGGAGTTAATGTTTCAAGTCCAATGTGACTTCTTCTTCAGAATGTGTGAGGTCTATAAGGACATGATGGTTGCAATGAGGAGCACAGTAAGTCACTACTCAAGGTACACCCACACACTTACAACAAAACAATTTGCATTTGTATAGCTCCTTTAATGTGGTAAAACATTCCACGTGCTTCAAAGGAGAAGTTATCAGACTATATTTGACACTGAGTCATACAAGGCAATATTAGGACAGATGATCAAAAGCTTGGTCAAAGAGGTCAGTTTTAAGGAGAATCTTACAGGAGGAGAGAGAGAGGTGGAGAGGTTTAGGGAGGGAATTCCAGAGCTTTGGGGCCAAGGCAGCTGCAGGCGCAGCCGCCAATGGTGCAAAGATAAAAATCTGGGGTGTGCACGAGGCCAGAATTGGAAGGGCACAGAAATCTCGGAGGATTGCAGGGCTGGAGAAGGTTACAGAGATAGGGAAGGGTAAGGCCATGGAGGGATATGAAAACAAGGATGAGAATTTTCAAAATTGAGGTGTTTCCAAACCGGAGCCACTGTAGGTTAGCGAGCATGGGGGTGATAAGTGAATGGGACTTGCTGCGAGTTAGGGTATGGGCAGCAGAGTTTTGAATGATGCTCTCGTCGGGACCTGGAAAAATTTATTAATTTTGCTTCCAATTTCCACCCCTCCATCATTTTCACATGGTTCATCTCTGACACTTCCCTTCCGTTCCTTGACCTCTCTGTCTCAATTTCTGGTGATAGACTGTCCACCAATATTCATTACAAGCCTACCGACTCCCACAGCTACCTTGACTACAGCTGCTCACACCCCGCTTCCTGTAAGGACTCCATCCTATTCTCTCAGTTCCTTCACCTCCGTCACATCTGTTCTGATGTTGCCATTTTCAAAAACAGTTCCTCTGACATGTCCTCCTTCTTCCTTAACCGAGGTTTTCCACCCGTGGTGGTTGACAGGGCCCTCAACCGTGTCTGACCCATCTCCCGCGCATCCGCCCTCACACCTTCTCCTCCCTCCCAGAAACATGATAGGGTCCACTTATCACCCCACCAGCCTCCGCATTCAAAGGATCATCCTCCCCTATTTCTGCCAACTCTAGCATGATGCCACCATCAAACACATCTTCCCTTCACCCCCCTGGTGGCATTCCGTAGGGATCGTTTCCTCCGGGACACCTTGATCCAGTCCTCCATCACCCCCTACTCCTCAACCCCCTCCCACGGCACCTTCCCATGCAACCGCAGAAGGTGCAACACCTGCCCCTTTACTGCCCCTCTCCTCACCGTCCAAGGGCCCAAACACTCCTTTGAAGTGAAGCACCATTTCACTTGCACTTCCCTCAATTTAGTCTACTGCATTCGTTGCTCCCAATGCGGTTTCCTCTACATTGGAGAGACCAAACGTAGACTGGGTGACCGCTTTGCAGAACACCTTTGGCCTGTCCGCAAGCATGACCCAGACCTCCCTGTCGCTTGCCATTTCAACACTCCACCCTGCTCTCATGCCCACATGTCCGTCCTTGGCCTGCAGCATTGTTCCAGTGAAGCTCAACGCAAACTGGAGGAATAGCACCTCATCTTCCAACTAGGCACTTTACAGCCTTCCGGACTGAATATTGAGTTCAACAAGTTTAGATCATGAACTCTCTCCTCCATCCCCACCCCCTTTCCATTTTTTCCCTCTCCTTTTTGTTTTTTTCAATAATTTATTTGGATTTTTCTTTTCCCACCTATTTCCATCCATTGTTTTATCTCTACCTTTTAGCCTTTTTCGATTCCTTTACCCCACCCTACCCCCACTAGAGCTATCTATACTTTGCTTGTCCTGCTTTCTACCCTTAATTAGCACATTCCTTAGATAATATCACCACCTTCAACACCTCTTTGTCCTTTTGTCTGTGACATCTTTTGGTTATCTCCACCTGTCGCAGGTCCTTTACCTAGCTCTTCTTGTCCCAACACACCCCACCCCCCCCCCCCCCCACCCCCTTAAACCAGCTTATATTTCACCCCTTTCCTATTTCTACTTAGTTCTGTTGAAGGGTCATGAGGACTCGAAACATCAACTTTATTCTTCTCCGCCGATGCTGCCAGACCTGCTGAGTTTTTCCAGGTATTTTTGTTTTTGTTTTAGTTTTGAATGAGCTTTGGTTTACACTGCTTGCATGAGGACTTGGGCCAGACTCCAGGTCAGGCTGCTATATGAAGTGAGCTGCACTGATTTCACCCCAGTGTAATTAAACAGGCCGCTGTACACAGACACGCAACCTTCCTCATTGGGTAATCATTATCAAAGCAAACAAGTTAATCATGAACATGATCATGAAAGTTCAGCAATGCTGGTCTTGCTCAGCAGTAAATAGCAGAAGTACCTGTCAGCAGAATTCCTGTACCTGTGCTATGTATAGCATTAAAGCAGCAGACCTTTGCTCCAAATGTTGCTGCATTAATAAATGTGTGAGAAATATTGCAGCTCAGTGTGAAGTCTCAGCTCTGAAGTTGTGTCTGGCAGGTGTGAAACACATCTGCTGGAAAATTCCTTCAAGGGAGCTGAGGTTTGTTTGATCTCGTGTGGAACTTTGGTGTGGAATCAATTCAGGTCACGACCCAGCGTATCTGGACAGTGAAGGGAATTTTGCCCAGGATTTGTAATGTATGGCAGTAGATATTAAAGAAATGGTGTGAATTTCCTAGGGAATGCTCCCTCTTGGTAGCTGTAATTCTTCATTTAGCAGAACAGGAAAATTCCCAATGGAATTCTCACCTCACACCATTTGAACAAGTGTGCAGAGAGTTTCCACGCAAATGGAATGCTACCACCTCCCACCCCACCAAAATCCTGGCTGAAACATTGACGCCCTTGACTCTGGAATCTCATCCCACAGATTGTCGTCGCCCCCTTGACGGCAGCTCACAATATCCTACAAACACCTTTGCCAGCAGAAATTCCTGTGTCAACATCTACAATGGGAAGTGATTTCAAGTCGATGGCTGCTTCCTTGCCCTGGTTTCTCTTGCAATGTCATTTTGGTTCGGAATCTGTTCTCAGTCAGCAGGACTGTGGTTTCTGGCCCCATACCAAAACCCGAGCACCTTACCTCCGTTAACACTGCAAGTCCTGCGAGAAGACTTGAAAGAACTTGCATTTATAGAAACGTTGAATCATAGAATGGTCACAGCTCAGTGCAAAAAAACTTCACTACTACTATCTGGTTGCTGTCACTGTCAACGGTTGTAACAATGCTACCACTGTCCCTTTTATTCTCTGCGCTCTTTTGAGGTTGTAACCCTTATTTGTTTTGCCTCTCTTTGTTCTTCCTGCCAAAATGTTTCACTTCACACTTCTCTGCATTAAATTTAATCTCCCACGTACCTGCCCATTCCACCAGTCTGTGTAAAATTAGTTAAACGTGATTTTTATGCAGTATCTTTCAGACTTCAGGACATCCCAAAACACTCTACAGACAACGGTGATTGTAATTTTCCCGAGTTCCCCTGTCTCTTCCGCTCCCTGATTTACAGCTTAAAATGTGGTCACTGTTGTAATGTAGCAAACGTGGCAGCAAATTTGTGCACAGCAAGCTCCCACAAACAGCAATATTCCTTTGACAGCACCTTCCTAAGTTGGATAGGAATATAAAGTCAGGTAGTAAGAGTTTTTATAGATATTTTGAAAAGAAAAGAGTTAACAAGTGAGTCCTATAGAAAGAGATTCTGGGGAATTCGTAATGGAAAATAAGAAGGTGGCAGATGAATTGAGCAGGTATTTTGTATCAGTCTTCACTATAAAGAATACAAGTCGCATCCCAGAAATAACTGTAAGTCAGAAAATGGAGAAGAGGGAGGAACTCAGGAAAATTACAATCACCAGAGAAGTGGTAATGAGTAAATTGTTGGAACTGTGGACTGAAAAGGTCCTGGGTCCTGATGGACTTAACCCTACGGTCTTAAAAGAAGTGGCTGGTTGACCTGTTGGTTTTAATTTTCCAAATCCCTAGATTCAGGGAAGGTTCCATTAGATTGGAAAATAGCAAATATAACTCCTTTGTTCAAAAAGGGAAGGAGACAGAAAGCAGGAAACTACAGGCCAGTCCACCTAACATCTCTCGTAAGGAAAATTTTAGAAGCTATTATTAAAGATGTTATAGCAGGGCACTTGGAAAAATTCAGAGTAATCTGGCAGAGTCAACATGGTCTTGTAAAAGGGAAATTGTGCTTAACCAATTTATTGGAGGTCTTTGAAGAAGCAATATATGCTGTGGATAAGGGGGAACTGGTGGATGTACTGTATTTAGATTTCCAGAAGGCATTTGATAAGGTGCCACATCAAAGATTATTGCAAAAAATGTAGTTGCTAAATTTGCTGATGACACAAAGGTAGGATAGTAAGATGTGAAGATGGGGATACAAGGAGGCTACAAAGGGATATAAGTAGGTTAAGTGAGTGGGCAAAGACCTGGCAAATGGAGTATAATGTGGAAAAGTGTGAAATTGTCCATCTTGGCAGGAAGAATAAAAGAGGAGCATTTTATCTAAATGGTGAGAGATTGCAGAACTCTAAGGTGCAGAGGGATCTGGGTGTCCTAGTGCATGAATCACAAAAGGTTAGTATGCAGGTACAGCAAGTAATTACGAAAGCTAATAGAATGTTAGCATTTATTGCGAGGGGAATTGAATACATAAGTAGTGAGCTTATGATTCAGTTATGCAGGGCACTGGTGAGACCACATCTGGAGTACTGTGTACAGTATTGGTCACCTTATTTAAGGAAGGATGTAAATGCACTAGAAGCAGTGGAATGGGCAGGTTGTCTCATGAGGAAATGTTGGACAGGTTAGACTTGTATCCGCTGGAGTTTAGAAGAGTAAGAGGTGACTTGATTGAAACGTATAAGATCCTGAGGGGTCTTGACAGGGTGGATGTGGAGAGGATGTTTCCTCTAGTGGGAGAACCTAGTACTAGGGGCCACCATTTAAAAATAAGAGGTCGCCCATTTAAGACAGAGATCAAGAGAAATATTTCTCTCAGAGGGTTGTGAGTCTTTGGAACTCTCTTCCTCAAAAGGTGGTGGAAGCAGAGTCTTTAAATATCAGGTCAGTCATAATCTCTTTGAATGTTGGAGCAGGCTTGAAGGGCTGGGTGGCTACTCCTGCTCCCAATTCGCATGTTCGTATGTTCCAAACCCACAACCACTACCATCTAGAAGGACAAGGGCAGCAGACACATGGGAACACCACCACCTGGAAGTTCCCATCCAAGTCACTCACCATCCTGACTTGGAAATATATCGCCGTTCCTTCACCGTCGCTGGGTCAAAATCCTGGAACTCCCTCCCTAACAGCACTGTGGGTGTACCTACACCACATGGACTGCAGCGGCTCAAGAAGGCAGCTCACCACCACCTTCTCAAGGGCAATGAGGGATGAGCAATAAATGCTGGCCCAGCCAGCAATACCCACATCCCATGAGTGAATAGATACATTTGATAATGACCAGATATTCTGTTTTTTTAGTTGGTAGTTATATTCTCCAGAATACTGCAGACAACTCCCCTGCTCTGCTTCAAGATGGTGCCATTAGGTTTTTTTACACCCATCTGAGAGGGCAGTTGAGGCCTCAGTTTAACAACAAATATGAATCATGGTATAGCTGGCAGTGCAGCAATCCTTCAGTGCTGCACTGGGACTGTCAGCCTAGATTTTGGTCCTCAGGTCTCTGGAGTGGGACTTGAACCCATAATCTTTTGACTCAGAGTGGGATTCCAGCCACAGAGCTGTGGCTGATATTGTACATCCAACTTCCAATGTTAAACCAGGGTCTAGCCTAACTTTTCACATCTTTGGTGAAAATCCCACAGCAGAATTAGAAAAAGCGCAGAAAGCTCCACTGGGCCAGTATTCCTCATTCAACCAATGTCATGGAGGAAAAAAGTTTATCTGGCCAATTCGTTCATTTGCTGCTTCTGGGATCTTGCTGTGTCTAAAATGCCAATATAGCAATGACTAAACTTCAGAAGTGCTCCATTAATTATAAAACACTTTGGAATGTCCTGAGGACGTGACAAGGTGATACATAAATGCATATTGTCTCTTCCTGAGAGAAATGATACAGAGCTGCCCGGGTGTATCAGTAAACAGCACAAGACCTGAGGAAATGGACAAGCCATTGATAACTGGGGGGAGGTACAGGAATTGGGGGGGAATTCCTCCACAGTGAGCTCTGTTACTAATTGCAGAGACCCTGATCTCATTATGCTGAGCTGGATTTAAATTCAAATCAATTCATTACTAAGTATTCAAACCACAGAGGAGTAACTTTACCCTAACTCTCCAGATGGGAATCCCACGGGAACAAACACAAGATGCTGAAAATCTGAAATAAAAACAGTAAATGCTGGAAATACTCAGCAGGTCAGGCAGCACCTGTGGAGAGAGAAAGAAACATAGCTAATGTTTCAGGACGGTGACCTCTTGTCCATGTGAATATCCTATGGGGTTCTAGGGGATTGTGTGGAATGTCTGTTTTACATGCCACCCAATATTGACTTCAACAAAGTGGGCATCAATGGAAAAACTAGCATTTGTTGCTCACCCCTAATTGCCCTTGAGAAGGCGGTGGTGAGCTGCCTTCTTGCTGCAGTCCATATGGTACACCCACAGTGCTGTTAGGGAGGGAGTTCCAGGATTTTGACACAGAGACAGTGAAGGAACAGTGATATATTTCCAAGTCAGGATGGTGAGTGACTTGGAGGGGAACCTCCAGGTTGTGGTGTTCCCACCTGTCTGCTGCCCTTGTCCTTCTAGATGGTAGAGGTCGCAGGTTTGAAAGGTGCTGCCTTAGGAGCTTTGGTGAATTTCTGCAGTGCATCTTGTAGATGGTACACAGACTGCTGCTACTGTGCGTCTGTGGTGGAGGGAGTGAATGTTTGTGGATGGAGTGCCAATCAAGTGGCTGCTTTGTCTTGGATGGTTTCAAGCTTCTTGAGTGTTGTGGGAGCTGCACTCATCCAGGCAAGTGGGGAGTATTCCATTACACTCCTGACTTGTGCCTTGTCGATGGTGGACAGGCTTTGGGGAGTCAGCAGGTGAGTCACTCACCGCAGGATTTCCAGCCTCTGACCTGCTCTTGTATCCACGGCGTTTATACAGCTAGTCCAGTTCAGATTCTGGACAATGGTAACCCCCAGGATGTTGATAGTGGGGAATTCAGTGATGGAAATGCCATTGAATGTCAAGGGGCGATGGTTAGATTCTCTCTTGTTGGAGATGATCATTGCTTGGCACTGGTGTGGCACAAATACTATGTACTACTTGTCAGCCCAAGCCTGGATATTGTCCAGAGCTTGCTGCATTTAGATTAAAATTGGATGGGGTGCAAAGCCAGCGAGCACCCAAGCCTGGCAATTTTCTTATGTGCATGTTGGATTAAAATTGGCATGATAGAAGCTGCAGTGATGACATCATTTATTTCCCACATACACCATTAGGCTTTGCCCGATTCACTGTGGACACAGTGGCTGAGCTTCCGGTTTGAGTGCAATCAGAAACCTGGGAGCAAATCACTCTCAGTGTTGAGCTAGCTTTCCAAACTGATATTTTTCATCAAATTTCTGCTCAACTTATTTGCATAACCACAAACGTGAAATCTTCCACCATGCAGCACAATCAGGTATTGGAATGTAATTGTTTTCCTTTGCTTTGCAAAGTATTCCTTGATAGATTTAAAGTGGTCACCAGGTGCAGTTTTATTAGCACAGCTGAAAGTGGATGTATCACCAAAAATAAGTCTTAAAAATTAGACCGAACGATGTGTTCGTTCCATTGGTGTACACCAGCCAGTTTCTTAGTAAATTAAGCATTTTTCTTAATATTGAAAAGCCTTTAATAGGTGCCTCGTATTGGCCTCTAAGCCAAAAAGAAAAGCTTAGTATGAAGAGCCTTCTGAAAGACTCATGAACAGGCACAATTAGGGGCAACCCATCATGAGGATCAACTTGATATGGGGCATAGGCTGTCTTGTGGGCGGGGCTGACTTGCTGCATGATTTTTTTAAAAAACTAGCACAAAGATTTAAATATATCAAGGAAACCCTAGTTGCGCTGGATGTAACTTGCATTAAAAATCCAGTGATCTTTTGGCTGATTCTGAGCGGCCTTTTTCTGAAGTGGCCGAGCTGTAACCCTTAGATACTTAACAGAAATATTTGTAGGTCTGAAACCAGCTAGTTCTTAATTTGACCAATTACTGCCACATATTTCATCTTTTTTTTTGTCTCTGAAACACCAGGTGATGGCAACTGACATTCAGCCTCGGGTCTGCAAACTGTCTAAGAAGGAAGGTGGAAGCTTTGGTTTCTACTTAAGGATAGAGAAAGATACTGAGGGGCACTTGATCCGCTGTGTGATGACAGGAGGTCCAGCTGACAACGTTGGACTGAGAGATGGTGATCGAATCATTAGGGTCAACGCGGTTTTCGTGGATAATGAGGAACATCAACAGGTAAGAGCTGCATATGCTGATGGCTTATTGTTAAGGTATCTTAGTTGTACATACACGTATATTGTGAGACTAGGATTTATGTTAATCACATGAGGTTAAAGTGCTTACTGATTTTTACTCAATGAAATGGTTAAAAGTTGTTCATTCCTAGGATGCTGTCAGGTTTTTTTGTGACAGGGTGTGCAATTTAACTTGAAACTTACAACATTCTTAAGGGCCTAGATAGGGTAGATGTAGACAGGATGTTTCTCCTGGCTTGGAGATTTAGAACCAGGGGACGCAGTCTCAGAATAAGGGGCAGGCCATTTAAGACAGAGATGAGGAGGAGTTTCGTCACTCAGAGGCTAGTGAATCTTTGGAATTCTCTACCTCAGAGGGCGGTGAAGGGTCAGTCATTGACTATGTTCAAAACAGATAGACTTCTAGATGTTAAAGAAATCAGGGATATGGAGATATGCGGGAAAATGGCATGGAGGTGGATGATCAGCCATAATCTAGTTGAATGGTGAAGGAGGCTCGGGGGCCTGAATTGGCTACTCCTGCTCCTATTTCTTATGTTCCAAACTCAGGTTAAGGTGCTGGCTGAAACTGTAGAATTTGTGTATTTTCACAGCAATGTTGTGAAACAGTTAAGGCAGCTTAGAGGTAAAAAATAAACCTATGGAAGCAGAATGAAAACAGCTGGAATCCGTTATCTTGAAGGAAATGGATCCTTTCTGGAGCTCATGTTCACAATAACACTTGTCATGTCATAATTAATTAGCACTGATAGTTCTGCTTTTGACGAACAGATAGGTCTTAATCTTTTCTTAACAAGTTACAGAGAGAGTTGGATTCGAAAAGGAACAAAAAAGATTTCTAACCGGGAAAACTGAATGGGGAAATAATTCGAAACAAAAACAAAAATAGCTGGAAAAACTCAACATGTCTGACAGCATCTGCAGAGAGGAATACAGTTAACATTTCGAGTCCATATGACTCTTTAACAAAACTAAGGAAAAATAGAAATGAGGTGAAATATAAGCTGGTTGAGGGGGATGGGACAGGTATTTCCATTATTTTTAAATTTATTTCCATCCATTGTTTTATCTCCACCTTTCAGCCTATTTCGATCCCTTCCCTCACCCCACCCCCACTCGGGCTATCTGTACCTTGTTTGTCCTGCTTTCTACCCTTAATGTCACCATTAGCACATTCCTCAGCTAATATCACCACTGTTAATACTCCTTTGTCCTCTTGTCTATGACATCTTTAGCAATCTCTTCTTTGCCTCCACCTATCACTGACCCTCTATCCAGCTCTACCTGTCGTTTCACCCCCCCACCCCCCAACCAGCTTATATTTCGCCTCATTTCTATATTCCCCCAGTTCTGATGAAGAGTCATACGGACTCGAAACATTAACTGTGTTCCTCTCCGCAGATGCTGTCAGACCTGCTGAGTTTTTCCAGCTATTTTTATTTTTGTTTCAGATTTCCAGTGTCCGCAGTATTTTGCTTTTATCTTATAAGGGGAAATAATTGTTTATTTCTTCATGTGTTGACTGCTTGAAGATACTGGGCGGGAATTTTACAGCCCCTCCGGCCGGTGGGATTTTCCGTTCCCGCCAAAGTCAATGGAATTTTGAACGGCTCACCGCATTTTACGGTCACGCCCCCACTGCAATGGGGCCTTGGAATCAAACCCATTGTGTCTATCTAGGGCTTGCTTGAATACAATAAGCAGAGAGTTGCAAACCAATAGTTAGGTGTCAGAAATCAAACTCCTTACATGATTCCATTCTACCTTCACTGTCCCTACACCGCCCCCCACCACCACCAGCCCACCGCCCCCCCCCCCCCCCCCCCCCCCCCCCCCCCTCCACCAACCACCACCACCCTTTTTTCGGATTGTATTGGATCGCCACAGGGATAGGGACCTTCTCTACCAGCCCCCAGAATGGAGGAAGAATTGTGCCCACAATGTATTTATAGGAATTTATGTAAAAAAAGAGGCATAGAGTACAAAAACAAGAAAATTATGCCAAGCCTTCATTATCTACTGGTTAGGCCTCAGCAGTATTGTGTTCAACTCTGGATGCTGTACTTTAGGGTGGGTGGTAGGGCCCTGAAGGGGGTGTAGAGGAGATTTATTGGAATTTATTTTTTATTCTTTCATGGGATGTGGGCTTCGCTGGCTGGGCCAGCATTCATTGCCCATCCCTAATTGCTCTTGAGAAGGTGGTGGTGAGCTGCCTTCTTAAAAAATGTCGGTGCAGGAACACCCACAAGTGCTGTTAGGGTGCCAGGGATATCAGGGTTGGGGACTTGAGTTAATGTGGAGACACTGGAGAGGCTGGGATAGTTCTCCTTAGGGATGAGGAGGTTGAGGAGAGATTTAATAGAGGTGTTCAAAATCATGGGGTGGGGGGGGGGGGTGTCAGTAAGCAGAGGGACACAGGTTTAAGATAATTGACAAAAGAACCAGAGGGGAGATGATGGGAATTTTTTTACACAGCAAGTTGTTGTGATCTGGAATGTGTTGCCTGAAAAGGTGATGGAAGCAGGTTCAATAATGACTTTCAAAAGGAAATTGGATCAATAGTTGGAAAGAAAAATTTTCAGGGCTGTGAGGAAAGAGCAGGGGGAGTGGGACTAATTGGATAGCTCTTTCAAAGAGCCAAGGACGATGGGCTGAATGTAAGGTAAACTGCGCACAGTATAAAGCTGATTCATTGTCGCCTGTCAGTGATCAATTTCAATCACATGGTATTGTAAAGGAAACTGATAGCTCCATGTTCCACACTGTCACTTTCTGTTTCAGGTGGTAGAACTGATTAAAAAGTCTGGGAATTCTGTCTCCCTTTTGATATTGGATGATGCTTCTTACACACATGCCAAGAAGCAAGGCATTGACTTAGCTCAACTGAGCAGTCCCAACCCCGCCCCAGTCCAGCCGGTGATGAATGGAGTCAGTGGAAAAACACTACAGCCAAAACTGTGCTACCTGGTGAAACAAGCTTCAAGCTTTGGATTTTCACTTCAGACCATCCAAGGTAAAGATTTAAAATAATTTAGTGTGTATTGATTGAAGAGGGCAAATGGTATGTTAACCTTTATTGCAAGCAGGTTGCAGTCTGAGTAAGCAAATCTTGATGCAGGTTATGTAGGGCTTTGGTGAGACCACATCTGGAGGAATGTGTATAGTTTTGGTGTTCTTACCTGGGGAAGGATATCTTTGCCTTAGAGAGAGGTGCAACTATGGTCCACTAGATTGATTCCTGGGGTTAGAGGGCTGTTTTATGAGGGGAGATTGAATAAAATTGGTTTATATTCTCTAGAGATTAGAAGAATCTTATTGAAATGGATACATTTCCTAGTGAGCTTAAGATAGATGCTGAGAGGCTGTTACCCCTGGTTGGAGAGTCCAAAACCAGGTGTCATAGTGTCAGAATAAGGAGCCAATCATTTAGGACATGCAAACATACAGATTAGGAACAAGAATAGGCCATTCAGCCCCTCGAAAATGCTTTGCCATTTAATAAGATCATCACTGATCTTATTGCAGCCTCAATGCCTCTATACTGTCTGCCCCCGATACCTTTTATTCCTTGTTAGTCAAGAATCTATTGACCTCTACCTTAAAAATATTCAATCACCTTGCCTCTACCACTCTTTGGCGAAGAGCTCCATAGTCTCATGAATGAAGCTTTGGAATTCTCTACCTTAAACAGCACTGGGTGGTCAGTCATTGCGTATATTCAGACAGGAATCAATAGACTTTTGGGAATAGAATTCAGGGATATGGGGATAGGGCAGAAAAGTGAACGCAGTGTAGATCAGCCATGATATGGATACCTGAGGACTGAAATAAGTGATATTTTTAAAAATCATTATTGTGATGTAAGCATCATTCGCAAAGCCAGCCAGCATTATTGCCTGTCCCTAGTTGCCCTTGAGAAGGTGGTGGTGAGCTGCCTTCTTAAACTGCTGTAGTCCATGTAGTGTAGGTACGCCCACAGTGCTGTTAGGGAGAACATAAGAACATAAGAAATAAGAGCAGGAGTAGGCCATTCAGCCCCTCAAGCCTGCCTCAGCATTCAATAAGATCATGGCTGATCTGCCCCAGGCCTCAATGCCTCTTTCGTGTCAGCTCCTCATAGCCCTCAACTCCCCAATATTTCAAAAATCTATCTACCTCCTCTTTAATTACTTTCATTACTTTAATTACTTTAATTACTTCACAACTCCCTGAGGTAGAGAATTCCAGACATTCACTACCCTCTGAGAGAAGAAATTCCTTTGCATTTCAGTTTTAAATCAGTATTCCCTTATTCTGTAACTATGCCCCCTAGTTCGAGATTCCCCCACTAATAATATCTGTTCAACATCTACCCTGTCAAGGCCTCTCGGAATCTTGAATGTTTCAATAAAATCACCCCTCATTCTTCTGAACTCTAATTAGTAAAGGCCAAACCTGTTTATCCATTCTTGATAAGTCAACCGCTTCATCCCTGGAATCAGCCTAGTGAATCTCTGTTGAACTGCCTCCAATGCCAGTATATCCTTTCTTAAATGCGGGGACCGAAACTGTACACAGTACTCAGGTATGGCCTCACCAACACCCTGTACAGTTATAACAAGACTTCCCTATTTTTAAACTCCAGCCCCCTAGCAATACAGGCCAAAATTTCATTTGTCTTCTTAATTACTTGCTGCACCTGCATGCTAACCTTTTATGTTTCATGCACAAGGACACCCAAATCCCTCTGTGCTGCACTTTTTTGGAATCTCTCTCTATTTAAGTAATAGCCTGCCTTTTGATTTTTCCTACCAAAGTGCATAACCTCACACTTTCCTACATTAAACTCCACCTGCCAAGTTTTTGCCCGATCACTCCACCTATCTATATCCCCTTGCAGATTCCTTATGGCCTCATCATAACATGTGCTCCCACCTATTTTTGTATCATTAGCAAATTTGGATACATTACACTCTGCCCCCTCCTCCAAGTCATTAATATAGATAGCAAATAATTAAAGCCCTAGGTCTGATCTTTGTGGCACTCCACTAGTTACGTCTTTCCAACCTGAAAGAGACCCATTAATCCCGACTTTCTGTCTTCTGTATGTTAACCAATCCTCAATCCATGCTAATACATTACCCCCAATATCATGAGTTCCCATCTTGTGCAATAAACTTTTATATGGCACCTTATCAAATGCCTTTGGAAATCTAAATACATTACATCTACCGGTTCTTCTTTATCAACTCTGCTTGTTCTATCCTCAAAGAACTCTAGAAAATTTGTCAAACATGATTTCCCTTTCACAAAACCATGTTGACTCTGTTTAATTGTGTTAAACTTTTCTAAATATCCTGCTATTTCTTCCTTAATAATGGACTCTAGCATTTTCCCAACGGTAGATGTTAGGCTGACTGGCCTATAGTTTCTGTTTTTTTGTCTCCCTCCCTTCTTGAACAGGGGTGTCATATTAGCGGTTTTCCAATCCGCTGGGGCCCTCCCAGAATCCAGTGAGTTCCGGAATATTTTGACCAATGCCTCCACTATCTCTGCAGCCACTTCCTTTAAAACCCTTGGATGCAAGTCATCAGGTCCTGGCGACTTGTCTGCCTTTAGTTCCATTAGTATCTCCAATATTTTGTCCCACGTGATAGAGATTGTTACGAGATCTTTCATACCATTAGCTCCTTGCACCTCTACCACAAAGACCGATGCAAAATATTGGTTTAAATTATCTGCCATTTCCCTGTTCCCCATTATCAATTCTCCAGTCACATCCTCCAAGAGTCCCACACTCACTTTAGCCACTCTCTTTCTTTTCATATACTCATAGGAGCTCTTGCTGTTTGTTTTTATATTTCTTGCCAATTTACTTTAATAATCAATTTCCATTGCTGGCTCCTAAAAAATTTCCAATCCTCTGGCCTATCACTAGTTTTCGCCACTTTGTATGCTTTAGTTTTTGATTGGATACTCTGGAAGTTCCAGGATTTTGACCCCATGACAGTAAAGGAATGGCAATATATTTCCAAGTCTGGATGTTGTGTAGCTTGGAGGGGAACTTCCAGGTGGTGGTGTTCCAATGTATCTGCTACTCTTGTCCTTCTAGTTGATAGAGGTCGTGGAATTGGAAGGTGCTGTTGAAGAAACCTTGGTGAGTTCCTGCAATGCATCCTGTAGACGGTACACACTGCTGCCAATGTGTGTCGGTGGTGGAGGGAGTGGGTGTTGAAGGGGGTGGATGTTGTGTCAATCAAGTGGGCTTCTTTGTCCTGGATGGTGCTGAACTTCTTGAGTGTGTTTGGAACTGCACTCATTCGTGCAAATGGAGACTATTCCATCACACTCCTGACTTGGATCTTGCTGTCGTGGGATATTCCAGACCTTTGATGTGTGAGCTGGTTTGATTTGCCTGATGTGTGTGAAGGATGATGTACTAGGTTAGCGCTGTGATAGCAATCAATAAGGATTGTAACCCCAACTACTTGGTAAGTCTAAGTACACAAACGGTAACTGGATCTTAATGTGGTGGTATTTACATCTATCTGTTCTTGTATTCAGTGCATCTTAACAAGGTGCAAGCTCCTGTGTAGACATAATTGTTTCTGCCCAAAATGAATAGATGCTTAAGACACTGTAACTGGTAACATTAAAATTGACATGGACACAAATAGTTACCGGTTATCACATGTTGGAGGAGATAAGCAGCTACTTAATTGAAAGTTGACAAATGGTGAGAACTGTATTATTTTACAAGGTTCCTTTAAAAAAGATGTGCGGGTGTGCATGTTAGAAAATGAACATTATCCACGTGTTCAGGGAGTGAGCATTCTTGAGGAGCCCCTGTCTGACCCAGCCCGGGATCCACTTAAGTTAGCATTTACTCAAAGCTCCCCTTTTGCAGGAGTCCCTGGTGTGTTCATGGCTGAGATCATTCCCGCTGGTGCAGCCTTCAACGCCGGAGTTCAACTCAACGACCGAATAGTTGAACTGAACGGGGAAAATGTTGAAAACCTCACTCATCAGCAAATGGTGGCTAAGGTACTCAGTGCAATGTCTTGACTCATTCTCCGAATGTATAACGAAATTTTCTTTGTAACAACAATTTGCATTTATATAGCACCTTTAAGGCAGTAAAACACCTCAAGGAAGTTGACAGGAATGTTTGTAAAACACTGAGCTGTGAGGAGGCATTAGGACGGGTGACGAAAAGCTTGGTAGATTTTAAAGGAGGGTTTTGAAGGAGGAGAGTGAAGTGGAGAGGTTTAGGGAGGGAATTTCAGACCTTACGGCCCAAACAGGGGAAGGTACGGCTGCCAATACTGTTAACGATTTAAATTGGGGATTTTAGGAGATCTTAGCTGGAGGATCACGGAGATCACCAAGTGTTGCAATGTTAGATAGTGAAAAGTTTTCCAAAATAGTTAGCCATTCAAGTCTAGGATGCAAACTAATACTTGATCAGGTGCTGGCACTGAAGCTATGGCAATGGTTGCTATAGGAACTGCTAGTGTCCTGCTGCTGTCTAATTTGCACAAAGTCTTGCTTGTCCATCATCCTGTATCATTGTCTGACACCTCAAATTTGAAATTCTCATCCTTGTGTTCAAATCCTTCTCTCTCTCTGTAAACTCCTCCAGCCTTTTAACCTTCCGAGATCGCTGCACTCATCTACTTCGAACCTCTTGTCATCTCTGATTGCCTTTGCTGCGCCTTTAGCTTGTTTTTCAGTCGTTCATGGGATGTGGGCATTTAGAGTCAACCACATTGCTGTAAGGACATCAGATTTCCTTCCCTAAATGGCATCAATGAACCTGATGGCTTTTCATGACAATCAATGATAATTTCATGGTTACCAATTTTCAATTCCAGATTGTTTTTAAATTGATTGAATTAATTCCACCAGCTGCTAGAGTGGGATTTGAACCGCTGGCCCCAGGGCATTAGCCTGGGCCTCTGGATTGCTAGTCCAGTGACATTACCATTACACGACTACCTTCCTCTCAAGTTGCGAAGACTCTAAGCTCTGAACTTCTCTGCCTCTCTGCCTCTCTACCTTTCTTGCCTCCATATTACATATAAGATGCAGCTTAAAACCTACCTCTCTGACCAAGCTTTTGGTCATCTGCCCTAATATCTTCTTATGTGGCTCAATGTTAAATTTTGACTGGAAACGCTCCTGTGAACCACCTTGAGGCTTTTTTTCACAATGTTAATGGCGCTATATAAATACAGCTTGCTGGGATGGTAACTTTGAAGTCGAAGTTAAGTCACAGTGTGGGGTAGAAAGATGCTGGAAGCCTTGGTACCTGATTATATTTGTTTGCCAAGATGGATTGTTCCAATCCTGGTGCAGAAGCTCTTTCTGGGGAGGGTGACTTTCTGCTTTCATCCTACCAGGTCATGGAACCATCAGAGTGATTTTCAAGGTGACCTGTCAACCATGTACTTTGTCTCTTTATCAAATCATATAGTGGAGAAGGAGGCCATTTGGCCCATTGTGCCTGTGCTGGCTCTTTGAAGGAGCTATCTGATTAGTCCTCCTGCTCTTTCCCCATAGCGCTGCAGATCTTTCCTTTTCAAGTATTTATCCAATTCCCCTTTTAAAAGTTACTATTAAATCTGCTTCCAACGCCTTCTCAGGCAGCAGGTTATAACAAATCGCTGCATAAGAAATGTTTCCTCATCTCCCCCCTGGATCTTTAACTGTATTTAAATTACACATGACCACACTTGTCAATGTGATCCTATCCATAGGACTGAGGGTGTGAGTCCTAACAGACTGAGTGGTGGTCTTACTGCTGGGTACAGTAGGATCCCTCCTGCTGGTGGTACCTAACGTGGAGAAAAGGTGGAGGGAGAGAGAGACAGCTCCAGCTACTCCAGGAAACCTAATTCCCCATTCTTTATATTATGGTCTGCCCATGTGGCATGAGACATTGACACAAGAAATAGGCAGCTCCTGATAATTTACTGAGAGGTAGGGTTTCTTGGGAGGGCTGCAAGTAACAATCAACATTCTAAGTGTATTCACAAGGAGCAGTGTGTGGTCTCACTACAAACAGAGCATTGAGGAAGCCTTTCCCCCAAGTAGAAGACCACAGTCTGACACTGAGAATAGCCGGAGTAAAGGTTCACCAGTTTATAGGATCTGGGCTGTGAACAGGTCGTTCTTGATTTCTCCGGCCAGTCCCGTGGTGGTGGGGGGGGCGCAACCAATCTTCTTCCTTCCCTGAAGCTGCAGGCTCAGGGCCTCCTGTGGTCCCGTTCTACTGCCCACCTTCCAGTTCCATTCCAAAGAGCCTGTTCGTTCTCACTATGGATTTAAAAACTCTATTGATGCTATGTAAAGAAGAGTAAGGTGTTCTCCCAACGTCGTGGCCATCATTCCACACCTTAACTGACTTAATTAAACAGATTTACCGGTTATTTAGTGTATTTGCTATTTGTGGAACTCGCTGTGCTACATTTATTGAAATAACACCAGTGGTTGCCTTTCAAAAGGCTTGTGCAGAGCACATGATGGCAGGTTCTTGCTTTTGTAACATTGGCTTTGGTTAAAGCTTCTTTTGTGAAACTTCTGTGTATTTTTAACTGTGTTATATCATTTTCAGATGAAAGATTTGGGGAACAATATGACGTTACTGCTGATTGACAGGGCCTCGGATAACTACTTCAAAAGCAAAATGATTAAGGTTGAGGCATCAATGGCAAGTGTGAAAGGACTGCCTCACAAACCACGGATTGTGCAGCTAACCAAAGGACCTCTAGGCTATGGTTTCTGTTTGAGAGTCGAACAAGGCCGTGAGGGTGTGTATTGTAAACCAAGGTGTTATTTGTAAGGGCTTGATTTCCTGATTGTGTGCTCCTGGTGCAGAGCCTCCCCAGTGGGACCCAGCATCAGGAAATCATAGGGGTGGCCCTTGGCCTTAATAAACCCTGCCTAATGAAGCTAAAAATGATATCAACCAAAGCTGCTGTTCCTATTCTTGCTCCAGCTGGGTTCACGGAATAATATTTGCATTCCCAGTGCCAACTCTCTCCCAAAGGGAGAGTGTTTTGGAAAGTTGACCATATGCTGTGCATCATATTCATGGTTTAAGCCTTGCTTGCTTTCAGACCTGACCATTCCAATTCTCTCCTCACTGACCTCACACCTTCTATCCTCTGTAAACTTCGGCTCACCCAAAACTCAACTATATGTATCTTAACTCGCATCAACTCCCATTCACCTATCACACCCTGGACTCGCTGACCTGCACTGGATCTCAGTGTTGCAACACTGCGATTTTAAAATTCTCATCCTCATGTTCAAATCCCTCTCTGATCTCATGCGCCCTCCCCTAACTTTGTAACATTCTTCATCCCCACAACAATCCAAGACATCTGCATCCCTCCAAATCCTTACATTCCTGGTTTCCTTCGATTCACCAGTGGGGGCTGAACTTTCAGCTGTCTAGACCCTAAGCTCTGGAATCTCTGCCCTAACCCTCTCCACGTCTCTTTCATCCTTTAGGATGTTCCTTAAAGCCTACCTCTTTGATGAAGTAAAACCAGAAAATGCCAGAAAGGACTCAGCAAGTCTGACAGCATCTGTGGAGAGGGACACAGAGTTTACGTTTCGAGTCCGTATGATTGTTCAGAGCTAAAGCACTAGCTCTGAAGAAGAGTCTTACAGACTCGAAACATTAACTCTGTTTCTCTCTCCACAGATGCTGTCGGACTTGCTGAGTATTTCCAGCATTTTCTGTTCTTATTTCTGATTTCTAGCATCCGCAGTATTTTGCTTTTATCTCTTTGATAAAGACTTTGATCACCCACCCAATGGTAGGTGAGTAACGTATCCAAGTTTATGGACAATATAAAGCTGGGCAGGGATATAAACCATGTAAAGAACACAATGAGGCTGCAAAGGGATTTCGACAGGTTAAGTAAGTCGACAATAAGATGGCAGTGGAGTATGGTGTAGGAAAGAGTGAGGTCATTCACTCTGACAGGACGAATAGAAAAGCAGAACACTGTATTTTTAAGTTGAGAATCTTGTTAATGTTAATGTTCAGAGCGACTTGGGTGTCCTTGTAAAAGAAACACAGAAAGTTAACATGCAGGTACAGCAAGCAATTAAGGAGGCCTTTATTGCAAGGGGATTGGAGTACAGGAATAACGAAGTCTTGCTACAGTGGTACAGGGCTTTGATAAGACCACATCTGGAATACTGTGTGCAGTTTTGGTCTCCATATTTAAGGTAGGGTATACTTACATTGGGGGCGGTACAGCAAAGGTTCACTAAATTGGTCCCTGTGATGAGAGGGTTTTCCTATGATGAGGCTGAGTAAATTGGGTCTATATTCTCTGGAGTTTAGGAGAATGAAAGGTGATCTCATTGAAACATACAAGATTCTGAAGGGACTTAACAGGGTGGAGACTGAGGGATGGTTTCTCCTGGCTGGGGAATCTAGAACATGTGGAATATGGTCTTGGGATAAACGGTTGATCATTTAAGACTGAGATGTGGAGGAATTTCTTCAGTAAACCTTTGGAATTCTCCAACCAAGAAGGTTGCTGATGCTTCGTCCGTGAGTATATTGAAGTCTGAGGTAGATTTTTTGGCCACTGAGAGAATCAAGAGATTATGGGGAGTGGATGCGAAAGTCCAGTTGATGTAAAAGATCAGCCATGATTGTACTGAATGGCGGAGCTGGTTTGATGGCCCCCCAGTGGGTCTATTCCTGCCCCTATTTTTTATAATTGTGGATCTAAAGCCAGCTTAGCTTTTACAAATTAATGCACAGCTAAGCAACAATTCTGATTGTTAAACTTTGGTTGAAATTTCAATGGCCGCTTGGGGAGACAGAAAATAATTCCTTTACCTTAAGTGATCTGCATTTTAACTCAAACCAAATTGAAAAGACAAGGGTGTTCTCTCTCTGTCTGGGATACAAAGTCACCTTTGACCCATCTCAACCTATTTTATAAAAGTGCCTCGAGTGTGCCACTATTTGATAAGAAGTTGGGAATCTTGTTTGAAGAGGAACAGGGTTGGCTGGTGTGTGAAATGAAGAACAATCAGAGATACAGTAAAGCTTCCAGTAAGTTGGTGGGTTCAAGTTCAGGAACTTTTACCTGCATCTAATGTGTATCTCCATCAGTTCTTCGTTGTTAGCCACAGATGTAATTCCCAACTCTTCATCTTCATGTCTGAAGACTACACCATGGTAAAAGTGACCTTGAACCTGTCGCATTGTTTAAAAACCCAACTGGTTTACTAATACCATTTTTTTGTAAACGTCTAGGTCACTGCATCAGGGAGATTGACCCAAACAGTCCAGCAAGTAAAGCTGGGCTACTTGATGGTGATCTTCTGGTTGCTGTGAATGGGAATGTCGTAGATCATCTAGATCATGAATCATTAGTTGATAAGATAAGGAAATGCGGGAACCAAACCACATTCCTTGTTGTCGATAGTCCAACTAATGAGCTTTACAAGCAGGTGGGTGAATGAATCAACATGGAGCCATACGCAAATGAGGAAACCCAACCTCACTGACCCAAGCGACACTGGGAGTGGAATCCAGAATTGTGTCCAGATTAAATCTCTCTCTTAAATCAGGACCCCATCAAATTGAAACTCCAGAACTGTGGGGATTTTAATCACATTTGGTTTTATTCTGATGCACCATGACATAATCTTAGCAAAGCGTCTATGTACTTTCCTGGGAGAGTGTACAGAGAGTTTATAGTGCAGGCCTGCTGGTTCATCTCTTGTTGAGATGGTATGAAGGCTCTTGCAACCTCTGAGTTAGGTTGGGGTTAATATCAGCCAGGGTTTCTGCTCCTAACTGCTAACAGTCACTTATGCTGCAATGTAGGTGAGCAGACATCTTGTGGATAGAAGAGATCAAGTATGGCTTCTACAGATGGGTAGGGGTCATGTTTCAGATACACAAAACCCTGGTTAGACCACACCTGGAGTAACTCTGAGCAGTTCTGGGCACCAGACCTTAAGAAGAATAGATTGACTGTGGAGGGAGTGCAGTGTAGGTTTACTAGAATCCCAACAGGTAAATTACGAGGGATGATTATACCCTGGGTCAGTATCACTCTGTACAGTACAATTACCCCCAGGGTCAGTAACAGTCTGTACAGTACAATTACCCCCAGGGTCAGTAACACTCTGTACAGTACAATTACCCCCAGGGTCAATCATACTCTGTACAGGACAATTACCCCCAGGGTCAGTAACACTCTGTACGGTACAATTACTCCCAGGGTCAATCGTACTCTGTACAGGACAATTACCCCCAGGGTCAGTATCACTCTGCACAGTACAATTACCCTCAAGATCAGTTTTATTCTGTACAGTACAATTACCCCCAGGGACAGTATCACTCTGTACAGGACAATTACCCCCAGTGTCAGTATCACTCTGTACAGGACAATTACCCACAGGGTCAGTATCACCCTGTACAGTACAATTACCCCCAGGGACAGTATCACCCTGTACAGGACAATTATCCCCAGGGTCAGTATCACTCCACACCGTACAATTACCCCCAGGGTCAATATCGCTCTGTACAGTGCAATTATCCCCAGGGACGGTATTACTTTGTACAGTACAATCACCCCCAGGGACAGTATCACTCTGTACAGTACAATTACCCCCAGGGACAGTGTCACTCTGTACAGTACAATTACCCCCAGGGACAGTGTCACTCTGTACAGTACAATTACCCCCAGGGACAGTGTCACTCTGTACAGTACAATCACCCCCAGGGACAGTATTACTTTGTACAGTACAATCACCCCCAGGGACAGTATCACTCTGTATAGGACAATTACACGCAGGGCTTATTTCCTCAATGACTAATTCTTGAGAATCATTGTCACTGGCTCTGATAGTTTTGATTATCCATTTTTAGCAAGGGGTCTGTGTGAGAGGGAGTGGAGGAGCAGCAGATTGCAGATAAAATCTTCTTCCTCCTGCACTATTTACATATGCTGAGATTACTTTAGCTCCCCACAACCTGGACGATGAACCTGTGAACTCCCCAAAATGAATCAAAATTTCATCCTGGCTGTTCAAGGTGAAGGCTAAATTAATGTGGAAATTTTCATCGTCTTCTTAATGCCTAATCACAGGCTGGCATTTCTCCAGTTTGTTACTGGGAAGAGGTTTATGAACCGTGTCGACCAGTGGAAGTTGAGGAGCCCCGAGAGAGTCAGAGATCAACAGACAGTCCTCAGTGTTGTCCCAAAGTGTGTCACCTCACAAAAGGTCCAGATGGATATGGCTTCACTATCAACGCTATCAAGGGTGTGCAAGGACAGTTCATTAAACAGGTACGAACATTTGGTCTGGGATCAAAGTAAGAATGTAGAGTCTTACAGCATGGGAGGTGGCCATTTGGCCCATTGCGCCTGTGCCAGCTCTTTGTGAGTGTCATCCAATTATTTCTCTATCCAATTCCTTTTTGAATGTTCCTGTTGAGGGGTCAGGAGGAGAGACGTGTACCCAACATAACAACATGAGTGTGGGTGGTGGTTAAGCTGCTGGACCAGCAATCCTGAAACATGGGGTAGAACTTTGCCCTTGGGCGTGTGGGATCGGCGGGGGCAGGCTGGTGGGGGGGGGGGGGGTGTGGAGGAGGGTGAGTGGGCTGAGTGTGAACCTCGCGCATGTGCGGGAGAGAGTGCAGGATAATCTCCAAGGCACGGAGCTGCCTCAGGGAGATGAAGAGATATTTTTAAAAAATAATAAAGATCAGCAAAGTGTAATGAAGCATGTCCCCTCATGGGAGTGACTCTGTCACGTCAGCAGGGACATGTTTTTAATTACAAAAAATAAAGGTTTTATCTTATTTGTATTTGCTTTTGGAAACCTCATCCCGTCCGTGGATGAGGTTTCCAAAGAATTGCCAAAGGCCGCTTGGCCTTTTCGCCTGCTCACCAGCCACAAGGTTTAACGGGCAGTGAAAAATTAAAGTCAATTGATAACTTAATAGGCCTTCTAATTGTCGGCGGGAGCACTGCCGGCTCTGGAGTGCGCCCACCAACCGAACAATCGCACGACTGCGCCTTGACGTCAGTCGGCTCAGTCAACGTCATCGTGTCATTTCACGCTCAGTCAGGTCGGTCACCCCAATCTGCTGAGCTAAAAATTCTAGCCGTGTGTTTAAATCCCACCATGACATCTGAGGTCAATTCATTAAATACATCCAGAATAAAAAGCTAGTATCAGTAACGGTAACCATGAAACAGCCAGCTTGTTATAAAAAACCCACCTGGTTCACTAATGCTCTTTAGGGAAGGGAATCTGTTGTCCTTACCCGATCTGGCCTGCATGTGACTCCAGTCCCACAGCAATGTGATTAACCCTTAATTGCCCTCTGAAATGGCCGAGCAAGCCATTCAGTTGCAGTCAAGAAGGCAGCTCACCACCACCTTCTCAAGGACAATTGGGGTGGGCAATAAATGCTGGGCTAGCCAGCAACAGCCACACCCCAGAATGAATAAAAAGAGCTTATGCCCTGCATTTGTAGCCACGGTGTTAATACAGCTGGGCCGGTTAAGCTTCTGGTCAATGACCACCCACCGTGATGTTGAAGGTGAAGTGAAGGAACTAACAATGGCTGAAGGTCAAGAGAGGTGATTTTGAAAAGCTCCTTTCTTGTTACCAAGAAGCTCATAGTGTGTAACAGCCAATGAGTTACAGTTGCATTGCAATGTTTAGGTGAATGTCGGGTGGGCAACAGTTACAGTCCTGCAGATGAAGTGACATGTTAAAATATGACTGGAACAATTTGGATCAATTATTGTTTTCATGGTTATTTGGAGGTCATTCCTGTAGCCTTTCAGTCAATAATTAACTGTAAGGTCTCTCAACCTGAGTCAATATCAGTATAACATTGAGATGGCAAGTTAAAGTTACAAGGAAGTAACAAACAGCGCTCAGAAATTTGCTGTACACAAGCCAAGATCCTAATTTATTTTCATTCTGTCATGGGACGTGAGAGCCTCTGGCTGGGCCAGCCTTTATTGCCCATCTCTAATGGTCCTTGAGCAGGTGGTGGTGAGCTGCCTTCTTGAACCGCTGGAGTCTATGTGGACCACAGTGCTGTTGGGGAAGGAGTTCCGGGATTTTGACCCAGTGGCAGTGAAGGAACGGCAATATATTTCTAAGTCAGGATGGTATGTGGCTTGGAGGGGAAGTTGCAGCTGGTGGTGTTCCCATGCATCTGCTGCCCTTGTCCTCCTAGGCGGTAGAGGTCATGGGTTTGGAAGGTGCTGTTGAAGGTGCCTTGATGAATTGCTGGAGTGCGAAAAATGTGAGCAGGAGTCAGATTGCTTGCATTTAAGGCCTAACATAGAATATCACAACACAGAAGGGGGCCATTCAGCCCATCCTGGCTGTGTCAACTCTTTGATAGAACTATCCAATTAGTCCCACTCACCCACTCTTTCTCTTTAGCCTTGCAAATGTTTCCTTTTCTCATATATATCTAATTCAAACTTAAGTTAGCAAGGAATCTGCTTCCATCACATTTTCAGGCAGCACGTCCTAAATAGGGTTGTCAACTGTGATTAAATGTATTTCATCACTTGATTTGCCACCATGCTCCAGCCATTAGTCAGCCAACACATCCATCCTTATGACACAATGCCTTCCTTTGCCAACTGGAAGGCAAAAAAAGACTCATTACCCAATTAGATTATGCTTGACTGTCAGCCAAACTGCCTTCTTTGCCCTTTTCCGGTATCTTTATATCTAGTAAAGAGAAATATTCAAAGAAAATTTCAGAAAATAACCTTTTTTAATGTCCCGAAGATTTTTCTCCAGGGTTGGACACAGCAATGTCCTGTAGATTGATCTTCAATTTCTGGAAACTCCAGGCTAATTCTGCAGGGTTGGCAACCTTGATTCTAGGCATTAACAATGTGCTGCACAAAGAAATGTCTACTTATCTTGCTCTGCCCTAGGTTGTTAAAGGAAGCACAGCTGAAGAAGCAGGCCTGCAAGTGAATGACATACTAGTCGAGGTGAATGGTGTCAATGTGGAGGCAGATACACATGAAGAACTGGTGGAGAAAATAAAGAGCAGTGGGATCAAGCTGAGCATGCTGGTGATTGGAAAGGAAGACTATGATCACTTCAAAGCAACCAACACCCAAACCTCTCCAACAGAAATCCCGGTGCCAAAGCCTGGACCAGTTAGTGCTCCCGAGAATACCAAAGAGGAAAGCACACCTGAGGAGCCAGTAACTCAGGAGCCAGTAGCCGACAGTCCTACCCAGGAAAGGAGAGAGCGGGTAAGTCACTCAATAATAGCAACAACTTGCATTTATATAGCACCTTTAACATAGTAGCTCCTCCCAAGACGTTGCACAGGAGCACAATCAAACAACATTTGACAGCAGGCCACATAAGGAGGTATTAAGGCTGGTGGTCCAAAAGCTGGGTCAAAGAGGGGTTTTAAAGAGTGTCTAAAAAGATGAGAGAACACTAGGGAGGGAATTCCATGCCTTAGGGTCTTGACAGCTAAAGGCATGGCAACCAATCTGAAGGGAATTGGGGATGTGCAAGAGGCTAGATTGGAGGAACGTAGAATTACAAAGTATTATACAATAGTTACATCACAGAAACAGATCATTTGGCCTACCTGATTGATGTTTATGCTCCACCCAAGCCTTTTTCCACCCTACTTCACCTCACCCTATCAGCAGCATATGTTTTGTTTCCTTAATCCCTCATGTGTTTATTCAGCTTCCCTTGAATGTATCTATACCGTTCACCATGCCCTGTGATAGCAAGTTCTGCATTCTCACATCTCTCTGGATAAAGAAGTTTGACCTGAATTCCCTATTGGATTTGTTAGTGAAGGTCATGGGTTCCAATCCCATTGCAGACACTTGACAATATAACTATTGCATAATGAACAAGTGCTGCACTATTGGAGAGGCAGTACTGAGGGAGTGTTGTATTGTCGAAGGGGAAGTAATGAGGGAGGGCCACACTGTCAGGGGGTCAGCATTGAGGGAGCGCTGCACTTTCAGAGGGTCAGTACTGAGGGAGAGCTGCACTATTGGAGGGTCAGTACTGAAGGAGCGCTGCACCATTGGAGGGTCAGTACTGATGAAGTGCTGCACTGTCAGAGGTGCCATCTTTTGGCTGAGAGATGAAAACGAGGCCCAATTTACCCAAAACAAAAACAAAAATACCTGGAAAAACTCAGCAGGTCTGACAGCATCTGTGGAGAGGGATGCGGTTGGCGTTTTGAGTCCGAATGACCCTTCAATACGGTCATATGGACTCAAAACGTCAACTGTATCCCTCTCCGCAGATGCTGTCAGACTTGCTGAGTTTTTCCAGGTATTTTTGTTTTTGTTCTAAATTTCCAGCATCTGCAGTATTTTGCTTTTACCCAATTTACCCACTCAGGTTCATGTAAAAGATTCTGTGGCATTGTTTTACGGAAGAGAAAAAGCATTCTCCCCGGTATTCTGGCCACAAATTAAATACAGCAGTTTGAGTTCTGTTATCTTTTACCCCCTCCCCCTGCCCCCAGCAAGGGCAAATCTTCCTTTTGAATTCATTGCAAAATTAAAACCTCAACTAAAAGAAATTCTAAGTTATCATAAGAGCTTAATCAGCTATGCTAAGTAGTGATTTTATCCTAAGATAAAATGTCCTTTCTTCCAGGAACTTTTAGACTAAACAAAATTAGTTCAGGAAGAAATATGCACCGTAGAGTGTAACAGATCTGTTATTCCTAAAAATAACACTCTCAGAAAATTTATAGAATCCTATAGTTAAGAATTCTAGAAGATTTATAGGGTTTGTGAGGTTACAGATTGAGACTATAACCTTTATAATAATTACCATATAATACTTCATAATAAGTTTAAATCTTGGATTACAATATTGTTTTGAATATAAGGCATAAACACAAGATAAACAAATTCATCTAAAAGTACTAACTTCAAATCTACATCAGGTAATAATATTCTCAGGACGTACAAACAATTAGCTCATTTTATACTTACAACCCGAAGTATAAAGCGTAGCTTTTGCCTTTTGATCTCCGTTTATGGGGAGATTTAATAAGACCTCAACTCTATAACTGCAGAGATCTTACTCCCTTGTGGATTTTGAAGGTTTGAGTACTTGTTTATGTAAATTCCTAATAAAAAGAGATTCTGTTGCCTTTTAGAATAAGACTCTTATTGTGTGTTTTACTTCTGAGGATTTGTCTGAAAATGTTTGAGAATCAAAACAACATGTTTCTGTAAAAAGCAACTGCGTGTTATCAGCTTAACAAAAACAGAATTACCTGGAAAAACTCAGCAGGTCTGGCAGCATCGGCGGAGAAGAAAAGAGTTGACGTTTTGAGTCCTCATGACCCTTCAACAGAACTGAGTAAAAATAGGAGAGGGGTGAAATATAAGCTGGTTTAAGGTTGGGTGGGGGGGGTGGGAGAGAAGTGGAGTGGGTGTGGTTGTGGGGACAAGCAAGCAGTGATAGGAGCAGATAATCAAAAGATGTCACAGACAAAAGAACAAAGAGGTGTTGAAGGTGGTGATATTATCTAAGCGAATGTGCTAATTAAGAATGGATGGCAGGACACACAAAGTACAGCTCTAGTGGGGGTGGGGTGGAATAAGACTAACCGGGCAAAAAAGGTATAGATTTAAAAATAATGGAAATAGGTAGGAAAAGAAAACTCTATATAAATTATTGGAAAAAACAAAAGGGAGGGGGAACAAACAGAAAGGGGGTGGGGATGGAGGAGAGAGTTCAATATATAAAGTTGTTGAATCAATATTCAGTCCGGAAGGCTGTAAAGTGCCTAGTCGGAAGATGAGGTGTTGTTCCTCCAGTTTGCGTTGGGCTTCGCTGGAACAATGCAGCAAGCCAAGGACAGACATGTGGGCAAGAGAGCAGGGTGGAGTGTTAAAATGGCAAGCGACAGGGAGGTTTGGGTCGTTCTTGCGGACAGACCGCAGGTGTTCTGCAAAGCGGTCGCCCAGTTTGCGTTTGGTCTCTCCAATGTAGAGGAGACCACATTGAGAGCAACGAATGCAGTAGACTAAGTTGGGGGAAATGCAAGTGAAATGCTGCTTCACTTGAAAGGAGTGTTTGGGCTCTTGGACGGTGAGGAGAGAGGAAGTGAAGGGGCAGGTGTTGCATCTTTTGCGTGGGCATGGGGAGGTGCCGTAGGTGGGGGTTGAGGAGTAGGGGGTGATGGAGGAGTGAACCAAGGTGTCACGGAGGGAACAATCCCTACGGAATGCCGCTGGGAGTGGGTGGGGGGGGTGTTGGTTGAAGGGAAGATGTGTTTGGTGGATGTGTTTCACCCTCCCGGGTGGCATTCCTTAGGGATTGTTCCCTCCGGGACACCCTGGTCCACTCCTCCATCACCCCTTATTCCTCAACCCCCACTTACGGCACCTCCCCCATGCAAACACAAAAGATGCAACACCTGCCCCTTCACTTCCTCTCTCCTCACCGTCCAAGGGCCCAAACACTCCTTTCAAGTGAAGCAGAATTTCACTTGCATTTCCCCCAACTTAGTCTACTGCATTCGTTGCTCCCAATGCGGTCTCCTCTACATTGGAGAGACCAAACGCAGACTGGTTGACCGCTTTGCAGAACGGTCTGTCCACAAGAATGACCCAAACCTCCCTGTCGCTTGCCATTTTAACACTCCACCCTGCTCTCTTGCCCACATGTCTGTCCTTGGCTTGCTGCATTGTTCCAGTGAAGCCCAACGCAAACCGGAGGAACAGCACCTTATCTTCCGACTAGGCACTTTACAGCCTTCCGGACTGAATATTGAATTCAACAACTTTAGGTCTTGACCTCCCTCCTCCATCCCCACCCCCTTTCTGTTTCTTCCCCCTTCCTTTTGTTTTTTCCAATAATTTATATAGATTTTTCTTTTCCCACCTATTTCCATTATTTTTAAATCTATACCTTTTATGCCCAGTTAGTCTTATTCCACCCCACGCCCACTAGAGCTGTACCTTGTATGCCCTGCCATCCATTCTTAATTAGCACATTTGTTTAGATAATATCACCACCTTCAACACCTCTTTGTTCTGTTGTCTGTGACATCTTTTGATTATCTGCTCTTATCACTGCTTGCTTGTCCCTACAACCACCCCCCCACCGCACCCCCCCACCTCTCCACCCACTTTAAACTAGCTTATATTTCACCCCCCTCCTATTTTTACTCAGTTCTGTCGAAGGGTCATGAGGACTCGAAACATCAGTTTTTTTCTTCTCCGCCGATGCTGCCAGACCTGCGGAGTTTTTCCAGGTAATTCTGTTTTTGTTATGATTTCCAGCATCCACAGTTTTTTTGTTTTTATCTCTGTGTTATCAGCTTAAACCTGTTTTTCTTGCCTGGAAAGGCCTCACTTTCAAGACCTCTTGTCTCTCTCTCTCTCTCTCTCTCTGTGTATATGTGTATTTCTCTCAGAAAACCTCTAGCTGCGTTTTGAGTTAAATTTTCAACCCTTTCATAGGCTGAGTCAATCCCTTTAACAGTGCTGTTGAATTTCCACACCAGTCACTGTCCCCACCCCATCACAAGATCCTCTCCAGCGGTCACGAACAGTCAATGGCTGGGACTTTCCAGCCCCCGTCACCTGCGGGTCCCACTGTGGGTGAGGTGGCCCCCCCCCAGCCAGAAGTCCATTGACTTGCAGTGGGACCGGAAGATCCTTGTGGTGGGCGGGAGCGGAAAATCCCACCCAATATTTTCAAGTGTCTTCTTTCTGCTGTTAGTGAAATATGCCAATTTGTTCCTTATTAACAGAAAAGTGCCAATTATATACAAGGCTGAGAATAAAACTAAAACTTCTTTATTAACATAGAATTTACAGAAAAATGTCATTGTGCCCATCTGGTCTACGCTGCTGTTTAAGTGCCACACGAGCCTCCTCCCATCTCTCTTCATCTTACCCCAACATATCCTTGCATTCCTTTCTCAGTCTTGGATGGTTGTAGAGCTGATGAGGTTAAAGATAGGGATGGTCGAGGCCATGGAGTGAGTTCAACACGAGGATAAAATTTTGAAGTGTTACTGAACTGGGTGCCAATATAGGTCAGCAAGCAACAGGATATGAATGAATGGAACTTGGTGCGAGTTTGGATATTTAAACTGAAGTGCTTATTATTATTTTCTAGGCCAAGTCATCTTCCCCATCGTCAGCTGAAGAGAGCACAGATGATGATACACAATTGTAACAAGTTCTTAGAGGAGCAACGTAATCACTTCCTAGCAACTTTTAATAACTGGAATAATCGGCAATGGTTTCTGGCTGTAGTTAATAATTTGCTAATCAAACTTTGTTCCTCATTGAAGCAAATTTCTTACAAAGAAGTGTTTCAAAGTGATGATACTTAATTATTCATTATCTTTAAAATTAAATCATAGAATATATCAGAGAGTACTATTCAGCCCATTGTACCTGTGCCAGCTCTTTGGAATTAGTCCCATTGTCCTGTATGTTTTCCATAACCTTGCAATTTTCGCCCTTCAAGTATTTAATCTGCTTCTGCTGTCAGATCCAGGTCACACCAACTCGCTCTGTAAAAATTTATTTCACGTCACCTCTGGTTCTTTTGGCAATCACCTTAAATCTGTGGCCTCTGGTTACCGACTGACCTGCCAGTGGATTAAATCTCCTTTAACCTTCTCTGCTCTAAGGAGAAGAATCCTCTCGAATGAAGCCACTTGAAATGAACCGAAGTCTGCAGCCAAGGAACTTTGCTAGGAAATATTATTTAACATATGTATCAACCTGTTCGAATTTAAATTCATGACCACTGACATAAACTTCATTGTAGGTGTGTGCAGTGTGCATGAAAGATAGACATGACAAGCTGAACAGCTTTATTCGCTATTGTAAACATTCTGATTCTATGTATTATCTGCATTAGCACCTATGTTACAGAGCTCATGATGATAGGACTGCTACTTGGAATAAAAACAAAAAAACTGCAGATGCTGGAAATCCAAAACAAAAACAGAATTACCTGGAAAAACTCAGCAGGTCTGGCAGCATCGGCGGAGAAGAAAAGAGTTGACGTTTCGAGTCCTCATGACCCTTCGACAGAACTTGAGTTCGAGTCCAGGAAAGAGCTGAAATATAAGCTGGTTTAAGGTGTGTGTGTGGGGGGCGGAGAGATAGAGAGACAGAGAGGTGGAGGGGGTTGGTGTGGTTGTAGCGACAAACAAGCAGTGATAGAAGCAGATCATCAAAAGATGTCAACAACAATAGTACAATAGAACACATAGGTGTTAAAGTTAAAGTTGGTGATATTATCTAAACGAATGTGCTAATTAAGAATGGATGGTAGGGCACTCAAGGTATAGCTCTAGTGGGTTTTTTTTTTATTTTTTTTTTTATTTTTTTTTATTTTATATAATGGAAATAGGTGGGAAAAGGAAAATCTTTATAATTTATTGGGAAAAAAAAAAGGGGGAAACAGAAAGGGGGTGGGGATGGGGGAGGGGACTCACGACCTAAAGTTGTTGAATTCAATATTCAGTCCGGAAGGCTGTAAAGTCCCTAGTCGGAAGATGAGGTGTTGTTCCTCCAGTTTGCGTTGGGCTTCACTGGAACAATGCAGCAAGCCAAGGACAGACATGTGGGCAAGAGAGCAGGGTGGAGTGTTAAAATGGCAAGCGACAGGGAGGTTTGGGTCATTCTTGCGGACAGACCGCAGGTGTTCTGCAAAGCGGTCGCCCAGTTTACGTTTGGTCTCTCCAATGTAGAGGAGACCACATTGGGAGCAACGAATGCAGTAGACTAAGTTGGGGGAAATGCAAGTGAAATGCTGCTTCACTTGAAAGGAGTGTTTGGGTCCTTGGACGGTGAGGAGAGAGGAAGTGAAGGGGCAGGTGTTGCATCTTTTGCGTGGGCAAGGGGTTGTGCCATAGGAGGGGGTTGAGGAGTAGGGGGTGATGGAGGAGTGGACCAGGGTGTCCCGGAGGGAGCGATCCCTACGGAATGCCGATAAGGGGGGTGAAGGGAAGATGTGTTTGGTAGTGGCATCATGCTGGAGTTGGCGGAAATGGCGGAGGATGATCCTTTGAATGCGGAGGCTGGTGGGGTGATAAGTGAGGACAAGGGGGACCCTATCATGTTTCTGGGAGGGAGGAGAAGGAGTGAGGGCGGATGCGCGGGAGATGGGCCGGACACGGTTGAGGGCCCTGTCAACGACCGTGGGTGGAAAACCTCGGTTAAGGAAGAAGGAGGACATGTCAGAGGAACTGTTTTTGAATGTAGCATCATCGGAACAGATGCGACGGAGGCGAAGGAACTGAGAGAATGGGATGGAGTCCTTACAGGAAGTGGGGTGTGAGGAGCTGTAGTCGAGATAGCTGTGGGTGTCGGTGGGTTTGTAATGGATATTGGTGGACAGTCTATCACCAGAGATTGAGACAGAGAGGTCAAGGAAGGGAAGGGAAGTGTCAGAGATGGACCACGTGAAAATGATGGAGGGGTGGAGATTGGAAGCAAAATTAATAAATTTTTCCAAGTCCTGACGAGAGCATGAAGCAGCACCAAAGTAATCATCGATGTACCGGAGAAAGAGTTGTGGAAGGGGGCCGGAGTAGGACTGCAACAAGGAATGTTCCACATACCCCATAAAGAGACAGGCATAGCTGGGGCCCATGCGGGTACCCATAGCCACACCTTTTATTTGGAGGAAGTGAGAGGAGTTGAAGGAGAAATTGTTCAGCGTGAGAACAAGTCCAACCCTGACATTGTCATCAAACCTGCTGACAAGGGTGGTGCTGTTGTTGTCTGGCGCACTGACCTCTACCACGCGGAGGCTGAGCGTCAACTCGCAGACACTTCCTCCTACCTCTCCCTGGACCATGACCCCACCACTGAACATCAAGCCACTGTTTCCAGGACTGTCACTGACCTCATCTCCTCTGGGGATCTCCCTCCCACAGCTTCCAACCTGATAGTTGCCCAACCTCGGACGGCCCGCTTCTATCTCCTACCCAAAATCCACAAACAGAACTGCCCCGGTAGACCGATCGTCTCAGCTTGCTCCTGCCCCACAGAACTCATTTCTCGTTATCTTGACTCCCTTCTCTCTCCCCTTGTCCAGTCCCTTCCCACCTACATCCGTGATTCCTCTGACACCTTACGTCACATCAACAATTTCCAGTTCCCTGGCCCCTACCGCTTCCTCTTCACCATGGACGTCCAATCCCTCTACACCTCCATCCCCCACCAGGATGGTCTGAGGGCCCTTAGCTTCTTCCTCGAACAGAGGCCCGAACAATCCCCATCCACCACTACTCTCCTCCGTCTGGCTGAACTTGTTCTCACGCTGAACAATTTCTCCTTCAACTCCTCTCACTTCCTCCAAATAAAAGGTGTGGCTATGGGTACCCGCATGGGCCCCAGCTATGCCTGTCTCTTTATGGGGTATGTGGAACATTCCTTGTTGCAGTCCTACTCCGGCCCCCTTCCACAACTCTTTCTCCGGTACATCGATGATTACTTTGGTGCTGCTTCATGCTCTCGTCAGGACTTGGAAAAATTTATTAATTTTGCTTCCAATCTCCACCCCTCCATCATTTTCACGTGGTCCATCTCTGACACTTCCCTTCCCTTCCTTGACCTCTCTGTCTCAATCTCTGGTGATAGACTGTCCACCAATATCCATTACAAACCCACCGACACCCACAGCTATCTCGACTACAGCTCCTCACACCCCACTTCCTGTAAGGACTCCATCCCATTCTCTCAGTTCCTTCGCCTCCGTCGCATCTGTTCCGATGATGCTACATTCAAAAACAGTTCCTCTGACATGTCCTCCTTCTTCCTTAACCGAGGTTTTCCACCCACGGTCGTTGACAGGGCCCTCAACCGTGTCCGGCCCATCTCCCGCGCATCCGCCCTCACTCCTTCTCCTCCCTCCCAGAAACATGATAGGGTCCCCCTTGTCCTCACTTATCACCCCACCAGCCTCCGCATTCAAAGGATCATCCTCCGCCATTTCCGCCAACTCCAGCATGATGCCACTACCAAACACATCTTCCCTTCACCCCCCTTATCGGCATTCCGTAGGGATCGCTCCCTCCGGGACACCCTGGTCCACTCCTCCATCACCCCCTACTCCTCAACCCCCTCCTATGGCACAACCCCTTGCCCACGCAAAAGATGCAACACCTGCCCCTTCACTTCCTCTCTCCTCACCGTCCAAGGACCCAAACACTCCTTTCAAGTGAAGCAGCATTTCACTTGCATTTCCCCCAACTTAGTCTACTGCATTCGTTGCTCCCAATGTGGTCTCCTCTACATTGGAGAGACCAAACGTAAACTGGGCGACCGCTTTGCAGAACACCTGCGGTCTGTCCGCAAGAATGACCCAAACCTCCCTGTCGCTTGCCATTTTAACACTCCACCCTGCTCTCTTGCCCACATGTCTGTCCTTGGCTTGCTGCATTGTTCCAGTGAAGCCCAACGCAAACTGGAGGAACAACACCTCATCTTCCGACTAGGGACTTTACAGCCTTCCGGACTGAATATTGAATTCAACAACTTTAGGTCGTGAGTCCCCTCCCCCATCCCCACCCCCTTTCTGTTTCCCCCTTTTTTTTCCCAATAAATTATAAAGATTTTCCTTTTCCCACCTATTTCCATTATATAAAATAAAAAAAATAAAAAAAAAACCCACTAGAGCTATACCTTGAGTGCCCTACCATCCATTCTTAATTAGCACATTCGTTTAGATAATATCACCAACTTTAACTTTAACACCTATGTGTTCTATTGTACTATTGTTGTTGACATCTTTTGATGATCTGCTTCTATCACTGCTTGTTTGTCGCTACAACCACACCAACCCCCTCCACCTCTCTGTCTCTCTATCTCTCCGCCCCCCACACACACACCTTAAACCAGCTTATATTTCAGCTCTTTCCTGGACTCGAACTCAAGTTCTGTCGAAGGGTCATGAGGACTCGAAACGTCAACTCTTTTCTTCTCCGCCGATGCTGCCAGACCTGCTGAGTTTTTCCAGGTAATTCTGTTTTTGTTCTGCTACTTGGAATATTGGGTTTAGAAGTTACTTACCTGATTCCTGGCCTGCCAAATAAAAAAAACATCCCCACCTCATGAGCCCCTTTATTTTCTCAATCCTCCAGTCATCTGGGTAATGAAAGGAGTGTTCATCAATGCTTAAAGGGGTAGATTTTCCCCAACAGGAGAGTCTAGAATAAGGGGTTGGCCCTTTAGGACTGAGTTGGGGAGAATTTTTTTTCATTCGAGAGGGTTGTGAAATTTTGAATTTCTGTACTCATGAGCTATTGATGCTCTGTCGTTGAGTACATTTGATACTGAAATCAAGAGATTTTGGGCATGAAGGGAATCAAGAGATGTGGGGAGCGGGTGGGAAAATGGAGTTGATAATGAAGGCGAGCTATGATCTTATTGAATGGGAGAGAATGAAGGCTGACTGTCCTACTCCTGCTATTTCTCATGTCCTTGTCAATTGAAAAAAGGTCCATTGGATCCCTGCAACTCACAGGTCTCTCCTCCTTTCCAACTGTCACAACAACTTGCATTTATATGAACACCTTTAACGCAGTAATAAAAAAAGTCCCAAGTAGCTTCACGAGAGTTAAAAGTCATCAATTTCAATTCTGCATGTTGGTACTTCCCAGTGACCAAGCATCTTAGCTTTATTCTGTTTGTGCACACTATCCTTTTTACATCATTTGTCGACAGGAACAGCCACTGGAAAAGAAAGCAGGGAGGGGTGCCTAGGATCACTTATTGATGGTGAGTGAATGAGCCAGACTACATTGTGATCACAGACATTCCAGTTTATTAATAGCATTTTCAACTTCGCATTTTGAGAGCACCTTTAATTTAATAAAATGCCCCAAGATGCTTCACAATAGTGTTATCACTGAGCCACACAAAGGTATATTAAGGCAGGTGTCCAAAAACTTCAACATCTCCTCTAAAAGGGGCAAAATTAAAATTGGGTTGACAGGAGGGTGGGTGTAAATCTGGTAGCAGCAAATTAACCCCCATTAAACATTTCATCCAATTCTTCCATCTACCTTTCGAATGAGATGTTAAAGAGGTTGCAACCACCCTCTCAAAAGATTCCACAACAGTAAAGACCAGGGGAGTGGACCTAACATTCTGCATCAATATTCACCCCACAGTAAAATCTGAAGTAGAAAATCTGGAACGCTCTTCTCCCAAAAGACTCTGAATTCTGGGGGTTGATTGGAGTTTTCAGGATTGTGTTAGATATTCTGCAAGTAAGGGGATCAAGGGATATGGAGCAAGGTAGGTAAATAGAGTTCAGCCATGATCCAACCACTCGATAGGCTGAACAGTCGTCTCCTGTTCCTTTAAACTTAGTTGAGGAAAATGTGATCCAGTTGCTTTATGACGAGTGCCCTGAGGATCAAGATATTGTTTTCTATTTTCTTTCATGGGATGCGGGTGTCACTGGCTAGGGCAGCATTTGTTGCCCATCCCTAATTGCCCTTGAATTGAGTGGCTTGTTAGACCATTTCAGGGGGCAGTTAAGAGTCAACTACATTGCTGTCAGCCTGGAGTCACATGTAGGCCAGGCCAAGGGTAAGGACGGCAGATTCCCTTCCCTAAAGAGCATTAGTAAAACAGATGGGTTTTTACAACACTCGATGATAGTTCTCACCATTACTGAGATATCCATTACAGGCAGCAGGGTCAGTAACCAGAGGACACAGATATAAAATCATCGGCAGAGAAATAAGCAGGAGATGAGGAGAATAATTTTTATGTAGCAAGTTATGATCTGGAATACATTACCTGAAAGAGCAGTGGGAGACATTTCAACAGTAACTTTCAAAAGGGAATTAGCAAAACACTTAAAAATGAAAAAATTGCAGGGCTGTGGGAAAGGACAGGAATGGACCTAATTGGATAATTCTATCAAAGAACCAGCACTGGCACAATGGACCGAATGGTCTCCTTCTGTGCTGTATGATTCTACAAGATTATATAACTTTTACTCAAAAACTGGCGATCCCAAGTCCTTGTCCAACACAACACCAGCAACGAGGTTAAACTTTGAGGAATTCATAGCGCACTTACAGTGCAATGTAATGTCCATTGAAAAAACACAAAGTATTGGAAATGCACAGCAGATCCAATGGAATCTATAAAGAGAAAAGGCAAGTTGTTTCAGGGATCATCTAGTTGGATGCAAGGGACAAACACCCATGAGTTTTCTCATTGGAACATGTAAACCTGACGAGTATTGCCATTATTCTTGTATTTTCATTTCAAACTTTCAGTATCTGCTGTTTTTTATGCTTTGTTTTCAACATCAGTTAAGCAAGATTGACAAACAGGATATTTCTATGTATACATGTACTTGAGCAATACATCTGGCATATTTGACTTTGTAGCTGTTCTCAAAACTCAACAGCTCAGGAGCCCAGCTAAAGTTATGAAGCGCTATTTTATTGAATCAAGGTAGAGTGAGTTCACTCAGCTGCAAACTTATCTTATTCTATCAAGGTTCAAAGCAACCTTTAATAAATCACTGTTCAAATATACTTCAGTTTATAGCTGTGTGTACGTGCACGCCGGTGTGTGTGTGTGTGTGTGTATACGTGCACGCTGGTGTGTGTGTGTGTATACGTGCACGCCGGTGTGTGTGTATACGTGCACGCCGGTGCGCGCGCGTGTGTATATACATGCACGCTGTTGCACGCCTGTGTGTGTTTGTGCATGTCAGTGTGTGTGGTTTGTGCATGTCAGTGTGTGTGTTTGTGCATGTCAGTGTGTGTGTTTGTGCATGTCAGTGTGTGTTTGTGCATGTCAGTGTGTGTGTTTGTGCATGTCAGTGTGTGTGTTTGTGCATGTCAGTGTGTGTCTGTGCATGTCAGTGTGTGTGTTTGTGCACGTCAGTGTGTGTGTTTGTGCACGTCAGTGTGTGTTTGTGCACGTCAGTGTGTGTTTGTGCACGTCAGTGTGTGTGTTTGTGCACGTCAGTGTGTGTGGTTTGTGCACGTCAGTGTGTGTGGTTTGTGCACGTCAGTGTGTGTGTTTGTGCACGTCAGTGTGTGTGGTTTGTGCACGTCAGTGTGTGTGGTCTGTGCACGTCAGTGTGTTTGTGCATGTCAGAGTGTGTGGTTTGTGCATGTCAGTGTGTGTGGTTTGTGCATGTCAGTGTGTGTGGTTTGTGCATGTCTGTGTGGTTTGTGCATGTCAGTGTGTGTGTTTGTGCATGTCAGTGTGTGTGTTTGTGCATGTCAGTGTGTGTGTTTGTGCATGTCAGTGTGTGTGGTTTGTGCATGTCAGTGTGTGTGTTTGTGCATGTCAGTGTGTGTGGTTTGTGCATGTCAGTGTGTGTGTTTGTGCATGTCAGTGTGTGTGTTTGTGCATGTCAGTGTGTGTGTTTGTGCGTCAGTGTGTGTGTTTGTGCATGTCAGTGTGTGTGTTTGTGCATGTCAGTGTGTGTGTTTGTGTATGTCAGTGTGTGTGCATGTCAGTGTGTGGTTTGTGCATGTCAGTGTGTGTGTGCATGTCAGTGTGTGTTTGTGCATGTCAGTGTGTGTTTGTGCATGTCAGTGTGTGTGTGCATGTCAGTGTGTGTGTTTGTGCACGTCAGTGTGTGTGGTTTGTGCACGTCAGTGTGTGTGGTTTGTGCACGTCAGTGTGTTTGTGCACGTCAGTGTGTTTGTGCACGTCAGTGTGTTTGTGCACGTCAGTGTGTTTGTGCACGTCAGTGTGTGTTTGTGCATGTCAGTGTGTGTTTGTGTATGTCAGTGTGTGTTTGTGCATGTCAGTGTGTGTTTGTGCATGTCAGTGTGTGTGTTTGTGCATGTCAGTGTGTGTGTTTGTGCATGTCAGTGTGTGTGTTTGTGCATGTCAGTGTGTGTGTTTGTGCATGTCAGTGCGTGTGGTTTGTGCATGTCAGTGCGTGTGTTTGTGCATGTCAGTGTGTGTTTGTGCATGTCAGTGTGTGTTTGTGCATGTCAGTGTGTGTTTGTGCATGTCAGTGTGTGTTTGTGCATGTCAGTGTGTTTGTGCATGTCAGTGTGTGTTTGTGCATGTCAGTGTGTGTTTGTGCATGTCAGTGTGTGTTTGTGCATGTCAGTGTGTGTTTATGCATGTCAGTGTGTGTGTTTGTGCATGTCAGTGTGTGTGTTTGTGCATGTCAGTGTGTATGTTCAGAAGGGACAATGGAAATGATCAATGAACGTGGATCAGTTTATTATGTACTGCATGAAAGGTTAATATATTAGCCTCATCCTTTTGAGTGTCACTGACCAACATCCTCATTCAACAATAAACACTGTTAAATGGTAGACCCTGAAATGGCTGCCTATACATTATTTTCATTTGATAATTTAATATGCAGAATGCAAGATTATACAATAAAGTTGGATTTGCATACACAACTTGTATTCATATCATGCTTGTAATGTAATAAAACATCCCAAGGTGCTTCACAAGAACATTTTAAAGGAAAATTTGACAGTGACCAAAAACTTGGTCATAGAGGTAGGTTTTAAAGGGTGACTTAAAGGAGGAAAGAGAGGTGGAGAGACGGGGAGGTTTAGGGAGGAAATTTAAGAGCTTAGAGTCCAGGTAACCAAGTCATGGATGCTAATGGTGAAGCAATTAAAATCAAGGATGGGCAATAAGTCAGGATAAGAGGAGCAGAGAGATCAGAGAGTTGTGGGGCTGGAGGAGATTACAGGGGTAGGGAGGAGCAATGCCGTGGAGGGATTTGAAAATAAGAATAAAAATTTTTAAACTGAAGTATTGCTTACCCTGGGTCCAACGCAGGTCAGTGAGCACATGGATGATAAATGATTAGGACCTTGAGAGAGTTAGGACATAGCAGCAGAGTTTGGATGACCTCAAGTTTACAGACAAGCTTACACACAAAATAAGTCACAAGTTAGAGATTTAAAACAAAATCTGGGAGATCAACAGTTAACAGCGAATCCACTCGTGTTCAATGCGCAGGCACAGCAGGAGGTGCTGGGAGTGTAAAGTAAATTGAGCTGCATAAAAGTTCATTCAGAATATTATAAAGCTTTGTCATTACGCTTTGTTGTTGAATCCAATATCTGCTAAAGCTCATATTAAACATCCATGATTTCTACACATAATTTTCTTTGCATAAGGAATATTTAATTTATTGGACACATTAAGTTTTTCAGGAAAACACAGCAGCACCATCACAACAGAAACACTGAAGTCAGGGTAATAAAGAACCTGGAGAAATCAGACACTATAAAACAGGACCCTTTTAGATCTTCCAAAGAATACAGACACACTTGAGGTAGACTCAGATGACATACAATGCACACATAGATGATGCTTCCACCTAGTGCTTATGATGCTTCTGTGAGAACAATCGGAAAGTCATGATCGACACACAATTTCTTTTACTGAAAGAATTTGAAGCATACCCTGGATGACACACTCCACATATCAGAAGCCTGAGAGGCTACCTAGAGAAGTGCCAATGTTGCTGGGGTCACCACTTCAACAATTCTCTAAAATACATTGCAAGGTCAGTGGTGGCAAGCTATGTCTCATTAAAATGCACCTTTCCGTTCACTGAAAGGAAAAGATCTTTCCGAAATGTTTACAAAGTAGGAGGTCAATCAAATTCCTATGCAAAGTTCCTAAGGCTTTGAGGTTATCTGCTGATGGGAATTAAGGGTTAATTTTTATAAATGCACACTCCCAAGCTGCAGCCTTACTTACTGGCAGCACACTCTTGGGAACTGCAGGTGCACTTCTGTAGCTTTTCTTCCAACAAATGGAAAATGTCTCTCTTAAAAGTTATTTTTTTTTTTACAGTACTTACGAAAACAAAATTCCAACATCAATGACAGTTTTCAAAAAACTGACTTATTGTGTATGATTTCAATTCAAAAATAATTGTAAACTTTAGCAGTGATTTTGCTTCTGATATTTATCCAAACGAAGCCTCCTATAAGTTAAATCTTTTCATTTCATTTACATCAAACCACCAACTATCCAGGTATTGTCATCCCCAAGTGGGCTTGTCTGCATACTGTCCTTTCTCAAGCCTTCTTGATATACAAGTGGTGGATTTGACAGAACTCTATGGTCCAGTGGTTTGTAGCGTGGATGTGAACACAGAAGCTGAGTGCCTGGATCGGCAGTGGTTTTAGAAGCTCATGTGTTTCTCTGGAGCTTGTTTGTGTGCCAGGTAAAGGAAGACGATACTGGACAGCGCACTGACTAAGAAGATGACATCAAACCAGCGATGGTAGAAATTAAACTGCAGCTCTCCCAGGACCTCAGTGACAATAGTGCGATACTCAAGGGGCATGCTCATTCTCATCAGCAACACCGATGACACAAAATACATCCCCTGTGCCAAGAGACAGGACAAGAGGGTAAAACTATGAACATTCTGTACATCAGAATAAATGTTAGTTAATATATGGTAACATTTTTAATGCTACTATTCATTCTGTGGTGCTTTTTGAATTTGGAGTCAAGGGTGAGGTTTGAAGCCAAGAGATATTTAATCAGATGTAAATCTGTTCCCATTTTAAAATCATTACGATCTTTATTCTCCATTACAAGTTTCTCTATCCAAATGTTTGTAATGTAAATTGCCTCAACTTCTCACTCTGCATTTACACTCTCCTAGTATTAGAAGTGGTGCAGTCCCTCCACTGGGAAGAGGAGGTTGTTACAGTGTGACACATTTACACAGGCAACCCCAGTATAAAATGTGGGAATTTATAATGGGAACAGTTTGCAAAATGCAAACACATAATTCATTTGCTAACATAGATAAATGCAATTTCTGTAACTGAACATTAAATGGAACAGCAATAATTTAAACAAGGCATATGGCACAAAGATCACAAGGTGTTTCCCCTCCCTTAAAAAACAGAAGAGGAGGAGTAGGCTATTTGGCTCCCTCGGATCTGCTCTGATTAGTCTGATCTTGGTTTTATTTCCACATTCTTGCGGGTTCCCATAACCACTGACTCCTGTTTAGTTCAAGAATCTCTCCATCTCAGTCTTGAAGATATTCAATGACTTAGCATCCAGTGTTGCTGCTGTATTCCAAAGATTGACAATACTTTGACAGAAGAAGTTCTTTTTATCACTTGTAAAGAAAGCTTGCATTTATGTTAGAATTCAGACATCTGGTTAAAAGCACCGACGACACAATACTGAAACTGGTCATTTGAGTTTTTTGTTACGTTTAGCATATTATCTGAAAGACGGCACCTTCGAAAGTGCAGCACTCCCTCAGTACTCAGCAAGTCTTGGTGCTGGAACCCAGAACCTTCTAACTCAGAGGCGAATGCTTCCCAGGGATATCACGTATCTAATCTCAGGTTAGCTATAGCGACTCCTATTCTCTGACCCAAGGTAAGATCTGCCTGATATTTAAATTCTCCAGACCAGCCAAAATTTCTCACTGAATTGAGCATAACTTTGTTTTAGGAACTGAGTTGCAATTGTCCCAACTTATTTCAAATAGAGCTCTTATAGCTAGCAGGCAGAAGAAATATTTGTCCACTTATCTCGAGCTGCCCATAAATCACTAACAAGCCCAACCACCTTACCAATGCTTTCATTACTTACCATAATCTGTGCAAGGACCAGTACTATAACATTGGATGATTTATTGCTGGAGATTGCATAGAAGAACTAGGAGAGAAACAAAGCAAGCATTAAATTAAATTAGATCAAAGGAGAGACAAGACAAACTGGGATTATTCTCCTTTCATTTACATCTTTTGTTTCTTTACTATACCCATTACCACTCTCTTTAGCTTTTGTACCATGAAACGTTTTGCCATTTAATCTCTCTTGCCCTCCAAACCATCACAGACTTTCCCTGTTGTTGTTCTTGCTCCTGCCCTCCTTTGACTGTCTCAAAATGTATTCCATTTCTCGAGGATCTTTCGATTAGGCACTTTACAGCCTTCTGGGCTCAGTTTAACAATTTCAGGCAATTAATTAATCCTCCATTTTGATTCTGCTTTTTTTTTGTCATGTGCTGGTTTGAATCTTGTTTCTCATGTTTTTGCTCTTGCACAGAGCTGTTCATTATTCTGGCATTTACACTCACTCTAGGCAAAATGCTTTATCTCCTTATTATAAACATTATCACTCCCTTTGGCTTTTATTTCAGGACATCTTTGCCATTTAATCTCTCCCACCCTCCACCCTTCCCTTCCCTTTTGTTCTTCCTTCCCCTTTCGATGGTATCTAACCCATCACATTTCCAAAAATAGCTGGAGAAACTTAGCAGGTCTGACAGCTTCTGATGAAGATTGATACGGACTCGAAACGTTAACTGTGTTCCTTTCCGCAGATGCTGTCAGACTGCTGAGTTTCTCCAGCTATTTTTATTTTTGTTTCAGAGTTCCAGCATCCGTAGTATTTTGCTTTTACCATCACATTTCTACCTCCCTTCAGTTCTGAAGCGCCATATTTGACTTGAAATGTTAACTCTTGTTTCTCTCTCCACAGATGCCATTACACTTGCTAGGTATTTCCAGCATTTTCTGTTTTTATTGCTCTCCTTACAGCAGAAAAGGTTAAGGAGAGATTTAATAGAAATGTTCAAAATTATGATGGTGGGTTGTTCAGAAAACCTATCACCACCTTCCCAAGAGCAACAAGACATGACAATGTTGGCCTTGCCAGTGACATTCACATTCTGTGAATAAATTTCAGCTAGTAACTCTGAGTTAAAGTACAGTTATGCAGAACCAAATGCCTAATGGCCACAGTGCTCAGCGAGAGACAGTGTGTTGTTACTGGGTGAGAGCATAAGTATGTACACAGGTATATGTCAGCGTGTGTGTTAGTAGTCTGTGTGTGAATGGTGTGTGAGTGAGAGCATCAGTATATACACAGGTATATGTGAGTGCATGTGTGAGTAAATGTGTAATAAAGAGAAGTGTGTGCCCACTTGCATATTTCTTCCTTCTGTTTCTTTTGTACTGCTCTTCTCTTTGTTGGCTTGCTGTCTTTGTGCTGTTCTGGTCTGGTTGTGTATGTTGCTTATATTTTCCCCCCTCTCTCGCCTCTCTGGTTGTCTTTCTCACTGTTTGACTCTATCCCCTTCTCCCTGTTTCTTTCTGTCCATTTCCTTCCTCTTTGTCAGTCAAATAAGTTGGAAAGTGATGGAAGCAGATTGGCTTTGGGGGTGATCAGGAGAAGGATCTGGCCAGGGCCACAGGCTGGCAATGAAAGAGGGACCAGATCAGGTCCCATCCAAAAAAAAAGAGAAGTCCAGCTCCTGGCACTATGGTGTAGAGTGTCACCCTACCTTAGAGATACAAATTGAGAGCTGGGAAGACTGAAAGTTATGTTGTATTTAAAACGTTACAACCAATTGTGACAGCTAATCATGAAAGAAATAGCATGAATTGTGCACTAGAAGCAAGAGAATTAAAGGTTAATAGAAATTCTACAATATATGCAGCTATCCTTTACACTGAATAAAAACACAGTAAAAGCTGAACCTTTGTTCTCGCACATACCTTGGTGAGCGTTATCAACAAGCCCCGAATGGAAGTGACAATAATGATTCCCACAAGTATAAAGGAAATATGTTGAGACCAAAACTTCACCTGCATTCAAAGGAAACCGACATGAAAATGTAACATGAAGACAGAATGTTTCCCCATTCTGCTCAGAAACTAGGAGCCAAGAGAGAATATACAATAACTCAGGGCTAATATAACATTACATACGAGAAAAAAAAGTCTTTCACAAACTCAGGGCATCCCAAAGCACTTTACCACCAATGAAGCACTTTTGAACTACAGGCCAGGGATTTCCCCTCAGTGATTTGGGGGCGGGGCCCGCTCACCGAGGGGAAAATGACGCGGGATGATGTCAGGAGGAATCCCTGATGTCATCTGAGGCCATTTACATCTTAAGGAAGGCGGGCGGACAGCGACATCAGGCCACTGACAGGCTCATTAAGATAGTTAAATGCCCTGGCCGGGACAAGCTTAAGGCTGGCGGGTAGGCCAGGAACCCCAGAGGCCTGTAGATTATTAACGAAACTTCATCCAGGCGGGATGAAGCTTCATTAACGTTTTGTAAAAACTTATTAAATTTTATGAGTTTGTTATCAACATGTCCCATCTCGTGTGACATTGTCACATGAGGGGGACATGTTAATAATTTTAAAATGTCTTTATTTTTTTTTGACTTTACTTACCTTTCACTGAACTCCCTGAAACAGGACTTTGCCTCAGGGAGCAGTGCGTTCTTTGACATGCATGCGCGAAAGAGCGCACTTTGACAGATGAGGATTCCCTCCCCCTCCCGACCCCTGGGAACAGGAAACACATAGCACTTTCTGTCGGGGATGCCGCTGGGTGGGCCTTAATTGGCCCGCCCACTCAAAATGGTGGCGGGCCCCGTTTTGACGGCGGGGTTTGGCTGCCCGTCTGCCAGCCAAGGGCTAAATTCTGCCCATAGTCACTGTTGCATTACAGGAAATGTGGCAGCCTATTTGCACACAGCAAGCTCCCACAAGCAGCAATGTGATAATGATCGGATCATCTATTTTGGGTTGTTGATTGAAGGGTTAATAGGGTAGATCATCCCTGCTCTTCGAAATAGTAGCCAAGGGATCTTTTACCTTCACCCAAAAAGGGGGATGGGGTTGTGGTTTAATGTCTCATCCAAAAGACAGCACTTCCAACAGTGCAGCACACCCTCAGCACTGCACTGGAATGTCAGCCTTGATTTTTGCTTTCAAGTCCTGGAGTGGCACTTGAACTCAGAACTTTCAAAGGCGAGTGCACTACCCATTTGATATCTTGTGGGCATTGAGGACAAATATTAAGAGGAAAATATTTGGAACAATATATAAAATGTGATAACAGGATTACTTAAAGTACAATTAGGTGACATAACTGAAAAGCTCATGTATGAGAAGGCTGAACTTTGGTGGGCTGAATGACCTTTGTTTCTTATTCCTGACTTTTATGTTGTCAGCAATGAAAAAGTAAAGAACAGTGTTGATACCTACTTGGCCACCTACAATCAAGGTGAGGATTCATTTGGAATTAACCTGGCGTAATAAATTTACCACAAAATGCATGACAGATTGAAAATTATCTTTGTCCTCCTAACAGTCAAGCAGGCTATTTTGAACATGTCAGTGTCATGTGAAGCATGTGGCTGAAAGTACAATCTATTTTGACCTGATGTACAGGAATAGATCAAGAGTTACTTCCCTCAAAAGAGAGCTCACTTCTGTAAAAGTAAACACAAGAAACAAGGAAGCAAAAATGTTTAGTTTCCTTAATGAAATTTAACGTCTGCAGTTATGACAGGCTCTCCTCTTCAGTTTGGATTCTGCTGAGCCTGTATTTTCAAGAGGCTCTTGTCTCACTGGTAGACACATCTCTGGCAAAACAACCAGAGGGGAGATGAGGAGAAATTTAACACAGTACGTTGGTATCTAAGGGTGGTAAAGCAGATTCAATAGTAACGTCAAAAGGGGATTGGATAAATAGTTGAAAAAGAGAAATTTACAGGGCTATGGGGAAAGAATGGGGGAGTGGGGCTAATTGAATAGCTCTTTCAAAGGGCTGGCACAGGCACGATGGGCCAAATGGACCCTTTCTGTGTTGTAAGATTCTATCCCACATCAGAATCCCAAGATATGTCAGCACCAGTTACTTCAGCTATGTGTAAATGAAGAAAGACTTGAGTACAATTTTGTATGTGGCCTGTATGATACGCCAATAATGCAGTCTTTAAACACAAAAGCTTGGTATCTCTTTTATTGGAGTGATGAACTTTGATGGCTAAATGGCTTTTCCCTCACTCCTGAACTCCAATTATGTTCTGAACTCTATTTTGGATAACTTGATGAAGAGTGGCAAGTGTGAGCCAGGTGGGTGTTAGGCAATAACTATTTAAGAATCAGAACAGTAGGTATTCAACCAGTCATCACATCAAGATGATTCCAAGATCCAGAAATCAGGCATTACAATGGGCGATAATTAGACTTACATCAAACTGAATGCCCAAATAGTTCACTGTGATCTCTATACCGCGAGTGACTGGGTCAGTTTTACCAACTCGATCGAAGACAATATTTATGGTTGCCTGCAATTTGAATGGGGGAAAAATACAAATCAAACATCCAACAAGACCAGGGTTACCTACAATGGATTACATTTAAGTTACATCAGCTTGTCCATGTTAACATAGTTTAATAAAAGCAAAGAAGTCACTCACAAATAGCTTAAAATGTCAGACCGAAAACAATTGATGAATACTAACTTGGCAGTGTCAGATTTAGTGTGGACGTCAAGTGCTTAAAACTAACTCACTGAACCCTTTAAAGTCAGCCTGCTGTAAATTAACAACAAAACAGAGCCTGGAGGAAACCATTCAGCCCCTTGAGCTGGATTCACCGTTCAATTGGAACATGACTGATCCATATCTCAACTCATCTATGTGCCTTGGTTCTGTAGTCCTTAATCCTCTTACCCAACAAAAATCTATCCACCTTGGTTGCAAAGTTTTCAATTAGTGTTGATTGACTGAGTTCCCCAGGATTATTTTTCTTATCTGGGTTTCTTCTCCTCCTCTCCCAGGAGGTTATATAGTTGTGGCAGCACATACGAACAATCGAATTAGCAGGAGTAGGCCACTCAACCCATCGCTCCTGCTCTGCCATTCAGTAAGATCATGGCTGATCTGACTGTAACCTCAACCCCACATTCTCTCCTACCCCCGAAAATCTTTTACTTGCTGTGAGGGAGGTGGGAGTGGGAAGGGGTGTCTAATTAAGATGCACTGCTTCTCAGGCTTGATGGACCAGCTGGACCTTTCCTGCCTGTGAATTCTGCAGGTTCAATAGAAGCACTGAATAAATTTAAGGTGGAGATAGACAGATTTTTAATTAGTAATGGGTTGAAAGGTTATGGGGAGAGGGTGGGAAATTGGAGTTGAGGCCGAAATGAGATCAGCCATGATCGTAATGAATGGCAGGGCAGGCTCGATGGACTGAATTGCCTACTCCTGCTCCTAGTTCTTATGCTCCAGGACAAAAGGGGGCTAGATATTCTGCCGTTGCAGACTTGCAGAGCGGTTATGCTGCGGTGGTACATAAATTCACCACAAATGGGGATCCCAGGACCTTGGCTGTACTACTGGCTGTGGGTTATTTTGATAGTTTTTGGCTTTTGCCAGGGAGTCTGCTCAGAAGGATGGGATGGAGATTGGCTGAAAGGAAAACCAGTCATTGTGTAGTGTGGCCAGGGACGTCCACGTGCCTGTTAAAGGTTTTAAAAAAAAAATCTAAAATCTTTAAAAGTTGGGCCCAAACATGTGCAACTGGATACCATAGGTCTTACAGATGTCAAATTTTAAACTGTTTCCCCCTTGCCTCTAAACCAAATCTTGGACGCCAGGAGAGAACAGGTGTCCCTTAGGTAATGTTGGAATATGTATTTTCATCCTTTGCATATCTGTAGAGCTATGCGGAAAGAGCAGGGGGGTGAGTCTAATTGGACAGCTCTTTCAAAGAGCCAGCACAGACACAATGGACCAAATAGCCTTCTTGTGTGCCGCATCATTCTAAGATTCAGAAATACACATCACATCTGGGGAAAATGATGGGGCCATAAAAATAATCTATTATCCAACCAAAAAGCAATCTATGGAGGGAACTGGAGTTTCGTAGCTAGAATTTTTCTTGCGATTCTCCATTTGGTGAGTTACCAATCTCAATTACTTTGGGGGACCTGAGATGGAGGCAGGTGATTCTTGCAAAACGAGAATGGTCAGAAGGAGAGTTTATCAGCAATGCACCAAACTAACACTGGGACTCAAAGCATTATACTTAAGGTACAAGTTATACACACAAAGCTGACATTCCCTTGAGTGTAGAAGATTAAGGGGTGATTTAATTGAGGTATTTAAGATACTTAGAGGATTTGATAGGGTAGATAGGGAGAAACTAAAGTTCGAGCCAGGCTGTTCAGGGGTGATGTCAGGAAGCACTTCTTCACACAAAGGGGAGTGGAAATCTGGAACTCTCTCTCCCACCAAAAGTGTTGAGGCTGAGGGTCAATTAAAAATTTCAAGACTGAAATTGATAAGATTTTTGTTGAGTAAGGGGATTAAGGGTTACAGAGACAAGGTGGGCAGATGGAGTGAACCAGCAATGGTCTAACCCTACAGTGGAACAGGTTCAAGGGACTGAATGACCTTCTCCTGTCCCAATGTAACACACAGCTCCACTCAAGAGCGGGATTGGCCTAGCTATAATCTCAGCCAGTGATGGTGTTGAGTGCGGGGGTGGGAGAAGAGAGAGAAGGGCAGGCTTCCTTAAGTAACTGAGACATTCAGTTCAGAAAATATCTGGACTGGAAATTCTGTGGTTTACATTAACCAGACAAAATTCAAACAGAATAAGATTTATATAAAACAAAAGAAGTGATTTGCCTAGGTTTCATGCAGCTGGGGGTTTGAGGTCCACTAATAGTGGCTTAACACGGTAAATGCTTCCATCAACCCCAACCTTCCCCTTTCAGAGTACATCAGTGCCACATGATAAAGTTATACTCACCATGAAGATTTTCCAGACGCAGTATATGGAGAAAAAGTAACCCAAGAAATTGAAATATTTCCCTTGAAATGTTTTTGAGTATTCAATTCTTTCCTGTAAAAAGTTAAAAAGGAGACATGCTTTTAGCACCAAATTTCTGCATCTCTAGGATGTTTTTGTTATGGTGAAGGAAGTGTAGAGGCCAATCCCATGAAACCTTTAGGGAAGGTCTGGAATTCTCTCAGTCCAATCATTTTCCAACTGCAACTTTGTTATTCATGATCTCTTTGTTACACATGACTACATCAAAGCTATTCCATTTCCATCAAAGGCAAAAAATAATATGGAGATACAAAAAAACATGATCTCAGTTTGAAACAATTACCAAAGAAGCTATGTTAATCCTTTATTGAACACTGGTTAGACCGCGGGTGGAGGATTGTGCCTAATTCTGGGCACCACACTTTAGGAAGGATGTCAAGGCCTTGGAGAGGGTGCAGAGGAGATTTACTAGGCTGGTACAAAGGATGAGGGACTTCAGTTACATGGAAAGACTGAAGAAGCTTGGGCTGTTCTTCTTGGAGCAGAGGTGGTCAAGGGGAAATTTAATAGAGGTGTTCAAAATCAAGAGGGGTTTTGATGGAGTAAATAAGGAGAAGCTAATACAGCAGGCAGAAGGATTGGTACCCAGAGGGGCAGAGATTTAAGGTAATTGGCAAAAGAACCAAAGGCGAAATGAGGAGAACTTTTATGTAGTAAGTTACGATGATCTGGAATGCGCTGCCTGGAAGGGTGCTGGAAACAGATTCAATAGTAACTTTCAAAAGGGAATTGACTAAATACTTGAAAGGGAGAAAATGTTTGGACTACGGGGGAAGAGCAGGGGAGTGGGAATAATTGGATAGATCTTTCCCAGTGTTGGCATAGGCTAAATGGGCCAAATGGCCTCCTTCAGTGTTGTAAGATTCTATCCCACATCAGCAACTTGCAATATCTGTAAATTAATGAAGACTTGTTTAAAACTTTGTATGTGGCTCCCATGATATGTAACCATGCAGCCCACAAACATGAATGCTCAGTGGCTCTCATACATACAATTTGATTGAGGAAATGATTCATCTCCACACCATGCAATTTTTTGCAGGGATTATCCAAATTTCTTTTTAACCATACGTCTGTCACTTCCTAATTTTCTAACTGTAAACAAAGACTCAGTCATTAAGAATTCAATTAGTGCTTTGGTTAAGAAATTTTCCAAGCTGGAATGTAACTGTCAATTTAAGCCGGCAGACTTAAACACACCAATCTAGGCTTTACTGATGGAGTGCTACACTGTTGAGATGAGACATTAAATTGAGGGCCCTATCTGCCCTCTCTGGCAGATGTGAAGGATGCCATGGCCACTACTTTGAAGGAGAGCAGAGGGATTCTCTCCAGTGTTCTGTCTAATATTATCCCTCAAAATGGGTTATCTGGTCATCATCATGCTCCTGTTTGTGGGACCTTGCTGTGCTCAAATTGGCTGCTGCATTTCCTACCCTACAACAGTGACTACACTTAAAGTGCTTCACTGGCTGTACAGCATTTTCCTTGCCCTGAGGTTGTGAAGGGCACTACAGAATTATAAGCTCATTATTTGTTTCTTCCTGAAGTTCAGCAGTGCCCATACACAAATGCTCCATTCTTAATACATTAGTCAATTACCCAGGTGGACAAGGCCATAGTTTCCAAGTGAAGGAGGGTTGCAGGGTGAGAAATAATTCAATATAATACTTTTGTTTCTTTTTATTTATAGTTAAATGACAAAACCTAGGTTGGAGGATAGCAGTTTAGACACAGTAAGCACAAAACTGAGGCTGCAGCACCATCATTGGCAAGATGGTATAACTACAATGTCCAAGTTAACGTGGAGAGTTTCCAATAGAAATATGCACACAGGAATAGATAATGGAAAAAAGTTGACACAAAGTTGTGACCAGAAGCTGTGATTAAAGCAAACACAAAAGGCTAGTGGAAGCAGATTCAACAGTAACTCTCAAAGGGGAATTGGGGATATAGTTAAAAAGGAAATAATTGCAGGGCTATGGGGAAAGAGCAGGGGGAGTGGGACTAATTGGATAGCTCTTTCGAAGAGCCAGCACAGGCACGACAGACTGATAGGCCTTCTTCTGAGCTGTATCACTCTATGAATAGAAGTCAGATTTCATAAAGGGGGTGTGGAAGATTTTTAATATATCATAATAAAGTTAATCTTGATCTTTTCCAGCAGTACAAATTCTTGTAGACACATGTCTGTACTATTTCAGATGGTGAACCAATGGTCAGTTTATTAATACCTTAGTCGCGTGAAGGTCAACTGTTTCGAGAAACAACTGTCGACTCAGTTCCTCCAGTGCATCCACTTCTTGCTGGATAAGTGAAAGATCTGAAGAGAAATGTTAAAGAGAGTGCCAAGTGAACTGAACTGAGCCCAGCGTGACACCCATGAGCTGCATCTTTAACTACAATAGTGACAAAAAACTATATGCAGGTTAAGTAAGAGATGGAAGGAAGTTTGGCTACTTGCAAGAAATGATGTGGATTCTTTTAATATACTTCAAGAGCCACTGCCTTAGTTATGGTCTCCATATTGTACAAGGATCTACAGGCACTGGAGAAAGTGCAAAAAATAGATTTACAAGGATGATACTGGAGCTGAGATAACCCATCAAGAAAGACAGAAGGCTCGGGCTCTTTTCTCTAAAAAAAGATGGCTGAGGGGTGACCTGAAAGGGGTTTTTAAAACAATTAAAGGGTTCTATAGGGTAGATATAAAGATGTTCCCACATGTGTGGGAGTCCAAAATTAGTGGCCAAAATATAAGTTAGTCACCAATAAATCCAATTGGGAATTTAGGAAAACACCTTTACCGAGAGAGTGGTGAGAATATGGAACTCATTATCACAGGGTATAGTTGAGGAGAATAGTGTAGATATATTACAGGGGAAACTGAATAAACACAAAGGGGAAAGGAATAGAAGGATATGGTAATAGGTTGATATGAAGAGGGTGGGAGGAGGCTCATGTGGAGCATAAACACCAGCATAGTGTTTATGAGCAGGTGGTGGCATAGTGGTATTGTCACTGGACTAGTAATCCAGAGACCCAGAATAATGCTCTGGGAACATGCGTTCGAATCCCACCACAGCAGATGGTGGAATTTGAATTCAATAAAAAAAATCTGGAATTAAAATTCTGATGATGACGACCATGAAACCACTGCCGATTGTTGTAAAAACCATCTGGTTCACTAATGCCCTTTGTTAATGCTATTACCTGGTCTAACCTACAAGTGACTCCAGGCCCACAGCAATGTGGTTGACTCCTAAAACGCCCTCTGAACAATGACAATTAGGGATGGGCAATAACTGGTGGCCCAGCCGTTGACACCCACATCCTACGAACGAATTAAAAAAAGCATGAGGCAGTTTCTGTGCTGTAAATTCTATGCAACTCAGGGTATATCAGATAGCTTTGAAATCCATTGTGTAAAATAACATGTTACAGAATGTGGCATCCCATTTAGTCATCATCAAAGGATATTTTCACTGTTGGAAGATGATGATGTCACACTTTTAATCATTCCCCAAAATCCTGCAGGTTTATTCTGCACCTCTCCACGTTGATACATCATCCTCCTGGTCATTGCAATTCTATCAGGGAACCAAACAAGAATTAAATCAGGTTGGATCTCTTACATGGGGACAGGCACATTACTAAGTAAAACACAATATCACCAATTAACAGAAAGGTTATCCAGAACTCAACACACATCAAGGAAATGTATTGAAATAAAAGCAGACAGTGCTGGAAAAACTCAGCAGGTCTGGCAGAACCTGTGGAGAGAGAAACAGAGTTAACATTGAGTCAAATGTGCTTCTTCAGTGCTCCTTCAGGTTAACAGCAAAGGGCAGGTTTTGGAGAGGAAAAGGCAGGGGGGTGGTGGCTTGGGGGAAAGGGTTGAGAAGCTCAGAATTTATATTATAAATATAGGAACAAACTTTAGCTGAACAGGTACAGCCATTGGGTACAGCTGCAACCGAAGAGTCCACTGCAATTATCATCATTACCAACAGCCCAATGCTGCTCAACAATGTCCTATAAGTCACTGATAACCTAGCCATTATAGAGCTCTGCTGAACATCTTGGAAAGTTATGGGTTAATAATTGAACTTCCTTGAATCTTAGAACAACAGGTTTTCATGATAAACAGAATGGTTTCAAAGTGTCACGACGAAAGCATGGCTTGTTTTCGGCTTTTAGTGCCCGAGCGTTATATACGAGAAATGTTTGCGCAAGGAAATAAAATGACAGCGATGTCATCAAGCATGAGTGATTTAGGTATAGCTTTGGTGGTGAGTGCAATAACTAAAGGTAGAGGGATCCATTAACTATAGCATGGAAAGATAATGGTTAAAAAGTCTATTCTTCGAAGGATTCAGGAACAGTCAAGTCATGAAGTCTTGTTTAATGGAAGTAGCTTTGCAGTAAACAAGCACAACTGTTAACACAGACTGTTTCCAAAAGATTCATGAATAGAAACATCATGAGGTCTTATCTGAGACATGTATCTTTGATGTAAAATATAGTGTAGACAAATGAGCATAGCTTTCAACAGTTGTTTGGAGGGCTTGAAAGATAAAAACAGGGAAAAATCCACAAGCTGTTAGATCAATCACCAATACGCAGTATCAATGAAATCTATTCCGTATACCCCACCATCATGTGTCTTGTGCTGACTCAAAGCATGCTGCTGTGAACCAGAGTAGGAAGGAGTTTGAGAGATAGTTAAATGTTAACAGACTTTTCTGAAGGGTTGAAAGTGCTTGGTGCCAGACATTCTCAGTGGGTAGCACTCTCACCTCTGAGTCAGAAAGATGTGGGTTTAAGTCCCACTCCAGAGACTTCAACACAAAAATCCAGCCTGACACCTCAGTGCAGTACTGAGGGAGTGCTGCACGTCAGGGGTGTAATGTTAAACTGAGGTTCCATCTGCTCTCTCAGGTGTTTGTGCAAGATCCCATGACACTAATTGAAGAAGATCCAGGGAGCTCTCTGTGGTGTCCTGGCTGATATTTACTCCTAACATCACCAGGAAACAGATCATCTCGTCATAATGACATTGCTGTTTGTGGGGTCTTGCTGTGTGCAATTTGGCTGCCAGGTTTCCTACATTTCAAAAGTGAATATACTTCAAAAGTACTTCATTGGTGTAAAGCACTTTGGAATGTGAAAGGGACTAAAGAAAGCAAGTTCTTTCCTTTTCATCTTCAATGCTGAACTTACCCATCTCTCCCCTTTAGAATGCTTAAAGCATAGCTCTTTGACCAAGCCTTTGGCCACTTGTTTTAATCTCTTTATGTGATTTGATGTCAAATTTTGTCTGATAATGCACCTGTGAAGTACCTTGAAGAAAGTTTACTATGTTAAAGACGCTATGCGAAAGCAATACACTGTTGTTGTTGGTTATTGGGTATTTGGGTTACAAAAGATTACCTGTACTGCTAAAAATGCACAAAGTTCCATGCTCCAGCGGCTTTTAAAGGCTGATGTATTAACAACTAGACTTATCCTTGGAATTGGAATTCTCTTCCTTTTGACTTGGAAATGATTGCAGATTTTGGATGGCTATGGGAGCTGGGGACCAAATCCCAAACACCAGAAATCTGGCATCAAAAACTTTGACAGTTTAAGTTGCCACTTTGCTGTCCTGTTCTTGGTTTCACATTATTGAGGCCTGACTAAGTGGTGTGATTGATGGATTTTAAAAAAATTCTTTGATGGGATGTGGGTATTGCAGGCAAGCATTTGTTGCCCATCTCTATTTGTCCATGAATTGAGTGACTTGTCAGGCCAATCAGAGGGCAGTTAAGAGTCAACCACATCTGGAGTCACATATAGGCTAGACCAGGTAAGGGCAGCAGATTTCCTTCCCTAAAGGGCATTAGTGAACCAGATGGGCTTTTATGACAATCGGCAATGGTTATGTAGTCATCATAAGGCTTTTAATTCTAGGATTTTTTATTGAATTCAAATTTCGTCTTTTGCCATATTGATTCGAACCCAGGTCCCCAGAGCATTAAGATAAAAGCAAAAAACCGTGGATGCTGGAAATCCAAAACAAAAATAAAAATGCCTGGAAAAATTCAGCAGGTCTGGCAGCATCTGCGGAGAGGAACACAGTTAACGTTTCGAGTCCGTATGACTCTCCAACAGAACTAAATAAAAATAGAAGAGAGGTGAAATATAAGCTGGTTTAAGGAGGGGGTGGGTGGAACAAGTAGAGCTGGATAGAGGGCCAGTGATAGGGGGAGATACCCAAAAGATGTCATAGACAAAAGGTCAAAGAGGTGTTGAAGGTGGTGATATTATCTAAGGAAGGTGCTAATTAAGGGTAGAAAGCAGGACACACAAGGTACAGATAGCCCTAGTGGGGGTGGGGTGGGGGGAAGGGGTCGAAATAGGCTAAAAGGTAGAGATAAAACAATGGATGGAAATACATTTAAAAATAATGGAAATAGGTGGGAAAAGAAAAATCTTTAGATAGCTTACGAGGCTTGATGAGTAGTTAGCTTGATTGACAACCCCCAATTCTTGTTCAGCCTTGTCCACTAAAATGACCTTGCTTGAGCCCATTCTCACCTCAGAGGGAATTTAAACTTTATTTATTTGTAGAATCTTACAATACAGGAGATGGCCATTTGGCCCATCATGCATGTGCCAGCTCTTTGAAAGCTATCCAATTTCATCCCACACCTCCACCTTTTCCCCATAACCCTGAAAATTAATTCTTTTCAAGTATATGTCCAATTACCTTTTGAAAGTTTCTATGGAATCTGATTTCTCCATCCTTTCAGGCAGTGTTCCAGATTTTAATAACTCTCATTTCTCCTTTTACTTCTTTTGCCAATTATTTTAAATCTGTGATCCCTGGTTACCATCTCACTTGCCAGAAGAAATAGTTTTGCCATCAAGACTCCTCATAATTTTGAATGAGTTTTTATTTCTACCTTTTAGCCTATTTCGATTCCTTCATCCCACCCCACCCCCACTCTGTTGAATCCCCCCTTAACCTTCTCTGCTCTAAGGTGAGTAACTCCAGCTTCCCCAGTCTCTCCAATTACGTAAAGCCCCATATACTTGCTACCATCCTCACAAACCTCCTCTGTAATTTCTCCAAGGCCTTGACATCCTTCATCATGTGTAGTGCTCACAACCATATTCATTCTCAAAATGTGGGCATCACTAGCATGGCCAGCATTTATTGCCCATCACTGGTTGTCTTTGAAAAGTAGTGGAGTGCTGTGTTCCTAAACTGTTACAGTACTTGTGGGTGAAGGTACTGCCAGGGCCATCAGGTCTTCACAGTCTTTTTGGACCCCAAACATTGACACGGTTTCCCTTCCCACAGATGCTGCCAGAGTCTCTCCAACATTTTGTTTTTATTTCAGGTTTAAACAGTGTTCCCCGGACAAGCTCTCTGGATCTCCTGGAGGCTTTCTAAAACGTACCCGGAGATAATGCAGATATGTAGTGCAATGCTTTCAGCTACACTCCTTAAAATTGAAATGTTGAGAGAGCAGCTGTGTTAAATCAGGCAACATAAATGGGCCTTTGTCCATCTGGAAATGATCTGAGCATCACACATGAGTAATTGTAATATAAGTACAGCGTAAGATTTTATTTTCTGCAAAAATATTCTACTAACTTCACTGATTCATGTACAGCTAAGGGGCATAAATTCAACAACAGCTTCTATTTATACAGCAGCTTTATTGGAGAAAGGCAATTCACAGGAGTGTTAGCAAACGCAAAACTAACAATGAGCCAAAGGTAGAGATTAAAGGAGTGAGAAAGCTTGGTTTAGGGGTAGGTTATTAGGTTAGTTTTAAAGGACAAGAAAGAGCTGGAGAGGTTTAGGGAGGGAATTCCAGAGCTTAGGACTTTGGCAGCCGAATGCATGGCTGAAGCAATTAAAATTGGGTATGCACCAGTGACCAGAAATGCAGAGATCTCAGATGGCTGGAGAAGGTTACAGAGATGGGTGGGGGGTGGGGGCATATAGATGGCTCTGAATATGAGGATGAGAATTTGAAATTTGTGCTAGTGCACTGGGAGCTAATTTGATGGATGAACGGGACTAGCTTCAAGTTAGTATACCTTTGAATGTTTATCGAGGGCTATCCCAAGAAGAATGAAGAAGGAAACCAGAAGAAATTTTCCATGGAGTTATTAGCTCATGGAATACTTTATCAGAAGTGGATTGTAAGAAAGACATTAGAACATCACTTACAAGGCAATTAGATAACTTTGAAAATAATTCACAATGATGCAGAGGTCGCGAAATGGGCATGGTGAGATGCAGTGTAGAAGTGTAACACAGTGACCTTTAAACTTAAGCCAGGATTCAGAAAATGCTGAAGGGAGTTGCAGGAAATAGAACATTTATTCAAATCTCTTTTTCTCCTGAAGATTAAAAAAAAATCCCTACCACTTCAATCTGCATGCTGGTTTCACCAAATGCACATAACAGGCAGTGTAGGCACACGGAAAGTACTGCGCAGTTTACCAGAAACAACATGCAGCAAGAAAATCAGATTTAACTCATCGGGTATTGCATTGTAACATTCTAGACCAGAGTGGGAGATGCAGGAGATGAAATAAAAGGCTGTTAGGCATTTCAAAACCAGGGGCCATAAACATAAGATAGTCACTAATAAATTTAATAGAGAATTCAAGAGAAACTTTCTTTACCCAGAGAGTGGTAAGAATGTAGAACTCACTACCACATGCAGTGGGTGAGGAAACTAGCACTGATGTGTTTAAGGGGAAGCTACATAAATACATGAGGGAGCAGGCAATAGGAAGACCTACTGATAGGATGAAATGAAGTAGGGCGGGAGGAGGTTTGTGTGGGGCATAAGCACCAGCATAGACCAGTTGAGCTGAATGACCTGTTTCTGCACTGTAATTTATATGTAATTTTGAATGCTTATAGCATCAGCACTATTCGGCCCATCATTTCGAACCAAGCTCTTTGTTTAGGCAATTCAAATTAATTGACCTCCCTTGCTTTGTCCTTGCAACACTACTTTCTTCCTGCTTCAAATATTTAATCCTTTCCCCCCTAAAAAGCAAAGGTTTCTACTTCAGTCAGTCTATGCGCCAAAGCATTCCATGCTCCAGAAAATTTCTTTCCATCGCTCCTCTCTCTGTGAATATTTTAAATTCGCCATTAATGACTCCCCAACGAAGGGAGTAGTCTTTTGCTACTCACCCGATCAAAGCCCACCATCATTTTAAAAATCTATTAAATTTACACGCCTTCAGTGGCAGAAGCTTTTAAAAAAACTGTATTTGTCAAAATCCTGGAACTCTCTCCCTAATAGCACTGTAGGTGCAGCGGTTCAAGAAGGCAGCTCACCACTACCTAAGGGCAATTAGGGATGGGCAATAAATGCTGCCCTTGCCAGCGAAGCCACATCCCAGGAATGAATATAAAAAGAACTTGTGAAGCAAACTTTTAATTGGTTATTTCACTGCAGGTTTCTAAATATAAATTGCACAATGACACACTGACTGCTTAGTTCAGCAGTAAAAGACATTTTAAAACAAGGTGTGTTACTACATGGTTAAATGAACATAAAAAAAACTTACAAGGCAGAAAAAGACCAGCTGAAACACAGAGATAAAAACAAAAAAACTGCGGATGCTGGAAATCCAAAACAAAAACAGAATTACCTGGAAAAACTCAGCAGGTCTGGCAGCATCGGCGGAGAAGAAAAGAGTTGACGTTTCGAGTCCTCATGACCCTTCGACAGAACTGAGTGAATCCAAGAAAGGGGTGAAATATAAGCTGAAACACAGCCTGCTCCGGACCTCATGAAGGCTAGAGCAACAGGACCAGACACTTCACACATCTCTGCATTTTTTGAGAAAGCCACCACAATACAGATATTGTTCCTGTGGCCCCAACATTGTTAGAAGACATGAAGGAATATATATATATGTCTATATCATCCTGACTACTTTATAAACTTAGTACTTTTTTTAAAAAATTGTCAAATGGCTGGACTGATAAAAAGGCAGCAGCTGACCACATGATGGTAGTTTTGGAAGTTTCCGAGTAGTTGATAAATGGACAAAGGTTAAATCATCAAACTCCTGTAACGTAACCATCTTGCATTGTGTAAACATTCTAGCCAAGTCAACACAAAGGGCTAATAGACGTGCGCCTGCACCAGCCAGTGCTGGACAAAGGCAGAGCTTTTGGGACACCTCATCTCTATGGTTCTACAGTTACCTGCTTGAAACACAATGAGTTTTAACAAGGGGTCCTCGTTAGCTGAACAGCTTGACCCGAAACCACCCTGTCACATGACCGAGACTTGAGCTGTTTGAACTGCTTTAATTTTACAGCTTTTGGGTTCTATCTTCAGTCACTGTTTAGTCTCAGAAGAGAAGCAGGACTCCAGGCTAGCAGCCTGCCTCTGTCTACCATTTACCACCTAACAAGTTTCAATTGTCTGGCCCTCATCTACAGTGTGTACTACTGGAACATTTAAACTTCTGTATCTGGGCCTACAAGACTAACTCATCTCTACATGCAAAAACAAAAATACCTGGAAAAACTCAGCAGGTCTGGCAGCATCTGCGGAGAGGAACACAGTTAACGTTTCGAGTCCGAATGACCCTTCAACAGAACTAAGGAAAAATAGAAGAGAGGTGAATATTTTTCCTTAGTTCTGTTAATGGGTCATTCGGACTCGAAACGTTAACTGTGTTCCTCTCCGCAGATGCTGCCAGACCTGCTGGGTTTTTCCAGGTATTTTTGTTTTTGTTTTGGATTTCCAGCATCCGCAGCTTTTTCCTTTCATCCCTACATGCCTTCTTCCATCGTGGAAGTCATCACTTCTGGAAAAGCAGATCATCCTGCAACAGTTTCAGTCTGCTAACCTCAGAAGGAATGCACCATGGACATTTTGAGCTTGGACTCATATGAAACCATAATTCTTATTTTTGCCTGTGGTCTTTGCCTTGAACCCCTTTCTTTCCCCTTATCCCTCTTTTATTGTATGAATGCAAAAAGGAATGGACATTGCAAACCCTCTTCTCATGTTTTGTGTGTAAAAAAAACTAACCCACTTATTTTGTCTTATCTCAAATTAGCTGTGGGATTATTAATTGAAGAAACTGAAAGGTTGGGGAAAATACACCACCATTTGTAAAGGGGGGGGGGAATCAAAAACATTTTTTCTGTTTATAGGTGGGTAGTGGGTGGAGAAATCAGGGCTGTGCTAAATTCAAATCCCTCCTGTCTACAACAATTGTCTAGGGTTATTAAGGTGCCGAGGATCAGGGTATATGGTACATGCTGTTCCAGACATTCAGTAACCCTCAATCCTCCCAGAAGGTGAAATGATGCACCTTTAAACAACATGATTGATTAGGTTCGTAAAAATATTAATTAGTCTCAAACTAGCATTTGGAAGGTGACTTTATAGAATTTGGCAAATCATCTCTCTTGCTTAGAAATGCAGAGTGTAGATCCTTGGACCACTGGTGCCATGCCAGAACAAAAAAGATGACTTTCCTCCTTTTATTGCCACTTTTCAACAAAGGCAAGTCCTAGAAGAATGGTTCACTTACTAATACCCAGTTATATATCTGTCGTAGTTCAGTTGGTAGTGTTCTCACCTGAGTCAGAAGGTTCTGTGTTGAAACCCACTCCCAAGACTACGGCACAAAAATCTAGGCTGACACTCCAGTGCAGCACTGAAGGAATGCTACACTGTTGGAGGTGCTGTTTTTCGGATGAAACTTTAACTCATCTGCCCTCTCAGGTGGAAGTAAAAGATCCCATGGTACTATTGGTAGAAGAGCAGGGGAGTACTGCCTGGTGTCCTGGGGCCAATATTTATCCTTCAATCAAAATCACTAAAACAGATTATCCGGTCATTATCACATTGCTGCTTGTGAGAGCTTGTTGTGCATAAACTGGCTGCCACAATTCCTACATTAGAACAGTGATGACGCTTCAAAGGTAATTCATAGGCTGTAAAGCACTTTTGGGGGGCAGGGTGCCTGATGTTGTGAAAGACGCTATATAAATGCAAGTCTTTTTTATATGGACTATCTGACCCACGGATCCATTCCCATTTTGTGTGGAGTTACTTAATCTTGTTTGGGGCAACTTTTGAATGGGTGCTATAAATGGCCATTGGACCACAGAAGGAAATCAGCTAGTAATCCTGCCATTGACACCCACCCTGCTGGAAGCTGCCCATGCTCATGTGAGGGTAGGATAAAGCGTGCAGTCACAGTTGAAGTGTCTGTCAACACACGCTTTTGAGCTTCATTTTAGAACGGCCATTTGGATAAAGTGCTAAAGGCCAACTCACGGCAATGGAATTGTACAGATATCAATGACTGGACTTGGGTACACAGGACATAATTTCAAAATTTGCAGATGACATTGACAGAGTGGCAGGCACATGATGGATGCAATTTAAAGCTGAGAAGTAAGGAGGGATGAGCTTTAAAAGGAAAAATGGGGAGAAGCAATATTAACTAAATGGTACAATTTTAAAAGGGGTGCAGGAACACAAATCTTTGAAGGTGGCAGGACAAGTCAAGAAGGTTGTTGAAAAGGCATATAGGATCCTGGGCTTTAAAAATAGAGGCATGGAGTATAAAAGTAAGGAAGTCACGTTAAACCTTCATAAAACACTGGTCAGGTCTCAACTGGAGCAGTGTGCCCAATTCTGGGAGCCACGCTTCAGGAAGGATGTCAAAGCCTTGGAGAGGGTTTACTAGAATGATACCAGGGATGAAGGACTTCAGTTATGTGGAGAGGTTAGAGAAGTTGGGATGCTCTCCTGAGAACAGAAAAGGTTGAGAGGAAATTCAATAGAGGTGTTAAACATCTTGAAGGTTTTGATAGTATCTCCTTATTTACTCTATTTCCACTGTTAGAAGGATCAGTAACCAGAGGATACAGATTAGAACCAAAGGTGAAATGAGGAAAAATGTGCGCACGTGTGATGCGCATGTGTGCCCGCGCGCGTGATGCACGCATGTGATGTGCACGTGTGCGCGTGATGTGCACGTGTGCGCGTGATGTGCACGTGTGCGCGTGCGTGTGATGTGCACGTGTGCGCGTGCGTGTGATGTGCACGTGTGCGCGTGCGTGTGATGTGCACGTGTGCGCGTGCGTGTGATGTGCACGTGTGCGCGTGCGTGTGATGTGCACGTGTCTGTGTATGTATGTAGGGAGAGGGAGGTGGGAAACTTCAATATTGCAATATGAAAATACTTTAAAAGGAACCCAAGTATTTCGGGATTTCCCTGTCCATTAAACTATATAAATAATAATGCTTTATGTAACACATTTAATGGAGTTTCAAACAACATAATATTCCTCTTGATTCAAATTATTAATTCTTTAAGAGCATAAATTCCCATTTCTGTCATACTTAAAAGAAAGACTTGCGTTTATATAGAATTTTTCACCACCTCAGGACATTCCAAATGATTCACAGGAATGAGTAACTTTTGCGAGTACAGTCACTGTTTTAATGTGGGGAAATACAGTAGCCAATTTGTGCACAGCAAGCTCCCACAAACAGTAAATGTGATAATGACTAGATAATCTGTTTTAATGATGTTGATTGAGGGATATATATTGCCCAGGACACCAGGGAGAACTCCACTGCTCTGCTACGGAATATGGCTACAGGGTCTTTTATGTCCATCTGAGGGGGCAGATAGGGCCCTCGGTTAAAAATGGCACCTCTGATAGTGCAGCACTCTCTCACAACTGTACTGGGATGTCAGCCTGCATCTTGTGGTGTGGGCCTTGCACACACAACCTTATGACTCAGGGGCAAGTGTGCTACCTCAAAAGCATGGCTGACAACTTGGAGTTGCTTAATTTGAATTATTGAGTAATTCAATTTATTTTTAATTGTAAATAATGGATCAGTAGACTGCAACTAATGTAGATGTTTAAAAGGTGCATTGGTGCCAGAGATTTCTGCTTTCAGATAAATTGGACCATGATCCAAATCCAGTATTCCAATCAACAGAAAGTCAGCTACCAATTTTTCAACATTAGTCTGGACACTCTTTGCGTGATGTCTCTTCTCTTTGAAGCATCTGAACACTGACCTTTCAATAACATCCTCAGCAATTTCAATCCATTACTCTCCTCACCTCCGAAGGCTGGAAAATTCCACTGGCTAGTTCGCCCGAAACAAATTAATGTTCAGCTTTGGTGAGTTGAAAAACAAAGCAACTTGTTTTTATCCCTCCACTGCTATCTGTAAAAGGGAACAGTGTAGGGCAATCTCCTACAAAAGGCAGTAACATTCCAAAGAGGTAAAAGCCCCTTTTCCACCTCTATTAAATATTACATAAATTATTGAAGAATGCATTTTTCCATCATCATTTCTTTTAAAAATTAAACCATTAGTTGGAGAGACTGCAGAAGCTGGCATTATTCTCCTTGTAGTGGAGGAGGTTAAGGTGAGATTTGAGAGAGGTGTTCAAAACAATGAAGGAATAAATAAGTAGAAACTGTTTCCACTGGCAGAAGGGTCGATAACTGGAGGACACAGGTTTAAGGTAATTTATAAAAGAGCCAGAGGGGAGATGAAAAAAATTTTAATGTGGTGTATAATGATGATCTGTGCAGCCTGCAAGGGTGGTGGAAGCAGATTCAATAGAGAATTGGATAAAGGCTTGAAAAGGAAAAATTTGTTCATAGTGGGGAAAGGGCAGGGGAGTGAGACTTTTTAAAAAATTAATTCATGGGATGTGGGCGTCGCTGGCTAGTCCAGTATTTATTGCCCATGCCTAATTGCCCTTGTTCAGAGGGCATTTTAAGAGTCACCCACATTGCTGTGGGTCTGGAGTCACATGTAGGTGAGACCAGGTAAGGACAGATTTCCTTCCCTAAAGGTCATCAGTGAACCTGATGGGTTTTTACAACAATTGGCAATGATTTTATGGTCATCATTAGACTTTTAATTCCAGATTTTTACTGAATTCAAATTCCACCATGGCAGAATTCGAAACCGGTCCCCAGAACTTTACCCTGGGTCTCTGGATTACTAGTCCAGTGAAAATATCACTACACCATCGCCTCCCCTCGGGCGTCACTCTTTGAAAGAGCTGAGACAAGTATGATGGGCTGAATGGTCTCCTGTGCTGTATTACACTGATTAGTCCTCGAATGATTTATTCTATCCAGTCGATTTAATTTACTTTAATTGGATGATATTGAGGTGGTGAAAGGTATGATTTAAAAGCATAATTTATCTTTCTTGAAAAAAATATACATTTCTTCTCGTTTGATTAGCCAGTGTGCAGTACAAAACTTAAAAACCACGTCTTCAAACTTTGCATTTCCTCACTGTTGTAAAAAGCAGAATGTGAAACGTGCTGCAAATCACACTCTGGAAAGGTGCAGTACTTTAGATAGTCCTCCTTTCAGTTATGAAAATGAAAATTTCAGCTTTTGTATCAACTGCTACACTCCTGTCTTAAAACATTGCTACAGCTTTTCTTCCCATTGTTTGTTGTTTACATTCTTCATTTGAATTTCATCAGTTTGTTTTCCATCCTTTCTGCTCCCAGGGTGTTTAAGGGTACTGCAATGTTGATCTGATTAGTATAGTTGCTGTTATGCTAAAGTAACAAGCCCTTTGTGCAACTAATCTTTGTGAATCAGTAATGTAGGTCACAGACTTACGTTACAAGGTAAGCACTATGAAACCGCAGTGATCCGAAAATGTGCACTTCCTGAGAACTTTAAATTGCACAGTAAAATGATGAAAAACTTTCAAACTCTAGTTGCAATGCAGATAAACCACATCCTGACAAAAATTGTGTATTATCCTATGGCAATATTATGCATATTATTGAGAATATTCGAAGAGAAATGAGCAATTTACCATATGTGAAAGGAAATGGCCACAACGAGGTTTGAGATCCATGTGTACAAGAAGTCCCATAAAGAGGACAGAACAAAAGGGATTCTAGGTCATTTAAAAAAAGCCTGTATCCCAGAACAGAAAATGGACCCAGAATTACGAAATGTTTGAAGAAGAGGAGCTCGCCCCAGTGTCATCTGATCCCAAGAGAAGTTCGCCCCAGTGTCCTGGCTAATATTGGTCCTTCAATCAACAGATGAACTGGTTCATTACCCCATTACTGTTTGTGGGAGCTTGCTGTGTGCAAATTGGTTGCCATGTTTCCTACGTTACAATAATGATTACACTTATATGCCTTCCTAATGACCTTGCGAGATTTGTGATGTCTGGCTGCTTTGGGCCATCCTGAGGTCATGAAAGGCGCTGTAGTAATGCAAGTCATTCATTCGATTTGACTTTTCTAAGCACGTCTGGTACCATGAATATGCAGAAGCATCAGGTTGGCATTGAGCTTTGTACAGCACAGGAACAGCTACATGTCAAGTCAGGAAAGCTGGTTGTTGTTTGAGACGCAGGAGCAGAAGTAGGCCATTTGGTCCATTGAGTCTGCTCCACCATTCATGGGGAGGCAATGCGGAGTGGTATTGTCGCTGGCCTATTAATCCAGCGACCCAGGGTAATAGATTCAAGATAAGAGGCAGAAGGTGTAGGGGGGATATGAGGAAGAACTTTTTTTTTAAACACAGAGGGTAGTGGGTGCCCGGAATTTGCTGCCCAAGTTGGTGGTAGAGGCAGAAACTTTAAACTCTTTTAAAAAGTACCTGGATCTGCACCTAAAGTGCTGTAAGCTGCAGGGCTATGGGCCGGGTGTAAGAAGGTGGGATTAGAAAGGGCACCTGGGTGTCCTCGGGCTGGCATGGACAAGATGGGCCGAACAGCCTCCTTTTGTGCTGTAACTTTTCTATGGTTCTAATGCTCTGTGGACCCGAGTTCCAATCCTACCACGACAAATGGTGGAATTTGAATACAATAAAAATCTGGAATTAAAAGTCCAATGATGACGATTTTGTAAAAACCCATCTGGTTCACTAATGTCCTTTAGGGAAGGAAACCTGCCGGTCTTACCTGGTCTGGCCTACATGTGAGTCCAGACCCACAGAAATGCCCTCTGAAATGGCCTAGCGAGCCACTCAGTTATAACAAACCACTACAAAGACACAAAAAAGGAATGAAACCAGACGGACCACCTGGCATCAACTTAGGCACCGGAAACGATAACAGCAATCTCAGTCCTGTCGACCCCGGAAAGTCCTCCTTACTAACATCTGGGGGCTAGTGCCAAAATTGGGAGAGCTGTCTCACAGACTAGTCAAGCAACAGCCTGACATAGTCATCCTCATGGAACAGATAATGTCCCAGACTCCACCATCACCATCCCTGGGTATGTCCTGTCCCACCGGCAGGACAGACCCAGTAGAGGTGGCGGCGCAGTGGTATACAGTCGGGATGGAGTTGCCCTGGGAGTCCTCAACATCGACTCCAGACCCCATGTAGTCTCATGGCATCAGGTCAAACATGGGCAAGGATTACCACATACCGCCCTCCCTCAGCTGATGCATCAGTGCCTCCTCCATGTTGAACACCACTTGGAGGAAGCACTGAGGGTGGCGACGGCGCAGAATGTTCTCTGGGTGGGGGACTTCAATGTCCATCACCAAGAGTGGCTCAGTAGCACCACTACTCACCGTCTGGCCAAGTCCTAAATGACATAGCTGCTATAATGGGTCTGCGGCAGGTGGTGAGGGAACCAACAAGAGGGAGAAACATACTTGACCTCATCCTCACCAACCTGCCTACCGCAGATGTATCTGTCCATGACGGTATCGGTAGGAGTGATCACCGCATAATCATTGTGGAGACAAAGTCCCACCTTCACGTTGAGGATACCCTCCATCGTGTTGTGTGGCACTACCACCGTGCTAAACGGGATAGACTTCAAACAGATCTAGCAACTCAAGACAAGACATTCATGAGGCGCTGTGGGCCATCAGCAGCAGCAGAATTGTACTTGAACACAATCTGTAACCTCATGGCCCAGCATATCCCCCACTCTACCATTACCACCAAGCCAGGGGATCGACCCTGGTTCAATGAAGAGTGCAGGAGGGCATGTCAGGAGCAGCACCAGGCATACTTAAAAATGAGATGTCAACCTGGTGAAGCTAGAAAACAGGACTACTTGCGTGCCAAACAGCATAAGCAGCAAGTGATAGACAGAGCTAAGCGATCCCACAACCAACGGATCAGATATCAGCTCTGCAGACCGGCCACATCCAGTCGTGAATGGTGGTGGACAATTAAACAACTCATGGGAGGAGGTGGTACATAAATATCCCCCTCCTCAATGATGGAGGAGCCCAGCACAGCAGTTCTATTACATTCGTAACAATCTTCAGCCAGAAGTACCGAGTGAATGATCCATCTCGGCCTCCTCCAGAGGTCCCCAGCATCACAGATGCCAGTCTTCAGCCAATTCGATTCACTCCACGTGATATCAAGAAATGGCTGAAGGTACTGATAATGCAAAGTCTACAGGCCCTGACAATATTGCAGCAATAGTACTGAACACTTGTGCTCCAGAACTTGCCGCGCCCCCTAGCCAAGCTGTTCCAGTGCAGCTACAACACTGGCATCTACCCGTCTATCTGGAAAATTGCCCAGGTTTGTCCTGTACACAAAAAGCAGGACAAATCCAACCCGGCCAATTACCGCCCCATCAGTTTACTCTCCATCATCAGTAAAGTAATGGAAGGGGTCATCAACAGTGCTATCATGCGGCACTTGCTTAGCAATAACCTGATCACTGATGTCCAGTTTGGGTTCCACCAGGGCCACTCAGCTCCTGACCTCATTACAGCCTTGGTTCAAACATAGACAAAAGAGCTGAACTCCCGAATCAGTGGGAAAACTCTTTACTGATTGGAATCATACCTAGCATAAAGGAAGATGGTTGTGGTTGTTGGAGGTCAATCATCTCAGCTCCAGGACATCACTGCAGGAGTTCCTCAGGATAGTGTCCTTGGCCCAACCATCTTCAGCTGCTTCATCAATGATCTTCCTTCCATCATAAGGTCAGAAGTGGGGATGTTCGCTGATGATTGCACAATGTTCAGCATCATTTGCGACTCCTCAGATACTGAAGCAGTCCATGTCCAAATGCAGCAAGACCTGGACAATATCCAGGCTTGGGCTGACAAGTGGCAAGTAACATTCGCACCACAAAAGTGTCAGGCAATGATCATCTCCAACAAGGGAGGATCTAACCATCGCCCCTTGATGTTCAATGGCATTACCATCATTGAATCCCCCACTATCAACACCCTGGGGGTTACCATTGGCCAGAAACTGAACTGGGTCAGCCATATAAATATGGCTGCAAGAGCAGGTCAGAGGCTAGGAATCGTGCAACGAGTAACTTGTCTCCTGACTCCCCAAAGCCTGTTGTCCATCTACAAGGCACAAGCCAGGAGTGTGATGGAATACTCCCCACTTGCCTGGGTGAGTGCAGCACTACAACACTGAAGAAGCTTGACAAAGCAGTTTGATTGTTTGGCACCACATCCACAAACATTCACTCCCTCCACCACCAACACACAGTAGCAGCAGTGTGCACCATCTACAAGATGCACTGCAGGAATTCACCAAGGCTCCTTAGACAGCACCTTCCAAACCCACGACCACTACCAGCTAGAAGCACTAGGACAGCAGATAGGTGGGAACACCACCACCTGGAAGTTCCCCTCCAAGCCACTCACCATCCTGACTTGGAAATATATCACCGTTCCTTCACTGTCGCTGGGTCAAAACCCTGGAACTCCCTCCCTATCAGCACTGTGGGTGTATCTACACCACAGGGACTGCAGTGGCTCAAGAAGGCAGTTCACTACAACCTTCTCAATGGCAACTAGGGATGGACAATAAATGCTGGCCCAGCCATCGAAGCCCAAATCTCGCGAATGAATAAAAAAAAAATCATGGCTGATCTGATAATCCTCAACTCCACTTTCCTGCCTTTTCCCCATAACCCTTGATTCTCTTACTGATTAAAAATCTGTTTACACTATAAAGGCTCGTCCCCCTCAGGGATGAGATTGCCCGACACAATATCAATAGTGAGATCTTGAAACTTTGCTTGTGCTCCCTTGAGCTTAGAGGGTTGAGTGGTGATCTAATTGAGGCATTTAAAGTGATAAAAGGATATAACAGGGCAGATACAGGCAAACTATTTCTTTTGGTGGGAGAGTCCATAAAAAAAAGCGTAATCTTAAAAGCAACACAACCTTTCACAGAAGGTAATGGAAATCTGGAACTCGCCTCTTCTAATATCCTGGGGATCGTATGAAATGAATACTGAGCTCAAGATGTTTATTAGGTAAAGGGGCAAAATGGCCCACTCCTACTCCTAACTTGTATGCTCATACGCAAGGGATATTAAAAGTGCAAAAATGGGGTTAAGGTACAGATTAGCCATGTAACTGAATTGTGATACAGCTCTGATGGACCGAATGGCTGACTTCTGTGCCTATAAAGTTGATCTCGAGTAGATGCATCTAGTAGCTTGATAGTGCCACCAACTGGAGGTTAATAGTATGGCAGCCCTTTGCACAGTCACCTTAATATTCAGAAGCAACTAAGACAGTAAGGGTAAATGTCTGAAAATTAAGGTGAACTCACCCAGTATCTGCAAAGTAAGCTGGAGCTAGGTGCAACATCAGTACTTCAATGCATCAATTATTCAAGACACTTCAATCAATACTGATGCACGGCAAGATACAAACCTATCCAAAAGTCACTATATCCATCCATAACAAGGGATGTTTTTGTATATCACAGGGTAAAATTGTATAATATGACAGAGTAAAATACAAATTGAACTGCAAAGTTATGTTAAATACTCGTGGATCTGCTCATGTGAAATTTCAGGATATTGCTTTATCATAAGACTTGCAGTCGGATAGAAATCACTGACAAGCCCCATGTGTTCCCATAGCAACATTATTTAAGGTACATGCACTAATTTTAGTCAAAAATGCCTTATACATAGGTAAATGTGCTTCACATGTGTACATTTGTTTCACAAACATCTTCTCCGTTCAATAACCAAGGGAGTAAAGCGCTCATATCAATCAAAAAAGCACACACAATCAGCTTTTCCTCTTACTATTTTACCAACAAATGCATAGGAAGGTTTAAAGTTCTCATGCAGGTGCTGTGAGGACATGAGTATTGAGATCATAGACCCAATTACTCACTGTTCAGTTACTTATGAAAAATGCATTTGGCAACATATAGATTTCCAAATGTCCCTGTGTGGCTAGTGACTAATGTACTGGGCATCACTATTTTAAGGACATTCCTCATGTGAATTGGGGGATACAATGTTTTATTTAACACTGAATACAGTCTATGCCTCCTTATTCATTGCTCATTTAGTCATTCTGATTAAGCAGTTTGAATGCAATGGCATTTTCTTCTGCTCCATAAAATTCAAATTAACAGATAACAGACAGCTTCAAATCAAAAGTAGACTGTATAGAAACAGATTATTAGAAATTCCTCTTGGTCAACAGGAACACAATCGGAATAACCATGTGATCACAATGCATTCCAGTATGTCCGACAGCATCATGAATTTCTGTTACAGCTTTTACCTAGTTGCAGGAATTTTGCAATAGTCATAGAATTCGTATAAAGTGATTTTTTTTAAAAAAAATTCATTCACAGATGTGGGTGTCGCTGACAGGATCAGCGTTTATTGATCATCCCTAAATGCCTCCAAGCAGGTGGTGGTGAACTTTTTTAAACTGCTGCAGTCCATATGAACATACATGTGAATTAGGAGGAGTACGCCACTTGGCCCTTCGATCCTGCTCTGCCATTCAATGAGGTCATGGTTGATCTGATTGTAACCTCAACTCCACATTCTCGCCTACCCCCGTTAACCTTTCACCCTCTTGCTTATCAACAATCTATGTACCTCTGCCTGAATAAAAATATTCAAAGACACTGCTTCTACTGCCTTTTGAGGAACAGAGTTCTAAAGACTCCATGTGTTGTTGGACCACCCATAATGCTGTTAGGAAGGAATTTCCAGGGTTTTCAATTAGCGACAGTGAAAGAATGGTGATATAATTCCAAGTTGGGATGGTGCGCGTCTTGAAGGGGAACTTGATTAATAAGGAAATTGGAAAGAGTGTAAATCCAGCTTCCGATTTTGCTATTAACCAAGAGGAATTTTATAATATTCTGTTTCTATACTGCCCACTTGTTTTGATTTGAATCTGTTTGTTGCCAATCAGGAGGGCGGTAAACAACAATGCCTTCAGCTGCCTGGGCCCTAGCTCTGCAATTACCTCCCTAAATCTCTAAACTCCTTTAAGAAACTCCTGAAAACCCACTCATTGACCAAGCTTTTGGTCACCTGTCTAATGTCTCCTTATGGTTCAGTATGTTTGATAACACTCCTGTAGAATGCCTTGGAAGTTGCTACTATTTAAAGGTGCTATATAATGCATGCTGTTGTTGTATTGTTCAAAGGCATGGACTTTTCCAAACAGAACCTGGTCCCTACCCTTGAGGAAAAAAGCAAAATACTGCGGATGCTGAAAATCTGAAACAAAAACAGAAAATGCTGGAAAAACTCAGCAGGGATAACAGCATCTGTGGATAGAGAGACAGAGTTAATGTTTCTAGTCCATATGACTCTTAAGAGTCATATGGACTAGAAACGTTAACTGTCTTTCTCACCACAAATGCTGTCAGACCTGCTGAGCCCTTCCCCTTGAGGTCCTGCTGTAAAGAAAAGCTGCTGGTGTTCGTAATGCTGACAGATCCTACCTCTTCTTCTTGCTGACGATCATGTCCATCGTCTGCAGTAACCGTCTCTCCAGTGCAAGTATGTCACTGTCAGTCACATTTCTTGGAACAGGGACAAAAGGAAAGAGTGAGAGGCACATCATAAAATCAGATACATGTCAAAATGGAATCTAAATAGCTATCAGCACACACAGTAGAAGAACCCATGGTTGTAGAAGATAGCTCAAGGCAAGGTACATGGACTGAGGCTGCATGCTTTGAAATTACACTGATCCATAAGATCTTTCGGCAGTGGCATAGTGGTATTGTCACTGGGCTAGCATTCCAGAGACAAAAACAGAAAATATTGGAAAAACTCAACAGCTCTGACAGCATCTGCTGAGAGAGATACAGAGTTGACATTGCGAGTCTGTATAACTCTTTTTCAGAGCTCATTAGACCCTTCCTCAGAGCTCAGAGTATTCCAGAGACCTAGGGTAAAGCTCTGGGGATCCAGGTTCAAATCCCACCATGGCAGATAATGAAATTTGAATTCAATCAAAAATCTGGAATTAAAAGTGTGATGGCGACCACGAAACCATTGTCAATTGTCATAAAAACCCACCTGGTTCACTAATGTCCTTTAGGGAAGGAAATCTACTGCCTTTACCTGGTCTGGCCCATATGAGACTCCAGACCCACAGCAACGTAGTTGACTCTTAAATGCCCTCTGAACAAGGGCAGTTAGGGATGGGCAATAAATGCTGGCCTTGTCAGTGATGCCCACATCCCAAGAACGAATAAAAAAAAAATCATAATCAGGAAATCTTACAGCACAGGAGGAATCCATTTTGTCTATCATGTGTGTCTTTGAAATATCTGTCTAACTAATCAACCCCCCACCCCTCCCCCAACAGCTTTTTCCTCTGAGCCCTGCAAATGTTTCCTTTTCAAGTATTTATCCAATTCCCTTTTGAAAATTATTACTGAATCTGCTTCCACCACCGGTTTAGACAGAAAATTCCAAATCGCAACTCGCTACATAAAGAAAACTCTCATTTCCCTCAGTTCTTTTGCTAGTTATTTTAATTATTTTCCTGATTACTGGTCCTTAAAGTATAAAGATTGTTGTATGTAAAAAGGCAAATTAAATTTTAAAAAGAAAGCAGCTGATCTTCTATTGCATTACTGAGGTTAAAATAAACACTGAGTGTAAACTTCCTCACTGCTCAACTCTCATCTTGTGTCTTCAACCCTTCAATTCCTTTCCATTTGTGCTTCTATTGTTTCCATTCTCCCTTTCAGTCAATCTTTGCCTTTCCGTGCCCCCTCGCTTTTGTACACACACTTGTGTACAAGTGTGTCTGTGCCCTACTGATTTACTCAAACATCACTTTAACCTCTTAAGAAAATAAAAGCAAAACCCAGAGCTGTTTTAATATTAATTTTTAAATGGAAGTTAGTCTCCCTGTGTCATGAAGGTTATCGGCTGGTTTTTAAGATCAGCACTGAATGAACAGCCTTCTCCAATGAGCTCAAAAAAAAAATGCCCACAAAGAATCAGCGGGGTTCTAGAGTACAGACTTCCTCTATTCAGGTGTCAGTTTGGCCGTTCAGCACCAAATATGACTTGGTTTGCCATAAAAAGCCCAGTTATACCTGATTGAACAAGGGTTAAAATTCTCATTGGTCATTTCACTGAGAATAATGTGCAAATTGTTGGAGGTTCCTGACAAATCAGTTCATTCCTAATGATTTAACCTGTGAAGACTGCAACAGTGAACCCTGTGGAGGAGCCGGGTATCACTGACTCAACAGTGAGCTCTGTGGAGGAGCCGGGTATCACTGACTCAACTGTGAACCCTGTGGAGGAGCAGGGTATCACTGACTCAACTGTGAACCCTGTGGAGGAGCAGGGTATCACTGACTCAACTGTGAACCCTGTGGAGGAGCAGGGTATCACCGACTCAACTGTGAACCCTGTGGAGGAGCAGGGTATCACTGACTCAACTGTGAACCCTGTGGAGGAGCAGGGTATCACTGACTCAACTGTGAACCCTGTGGAGGAGCAGGGTATCACTGACTCAACTGTGAACCCTGTGGAGGAGCAGGGTATCACTGACTCAACTGTGAGCTCTGTGGAGGAGCAGGGTATCAATGATTCAACTGTGAACCCTGTGGAGGAGCAGGGTATCACTGACTCAACTGTGAGCTCTGTGGAGGAGCAGGGTATCAATGATTCAACAGTGAACCCTGTGGAGAAGCAGGGTATCACTGACTCAACTGTCAGGTTTCGGTCATTAACTGTACCATGTGCAGATGCCAGAATTTGCTGTCTGATTTAAATAAAGTGAATGCGTACAGCCTCACCATTATTACTACTGCAAGCTCCAGGACATTATTTAATCGCGAAGAAAATTAACTCTTCAGGACTATTCGTTGCAACCACACATCTATCTTGCGAATTCCTGAGTAAGACCTCCAAAGGATTTCAACTTTTTTTAAGCTAGCTGAAGCATATTTCAGTATTTGTTCTTAGAATGTGGTGACATGAGTATGGCCACAGTTGTTGCCCCTTGGCAGTGGGCTGCCTCCTTGAACTGCTCATAATCGTCCCATGTGGCCTTATATCAGGAATCTCAGGAAACTGATCCAGCAACGATGAAGGCACAGCAACATATGCCCATGTCAAGAGTGCTGCGTGGCTCGAAGGAGAAACTGGAGATGGTGGGCTCCCATGACATTGCTACCCTTGTCCCTCCAGGCGGTGGAAGTTGCAGATAAGGGAGGTACAACCATTGTGCAGTGGGTGGGGTAGACAGAGTTCTTTGGCAAGGACACCAATCCTGTTCACATCCAGACGAGTGACAGCCCTTGACTTCAAAGCAGCATTTGACCAAATGTGGCATCAAGGAGCCCCAGCAAAATTGAAGGCAATGGGATTCAAGGGGAAAACTCTCCACTGGTTGGAGTCATGCTTATCACAAAGGAAAGTGATTGTGGTTGTTGGAGGTCAATCATCTCAGCTTCAGGACATCGCTGAAGGAGTTCCTCAGTGTAGCGTTCTCGGCCAAACCATCTTTAGCTACTTCATCACTGACATTTTCTCCATTGTAAGGACAGGAGTGAGGATACTTGCTGATCATTGACAGTATTCAGGCCCATTCTTTGCTCCTCAGATATTCAAGCAGTCCATTTCCATATGCAGCAAGGCCTGGGCAATATTTAGGCTTCGGCTGATAAGTAGCAAGCAACATTCGCGTCACACAAGTGCCAGGTGACGACCATCCCAACAAGAAAGAATCTAACCATATACCACTTAACTCACCTCCTGACTCCCGAAATCTTGTCCGCCAACTACAAGGCACAAGTCAAGAGTGTGATAGAACATTCTCCACCTATCTGGATGAGTGCAGCTCCAACAACACTCAAGAAGCGTGATAGCATTCAGGACAGAGCTGCCACTTGATCGACAACCCATCCACCACCTTAAACATTCACTCCCTCTACCACCACTGCACAGTGATAGCAGTGTGCACCATCTACAAGATGCACTGCCGCACCTTCCAATCCTGTGACTGCTACCACCTGGAAGAATAAGGACAACAGACACATGGGAACACCGTCAACTGCAAGTTTCCTTCCAAGTCACACATCATTCTGATTTAGAAATAAATCATTGTTCCTTCATTATCTCTGGGACAAAATCCTGAAACTCCCTCCCTAACCATGGTCTCGCTTTCCGGAATTCAATGGAGTTATTTGGTCTCAGGAGTGGGGAGCAGGTATAGAGCTGCTCAGAATTTATGGGGTGGTTTTGGTCTCACACACACTTGCAGGGTTTAGTGCTCAGAATTCGAGGCGCGGTTTCTCTCTTGATGGATTTGATACCATCAGACACTGATGTTCGCCATTGTGATTAGGTGCTCTTAAAAGTTAATTGAACAGTGTAAATCCGCTGATTCAGATCAGAGTGAAACCAGAGGCACTACAACCAGGGAGGGAACGCATTACTATGAAGGTAGTGTGCTCTGCTGATCGATGATGGAGAGGGGAGCATTTATTGTCAAACAAGAAGGAAGACACACAGCCTGAAATTGAATGTGAAACAATGGGCATCAAAAGTGAGTGGTAACTTAAATGGGCACACCTAACAGATGATTCCTAGAATAACAGTAGGGGAGTTTGAGGGTGCAATAGAGCTGTACAGCAACCAATCATCAGCTTCCTCACCTCAGAAAGTATGACATGTAGGTATACGGGCAATTGACTGCACCAAAGCCTGATAGCAGTGCCATTAGCGTGACACCAATGACCCCAACTCTGCTGATCAGTTGTTCGATTGATAGAATACCTGATGGAGAGAAGATACAGAAATCAAACACAAATGAATTTGCATGTTAATGACACCAGGTTTCTAAAAATAAAATGCAACATTGCTAGAAATCACAAATATATCTGCTATATAATCAGTCCGGACGAGCATAGTAAAACCCAATAAACCTCTGATTTAAGGTAAACCCACTAGAAAATGCCAGAATGGTTTTAAAAACATATAGTTAAGATCATACTGACTGAAGTAAAATGACGGTGCTTTAATATTACTGACAGCACATTGTGATACATTTAGAGAGGACAGGTATTTAGTATCAGGATTCCATCCACAACTTATCTGCTCAAGTTATTAGTCTCAGCTGTATGACGGAGGAAATAGAAGTAGGAGTAGGTCATTCAGCCCCTCAAGCCTGCTCTGCCATTCAACTAGATCATGGTGGATCGTCTGCCTCAACGCCATTTTCCCTCACTATCCCCATATCCTTTGACATTATTAATATCAAGAAGTCTATTGATCTCCGTGTTGAACATATCCAATGACTGAGCCTCCACAGCCCTCTGGGGTAGAGAATTCCTAAGATTTACCACCCTGAGTGAAAAAATTCCTCCTCATCTCAGTCCTAAATGGCCTGCCCCTTATTCTGAGCCTGTGTCCCATGGTTCTAGATACTGCCCCACCTGCCCCATCAAGCTCTCCTCATAGGATAATTCCACCACCCCAGGATTCAGTCTGGTGAACCTTTTCTTTTTGTTATTCTTTCGCAGGATGTGCATGTTGCTGGCAGGGCCAGCATCTATTGCCAATCCCTAATTGCCCTCGAGATAGAGGTGGTGAGCCGCCTTCTTGAACCATTACACTCCATCTAAGGCAACTATATCCTTCCTTAGTTCAAGAGACCAAAACTATGCACAACACTCCAGACGAGATCTCATCAAGGCTCTATACAATTGCAGCAAGACATCTTTATTCCTGTACTCAAATCCTCTAGCAATAAAAGCCAACATACAATATGCCTTCTTAACTACTTGCTGCACCTGCATGTTAGCTTTCAGTGACTCATGAACAAGGACATCCAGGTCTCTTTGGACATCAACAGTTCCTAAACTCTCACCATTTAAGAAATACGTTTCATTTCTGTTTTTCCTACCAAAGTGGATAACTTTGCATTTTTTCACATTATATTCCATTGCCATGTTCTTGCCCACTTACATCACTATGGGGAAACAACAGTGGATCAGACAAGGGGCTCTCTCAGCTGTGTGTAAGTCAAGGAGGGAGTAAATCAAAGCTGTTGTTATGGGACTGTAGAATCCACAGCAAAAGCAATCTCTGGCCATTACACACCAGTTTCAAGGAGAAGCAATTCAGAGAATAAATTGAGCATGGATGATGGGAAAAGTTTTGCTTCTGGCAAGGGTAAAACCCACTAGGTCTCACTTATTTTAGTGTAATAATGTGACTCATTGGAATGTACATCAAAATAAAGACAACTGCAAGTTGTACCAATGGGCCTTCAAGCTGTCTTTATGTCAGAATTTCAATAACTTTTCCCCAGTGTCGACAGCTCTTAACAAGAATATGCATGCAATTGTAAAACAACATTTTGCGTCATAATAGCACCTTTTAATTACTACACTCACTGGTTTTTCCATTTTCTACACCAACCATTCTGTGACTTGAGCGAAGTTTGCCAGTTTGCGGCTAGTTAACAACCGTGGGTGGCACTGGGTTAAAGAGTGCTTAAACTCATTTCTCTTTACATAGACTTTCCTCCCACTATAGTCTAGGCTACATCTGGGCCCACATCCCATCCAATCTTCCCATCAGTACATTTACTCTAGTTGTGAAGATTGAATTTGATAAATCTAACAAATGAAAGACTGGTCAGTGCCGGAGAAGTCACTGTAAAAATTACTCAATTGTAGTAAAAACCCAGCTGGTTAGAATCATAGGATCTTACAGTACAGATGGAGGCCTTCATGCCTGTACTGGCTCTTAGAAAGGGCTGTCCAATTTATTCCCATGCCCCAGCTTTTACCCCATAACCCTGAAAATTAGTTATCTTCAAGCACACATCCACTTATTTTTGGAAGCTCCTCTGGAATCTGATGCCACCACCCTTTCAGATAGAGTATTTCACATCTTAACAACCCTCTCTGTGAAAAACAAATTCTCATCTCCCCTCAAGATCTTTTGCCAATGATTTTAAATCTATAGCCTCGGGTTGCTGATCCACTTGCCAGAGGGAATTCTTTATCCCCATCTACGCTATCAAAGCCGCTCAGGTTTTCCAGCTTTGTCTGCACCCCAGAATCAAATAATCAAATGATCACACATTTCCATACAATTATTTTGAGTTATGAATGACGATCTGGTTTTAGTTATTATAGAAAACTGACTCTGACAGTTTTACAAGTCATGGGTGACCCAAGCAGGCTTGGGACAGAACCCACGGGCTACAAAATGACTTATCTGTCATAATGTCCTTCATCTTTCATAGATGAAAGGATGCCGTACAAATGACTCTACTTAAGAATGTAAGAAATCTGAGCAGGAACAATGACAAATATACAAGAGACTGGAATATTTATTCTAAAAGACTGGGCTTTGAACTAGGAATCAATGATGAGGTTTAAATAGGTTTTCTCCACAGCCTCCTCATTACTCCAAGTGCAATTCAATCCATCAGGTGTTTTTGCAAAAAGAAAATGCAGCTGCCTTTTAATGGTAAGAAAAACCTTTCATCAATATATTATTTGTGAAATTATATGTAGCAAATTATCCTCACAGAAGTTGGAATGGACTCACCATGTTTTGGGCTTAGGATGGGAAAAGGATCTCCAATCTTCCAGAAAAAGTATATGAATGCCAACCAAATGACACATGCAAATAGGAATCTCTTTCTCTGTACTAAAGAAAATATACAGGTTATTACCAGAGGAATGGAGCACACAAAGCCAATTCAGCTCATCATGCCCATGCCAGCTCTTTGAAAGAACTATCCAAATAGTCCCACTCTCATGTTCTTTCCCTATAGCCCTGCAAATTTTTCCTCTTGAAGTATTTATCCAACTCTCCTAAGACAGGTTTCCTATTGAATCTGCTCCCACTGTGCAGTGCATTCCAAATCAAAATAATTCGCTGTGTAAAACATTTTCTTCTTTTCTTGCCCCTGGTTCTTTTGTCAATTACCTTATATCTGTGTCCTCTGGTTACTGACCCTCTTGCTAATGGAAACAGTTTATTCTTATTTACTTGATCAAAACCCTCCATGGTTTTGAACATTGATCAAATCTCCCCTTCACTTTCTCTGCTCCAAGAGGAACAATCCCAGCTTCTCCAGTCTCCCCATGCAACTGTTAATAGGGTCTACAAATGTGATCACCACTCTAGTGTAGATAGGGATTTGCTAATGTGAGCAATGTACCCTCTAATTTGTTTTTGTGGTGATTTAAGGGCTTACGTTTTTTTGCAAGGCTGTGCATGAGCGTTAACTTAAGGAGACGGACTTGTGCCCGGCCTGTGTGGGAACGTTTGCCCAGCTGCGTAGCTTAGAGGGAAAACTGAACGTTATACCTTCATTACAAATTTCAACAAAATGGTTCCAAAACCTTTGCTCCAAGTAGATATCAGCAAGAACCACAGAAAATAGCTCAACTTGAACTGGATCATAACATTTTTGAAGGGTAAACAATATACCATCTTCGATAGGGGCCGTTTCTAATTTTAATTTTATGGTCAATTCCATTATTTGACCATAATATAAGACTGTAAACAAAAAGAAAAGCAATAGCTATCATTTATTATCACATACAAATTGTTGACTAATCGCCAAAATTGCATAGTAAAAGAATCAAACATATAAGGATGCAAATTACCAACCCTAATGTCCCAGCCTCGATGACAGATCTAAATGGACAAGTGATTAGACTGTTTCAGTGATGAATTTTTAGGATGATAATTAATAGTCAGGATAATTAATAATTATCGTGATGAGGCACCTTGGCACCTGTAAGGATTACTGAGAAATTGTGACAGCACATTCTAAAACAAAATTATAGCTCAGCTCACTTCAAGATATACAAATCAAATGTTTTTTAATGTATATATGCATTGTAATATTATTTTGGGTACATGATATGGTTGCAACTACTTACAAAGTCGAATGTTGCTGACCACAAAATAGCCAATGTAGAAAGGGACGATAAAAATAAGTGCCACAAGGGTGACATATAGATTCAACTTCCAATGAAAATACCTTGAGCTGGAAGACGACAAAAGTTAGATGCAGTTAAAAGTCCTGTACTGCTAAAATGCTGACCGTAAGCAGAATGTCACTTCATCTGATCAGAATGGCCCAGGTTTTGCTTTTATTTGCCCTAAATGACCTGGATTATGCCTTTACCTGCCCAATAAGGCTCAGATTATGTCTCTAGCTGCCCAATATATAGGCCAATGTAGCGAGACTCGGGGATCAGACAGGGCATCCTTACCGTTGTGCTCTGGTTTACTGGATCACATACAGCAAAATGATAGCAAGCTCTTCAATAGATACTTGAATAAACATTGATCAAATTGAGACTCAGGATAAGTAACCAACAGAGCAGTGTTCGTCCATGAAATTCAGCCCAGACAGTTGGGATGAAAGTCTCTTCTGTTTGTTGATGTTTGTTGGGTAAGAGTGCCAAGGAATATGGATCAGAGATGGGTGAAGTTAAACTCAGATACAGATCGACCATGATTTGATTGAATGATGGAACAGGCTCAAGGGGTAGAATTACCTCCTCTTGTTCCTGTTTAATGGCTCTGCTCTTTCTCCCAAATTCATTCAACTTTCCATCTTGCAAACCATCCAAAGTTGCCAACTTTTCTACCTTCTAACTTCTTTTATCTTCAGATGTATTAAATGGCAGTTAGTCTTACCCATGTTCTCAAAAGTACTTTAAGCTTTAGGGATTGTTTCACCTATTTTAAAGGGAACATTCCAATTTTTGTGCCTTAGAGCTACAATTTAAATAAAACAGGAAGAACTACAAATGGTGATTAAAACCAAAAAAGAGAACAAATTAGCCAGTGTGTGGGCTGGAAATCTCTACCCAGGATATTGCGAAAACTAACACGGCTTAAAAATTTAAATAAATACAGTATAAAAGTGACAGATTTAAGATTGTGTTGTTATAAAATAACAAGGGCAAGCACTGCAATACCATTATTTTAAGGTAACATGGACCAAAATTAAACATTCAATTTAATTTTGCTGTTGACTCACAGAATACTTCAGAGAAAACACACACAAAGTTGGCGACTAAAAACTAGTGTTTCGTTTTTCTGATGACTAGAATTGTATTCTTCATATTAAAAGCTAATTCAATCTCAAATCTCACACCTAGTTTGTACGTCGATTATAATCTAGAGTTAGTTACTACATACAGACAAAGCAGCCCACTTGATCTGCACCCAATCTACCACCGATGCACAGTGGCAGCAATACGTGCCATCTACAAGATGCACTGCAGCAACCTTGCCAAGGCTCTTTTGACAGCACCTTCCACAACCCCACCACCTTGACTATGCCAAGGGCAGCAGGTGCATGGGAACATCACCACTTGCAAGTTTTCTTCCAAGTCACTCGCCATCCTGACCTGGGGCTATTTCACCATTCCTTCAGTGTTGCCAGGTCAAAATCCTAGAACTCCCTACCTAACAGCACTGTGGGTGCAGCTACACTGCCATGGACTGCAGAGGTTCAAGGCGGCAGATCACCACCACCTTCTCAAGGGTAGTTAGAGAAGGGCAATAAATAGAGGTCTTGTCAGCATTGCCCATATTCCATAAACAAATTTTAAAAATGCTGAGGTGGATGGAAAAAATCCCATAGCACTATTTCGAAGAAGAGCAGGGGAGTCCTCCCCAGTGTTCTGGCCAATACTTACCTGCCAATCAACATCATTAAAAGCATGATCTAATCATTATCACAGTGCTGTTTATGGGACTTGTAATGTGCAACTTTGTAGTTTTTCTATAAATAAGAATTTGGCAAGGAACTTATTTTGGCTAACTGTGCTGGTAAAGTAATAAGCAAATTAACTCCAATTAGCTCAAAAACACCTGACAACCTTTATGTACAACTGGAAAAGCACAGGAAGGATGTTCTTGGGCTGATCAATAAGGGGTGCATCCCTACACAATCTTAAAATGGTGATAAGGAATACACACTCACCTGCTGTTTAGAAGACCCAGAATCTCAAAGATGATGAGTTCAAACATAGTACAGGAGAAAGCAAACATCACAGAGAAAACTATTTGGACAACATACTGTCGCACCTGCATCAAAGAAGAAAGACAACATTTAGCAATGTGTAGGACGATGGACTGTAGCTCCCAGCAGTACAAACATGGGGACAGCTGCTAATCTTGGTAGTAAAATATTAAAACAGGCAAACAGGCAGAATAATGTTATTCAGTGTAAAGACGGTAATTATTGCTGGTAGCAGGAAGAGTAGGCAATGTGGTCCAGGTGTACCCATCGTAAATGCATCACATAGAATATACAGCACAAAAAACAGGCCATTCAACCCAACAGGTCTATGTCAGCACTTATGCTCCATATAAGTCTCGCCCTACCTTATTTCATCGTATCACGAAATCATTTCTTCTTGGTAGTGTCTGGCAAGGCCACTCCTAAAGCACATTCCTAGTTGCCATTAACTGAATGACTTGCTAGGCCAATTTACAGGAGAGTTAAGAGTCAATTGCGTTGGTGTTGGACTGGGGAAACAAAGTGCCACACCAGGTAAGGAGGGCAGGATTTGTTCCTGAAGGGACACTGATAAATACTGGTCTGATGGATTACTGGTATTAAGTATCAGAAACTCTAAGCCTTGATGATAAAAATTTCTCCCACACAGTACGATCTACATGTGTAATCTGATGAAGAAAACTTAAAATGGGGGGGGAAAAGACAGCTTAATAAATTTTTAAAAATTATTTCTGCTTCTGAACAGCCCCAACCTGTTCAATCTATACTGATAGATATAACTTCTCAGTTCTGGTATTTTCCTTGTAAATCTTTTTTATATTTTCTCCAGTGCTTTTACAACACGGAGAGCAGAACTGTGCACACTGCTCCAAGTGCGATCTAACCAAGGTATATGGAGAATAGAGCCATGCACTGTGTGGACTAACCAAGGTATATGGAGTCTAGGACTGTGCACAATGCTCTGAGTGTTGTCTTACCAAGGTTCTATATGTTAAACAATAATTTATACAGTGTTTTTAATGTAATAAAACATTCCAAGACACTAATTACATTCAACCTAATTTTCCTAATGTTAAATCTATTCTTCTAGAGCATAGAGAAAAGGAGAATGAAAAAAACAAATAATTACACTCAGAATCCCAAGAATTGGGATCCAAAACATGGTACAACCAAAGTAAAAAAAAATAATAATTTGAGGAGCATATTGTATCCAATGACAACCCAAGACATAACGAACCTCATTTTGGATATTTGTTTTATTGAGTTGACTTTGTAGGACTTGGAAATTTACCTCATAATCCTTGAATAACTGCCGCATGAAGAAAAGCCATCCGAATCCAAAAAACAAGACCTGCAAAAGTGACACACAAAAAATGTCAATTTCCCTAGTCAACTGCAGGGGCTTCATTCTTATATGTAGGACTGAAATGTTCCAATGACTCAGACTAGCACAGTACAACGACTTGTATTTAAATAACACTTTTAACGTAGAGCCTTATCAGACAAAATCTGACTCTGAGCCATGTAAGATGATATTAGGCCAGATGACCAAAAGCTCGATCAGAGGTAGGTTTTAAGGAATGCCTTAAAGAAGAGAAGCAAGGTGGAGAGGCGATGAGCTTGTAACAGTTGCAAGGTGGGATACGGACAGCAGAGTTTAGAATGAGCTCAGGTTTATGGGAGATGCAAGACAATTGGCCAGCCAGGAGAGAATACTATCAGGATCAAAGGATAATTTAGTCAAGGCTATCCGGTAGTAATTTTACATCTGACAGTAAGTTCTAAACCACTCAAAAACAACTTGTATTTACACAGCACCTTTAATGTAGTAAAATGTCCCCAGGTGCTTCATGTGAGCGTAATCAGCCAAAGAGTGACACTAAGCCAAAGATATTAGGATATGACCAAGCATTTGATCAAAGAGGTAGGTTTTAAGTGTGGCTTTAAAAGCAAGAGTGGTGGAGATGCAACGTTTGGGCAGAGGATTCCAGAGTTCAGAGCCCAGGCAGCTGAAAAATCGACCACCAATGGTGGGGCAAGGGATACATAAAAGGCCAGAATGGAAGGGGCACAGATATATCAATTTGACGGTTGTGAGTCTGGAGGAAATTAGGGATAGGGAAGGGCAAGTCCACAGAGGGATTTGAAAAACAAGGATGAGAATTTTAAAATTAAGGTTTTGGTAGACCAAGAGCCAATGTAGGCCAGCAAGAATAGGGGGTGATGGGCTAGCTGGAGCTTTTACACTCAAAATTTAAAACAGAACAACCTAGTAATTTAACAAGTACACAAAACGCAAAAGTTTTTTTTTTGCTTTTGAAAATTGTTTTTGTACAACACATTGGGACCACATCTAGGGCAGTGGAGACTTTAAATCCATCTCCAAAAATATTGCTGCAACCAGTAATCCCGCTATTTGTTTGGCCATCATGGCATGGGGAAGCATTACTGTCTCAGCTTGGCGTTTCAAAATCCAGTCAATTATCAGAAGGCAAAAAAGAAAGATACGTGTCTATAGTCTCAGAATGTCTCACAGTTCTTTACAGCTACTGAAGTACTTTTTGAAGTCCAGTCACAAATATAACATAGGAAATACAGTAGCCAATTTACACACAGCAAACTCCCACAGTGTGATAACAACCAAGTCATATGTTTTAGTAATGCTGACAAATATTGGTCAAGGCACTTCTCAAAAGCTGACTATGGGTTCTTTTATGTCCTTCTACATGTGCTTATGGGCTCTCAGCAGAACACATCACCCAAAAGACAACATCTCTGACAATGCAGTGCTTCCTCAGTAGTGCCCTAAAAGTATCAGCCTGGACTGCTGTGCTCAAATTTCTGGAGTGGTTCTTGAACCACCAACCTTCTGACTCAGGGGCAAGCATGCTATCTACTGAGGCACAGCTGACACAGAAGACTGAAGGCACTTTTATCTTAGAGGATTGCCCTTGATCACAGTCACAGTTCTCAATATTTTAGTGGTACTGTCAAACATCCTGGCTGCTAGTTCCGCCGGAAATGCAAGCTCACGCTTTTGTGGTTTTACAGTCCATTTCTGGGTTAATTGCCCGTTAAAGGCAGGGAGTTGGGTTGTGTGTTTTTAACACAAGTGAAACACCAAAGACACACATGCCCAGCGCTGTGTACACCTTTCCAGATCCATTCTTCAAAATCCTGGATTGAATATCTTCTTGCTGGCAACTGGTGCTTTGAATCTCGATAACACTAGGCGAGTCACTATGTGAATATGTCACATCCGGAAGTCACTACTACAAGGAATAGCTGGGCAGAATAGCAAAGATACATTTAAGGGGAGATGGCCTAAACACAACAGAGAAAGAGTTTGAAGGATATGTTGTTCCAGTGATGAAGTTCATATGGAACAGAAATCAGATAGGCCTGTTTCTGTGCTGTAAATTCTAACACTTCTGTTCATTCTAAAGGATAGAAAATCCTGCACACCCAAATTACAGACAAAAATGTGCAGCCAAAGAAGCTCAACACCAAAGGGAACAAATTAGCATAGAACCCCTTTTGGTGCAAATGCAAAATACTACATCTGTTGGAAATTGGAAGTAGATACAAAAAATACTCAGCAGGTCAGGCAGCAGCTTTGGAGAGAGAAAGAGAGTTAATGTTTCAGGTCAATGATGACTTATCGTGAGGCAGGGTCATGGCTGACCTGAAACTTTAATTCTGTTACCCTTTTCGCAGCTGCTGCCTGACCTGATTGTTTCCAGCATTTTCTACATTCATTCTCCTTTTGGCAGTAGGGAAAGGGTGAAGGTGCTGAGGTGAGAGAGGGGGACAGGGAGGGCTGAGGGATGAAGGGGGCAGCAGAGGGGGGGTGTGCTGGAGGTGAGGATAGGACAGGGTGGGGTGAAAGGGGCAACAGAGGAGGCTGAGCTGGAGGTGAGGAGGGGACAGGGAGGGTTGGGGGGGCGGACAGGGATGGCTGGGGGGTGAAGGGGGCAGCAGAGGAGGGTGTGCTGGAGGGGACAGTGAGGGGTGAAGGGGAGGAGGGGACAGTGAGGGATGAAGGGGAGGAGGGGACAGTGAGGGGTGAAGGGGAGGAGGGGACAGGGAGGGGTGAAGGGGAGGAGGGGACAGGGAGGGGTGAAGGGGACAGGGAGGGGTGAAGGGGAGGAGGGGACAGGGAGGGGTGAAGGGGAGGGAGGGGACAGGGAGGGGTGAGGGGTGAAGGGGAGGGAGGAGACAGGGAGGGGTGAAGGGGAGGGAGGGGACAGGGAGGGGTGAGGGGTGAAGGGGAGGGAGGAGACAGGGAGGGGTGAGGGGTGAAGGGGAGGGAGGGGACAGGGAGGGGTGAAGGGGAGGGAGGGGACAGGGAGGGGTGAGGGGTGAAGGGGAGGGAGGAGACAGGGAGGGGTGAAGGGGAGGGAGGGGACAGGGAGGGGTGAGGGGTGAAGGGGAGGAGGGCTCAGGGAGGGGTGAGGGGTGAAGGGGAGGGAGGAGACAGGGAGGGGTGAACGGGAGGGAGGGGACAGGGAGGGGTGAGGGGTGAAGGGGAGGGAGGAGACAGGGAGGGGTGAAGGGGAGGGAGGGGACAGGGAGGGGTGAGGGGTGAAGGGGAGGGAGGAGACAGGGAGGGGTGAAGGGGAGGGAGAGGACAGGGAGGGGTGAAGGGGAGGGAGGGGACAGGGAGGGGTGAGGGGTGAAGGGGAGGGAGGGGACAGGGAGGGGTGAGGGGTGAAGGGGAGGGAGGAGACAGGGAGGGGTGAAGGGGAGGGAGGGGACAGGGAGGGGTGAGGGGTGAAGGGGAGGAGGGCTCAGGGAGGGGTGAGGGGTGAAGGGGAGGGAGGAGACAGGGAGGGGTGAACGGGAGGGAGGGGACAGGGAGGGGTGAGGGGTGAAGGGGAGGAGGGGTCAGGGAGGGGTGAGGGGTGAAAGGGAGGGGTGAGGGGTGAAGGGGACAGGGAGGGGTGAGGGGTGAAGGGGAGGAGGGGTCAGGGAGGGGTGAGGGGTGAAAGGGAGGAGGGGTCAGGGAGGGGTGAGGGTTGAAAGGGAGGGGTGAGGGGTGAAGGAGAGGGAGGGGACGGGGAGGGGACGGGGAGGGGTCTAGGGGAGGGAGGGGACGGGGAGGGGTCTAGGGGAGGGAGGGGACGGGGAGGGGTCTAGGGGAGGGAGGGGACGGGGAGGGGTCTAGGGGAGGGAGGGGACGGGGAGGGGTCTAGGGGAGGGAGGGAGGGGACGGGGAGGGGTCTAGGGGAGGGAGGGGACGGGGAGGGGTCTAGGGGAGGGAGGGGACAGGGAGGGGTCTAGGGGAGGGAGGGGACAGGGAGGGGTCTAGGGGAGGGAGGGGTGAGGGGTGAAGGGGACAGGGAGGAGTGATGCACTGTCAGAGGGTCAGGTGGGCAGGTGGGGGTGGGGAGGGGGGGGGAGGGGGAGGGTGGGGGGTGGGGGGGGAGGGGGAGGGGGAGGGGGAGGGGGAGGGGGAGGGGGGCGGGTAAGGCGGACAGTGCGTGGGCCGAGCTGTAGGAGGTGAATGGGGAGGGACGGGTGGCAAAGGGGGAGTGAGGGAGACTGGGAAATGGCGGGCGGGGGACAGACTTTTTAGGGAGAAGTGGGATAGGCTTCGGGTCTCTGTCCTGGATTACCGTCCCTCGCCCGGCCAGGGGTGAGAGTCCGGCCTCCGGCCACACCGACCTGCGACGAGAACATGATAACCGAATCCACAACAAACGACATGGCCCCAGCCCGGCTCCCGCTACGTCATCAACACGCGACCACACGCTGACGTCATGTAGCGCGACGGAGGGTAAAGAAACCATAGCAACCGGGGGAGGGGCCTGAGTGACAGAAGATGGAGAAAGCTCAGTGAGTAAATACACAAACCTCACAGTCTGCAAACTACATCCAGTGCAGAGTCATCAGCTAAGAACTGTAGGGTCAGTACTGAGTGAGCACCACACTGTCAGAGAGTCAGTACTGAGGGAGTGCTGCACTGTCAGAGGGTCAGTACTGAGGGAGTGCTGCACTGTCAGAGAGTCAGTACTGAGGGAGTGCTGCACTGTCAGAGGGTCAGTACTGAGGGAGTGCTGCACTGTCAGAGGGTCAGTACTGAGGGAGCGCTGCACTGTCAGAGGGTCAGTACTGAGGGAGTGCTGCACTGTAGGAGGGTCAGTATTGAGGGAGTGCTGCACTGTAGGAGGGTCAGGACTGAGGGAGTGCTGCACTGTAGGAGGGTCAGTACTGAGGGAGCGCTGCACTGTCAGAGGGTCAGTATTGAGGGAGTGCTGCACTGTAGGAGGGTCAGTATTGAGGGAGTGCTGCACTGTAGGAGGGTCAGGACTGAGGGAGTGCTGCACTGTAGGAGGGTCAGGACTGAGGGAGTGCTGCACTGTAGAAGGGTCAGTACTGAGGGAGTGCTGCACTGTAGGAGGGTCAGTATTGAGGGAGTGCTGCACTGTAGGAGGGTCAGGACTGAGGGAGTGCTGCACTGTAGGAGGGTCAGTACTGAGGGAGCACCACACTGTCAGAGGGTCAGTACTGAGGGAGTGCTGCACTGTCAGAGGGTCAGTACTGAGGGAGTGCTGCACTGTCAGAGGGTCAGTACTGAGGGAGTGCTGCACTGTTGGAGGGTCAGTACCGAGGGAGCACTGCACTGTTGGAGGGTCAGTACTGAGGGAGTGCTGCACTGTAGGAGGGTCAGTATTGAGGGAGTGCTGCACTGTAGGAGGGTCAGGACTGAGGGAGTGCTGCACTGTAGGAGGGTCAGGACTGAGGGAGTGCTGCACTGTAGGAGGGTCAGTACTGAGGGAGTGCTGCACTGTAGGAGGGTCAATACTGAGGGAGTGCTGCACTGTAGGAGGGTCAATACTGAGGCAGTTCTGCACTGTCAGAGGGTCAGTACTGAGGGAGTGCTGCACTGTCAGAGGGTCAGTACTGAGGGAGTGCTGCACTGTCAGAGGGTCAGTACTGAGGGAGTGCTGCACTGTCAGAGGGTGAGTAATGAGGGAGTGCTGCACTGTCAGAGGGTGAGTAATGAGGGAGTGCTGCACTGTCAGAGGGTGAGTAATGAGGGAGTGCTGCACTGTCAGAGGGTGAGTAATGAGGGAGTGCTGCACTGTCAGAGGGTCAGTACTGAGGGAGTGCTGCACTGTCAGAGGGTCAGTACTGAGGGAGTGCTGCACTGTCAGAGGGTGAGTACTGAGGGAGTGCTGCACTGTCAGAGGGTGAGTACTGAGGGAGTGCTGCACTGTCAGAGGGTGAGTACTGAGGGAGTGCTGCACTGTCAGAGGGTCAGTACTGAGGGAGTGCTGCACTGTCAGAGGGTCAGTACTGAGGGAGTGCTGCACTGTCAGAGGGTCAGTACTGAGGGAGTGCTGCACTGTCAGAGGGTCAGTACTGAGGGAGTGCTGCACTGTCAGAGGGTCAGTACTGAGGGAGTGCTGCACTGTCAGAGGGTCAGTACTGAGGGAATGCTGCACTGTCAGAGGGTCAGTACTAAGGGAGTGCTGCACTGTAGGAGGGTCAGTACTGAGGGAGTGCTGCGCCACCAGAGGGTCAGTACCGAGGGAGCACTGCACTGTTGGAGGGTCAGTACCGAGGGAGCGCTGCACTGTAGGAGGGTCAGTACCGAGGGAGTGCTGCACTGTTGGAGGGTCAGTACCGAGGGAGTGCTGCACTGTTGGAGGGTCAGTACCGAGGGAGTGCTGCACTGTTGGAGGGTCAGTACCGGGGGAGTGCTGCACTGTTGGAGGGTCAGTACCGGGGGAGTGCTGCACTGTTGGAGGGTCAGTACCGAGGGAGTGCTGCACTGTTGGAGGGTCAGTACCGAGGGAGTGCTGCACTGTTGGAGGGTCAGTACCGAGGGAGTGCTGCACTGTTGGAGGGTCAGTACCGAGGGAGTGCTGCACTGTTGGAGGGTCAGTACCGAGGGAGTGCTGCACTGTTGGAGGGTCAGTACTGAGGGAGCGTTTGCACTGTCAGAGGGTCAGTACTCAGGGAGTGCCACGTTGTTGGAGGTTTAGTACTGAGGGAGCGCCCTGCTGTTGGAGGTTCAGTACTGAGGGACCGTCAAGTTGTGGGGGTTCAGTACTAAGGGAGCGCCGTGCTGTTGGAGGTTCAGTACTGAGGGAGCGCCATACTGTCTGAGGGTCAGTAACAAGGGAGTGCTGCACTGTTGGAGTGACCTTACTGAGAGAGTGCCACAATTTTAAGATGAAATGTTAAACCGAGGGTTCATCTGGGCTGTACAGGGTTTTGGTGAGACCATAGGAGTACTGTGTGCAGTTTTGATCTCCATTTAAGGAAGGATACACTTGCATTGGAGACGGACAGCGAGGGTTCACTAGATTGGTCCATGGGATAAAGGGGTTGTCCTGCGATGAGAGGCCGTCTAAAGTGTGCTTGTATTCTCTGGAATTTAGGAGGATGAGAGGTGATCTCATTGAAACCTACAAGATTTCAAAAGGGCCTGATGGAGTGGACGCTGAGAGATTGTTTCCATTGATTGGGGAATCTAAAACATGGGGTCACAGTCTCAGGATAAGGGGTGGATCATTTAGGACTGGGACGTGGAGAAATTACTTTACTCAAAAGGTTTCTGTAATTCAGTAATCATTGTGCAGTTTGCAATGATTGCAAATCTTTGGAATTCTCTATCCCAGAGGGTTTTGGATGCTTCAACATTGAATATATTTAAGGCTGGGATAGACAGATTTTTGGTCTCTTGAAGTTGAGGGATATGGGGAAAATGGAGTTGGAGCCCAAGATCAACTATGATTGTGTTGAATAGCCGAGCAGGTTCTGAGGGCCATTTGGTCTACTCCTGCACCTATTTCTTATGTCCTTGTGTAGTAATTCTCCTCTGCACCCTCTCGAAGGTATTGATATCCTTCCTAAAATGTGTGGTTTCCAGAATTGAACTCTATATAAAACAGGGTGAATATAGGTTTGGCATGACTTCCTTGCATCTTGACAGCCTTTTCAACTTGTCCAGCCACCTTCAAAGTTTTGTGTACATACATTTCCAATTCTCCCTGTTCTTTCACCTCCTTTAAAATTGTACCCTTTAGTTTATATGGCCTACTTGTTCTTCCTACCAAAATGTATCACTTCACACTTCTCAGCATTGAATTTAACCTGCTGTGCGTCTGCAGTTTCACCAGTCTGTCCATGTCCTTCGAACCTCTCTTATTATCCCCCTCATTATTAATTACATTTCCCCGTTTCTTTCTGTCTTTGCATTTTTGCTGCACTATTGATCTGTGGCCACAAGAGAGTAGCAGCAAACTGCACAATGATTACTGTTCCACGATTACATGTTATAGCTCTATCTGGTGGAAGATATTAATTCTACTAGGGAAATTCTTTTTGTAAATGTGAGTCTTGATGTGAATCTTCACTTAATGGAGTTTGGAGCAGAGAATTGGGAGTGCAACTTCTGGTAGTAGGAAAAGGCTTGTGATCAGGTTGGTTGGGAGTTTGGCTTGGGGGTGGGGAAAGACATAATTACAGTGGGAGGAGACTTGTGTGGTGTAGAATCACTGGCAGAGACCTGTTTGTCTGAATGATCTGTTTCTGTGCTGTGAATTTTTTGTAATTCTATAAGTATAAAATAAGACTAATCAACTATATTTCTTCACGTCCATGGGACATCTCAGGGCAATTCACAGCCAATGAATTCCCGTTGAAGTGTATCACTTACTTGCACAAGCAAATGTAGCAGCCAATTTGCCAATTTAACACACAGAAAGATCCTTCAAGCAACAATGAAATAAATATTTTTCTGTGGTCTTTGTTGAGTGTCAAATTCTAGTCAGAATGCTGAGAGAACTCCCTGTTCTTCATCAAGGCTGTACCATGGGATAATTTCCTTGCATATGAACAGGCTTAATGTCTCGTTCAAAAGACAGAACCATTGACAGTGCAGCGCTCCCTCAGCACTGCACAGAAGTGTCAGCCTAGGTTATGTGATCAAGTACTACACAAAATTAGGGCTCATGAGACTGGGAAGTAATATTTTAGCAGGAACTGGGGATTGGTTAACAAACAGAAACCAGAGTAAGTGGGTCATTTGTGGGTTGTCAAGGTGTAACTAGTTGGGTACAGCAATTATCAATGATGGGGCTTTAGCTGTTAACAGCCTATTCAATCACTTAGATGAGGGGACCGACTATAATGTATCCAAGGCTTGGCCTAAATAGCCAAGTGGTTATGGTACTGGGTTTGTAACCCTAAGATCAAGAGTTCAAATCTCACAATGGTTAAAATCATGAAACAATGTAATTTCATCTGAAAAAATAGATGGAAATGTGTTTGTACTTGAAAGAGTTATAATGTATCCAAGGCTTGGCCTAAATAGCCAAGTGGCTATGGTACTGGGTTTGTAACCCCAAGATCAAGAGTTCAAATCTCACAATGGCAAACTATGAAACAATGTAACTTCATCTGAAACAGATAAAAATGGGTTTGTACTCGAAAGAGTTACAGACATCAAGAGTTCAAATCAAGAGTTCAAAAAATCTCACAATGGCAAACTATGAAACAATGTAATTTCATCTGAAACAGATGGAAACGGGTTTGTACTCGAAAGAGTTACATCTTTAAGGCTTGGCCTAAATAGCCAAGTGGTTATGGTACTGGGTTTGTAACCCCAAGCTCAAGCGTTCAAATCTCACAATGGCAAACTATGAAACAATGTAACTTCATCTGAAACAGATGGAAATGTGTTTGTACTCGAAAGAGTTATAATGTATCCAAGTTTGCTGATGATACAAAGGTAGGTGAGAAAGCAAGTTGTGAAGCTGCAAAGGATTGATTAAGTGAGTGGACAAAGATGTCCCAGATGGAATATAATTTTGCAAAGTGTGAACTTATCCTTTTGTTAGGGAAAAATAGAAAAGTAGAATAGTTTTAAATAGTGAGAAATTGGAAATTGTTGGTATCAGAGGGACCTGGATGCCCTTGAACACAAATCACAGAAAATTAACATGCAGGTAGGATGCAATTAGGAAAACAAAAAAATATATTAGTCTTTATTACAGAAGTATTGGAGTATAACAGTAAAGAAATCCAAAACAAAAACAGAATTACCTGGAAAAACTCAGCAGGTCTGGCAGCATCGGCGGAGAAGAAAAAAGTTGACGTTTCGAGTCCTCATGACCCTTCAACAGTACTGAGTGACATTAGGAGAGGGGTGAAATATAAGCTGGTTTAAGGTGGGGGGGAGAGGGGGGTTGGGGGGAGAGAAGTGGAGGGGGTGTGGTTGTAGGGACAAGCAAGCAGTGATAGGAGCAGATAATCAAAAAATGTCACAGACAAAAGAACAAAGAGGTGTTGAAGGTGGTGATATTATCTAAACGAATGTGCTAATTAAGAATAGATGGCAGGACTTACAAGGTACAGCTCTAGTGGGGGTGGGGTGGAAAGACTAACAGGGCATAAAAGGTATAGATTTAAAATAATGGAAATAGGTGGGAAAAGAAAAATCTATATAAATTATTGGAAAAAAACAAAAGGGCGAGAGAAGAAACGGAGAGGGGGTGGGGATGGAGAAGGGGGTTGAAGATCTAAAGTTGTTGAATTCAATATTCAGTCTGGAAGGCTGTAAAGTGCCTAGTCGGAAGATGAGGTGCTGTTCCTCCAGTTTGCGTTGGGCTTCACTGGAACAATGCAGCAAGCCAAGGACAGACACGTGGGCAAGAGAGCAGGGTGGAGTGTTAAAATGGCAAGCGACAGGGAGGTTTGGGTCTTTCTTGCGGACAGACCGCAGGTGTTCTGCAAAGTGGTCGCCCAGTTTGCATTTGGTCTCTCCAATGTAGAGGAGACCGCATTGGGAGCAACGAATGCAGTAGACTAAGTTGGGGAAATGCAAGTGAAATGCTGCTTCACTTGAAAGGAGTGTTTGGGCCCTTGGACGGTGAGGAGAGAGGAAGTGAAGGGGCAGGTGTTGCATCTTTTGCGTTTGCATGGGGAGGTGCCATAGGTGGGGGTTGAGGAGTAGGGATTGATGGAGAAGTGGACCAGGGTGTCCCGGAGGGAACAATCCCTATGGAATGCTGCTGGGGTAGGGGTGAAGAGAAGATGTTTTTGGTGGTGGCGTCATGCTGGAGTTGGCGGAAATGATGGAGGATGATCCTTTGAATGCGGAGGCTGGTGGGGTGATAAGTGAGGACAAGGGGGACCCTATCATGTTTCTGGGAGGGAGGAGAAGGCGTGAGGGCGGATATTTTGTTGCAATTATATAGAGTCTTCGTGAGACTGGACTCGGAGCAGTGTGTGCAGTTTTATCTCCTTGCGAAAGGAAAGACATACTTGCCTTAGAAGGAGTGCAATGAATGTTCACCAGACTGATTCATGGGATGAGGGGATTGTCCGATGAGGAGAGATTGAGTAAAGTAGGCCCATATTCCCTGGAGTTTAGAAGAATGAGAGCTGATCTCATTGAAACATATAATATTTTTAAGGAGTTTGATAGGGTTAATGTTTCCACTGCTGAGGAGTCGAGAACTGGGGTCATAGTTTCAGGATAGGGAGTTGATCATTTTGGACTGAGAAGACTAGAAATTTCTTCACTCTGAGGGTTGTGAATCTTTGTAATTCATGACTCCAGAAGCTGTGCATGCTCAGTTCAGTATATTCAAAATGAGATTGATAGTTTTTTTGTACGTCAAGGGATATGGAAATAGTGCAGGTAGTTGTAGTTGATGCTGAAGATCAGCCATGATTTTGTTGAATGGTGAAGTAGGCTCATGGGGCCGAATGGCCTTCACCTGCTCCTTTTTTTATGTGTCTGGAGTGGGGCTTGAACCTATGACCAAGGAGTTAGAGTGCTGCCTATTGAACCAAATGGACATTTGTGATAAGGAATATGGCCGTGATTTACAATGGAGCAGTATTCACAGGGATGGAAATGGTAGTACACTTCTCATCATTTTCCAGACTCTGTGGATGGTTTTTCTTGAAATGCAATCCCTGCAAGGACCACTTCTCATGCGGCATATCCATCCTGGAGTTACTACTGAAATGCAATGACAATTGTATGAATTTGTAGAGTTTGACCACGCAAGTTAATGGATAAAAAATCATGGGGTGTGTGCACTCTAATTCCTGATCCTGTGTTTCATATTGGGTATTGCAAATTTGCAAAAATGTTACCCCTGTATTGCTTTACTTCGTGCATTTAAGGGTAAGCCAGATAAACACAAGAGGGGGAAAAGAATAAATGGATATGCTGATAAGGTGAGATGAAGTAAGAGTGTGAAGCATAAATACCAGCATGGACCACTTGGGCCGAATTGCCTGATTCAGTGCTGTATACTCTATGTAATGCAATTCTTGAGCTTGGGGTTATTTTCTTTGGAACAGGGGAGACTGAAGCAACATTTAATTGAAGTGTATAAAATTATGATGGGCCTAGATGGAGCGGATAGGAAGGAGTTATTTCTATTCTCAGAGAGATCAATAACCAGGAGATTTAAACCATAGATTTAAAGTAACTTGATGAAGAACTAGAGGAGAATTGAGTAATGTTTTCAGCCAGAGGGTGGTGAGGGTCTGGAACTTACTACCTCAAAGAGTGGTAAAGATAAAAACCCTCACCACATTTAAAAAATACTTGGCTATGCAGTTGAGATGCTACAGGATTATGGACCAAGGGCTGGAAAGTGGGATTAGGCTGGATAGCTCTTTTTTGATTGGCACAGACACAATGGACTGAATGGCCTCTTTCAGTGCCGTATATCTTTCTGTGTTTCTAAGGGCCGTATAGTTTACTCCTGCTCCGATCTCTTATGTTGTATTGTTCATAAAATACAGCTTCTCCTTAATAAAATGGTATTGTACCACTGTGTGACTTTGGATTCTTTATTCATTAGCTGTAACCTGCAGGCACTTGATTGAAGCACACAATTTGAATTCCTCGAGGAGATTATTGAATGCAGGTTTGTTTGCGTTACCCATGTAAGCTGATGCAGTGTTGCCGTATAATTTTCTAGCTGTTGAGAGCACAGTTAGTTTAATTCCCAGTTCATAGTGATTTAAACTAGACTGAATTTGGATTCCCCTTTGATTTGATGTTTGTTGCTTGTTAGTTGTTGTGTGACGTCATTTCATTTTCAATCACTGCTCCATGTGGAATAAATGTACCTACGCTGTCCCTTGTGAGCCAGACTACACATACTCCTCTAACAAGAACAAATTGTCGAATCTCAAAAGCCATGTTAACAAGATTACCTGGACTGTTTGGATAAAGCATTGAATTGCCCCCAAAATAATTCAGTGCAAATCTATACTAAATCATGAATCTCTCACGATCAGTTCAATGCTTTTTGTTTATATTTGATGTGAGCTACATATGTGAACCTTTGTTGCCAATGTTCCTCATGTCACCTTGGGCTTATTCCTTTATGCTGATAGCTCAGTTGGAATAGCAACCACTTTTTTGCACTTTCATGAGAATTGCATGGCAATATTGTTAGGCACACCTCTCCAAGGGATTAAGATTACCAACTGCTCATTTGAGATTCAGTGCTTTATATACTGTTTTTTTCCCCAACCCTTGTTTTCAGCTGCAAAGTTGTTATTTGTAAAATAGGGTACTGGAATTGTACAACTTTCAGTTCTATTTACAAATGTTGATGACTTTAATTATAAACAGAAAATGGTGGTAATACTCAACAGCAGGAAGCACCTGCGCAGGCAGAGAGAGAGAGAAAAACAGAGGCCAGAATTTTACAGGGATAGCTGAAGTTCTGCCATTGGGGCCGAAAGCTGGAGGCAGCTCCGTTTTGGTGGGTGGCGAGACCTGGGGAGATATTTCCCGATTAAGGATGGCAGCTTGCCTCCAAGGGCAATCACAGAGATGGCAGCTCAGCAGTCTTAGCCACACTACCGCTAGCGGTGGTCTTTGCTGAGGTTGTAGCTTCAAGGAGAAGGTGCCTTGATGGTCAGGCACACACCCAAAGAGGGAGGTGTGTTTGAGGGATGCCAGGGCCAGGCAGGCAGACAGGCCTGGATTTAGGAGGGGTCCTCAGTGCATAACTGATGCCCTTGCCAGATAGGTGGCAATTTCTTGTAGGCCATGGAATGCCCAAAATGGAAGGACCCTCTCAGAGTCTGATAGTAGGCTTCCAGGTTTCACTGGACTGTCTCCCACACAGTGGTAGCTTCCCCCCTACAATGTGGGAAAAGAACTGTGGAGGTGGGAGGTGACCCTTAATTGTCCACTTAAATGACTTTATTGGTCTCCTGGCGAACAGCCAATCTGCCAATGCTGTAGCCACTGGCAAAATGGGATGGTGGTGGGCGGAGGCTGGGCATGCCCCCAATGCCTTCCTGTGCTATTTTGCCAGCCTTTCTGCCTCCTAGCCTCTTGTCAAAGTGCTGGTAAAATTCTGGCCAAAGTTTCAGGTCAATGCCGTTTTTTCATCCGAATTGGAAAAAGATGTAAAAACAAAAAAACTGTGGATGCTGGAAATCCAAAACAAAAACAGAATTACCTGGAAAAACTCAGCAGGTCTGGCAGCATCGGCGGAGAAGAAAAGAGTTGACATTTCGAGTCCTCATGGCCCTTCAGCAGAACTAAGTGATCAATCCCCATCCACCACTACTCTCCTCCGTCTGGCTGAACTTGTCCTCACACTGAACAATTTCTCCTTCAACTCCTCTCAGTTCCTCCAAATAAAAGGTGTGGCTATGGGTACCCGCATGGGCCCCAGCTATGCCTGTCTCTATGGGGTATGTGGAACATTCCTTGTTCCAGTCCTACTCTGGCCCCCTTCCACAATTCTTTCTCTGGTACATCGATGATTACCTTGGTGCTGCTTCATGATCTCGTCGGGACTTGGAAAAATTTATTAATTTTGCTTCCAATCTCCACCCCTCCATCATTTTCACGTGGTCCATCTCTGACACTTCCCTTCCCTTCCTTGACCTCTCTGTCTCAATCTCTGGTGATAGACTGTCCACCAATATCCATTACAAACCTACCGATTCCCACAGCTACCTCGACTACAGCTCCTCACACCCCGCTTCCTGTAAGGACTCCATCCCATTCTCTCAGTTCCTTCGCCTCCGTCGCATCTGTTCCGATGATGCTACCTTCAAAAACAGTTCCTCTGACATGTCCTCCTTCTTCCTTATCCGAGGTTTTCCACCCACGGTCGTTGACAGGGCCCTCAACCATGGCCGGCCCATCTCCCGCGCATCCACCCTCACCCCTTCTCCTCCCTCCCAGAAACATGATAGGGTCCCCCTTGTCCTCACTTATCACCCCACCAGCCTCTGCATTCAAAGGATCATCCTCCGCCATTTCTGCCAACTCCAGCATGATGCCACCACCAAACACATCTTCCCTTCACCCCCACTGTCGGCATTCCATAGGGATCGTTCCCTCCAGGACACCCTGGTCTACTCCTCCATCACCCCCTACTCCTCAACCCCCTCCTATGGCACCACCCCATGCCCACGCAAAAGATGTTACACCTGCCCCTTCACTTCCTCTCTCCTCACCGTCCAAGGACCCAAACACTCCTTTCAAGTGAAGCAGCATTTCACTTGCATTTCCCCCAACTTAGTCTACTGCATTCGTTGCTCCCAATGTGGTCTCCTCTACATTGGAGAGACCAAACGTAAACTGGGCGACCGCTTTGCAGAACACCTGCGGTCTGTCCGCAAGAATGACCCAAACCTCCCTGTTGCTTGCCATTTTAACACTCCACCCTGCTCTCTTGCCCACATGTCTGTCCTTGGCTTGCTGCATTGTTCCAGTGAAGCCCAACACAAACTGAAGGAACAACACCTCATCTTCCGACTAGGCACTTTACAGCCTTCCGGACTGAATATTGAATTCAACAACTTTAGGTCTTGAGCTCCCTCCTCCATCCCCACCCCCTTTCTGTTTCTTCCCCCTTCCTTTTGGTTTTTCCAATAAATTATATAGATTTTTCTTTTCCCACCTATTTCCATTATTTTTAAATATTTTTAAATCTTTTATGCTCCCCCCACCCCCACTAGAGCTATACCTTGAGTGCCCTACCATCCATTCTTAATTAGCACATTCGTTTAGATAATATCACCAACTTCAACACCTATGTGTTCTTTTGTTCTGTTGTCTGTGACATCTTTTGATGATCTGCTTCTATCACTGCTTGTTTGTCCCTACAATCACACCACCCCCCTCCACTTCTCTCCCCCAACCCAAACCGCCACCCCCCCCCCTCCCCAACACACCTTAAACCAGCTTATATTTCACCCCTTCCTTGGATTTACCTAGTTCTGTTGAAGGGTCATGAGGACTCGAAACGTCAACTCTTTTCTTCTCCGCCGATGCTGCCAGACCTGTTGAGTTTTTCCAGGTAATTCTGTTTTTGGAAAAAGATGTGTCAGGTTTTCAGAAGTACAGATGCAGGAGAAGAGGGGATGCAGCAAAAAGGCCAAAAGGGAAAGTCTATGATAGGGCGGAAAACATGAGGGATTAAATGTTTGGTGGTGGAGTTAATGGGCCAAGTGAAAAAACAAAAGCTGTGTCTGGAGGAGGTGTAAATGGCAAATGCATTTTTTAGCACTTTTTAAATTTCAGATTTCCAATATCCACAGTATTTTTGATAACTTTGATATTAATTCACTTATGTTATTGTTATGTCAATATGACATGAAAAGAAATCCAAAATTGTACATATCAAAACTTGAGTCTTTTTGCTATTTCTAAATGGACTTTCTGCTGAACCAAAATAAGATGGCTGCTACTGAACTAGATTGGACCTGCTCCCTAATAATCGGATTGAATTATGTTTTAAGTCCACAGGAAGTAATCATTTACTCTTTTTAGTTGAATCGCACTTAAAATGTAACTAATTGTTAATATAAACAAGCAAACTTTAGTGCTATGATAGTGCTGAACTCTGGCTCCTATGTGAAAGAACTCCTCATTGGACTCTGATAATCATGTGAACTAATATCCGTTTCTGTGGTTTTTGTGCTGTTAGTGTCCATGGTTGTAAGCCTTTCTTTTTTTTCCTATCCCCTTACTGTGTATGTGTCGTGAAGTGGGACGATGCAAACACTCGTCCCCTGCGTTTGAATGTGAATAAACTAACCTACTGAGTTAATCATAATGTGAGTTTGCTGCAAGTCATTAGCAAATTGGATCACAAAAACTGAGGGTTTGAGAAAAACGCCATAGCCTACTTTAAAAAATAGTTCAAAAACACCTTCTGTTTACAGACAGATGGTGAGAGGAAAGAAGTTCAGTTTGCCTTTCTCTCCTGTCCGTAATATTATTTGCCAGTATCAAATATTATAGCACTAAAGTTTGCTTGTTTATATTAACAATTAGTTACATTTTCAGTGTGATTCAACTAAAAAGTAAATTATTACTTCTTGTGGATTTAAAACACAATTTGATCCAATTATTAGGGAGCAGATCCAATCTAGTTCAATAACATTGGATGAGATTTTAACTCACTCAAAAGCCATCCCCTTGCACAGCTTTAAAATTGCGCACATTGTCCACGATATTTCCCTGGCTTCATTTGTGCCAAATGTTTTACTGGAATAGGGTTTATAGTGTTGCAGGAGTAAATTCTGCCCTTTCAAAAGTGAAACATGGTGATAAAATTGCAATTGAGTTATTTCAAGACGAGTAGTGGAAAAGAATGAAATAGTACCTGAACATAAATAAATGTTCACTGGCGAACCAACATGGTGGGCCGAGTTACCGCCTCCTGTCTGATTCTATGAGTAGACATCAGGCTTTATGGGGATAGATTCTCTTTTGGCCATCACTTGTGATCGCTACAGTTGGACAATTGGAAAACTGGACACAGACTGAACAGCCAGTGCACATTTTAAAGTGTATGGGATCATATGTCCTTGCAAGTTTTCTGAAACATGTGATCTTTGGCTTGATTTTTCTGGTTAAGTATCAAATTCCTTCAGATTATTCTTAGTGTTTTCCCATATCTCAACCCCCCTCCTCCACCCCAATGTACTTTTTTTGCTTTCATAAGCTGGGTGGACAATATTGGTTTGGAGAGCTATTTGTCTAGTGTGTAACATGTCAAGGCAGTGCTGCAGTTGCTATACAAACCATGGCTTCACTGCTAGTCATGTTGGCATAGAATCACAGAATCTTTACTATGCAGAATGAGGCCATTTGGCCTGTCGAGTATGCACTGGCTTGCTGAAAGAGCATTCTACCTAATCCTGCTCCCTTGCCTAACCTTACACATTCTCTCTTTGCAGATAGCAATCCAACTCCCTTTTGAATACCTCGATCAAACTTGCCTCCAATCACCCTTTCAGGAAGTTTGTCCCAGACTCTAACCACCCTCTGGGTGGAAAAAAAAATCCTCACATCACTTCTACTCCTTTTGCCCATTATTTTGAATCTATGCCCTCTAGTTCTTGATGTACTCCTGAGAGGGAACACTTTCTCACTATTTACCCTGTCCATACCCCACAGGATCTTGAATACCTTGACCAAGTCTCCTTTCAGCCTTCTTTTCTCCAAGGAAAACAGACTCAACTTCTCCAATCTATCCTCATAGCTACATTTGTTTATCTCTGGAATAATTCTTCTGAATCTCCTCTATACTGTCTCCAATGCCTTCACATCCTTTCTCAAGTATTGGACACAGTACTCCAGATGAAGCCTAACTAGTGTCCTATACAAGTTCAACATGACCTCCTTACTCTTGTATTCAATGCTCCTATTAATAAAACCAGGATACCACATGCTTTATTAACTGCTCTCTCAGCATGCCCTGCCATCTTCAATGACTTTTGTACATATGCACTGAGGTCCCTTTGTTCCCGCACCTTCTTAAGAGTTTCTCCATTATTTTATACTGTCTCCAAATTCTTCCTGCCAAAATGAATCACCTCACACTTCTCTGCATTGAACTTCATCTGCCACTTGTCTGCCTAATCCACCAATGTGTCTATGTCCTTTTGAAGTTCATGACTATTCTCATCACAGTTAACAAAGCTTCCAAAGTTTGTATTAAAATCATGTTCTGCACACCATAATATATATCAGGAAGGGCAAGGGTCCTAACACTGACCTCTGGGGAACTCCAGTACAAACCTTTCTCCAATCTGAAAAACAACCATTTATTACTACTCTCTATTTTCTGTCACTCAGCCAATTTCTTATCCAAGTGCCTACTTTCCCTTTTATTCCATGAGCTAGAATTTTGCTCACAAGTCTGTTGTGTGGCATTTTGCTATTCATCTAGTTGTCTTACTATTTAGTTTTTATGAGAAATTCTGGGGGGAAGTTTTAAACCAAACAGATGGGATGGGAATACTTTGTACAGTTTTGGTCTCTCTATATAAGGAGGGATATACTTGCATTGGAGGTGATACAGCGAAGGTTCGCTAAATTGGTCCCTGGGTTGTGGGGATTGTCCTATGTTGAGATGCTGAGTACATTGGGCCTATATTCTCTGGAATTTAGAAGAATGAGGGGTGATCTCATTGAAATGTACAAAATTCTGAAGGTGCTTGACAGGGTGGAGGCTAAGATAGATTCCTCGACCAATGGGAACAATAACAAGAGGAGAGAGTCTCAGGATAAAGGGTTAATTATTTAGGACTGAGACGAGGAGAAATTTCTTCACTCGAAAGGTTGTAAATCTTTGGAACTCTCTACCTCAGAGTGTTGTGGTGCTCCATTGTTGAATACAGTTAAGACTTAATATAGATAAATTCTTGGTCCCACAGGTAATCAAGGGATTTGGGGAGTTGGGGGTGGGGGGAGTGAGGTTGAAGCCTAAGATCAGCCATGATATGGAGCAGGCTCGATGGTCTGTAAGGTCTACTCCTACTTCTATTTCTTGTGTTCATATGCTACATTGGTTTTACACTTGCTCAAGTTTACTTATTCATCTAAGTCAACAAAGGGTAATATTGGACAGAGTTTAAAACTAACCAGTTCCATGAATCCATGGACTTCCCTCCTGGCAACTGAAGTTAAAATTATCCCCAAATATGTATTTGTTGAAAATAAGGAAACCAAATGTTCAGGTTTTGTGGTATGAATCCAACTGCACTGTCTCTCTACAACTTTGCCTTTACCTTCAGGTTGTGTTGGGTTCAATAGGCCATGATGTAAGGGACTGTATGAACCATTGTACTTGATGTGGCTGTTGTTCTCTCCATATACACATGTACGAAGCTTATTTATCTTTGCTCCCTTTCATGATCTTGGGTTCATTTCAAACTTTGTGCAGTGGAGAATATTGACAACACAGCCATGTTGGATGGCGTTGTTGGGGTGTTGCCGTTAGTGGAATCCATCCTCATCAAATCCATTGCTCTATATATCTTGAAGCTTTACTGAATTCAGAAGCAAGGGATGGGATCAGATGGCAATCATGATTCTCTAATTAAAGTCTTCAATTTATTTTTTAATTGTGTGTTTTTATTTAGCAGTTGTGCCCTGAGAATGTCAAATTCAATTAATATCAAATTTCAACACATTTTGATGAATGACCAATTAAATTTATTTCTGTATACGACATTTACACAATCTCAGTGATTTTTAAAGTTTCTCCCCCCTCCTTTTTGTTTTTTCCAATAATTTATATAGATGTTTCTTTTCCCACTTTTTTCCATTATTTTTAAATGTATTTCCATCCATTGTTTATTTCTACCTTTTAGTATTCCCCCACCCCCACTAGAGCTATCTGTACCTTATCTGTCCTGTCTTCTACTCTTAATTAGCACATTCCTTTAGATAATATCACCACCTTCAACACCTCTTTGTTCTTTTGTCTGTGACAGCTTTTGGTTATCTCCACCTATTACTGGCTGCTTGTCCCAATAACAACACCCCGCCTCCTTAACCCAGCTTATATTTCACCCCTTTCCTATTTTTACTTAGTTCTGTTGAAGGGTCATGAGGATTTGAAACGTCACCTGTGCTCTCCTCCGCCGATGCTGCCAAACCTGCTGAGTTTTTCCAGGTATTTCTGTTTCTGTTTTTGTTTTGGATTTCCAGCATCCACAGTTTTTTGCTTTTATCTCTGTATTAAAATGCTCTTAGCTCCTTAACCTCGGTTTGACCAGCAGAAATCGTTTTTTAAATGTCACAGTAATAAGTTAGAATTCTCCATTACTACATCATTAATTTTCACTCTCAGAAACATAATAGGAGGCCATTCAGCCCCGCAAGCCTGTTCCACAATTCAGTGAGATCATGTACTTGGTCAAGAAGCGATTGGTCTTATTTTGTCAGAAGCACCCATGATCTGTATATTAACTCCATCCATCTACCTTGACTCCATTCATCTGCCTTGACTCCATATCCCTTTAATACCCTTGTCTAGGAAAATCTATTGACCTCAGATTTTAAATTATTAATTGAGCCAGCAGCTACTGCTTTATGTGGGAGGGAGTTCCACACTTCTACCACTCCTTGCATGAAGAAGTGTTTCCTACCTTCTCTCCTGAATGGTCTGACTCTGATTTTAACTTGTGTTCTTTTGTCCTGGATTCCCCACCAGTGGAAAAAGGTAGATAGTGAGAAACTATCAGTTCACTGTCATGAAAAAACATTGATTCCATTGCCTTTGGAAAGTTTATTTAGTTCCACAAGTCAGTCACTTCTCCGCCATCCTGCAAGATGATGTGTGTGAAGACGTAGAAACCATTGACGCACCTGAAAGGGCGAGGGGTCGGAGGGAGGGGGGGTCTAAGGAATCATGAATTGATACAGATTCAAGTATTAATGAACAGAAACCATTAATATAACTTTTCAATTGCTACCATGAAAATAAAGCTCCCATTAAGGACACAGGGAAAACAAAAATCTGAGTCGGCCCTCGCGAGGAGAGCTAGGAGGTAGGGAGAAGCTGGGAAAATCACAAGGAGCCGCAACAGATCTCCCTTTCAAGTATTTATCCAATTCCCTTTTGAAAATTATTGTTGAATCAGCTTCCATCACTCTTTCAGGCAGTGAATTCCAGATCACAACTCACTGTGTAAAAAACAACTCATCTCCCTGCTGGCTACTGATTACCTTAAATCTGTGTCCTCTGGTTATCCACCCTCCTGCCAGTGGAAACAGTTTGTCCTTAATTATTCTGTCAAAAGCCTTTGTGATTTTGAACACATCTGTTACATTTAGCCCTAACTTTTGAATTTAATCATTTCAAATTGTTACATTAAAGATGACTTGCTTTAATTCACTTCATCAGATGGGAGACCAAGTGCTGTATGTCACCAGTATTTTCTATTTATATTTCAGGCTGCTAGCATTTCTGTGTTTTTAATTGTTTTATTTATGTTAAATATGGTTTGCCACCCTGAAGAGATGGAAAAACAAACATTATTAGCATCCCAGCCTTTTGTAGAATGCTAGTGGGAGAGTATGCATGGGTTGGATAAAGGGTCTGGTCATATCTCCAGGTCAGTGCGTTCACAAATAACAAATTCCTTTGTGCACAATTTACATATTTGTCATAGGAACAGAAGGAGGCCTTTCAACCCCTCTAGCCTGTTCTGTCATTCAGTTAGATCATGTAGCTTAACTCCACCTACCTGCCTTCGTTCCATAACCTTTAGTACCCTCATCCACAAATATCTGTCAATCTGTTTTGAAATTTTCAATTGACCCCCCAGCCTCAGCAGCTTTTTGGGGAAGAGAGTTCCAGATTTCCAAGCGTCTTTGTGTGAAGAAGTACTTCCTGGCATTACCCCTGAACAGCCTGGTTCTGGCCCCTTGTTCTGGTCTCCCTGCCCCACCACCAGAGGAAATAGTTTTTGTCTTTATTCAATCAACCCCTTTAATCACCTTTAACATTTCAATTAGATCAGCCCCTAATTTTCTATATTTGAGAGAATGTATATTGGTGGGCTAGACCATGGTGTAGAAGGCACAATTTCAAAGTTTGCAGATGATACAAAACTTGGAAGCATTATGGATTGTGAAGAGAATAGTGTAGAACTTCAAATGGACATAGCCAAGTTGGTGGAATGGGTGCACAGGTGGCAGATGAAGTTCAATGCAGAGAAATGTGAAGTGATTCATTTTGGTAGGAACAACATGAAGAGCCAATATAAAATAAAGGGTGCAACTCTAAACAGAGATGCAGGAGCAGGGGGACCTGGGTGTATAAGTCACTGAAGGTGGCAGGACAGGTTGAGAGAACAGTTAATAAAGCATACAGTATCCTAGGCTTTATTAACAAGGGCATAGGGTACAAGAGCAAGGAGGTTATGTTGAACTTGAATAATAACTAGTTTGGCCTCAGCTGGAGTACTGAATCCAGTCCTGGGCACTGCAATTCAGGAAGGATGTGAAGGCATTGGAGAGAGTGCAGAAAAGATTCACAAGAATGATACCAGGGATGAGGAACTTCTCTTATGAAGATAGATTGGAGAAATTAGGACTATTTTCCTTGGAGAAAAGAAGACCAAGAGGGGATTTAATAGAGGTATTCAAAATCATGAGGGATGGACAGAGAAGATAGGGAGGAACTGTTCTCATTCGTAAAAGGATTGAGAACAAGAGGTCAAAGATTTAAAGTAATTGGTGAAAGAAGCAATGGTGACATGAGGAAAATCTTTTTCATGCAGTGAGTGGTTGAGGTCTGAAATGCACTGCCTAAGAGTGTGGTGGAGGCAGTTTAAACTGTAGCACTCTAAAGGGAATTAGACTGTTATCTGGAATGTGCAGGGTGATGGAGAGAACAGGGAGAATGGTACTAAGTGAATTACTCATTCAGAGAGACAGTGTAGATACGATGGGCCAAATGGCATCCTCTGCATTGTAACAATTCTGTGATTCTGTAAATACAAGTTTCTAATTCACCTCAGGGTGTGCCTTTCTAGACAACCTTCCCACATTTGATTCCAAGGTATCTGCAGAATTAAACTAATTTCTTCACTTTCCTATATATTACAGGAATATCTCAGGAGGAAATAGACTTGGCTGCTGAAAACAATGAGATGAAAACCCTTGAGTTTTCTGTGACTAAACTGTGGATATTAATATTTCTTTTACAGTGGGTCACTGGGTTCAATTGGTGAACATGTAAGTGGAAGATTTTCTTCACAATGTCACAATTACATCCATGCTTTTACCGTATTAGTTTTCCCAATGATATCTATTTAATGTATTCAGTCCGGGATGTGGGTGTCACTGGCAAGACCGGCATTTATTGCCCATCCATAATTGCCTTTAAGGTGGTGATGGTGAACTGCCTTCTTGAACCGTTACTGTCCATGTGGTATAGGCACATCCAGGGCACTGTTAGGGAGTTTCAGCACGTAACCCAGCAATGATGAAGGAAGGGTTGATATATTTCAATGTCAGGATGGTGTGTGACTTGCAGGGGAACCTAGAACAAGATTTTGTACTGTGCTGCGGAAGTAAACATTATTTTGTATTTCCCCAAACTAACAAGCCTGCGCATGTACACGAGATGTTTACATTAGTTGTTCTGAGAACATGAGCTGAGTAGATTGAATAAAAGCTCCGTGTCTTGGCAGAAGATGTAGGCTTTATATCATGTTGGTGGATTTACAAGGTGCAGGCATTTTTTGAATAAGTCAGAAGATGACTTTAATCAATATTATCTGTTTGAAGGAGCTGGCTGTACCATCAAGGTGGCTAGGACAGGTTTCCTGCGTAAAATATTTACAGACAAATGCCCTTTTCTGGAGAGCAAGGGAGTAGCCATGGTCAAGTTAATTTGGTAGCCTTGCTTAATTAGTAATGCTGTAAAAATTTGTCGAGGTTAAAAACTTATTTATTTAGGAAATTTTAATCTTGCCATTTGTTTTTTTATTCTTTCCTGGGATGTGGGCGTCGCTGGCAAGGCCAGCATTTGTTGCCCATCCCTAATTGCCACTTGAACTGAGTGGCTTCCTGGGCCATTTCACAGGGCAGTTAAGCTGTGGGTCTGGAGTTACATGTAGGCCAGACCAGGTAAGGGTGGCAGGTTTCATTTCCTAAGGACATTAGTGAACCAGATGGGTTTTTATGACAATTGGCAATGGTTTTGTGGTCATCATCAGACTTTTAATTCCAGGTTTTTTTATTGAATTCAAATTTCATCATCTGTTGTGGTGGGATTTGAACCCAGATCCCCAGAGCTTTACCCTGGTTACCAATTACAATGCTGACTTAAAACTAAATGAACAAACTGATTAATGACCTTACCTTAATTCATAAATCTGGAAAAATAAGCAATTTCTTTTTATTAGAAACTTTCTTGATACTATGATTATATGATTTGCAGTATCATTTTTGAATGGCTCTCCTAGAAAGTAATGGAAGTTAGGATATAATTTGTCTGGTCCCCATATTATAAAGAGGATATAGAGGCACTGGAGAAGGTGCAAAAAAAGATGCATCAAGAAGATACCAGAACTGAGAGGTTATAACAATCAAAAAGATTGAACAGGTTGGGGCTTTTCTTCCCCAGAAAAGAAAAGGTGAGACAAAGTAGAGTTGGGGGAGGAGGCTCCTGTGGAGTATAGGCAGAATAGCTTGTTTCTGTGCTATAAATACTATGTAATAACAAAGTTTTAGTTTTATTCTCAGTCTTGCAAGTGTCGGTTACTAGACATATGTAATTGACGATTTTTGGTCAATAAGGAACAAGTTGGTTTATTTCAGTGGCTGCACTAATGTTATGGTCAGGACATTGAGAAGGTCTCCCTATCTCAGCAAGATGGATCTCAGTCTCAGCATCATGGATCTCAGTCTCAGTGCGATGAATCTCAGTCTCATAATGATGGAGCTCAGTCTCTGAATGATGGATCTCAGTCTCAGTGCGATGAAACTGTCTTTAAAATATTGCTGTGGGAACCTTTACATGTACCTGAGCAGGTAGGTAGTAGCTCAGGTAGTAGCTTCCAACAGTACTTCCCCTTTGACAGTGCAGTGCTCACTCAGTAATTGTCCCTCCGGCAATGCGGCGCTTAATCAGTACTGCCTCTCTGACATTGCAGCACTCCCTCAGGACTCCCGCTCTTGAGGGCTTTTAGATTTCCACTGTTACTTCAGTGGATTTGTTACAGAATGAGAGATACAGTTCCAAATGATTGAATATAATTGTACCACATTTTGTCATGCAGACGCTGTACACGTATTACTTGCAATTCTTTTTTCATATTCATGCCCAAGTGGAAGAAAAAGAAACCTAGAAACAGGTGGAGGTCATTCAGCCCTCGAGCCTATTACCCAGGAATAGGACGAGGCCATTCAGCTCTCCAGCCTGTTACTCAAGAACAAAAGGAGACCATTCAACCACTTGAGGCCAATATACAGGAACATGTGGAGGCCTTTTAGCCCCTCAAACCTGTTATGTAGGGACAAGTGGAGCCAGTCAGCACCTTGAATCAGTTATTCAGGAACAGGTGGCGGCCATTCAGCCCCTTGGCTGTTTCCCACCATTCAGTTAGCTCATGGCTGAACTCTGTCTTAAATTCATTCACCTGCCTTGGTTCAGTAACTCTTAATACCCCCAACACCCACCACCACCCCCCCTGCCAACTCAAGCCTCAATGGCTTTTTGTAGGAGTTCCAGATTTTCACACTCCTATTCTATGAGGAAGTGCTTCCTGACATCATCCTTGAACGGTCTGCGGCCTGGTTCCAATTTAAGGTTCTGTTCCCTGGTTCTGAACTCCCTCACACCCCATACCAGAGGAAACAGTTTCTACCTAGTTACCCTATCAAAGTGCATGGTATGAGCCTCCTCTGTCTCCCATTTGGCTCTAGCACTTGGCTTTGCTGAGGAAGCAACTCCATTCTTCTTGAGGGCTTTTCTCCCTCATTGAAGTTCATCTGTATCTCTTTTGGTCCACATCTGCATCACCGTATCATTCACCACTTGAGCTATGGTAGGCTCCCTGCTAATGAGAGATCCTGTCAGGAGGAGTTAGATCTGTATGGCTACTGACTTCCAACTCAGGAAAAGGTGTTGGAATAATCTGACCCACTGCTACTCAGCCCCAGTGTGGAAAATACTGCCCACACTCTTTCAAAGAACTGGCACAGGCATGATAGGCCAAATGGCTCCCTCTGTGCTGTATCATTCTATGATATCTTCTGTCCTAGAGCCTGTGACTATAACCAGGAATAATACACAACCATACATTGTACATCTCAGACATTAGTAGTGATTGTGCATCTCAGACATTAGGAGTGAATAATTCCAATTTCATCACTCCCCACCAATCTCTATACAGATCCACAGTTTCTCTTTACTGGTATGTGCCTGTCTGAGACACCCATTAATAATAAATGGCAACATTTGGTGCTACTTTTGAATCACAATTACTTCACTGAAGGAGTACTCAGAAATATAAAAGTAATATTGATTAAAGTGAAACACTGGCAGACCCAATAATACGATGCAAATCTACTGGGACATTTTGTAACCAACCATCTATTGTTTTGCAGTATATGTTATTACACCCTGGGGTTAGAATCTTTAATTTAGTTTGTGATATTAAGTAGTTTTCATTCAAGCATTGGGTCTGCATCCTAAAGGTTATCATTATATTTCAAGTGCAGACAGATTTAAGTGCTATTTATTGTTGTCCTTTCCTCTGAAGCAGATATTTGTTGACCTACATCTCAATAGTAACTAGATGGAAGAAATCCAGATTCAAGGAGCATAACCTTAAAATTAGGGCCACTGTATGCCATTTAAGAGGAAAAGGAAAAAAAAGCAGAAACTTTACACTCCCCACCCCCTGTAAAATCAGGTAGGATAGTGGGGAACACCGAGCCTGTCACCTATCCACCTCTGCTAGGATTTTTACCAATTAATGGCCACTTAAGGGCTTCCTCCTGCCACTGTTGGTATTTTATGGGTGCCCCACTAAATAGCGAAGCTGCCAGTTGGGAGAGAGTCCCTCCTATTCAGGTACCCTGTGCCCAATGGCACAGACCCCCAGAAGCAAAAGGCCCCCCACCTCCAGCGCTGCTCCTGGCCCCTGACTTACTGCAGTTTCCCCAGTGACCACTGCTCCTGGTGGGACAAGATTGTTGTCAGCCCTCTGATTGCCCGATAGCTCTTGGAGGTGGGGCACCCTCCCATGTGGGGGCGGAAGCCACAACCTCAGTTAGTTAACTGCCTGATGACTGTAAAATCTGGCGATGGCCTCCAGGGCCAGTGGAGGTAGACCCTCCTTTGACTTTTAGTTGGTGGGTGTGGCCTCCGCAAAAAATACCAGCCAAAGTGTAAATGAGATGTGGAACTCTCTCATCCAAAAGGCTTTGGACACTGGAGGAGAATTTGAAACTTTCAAGACTGAGATCGATGGATTTGTGTTGGGTAAGGGTATCGAGGGATATGGAGCAAGGGAGGGCAAATGGAATTGAGGTACAGGTCAGCCGTGATCTAATTAAATGACAGAGCAGGCTTGAGGGGTTGAATGGACTGGTTTTCCTATTATTGCTGAGATTCCTGATGTAGCAGGAGTGGTGAGTGTGCACACATTACCCCAGTGGAGCTGGAATGAGAAATCTCAGTCAGGTCCGGAAAGCAGCATTAGCACCCCATTCTCCTGCCATTGTCACTGCAGTCCCCCATACTTACTGATCGATAGTGGAGGAAATTCCAGTTTTACTTCTGCACAGTACCCACCATCTATACAATTTCTACTTTAATCATGGTTCATTATACTCTGGACATATTAGTAATTTCATTACATGTATATGTTTTTTCAGCATTATCCTTGAGGTAAAATGTTTTTACATAGAAACATAGGAAATAGAAGTAGGTGTAGGTCATTCGGCCCTTTGAGTCTGTGCCGCCATTCAATATGATCATGACTGATCCTCTACCTCAACGCTGTACTCCTGTGCTTTCCCCTTGACACTTTTAGAGCCCAGAAATCTATCTATTTCTTGCTTAAATATATTCAGTGACTTGGCCTCCACAGCCTTCTGTGGTAGAGAATTCCACAGGTTCACCACCCTTTGAGTGAATAAGTTTCTCCTCATCTCAGTCCTGAATGATCTACCCCATATCGAGACTGTGACCCCTTGTTCTAGACTCCCCCAGCCAGAGGAAATATCATCCCTGCATCCTGCATACCTGCAGTCTGTCCATCCCTGTCAGAATTTTATATGTTTCAGTGAGATCTCCTCTCATTCTCCTAAGCTCTAGTGAATACAGACCTAGTCAGCCCAATCTCTCCTCATAAGACCAACCCTGCCATCCCTGGAATCAGTCTGGTAAACCTTTGCTGCAATCCCTGTATGTCAAGTATATCCCTTCTTTGGTAAGCTGCACACAGGTGTGGTCTCACCAAGGCCCTGTACAGCTTGTTATGACACAGCAGTTGGTAAAGGCTGAGCTGTTTAAATCCCAGAGGGAAACTTGAACAACTGTCATAACCTATAGTTTCAATTGGTATGTTGAGATGCAGCTCTGAATTCAGTAATAAGACTATTAAGCCTCAAGAGTATTTTATAAAACTAAATTAAACATTTATTAATTTAACAATAATTAAACACATACATATATCTACAAATTACTACCATAATAACTTTTAAACGAATCCCCAAATTAATCACCCCCCAGGTAAATCTCCACTAAGACTACAGTAACCCATGGACTTTAAACAGACACTGGGCAAAGTACATTTGACCTTTAGAATTCCAAATGAGGTTCCTTTTTTGGTTGTAAGTGTATAGGCTGGTTAGGTCTTAAATGCTTCTACCTTACACACACACAAACTCCTTTCTTTATATACCTAGATTTCCCTTTGATTGTAAATTTTCCATTGTATCACTTGTTCATTTGAACTTCATCTCTTCTAACAATAAAACCCCTTTCATAGCACCAATTTTAGTAATAAGCTGAAAAATTAAACACATTGTTTGGCTTCTTGCTAGGTGCAAAATTTTACCCGCAGTCTTGAATTGTTTATTCAACAAATGCAAATTGCACTTTTAACTTTTACTCCTCACATTTATCTAATTAACATCTCAAACAACTATACATCAAAGCACCCAGATTAGCTGGCTTTAATCCAATTAAGGCACACATAGACACACACATATACACACACAAAAACACAGACCCTACTACAAGTCCAATTTAAAAATAATTTCCAATAACATTATACACATTAATATCTCTTCATGGCAAGCTGCATCATATACTGAAGTCCTCTCACAATGAAGGCCAACATACCATTTGTCATCTTAACTGCTTGCTGCATCTGCATGCTTGCTTTCAGTGATTGGTGTACAAGGACACACGGGTCCCTTTGTATATCAACTTTTCTCAGTCTATCACAATTTAAGTAATCCTCTGCCATTCTGTTTTTCCTAATGAAGTGGATAACTTCACACTTATTTATGTTATATTGCATCTGCCATTTATTTGTCCACTCACAACCTGTCTAAATTGCCATGAAGCCTCAACACCCTCCTTATCGCTCACATTCCCACCAAGTTTTGTGTCATCAGCAAATTTTGAAATATTACATTTGGTTTCCTAATCCAAATCATTGATATATGTTGTGAATAGCTGGGGTCCAAGCACTGATTCCTGTGGTACTCCATTAGTCTCCGCCTGCCACTCTGAAAAAGACCCATTTATTCCTACTCTCTGTTTCCTGTCTGCTAATCAATTCTCAATCCATGCCAATATATTACCCCCAATCCCACATGCTTTAATTTTACACACTAACCTCTTATGTGGGACTTTATCAAAAGCCTTCTGAAAATCCAAATACACCACATCCACGGGCTCGCCCTTATCTATTCTGCTGGTTACGTCCTCAAAGAACTCCAGTAGGTTTGTCGAACATGATCTCCCTTTCATAAATCCATGTTGACTTTGTCTAATCCCGTTGATATTTTCTAAGTGTCCTGTTATTACATCCTTTATAATAGACTCTAGCATTTTCCCTACTGAGGTTAGGCTAACTGGTCTGTAATTCACTGTTTTCTCTCTCCCTTTTTTTAAATAGTGGGGTTACATTTGCCACCCTCCAATCTGCCTGGACTATTCCACGATCTACAGAATTTTGGAAAATGACAACCAATGCGTTCACTATTTCCATGGCCACTTCCTTTAGTACACTGGGATGTAGATTATCGGACCCTGGGGATTTATCAGCTTTCAGTTCCATTTATTTTCTCAGCATTATTGTTTTGATAATACTAAGTTCCTTCAATTCCTCCTTCTCACTAGACCCTTGGTTCCCTAGTCTTTCTGAGAAGCTATTTGTGTTTTCCTCCATGAAGACATAACTGAAGTAGTTGTTTAATTGCTGTGCCATTTCCTTGTTTTCTATTATAAATTCTTTCAGTTCAGACTGTAAGGGACCTACATTTATCTTCACTAATCTTTTTCTATTTGCATACTTATAGAAGTTTTTACAATCTGCTTTTATGTTCCTTGCACATTTACTTTCATACTCTATTTTTCCCCTCTTAATCAATCTCTTGGTCCTCCTTTGCTGAATTCTAACCTGCTCCAAATCCTCAAGCTTGAGTCTAGCAACTTTATATGACTCCTCTTTAGACCTATACTATCCTTAATTTCTTTTGTTAGCCATGGTTGGGCTGCTTTTCCTGTTGTGTTTTTGCATCAGAAAGGAGGTATAACTGTTACAAAGCATACATTTGTTCCTTAAATATTAGTCATTGTTACATTGGGTCTGAAGCAATTACAAATGGAATCCATCAATGTAGTCCCTGTGCCACTGCTGGAATGGAATCTGTCACTGACTTGCTGAGGAGTCCTTTACGTTGATTGCAGGATCACCTTCATTCTATAATATTGAAATTCATTTGTTGTATGCTTGACCAAAGTAATACGAAAAATATTAAATGAATCAACAGTGAGATGCCATCTTTTTGACACGATGTTAATCTGAGGCCCCATCTGCCCTCTTGGATGGGCGTATAAGATTGCATACCTCTATTCCGAAGAAGAATAGGAGAATTCTCCTTCATATCTTGTCCAATATTTATTCCTTAAGCAATACCTAAAAACAGATTATCTGGTCATTATCACATTATTGTTAGTGGGAGCTTGCTGTGTGCAGGTTGGTTGCTGTGTTTCCAACAATAGTGACTACATTTCAAAAAGTACCTCATTGGCTGTAAAACGCTTTGGGATTTCTTGAGTTGTGAAGGGAGCTGTATAGAAGCAGGTCTTTGCATTCATGTTGGGACTAAATACCCATACATTATGATGAAGTATTATTGATATGCAGTTTATAGCTAAATGATAAACTAGTGGGTAAAATCCACTCTTTCACAGTGACAATCAGATTGAAGATCATGAATCAACAAATAATTATTTTAAGAAAGAAGGACTTGAATTTATATCATGCCATTCATGCCCTCAGGATATGGTAAAACAATTCACAGCTATTGGATTACTTTTGAAGTGTAATCATTGAACACATTGCTCCTGGATTAGGTGGAGGTAGGACAAGTGGTCCTGGAAGTCCACCTTCTCCTACTGCTGTGGGCTGCTTCTCTTGTTTGGTGATTGTGCTCCATCTCCCTTTGATGTTGCTGCCCCATGACTAGGAGGAAATGGCAATCTCAGAGCCCTTACAACTGCAGCCAACTCCTTCCCCATGAGCAGCATCACTCCCTGCAGACTTTAGAGCAACCTTTCTGAACTCCTCCAAGGACCCAGTACTTCCACAAACTCAGCAAGAACCAGTAGAACGTAGTAAGTGCTGAACCTGCAAGTTGTTAATGATTTGTTTAGATAGCATCAGTGAAGGGGATGGTCCCTCATGCTGCTGAATTGCATGTTCAGCTGTGTGTGTGTTTAAGAGAGGATGTTAACTAGACCGATGAGGATGAAAATGGCAGATCAGGAACCAGGGGCACCAAGCAGCCAAATTTTGCAGCTAGTGATTCTGTTAATACAGCCCTTGCCTCGATACTGCACTAAATTATCATTAATAGATCAAGTACTTAAATCCTGCAGTGCATCCTTAAACATCACAAAGTTTTGATTTCAGGATAAGAGTGTTAGCAACTGAGGCAAATAATCTTAAGGATGAACGTCAAACCATGAAAACAAAAATGCTGGAAATACGCTGTCACTCAAATAGCATCTGAACGGTTAAAATGTTAAGTCTAGCTCTTCAACAATCAGTCATTCCAAATGTTAACCAATTTCCCCCTTCAAATGTTCACCATTTCTAACATTTTCTGTTTTAATTTCAGGTTTTCAGCACTACAGGACTTGCATAATTTATGAGCATTACCAGAACTGCAAATCTGAATTACTACAACCCCTCGTTTGTTTTATTTTCTAGTCTATAATATAATTTTTAGAAAGTTGTTTTATTTTGACTTTTATGATAACATGCAAAATTATTTATTGCTTTTCATATCTGTAGGTGACACTATTACTAGGTCCTTTTAATAGTGGATTACCTCAAATATGCTGCATAATATTTGAAAGATCTGAGATTATTATATCTCCATAGATTAACACCACAACACCGGTTACATTCCTTCCCCAATCTGTACACCATTTTCAGTGTTTTAATCTATAAAGTGTACATGATGCTAATAGGGGAGGTGATGGCGTAGTGGTATTGTCACTGGATTAGTAATCCAGAGACCCGGGGTAATGCTCTGGGGACCGGGGTTCGGTGGGTTTTGAATTCAATTAAAATCTGGAATTAAAAGCCATGAAACCATAGAGGAGCAATCTTTTGAATGAAGTGTTAAAACATGTCTGCCCTCTCAGCTGGATGTAAAAGATCCCACCACGCTATTTTGAAGAAGAGCAGGGGAGTTCTTCATTGTTTATTGGTCAATATTTAACTCTCAAACAATGTCACTAAATAAAATGAAGATCTGGTCATTATCATATATGGGAGCTTGCTGTGCACAAACATCTTGCTATGCTTCCCATATTGCAGTGTCAGCCTAGATTATGGACTACAATTCAAAAGTACCTCACTGGCTGTAAAGCTTGTTGGGGCATCCTGAGATCATGATAAATGCAATATCAATGCAAACTCTATGTCTCTCTTTTATCTTGTATGCTGCAGCTCGGCTGCATTACTAGTTGCAGTAACATTGTCAGTACATGTTGAAGGAGCAGCTATTTGTGCAATCACTTCAGTAAACATCTAAATACTTTTCAACATTTAAATGTCTTTCACATGAATATGTGGATTTAATTTAATTTGAAGTACATGGCAACCAACATCAAAAATTTTGTCTCAAAAGTTGTTTAACCATATACGTTTTGCTCTTTTTACCCCTTTGCATATTTGGTGTGGTAATAGTAATGGAAATTCCATGAATTTTTTTCTAATTATAAATCAGAAATGGAACCCCCCCCCCCCCACAAACACACACACACAATGGTGTAATAGAGTTAATTCTGTGACAAGATGAGCAACACCTTGGCATATCTTTTAATTTATGTATTACAAATAATGAAAAAACTGTGCACTATTTAAAAATCCATGACTTTAAACTAATCCTCTCAGATTAACATCACACTAGCAGTTACATTCCTTTCCCAATGTTTTAATCTGTAGAAATGTACCTAATACTATTTTACAAGAGGCAATATCCCTGCTCATTAATCATATGCTTGAAATAGGGAAAAACAAAATTAAGAACACAAGAGGAAGGATTGCTCATTGTTACTTGTATTAAGATCATAATACATTCCTTTTTCATCTGAGTCAAAACGTTGAGGGTTCAAATTCCACTGCAGAATATTGATCCCAAAGTATATTTTTTATAAATATCCTATGTTTCCTGCCATCATCTGCCATTTTCTACCCTCAGTCTGAAGATCAGATGAACCCATGCCTTCTTGAATTGTTGCTGCAGCTGAACAATTGAATGGCAAGTCCATGAATTGCTTGTGTCTACTCAAAATATTTCTGGACAACTGGTGTTTCTGGATTTCAGATTTCTGGACTGGAGAGATTATAGTGTATAAGGATACAGCACATATTATTTATTAAAAATCTTACACTTGCAAATATTTATTGTGTAGAAAGCCTTACCTTCTGTTACACTTCTATTAGTCCACTTTTGTATCAGATTTTTCCATTATAAATCACTATGTCAACATTCCTATGCAAAACAACCTCTATAAAGATGTCACTTTCTAATTACATCCTATGCTTGGGGTGCCAAGGTTTTACTTCCTCAAGCCTACGCCACAGAGATATTCTCTTACCCAGGACTTCCCAATCTTTTGCTTCTTAGCCCGCCCCTTTGTGTAATAAAAAATTCCACTGACCCCTGGAGGACAACATGCTACCTTTTTCTGTATAAAATTCAGCTCGGGTGAGGGATGTAGTGATGTGTTGAAGCTCAGTTACTGGCTAATAGCTGAAACAAATGTCATAGCACTGAAGCACAGGTTTCACTCTTCATTAATGTATAGGTGCAGGCAGATTGCGCAAGGCCCGCATTCTACACATTCTCTGGTAATTTTTCGTGGACCTCTTGAAACCTTCTTTTGGACCCCTAGGAGGCTGTGGACCCCTAGTTGAGAATGCCTACTCTGACCAACTCTGCTTCTCAACTGCCAATAGTTTTAATTTAGCTATTACATTTAACTAAATATAACATCAGCTATTACATGAAAATATGAATATATAGCTTTGAAATAGGGACTGCATTATATCTATGTATTCTGATCTAATTACTGGCTGTCCTGTAATCTGCTTCACCTATAATCGACACTTGGTCTTGTGAGTGCAATCGCGAGGAAGATCCAATAGTGAGAAAGCAAAAAGTGAAGAAATATTTTCACATTAAATCATAATATTGGTCTAAAGATCACCATGAAAATAAGGGTGAGGCTGATAGCAGTTGCTGTTACTTATGAGAAATGCTACATCAACAGCAAACAAGGAGTGGATACACAATTAAACACGGGAATCGAGAAGTTCCTGTCCAAGATGTGCACTGTGCCGTTAATTTTGCAAAAATTGCATCTGGCTCTCTGGCTCACGGTTTAAATGTATTGAACAATGTGCAATTCCTGTATTCGTGGTAGGTATGAACTAAAGTTGCCACAGAAAATTAAGTCAAGTAATTTCAATCTGAGGCTCTTTTGTTGGGATGATGTGTTAATTACTGCCAATCAACTTCTCTGGCCCTGAAAATTAACTTTTATAAGTGTAGAGACACATTACTTCAGTTGTTAATTGTTGAAGATTTAAAAAGAAAAATGTTTTTAAACTTAATCTAACCTTTCTTTCTCTCTCTTCATACAGTTTCTACAGTTGCCCAAAAGGTTGCTAGTCATGCCTCTTCTCACATCTCTATCTCTAGCAACTTTTCTATGCTGCCATCATATCATGAAGGGGCAAGTAGAAGAAGCAGCCCCCAAAAACTACCTTAGCCAGTACGGGAACTGAACCCACATCATCCGTGCCATCAAGCACCACAACCTAACCATCTAAGCTGACCGGCCTTACTAATCTTTCTTTCCCTCCCGTTATTTTGCTTTCTGTACCTGATTAAACATTGAATTCAATATTCTAACTTAGATTTTCTGCTTCAGGCTCTACACTAGCCAGAGCAATTCTTCATTTTGATTGGTTTAGGAGATACATAGTTGCTGCCTTGTTCACACAAGACGCTGATGCTCTGTAGAGGATGCTGCACCATTTCAGTCTCCCACTTGTCGCAACTTACTGTACAAAAATTCCTGGAGATGAAACTAGCAAGGCCAACCAACAGTGGGTGCCGTTCATTCAACAGTTGGCAATTTTTGAGCCATTAGCTTGAAACCAACAAATTTGTAATAATGTCAGGAAATATTTCACAAATAGAAGCAGGAAGAGTATTGTGTCCTGCTCTGGGTGCCACACTTTAGGAAAGATGTCAAGACCTTGGACAGGGTGCAAAGATTTACTAGAATGGTACCAGGGTTGTAGGATAGAGCTGGGATTGTCCTCCTTAGAGCTGAGATTTAAAAAGAGATTTAATAGGTGTTCAAAATTATGAAGACGTTTGATAGAGTAGATTGGGAGAAACTGTTTCACTGGTAGTAGGGGATGGGGGTCAATAATCAGAGGGCATATAATTAATGTAATAGGCAAAAGAACCAGAGACCAGGAAAGCCTTAGATTGCAGGATGATATAGATGGAGTGGTAAATTGGGCAGAGCAGTAGCAAATGGAATTTAATCCTGAGAAGTGTGAGGTGATGCATTTTGGGAGGACTAACATGGCAAGGGAGTACACGATGAATGGTAGGACCCTAGGAAGTACAGAGGGACCTGGTGTATGTGTCCATATATCCCTGAAGGCAACAGCACAGGTAGATAAGGTGGTTAAGAAGTTGTATGGGATACTTGCCTTTATTAGCCGAGGCATACAATATAAGAGCAGGGAGGTTATGTTGGAGCTGTATAAAAAGCTTGTTACACCACAGCTGGAATACTGTGTTCAGTTCTGGTCACCACATTATAGGAAGGATGTGATTGCACTGGAGAGGGTGCAGAGGAGATTCTCCAGAATGTTGCCTGGGCTGGAGCGTTTCAGCTGTGAAGAGAGACTGGATTGGCTGGGGTTGTTTTCCTTAGAGCAGAGAAGGCTGAAGGGGGGACCTGATGGAGGTATACAAAATTATGAGGGGGGGGAGATAGGTAGAAACTTTTCCCCTCAGTGGAGGTATCAATGACCAGGGGGCATAGATTGAAGGTAAGGGGCAGGAGGTTTAGAGAGGATTTGAGGAAACATTTTTTCACCCAGAGGGTGGTTGGATTCTGGAACACACTCCCTGAGGGGGTAGTAGAGACGAACCCTCACAACATTTAAGAAGTATTTAGATGAGCACTTGAAATGCCATAGCATACAGGGCTATGAGCCAGGTGTTAGAAAAGGGGATTGGAATAGATAGGTGCTTGATGGCCAGTACAGACATGATGGGCCGAAGGGTCGGTTTCTGTGCTGTATAACTCTATGACGAGGAGGTGGGGATATTTTTTAAATTCTGAGTTGTTGTGATTTGGAATGCAGTGCCTGAAAGCAGATTCAACAGTAACTGGCAAAAGGAAATTAGTTAAAAACTTGAGGTGGAAATTTTGCAGAGCTGTGGGAAGAGAGCAGGAGTGGGACCAATTGGATAGCTCTGTCAAAGAGCCAGCACCGGCATGAGGGCCGAATGGCCAGCTCCTTGTGTTCTGTGAGATCCGATGATTCGAATGGACTTTCCATTGGGGCAAATGAACAATCAGTGAATCATTAAAAAAACTTGGATATCTGACTCGGGCTGCAACTAAATGTCATTTCTGCTGCAGGTTCGGGTTTTTTCTCTTGCATGTTACTTTAGTCTTTTTGGGGAGTGGGTGTTAAATTGTTATAGTCTCTCCAGTCTTTGGATGTCTTCATAGGAAATAGACAGGCGGGGAGCCAATCAGAACCTTGCCTTTTACTTCACCGTGTAGGAATGTGATTCAAGGATTGAGACCCATCCACATAGGGACATTCAACACAACATGCACCACTATGTGTAACCGAGGTCTTCTGTGTATTTACAGATGTCTAGATGTGTGTACGGAAATGCATGTGGATGCATTCTGTGGAATGCACACCGGGATAAATGCACTGATCCGGATTTTGCGCGTGTTGGTGGAGTTTCTCTCAAAGCTTGGAGAAAAAACAATGGGCTTCTTTACAGAAAGAACGCGCCTTCCTGGATGTCTAACGTACGGTGCCAATTGCCGGAAGCGTGCAGTTTCCAAACAGCTCCATCCAACCAAGCACCAATGTTAGTTCAGGCACAAAACGATAAGCGTCTCCTCAGCAATCTCAGCTGAGCTGGAGTCAGACTCGGCGGCGATGCTGCCGTTCGAGTGAGGCAACCACCTCTGTTTGTTAACGCATCATACCGGCTGTACACACTGTGGGTGCAGATTGGTGTGGACCCTCACTAGGTGTTTTGTTTTTGGTTTGGGGGTCCGGGGGTGGGGGTGAGGAGGACGGCGAAAGCAGCTCCAACCGTTTGGGTAGGACTGGGACTGTGGCTAGGATTGTCCATGTTGCTCCGCCGACCGGGTCTGTGTGGCCTGATTGAGAATTGCAGATTCGCTGATCACCGGGAAACACCCGCTGTAAAACACAACTGATTCCCGCAACACCAAAAAAAAAGAGAGAAGAGGAGGAGGAGGAAGCATCATCGGTGTTTGCACAGCCTCCGCCAGCTGGGACTTGCCTCTCGAATTGGTGGAGGACACACAAGAGGATGCAATCTGGTGGTGTTTCTCTACCTCTGGGTCCAACAGATGCTCAGTAGATCCACCCCATCCTCTTGCTTACCCTACCGACCAACTACTGGGCGATACTTCTCTCACTGGGGATGAATTGTCTCTTGTTACCAGATTAGTTTTTTTGGGGGGTGGGGTGGGGTGGTGGTGGTGAGGGGTGTCCTTGTTAACACACCGACTTCTTTCCCTCCCAAGACACCTTGCGCTAGAATAAAAAGAGCGCTCCTTGTGTTTTTCTGCTACCCCTATGTTGCTGTAACCACCATCAATTGTCTTTATTGAGAAGTGTGAGATACGATCACGTGAGGCACAGAGAGAGTGTGTGTGTGTGTGTGTGTGAGAGGGAGAGAGAGAGGGAGAGAGAGAGAGAGATCGGAATATCATTTTCTATGCGAAATTTCGTGCCACCAGTCAGCAGACGGACTGAGCCGAGTCTATTATGCAACCAGGAGAATCTGCATCTCAGGGTGTCTAAGCTGCTGGATTGTTCTTCGCCGAAATCAATGTGGTTTCTTTGGAATATCTTCAGCAAAGGAACGCATATGCTGCAGTGTCTTTGTGGAAAGAGTCTTAAGAGAAACAAGAGTCCAGTTGGTAAGCGTCTGCCCCTTTAGATGGGCAATCGTTCTGTTTTTTTCTCTACCTGTCTGCACCCTCACACGTATATCTGGCAGGTTTTTTTTTAAATGTAGATCTTTTATTTCCGAGCTGCTGCCTATATCTAACCGAGCTAGCTGTCTGGTTAAGGCTTAGGCTGCTTCTGACGTTGGCACTGCGGTGTAGTAGATCATTACCCTTTCTTTGGCATTCTGACACCCTGGAATCAGCCAGGAGCAGCTTTCTTGCTGCTACTTCATTAAAGAGTTTTATTTTTGCATGGTCTAAGGTAGCAGAAAGTCACTGTTTGTTTATAACACACACACACACACAGCTCCCCGTGTAATGTACCAGCCGAAAACCCTTTTCATTTTCAGATGCATCGCGCATGAAAGTTACGTGATGTTTGCCTCTCTTGTCACCATAGATTGGATGGAGTCTCTCGGTGCTTTGCTATCGACATTGACCATGGTTTATGGTCCAGCCGGCGCGCTCCGCCGAATGATTCCCCTCGATTGCTTTCTTGAAACCGTGTGAAGTTCTTTTTTTTTCAGCTAGTTTTGTTAAAAATCTGATGTCGGGCTTGTTGACTTGAACACTCTGAGTAATGCAGATGTTTCCCCTGATGTGTGTGCGATCGAAGCAACGCGTCCTGCTCAATTACAATAAAGTTTCAGGAACTCTTTGAAAGATGCTATTGGATTATTTATTTGTTTTGTCGTGGGGTGGGGGAGGGGCAGTCTCTAATAACTCGGGCTGCTTATGTCAGGTTGCAGGATCTCTAGTTTTCATTAAGTTGAATGGTGGAATTCACCTCAACTTGGCCGCCGGGGTTTCAAACCCCATCCCTCGGTGTGCGTGGGGAGATTAGACATTGCTTCCTCCAAGCCCTGTTAATGAAATGCCACTTTATAAGAACGAGCATTTATGGTTATTCTGGGGTTAGTCCCACTGTATGCTAATTGAGGTCAGTTTGAAGTCTCAGTTGACGGCAGGACGGAGTTGGCGATGGGAGAATTATCCTTCCTAACATTCCACTGGCTGAACTGCTACTACCTCAGCAAAAAAGTTTTGGGGGACCAGAATATATTTCTTCAAAGTACCTTAACTGTCAGATCCGAGGATTCACACGCACACAAAAAAATCCAGGACCCATCCTAACCATGCTTGCACTTCCTTTCATCCCGTTCCTGTTTAAACATATAAACCTTTGTAGAACGCTCAAAGGGAAGTCGTACAGGTAAACGCGCCCCGATGAACAGGTAGTGTTATCCACACCCATCTTGTTACCGCTGCAGTCTCAGTGTTTGAGGACAGCCTCACACAATTGCTTATACCAGTCTATACATTCTTTATGGATTATGGAGGTTGATATTATTCCTTGGAATCGTAGCTCTGCCCTGCTTATGGAGCGACAGTTTCCCAAATCTTCCCTTTCATTAAAACTAACTGGCAGGATATGTGTGTGCGTGCATCTGAGTATCATTTATTCTGCCCCCTTTGACTCTTTTCTCCCTGGGGAGACAACCCGAAAAGGACCGCTTCTCTCAAACACTATTCGTTGCTCAAACTTCATTGGCTTGTGTAACTGAGGGGCAAAGACGGGGTGTGTGTGGGTTTTAGGGCTTGCTGTAGCGTGGCAGTATTTCTCTGGAATTAGTTGGTCTTTTTTATTCAGTTGAAAAGAAAAAAAACAGTTGCAAAGATTCGGAAAGAAAGCGCCTCTGACTTTGAAGTCTTTGTGAATTGTCTAATTTGGGATAAAGAGAGAGAGACAAAAACGCGAGGATATTTCACTTATTCTTTGCATTTAGGAGCCCCTGCGGAGCTAATTTGACGTAACTGCCTCGCAGCTTATTATAGATTTGTTTTAGTCATGGATTTCCTGATTTACATTTTAGTCTTATTCCAGTTCAGTCTGGTTCTGCAATACGTGTTTGGTGACACGGCGCCCCTTCATCTCAAGTAAATTGTTTATTTGCATCGTTCAGGTGTTAACTAAAAATGAAAATCTTTGGATCTTTTGTTCAGAACAGGTTACAATCCCCCTGCAGGGGCTGTGTCTGTTCACCCCCTACAACATAGACACATCCTGGATGTGCTGGTAAATTCCTCCCTTGAAGTTTGCAGAAGAATGCATTTGAGTTAAATCACCCCTTCCTGCAGCACGTTTCCAACAAAGTCCAAATGAATCCATAAATCAACCCAGGCGCCCGCTTTCCTTTAGCAGCAATTGCTGCAAAGCCCACTCTTCGCTTAACACTGCATTACATTGATTTACCTCGCTCTCTGCAAACTGCTTTCTGTCCACCCAGGAGTGCAGCCGTATGTACAACATACAAGCATTGCACTTGCATCAATCAGCACCTTCACACGTAATCGTACGAGTAATGTGTGTAAACATGCTATTGTGTCCCATATATGGAACGCACATAGACACCTATCTAAATAGGTAGAAATGTGTTTGTGTGTGGGTGTATGCATTGGACATACATGTGGCTCCCTAAGATAGATATGCATGTACCATGGATTTGTGATCCGGCAATTAGAATTGTAAATATGTCATTTTAAGTGAAAACTACATAGCGCGGTCCCTGCTCCGTGTTTATATATGCATTGTCTTTTATTTGCTTTTATAAATTGTGTAAATATGTAGCTTAATGAAAGTGTGTCTGGTCTATATGCCTTGTGCGTGTGTACACACACCAGCCCATCTATCCCCCGTCGATACTGGCTGTTTTCTTACGGTGTAATGCAGTATAGTAAATACAGTAAGTGCCGCATGCTGTAGTGTTTTCATCTGCTGGCGTGTGGTGGCACAGAGCCTTGTCTTGCCCAGCTATCCTCCCGCACTCGCTGCTTACTTCCAGCCCGCACTATCTGCGACAAAAGCTTCATGTTGTCAAACAACAGGGCCGTGCTAGCCGAGTCGGGATAAAACGGGGGAGTGGATGATTGCTCCTGCTGACTCGCTTGATGCATCCATAAAATGGTTTGCGATGTGCAAAAAGTCAAACCTCAGAGAGAAAACGGGGAGAAAGCATTTACGCACAGAGCAATTTTTCCCATTCAGTTATTCATTGTTGGTGCGTTATGAAATTTTAGACCAAATAACCGGAGCCTTTTTTAATTGCCATCTATTAATGTATAATTCCGGCGGTGCCTGATTCTGTTTTTCTTGCTGAAGAAAATGGAAAAGCACAGTGATAGTAATTGAATGCTGGTGTCTGGTGGAGTACAGTACTCCAAACATCATCTTTGACCCCAAATTCATCATTGGAAAAGCGAGCATTCACCCGAGGGCTCATCAATGTTGAGCAACAATTAATGGGTTTGCTTCCATCTAAAGCAAACCAGACCAGCTCATGCCAACTTTACTCACCGTGTACACTATTTTAATCAGTTACTGTTCAAAACCAGACAGGCAATTGATCAAACGAATCTTTTTGATAGAGTGAATAAGGAGAAATTGTTTTCACTGGCAGGAGGGTCGAGAACCAGAGAGACACAGATTGAAGATACTTGGCAAAAGAATCAGAGGTGGGGGGGGGGGGGGGGGGGGGTGGTGGTGTAGATGAGGAGAATTTTATTCATACAGCGAGTTGTGATGATCTGGAATATGCTGCCTGAAAAGGTGGTGGGAGCTGATTCAACAGTGACTTTCAAATGGGACCTGGATATAAATTTAAAAAGGACTATGGGGAAAGAACAGGGGAGTGGGACTAATTGGAAGCTCACTCAAAGAGCCAGCAGAGGCAGGATGGGCTGAATGGCCTCTTTCTTTGCTGTTAGATCCTATAATCACATCAGTTTTAGCATTTGTGAATGAATCTGAGCGTTACACAAAACAGGCACAACACATTTAACTAGATCCATTTATTCTGTGACACAGAAATAACTTTAAAACTTTGTTTCTCAAACTGTCACAGTTTTTTTTTAACTATCTCCAGTTCTTGTCTCTCCAGTTATATTCTGCTTTGGACAGTATAATGCTTAAATAATTTATGCCTCTTTTTCCTAAGTCTTAAGTTATAGTATAATAGAAATGAATCACAGTTGGATACCCAAATCCATTCCATTACTTCATTCTACCCCATCAAAACTTTCCTCCCAATCCCAATCAAGGGAATTAGAATTAATCTAAATTTAAACACTTCCAAAATCTCAAACCTGGAGAATCCCAGGGCAACATTTAAAAGAAAACTACAGCACCATCTTGCATCCAAATATAAAGCATTTTCCTTTGTCGAGGCTTTTTTTAGGGATAGTCAAAGCGGAGTTGTTCGAAGATCATTGGATTTTTTCTCCGCAGACATAAAGAAATGGATGCGAGACCTTCCCCATCACAGCAACAACTAGTAAAAACAAACTGATTCAGAAACATGACTTATTTAACTTGGGGATTAGCGGAGGGATTGTCTTGAGCAAACTGGCTCTATAATTGGGCAGACGAGAAATTGGAAGATGCCTAATTCTCTGTTCCCCTGAGAAGTATTTACTCTATCTCATATTCATTATTATACATAAAGGATTCATTGGAATATTAGTGTAAAGGTGCTTCATCTTCCCATTCTGTCAGGTGAAATGCATCGCAGACACTGTTACTCCTCCAAACACACATGACCCAACAGCAAGTCAGAGAGTTTTGTGTTTCCACTCAGAATGATCATTTTCTATCACATGGCCAGACGTTCCAATTTCTGCTGTAATTTCATGTAACACATCCAGATGATTATTTAGTCCTTGTCCAGCAGTCAATTATGAAGGTGAACATGAAACTATTTACAACAGATTTAAATCAAGTCTCCAGGCCATTGCATCACTGTGCTCTCATTAAAATGTAATCTTTAGAACCCTTCACCTTAGAGCTCCTTCTGAAACAAGTCCATCTCTTCCAGAATGTTGTTTCACTAACATAATTGAATCCAGTTTCATCGTTTGAGTCCAATAGGGTAACAATAAAAATGAGGTATTGAACTCTTTTGTCCTCCGTGTGATAGCTACACCAAGGTGCCATGTATTGGTACTCTAACTGGCTGTGCTGGGGCTTCAGCCACTTGTGGTGAAAAAAGTTGTGAAAGAATTTGGAACTGTATTTTTCAGGCCAGGCTGCCCATTAATATACTCTGGGGGTGAAAGTGAACCTCCTCCCCACCTTGCACCTAAAGGATGTCTGATTAATATCCAAACCCATGTTGGTTCTGGCGGTTTTACAGGTGTCTCTGGCAGCTGCCTAAATTGGCATTGAACAAGTTACATCTATAAACAAGGAGCCCGATAGCTGTTTTAGGACTCCACTGCTAAGTTGACTGAAGCAGGCGCAGGTGCAAGGCCTCCTTGACTCAGGAATCTCCAGCAGTCACTGTAGGCAAACAACAGCTGCAAGCAACATGGGATGGAGAAGAGCTCTCCTGAGTGGTGCTGCTGGCCTGTCTATGATTAACCCCTCTACCCCTCACCACAATCCTTCCTGTTATCCTTCCACCACCACCCCCCTCCCCAGCTTCCCTCGCTCACTGTTAACTGTGAGGCAAACATCCTGAAATTCATCCTTTAGAAGTGAATAATCTGCCTCTGGAAACAAGAGTAATTCACATGTTTTACACTTGTCTATAGCTACAGAGTGTCTCCAGAAAGGCAATGAAACATTTATAATCTATCACTCATGATGTGCAAGAGGGATCTACTGAATACCCATAAAATTAATAAGAAGTTATGTTAAACTTATCTACAACCTTGGTGAGATATACTTGGAGTACTATGAGCAGTTCTGGTCTCCATATATCTTGGTTAGACCAAACTTGGATTACTCTGCACACTTCTAGTCTCCATGTCATAAATCACAAAATCACAGAATTTTAACAGCACAGAAGGAGGCCATTCGGCCCATTGTGTTTGCACCGGCTCTCCAAATGGGCACTATGACATAGTGCCATTGCCCTGCCTTTTTCCCGTGCCCTTGCACATTGTTTCTATTCAAATAATCATCTAATTTCCTCTTAAATACCTCAAGTGAACCTGCCTCCATCACACCTCCAGGCAGTGCATTACAAACCCGAACCACTCATTGTGTGAAAATATTTTTTTTATTTGTATGTGCTAGGCCCGCATTTATTGCCCATCCCTAGTTGCCCTTGAGAAGGTGATGGTGAGCTGCCTTCTTGAAACATGCAGTCCATGTGATGTAGGTACACCCACAGTGCTGTCAGAGAGGGAATTTCAGGTTTTTGACCCAGCGACAGTGAAGGAACAGCGATATATTTCCAAGTCAGGATGGTGAATGATTTGGAGGTGAACTTCTGGGTGGTGGTGTTCCCATCTATCTGCTGCCCTTGTCCTTTTAGATGGTAGAGGTCATGGGTTTGGAAGGTGCTGTCGAAGGAGCCTTGGTGAGTTCCTGCAGTGCACCTTGTAGGTGGTACACACTGCTGCTACTGTGTGTTGGTGGTGGAGGGAGTGAATGTTTGTGGATGTGGTACTTCTTTGCTTCTTTTGCAAATCATTTTAAATCTGTGCCCTTTCGTTCTTGATCCTTTTATGAGCAGGAACAGTTTCTCCTGATCTACTCTGTCCAGCCCCCTCATGATTTTGAACGTCTCTATCAAATCTCCTCTCAGCCTTCTCCTCTCCAAGGAGAACAGTCCCAACCTCTCCTCTAATATACTTTTTCACCTCCCCTCTGAACCTTCCGTATTCCTCTTGGTTCCCAATTGTATTTTCTACCTGACACCTGTCATAACCACACTTTTCTTCTTTATCTTAATTTCAATCTCCTTTTTCATCCAGGGAGCTCTGGATTTGTTTGCCCTACCTTTCCCTTTCAATGGAATATACCTTGACTGTGACTGAACCAGTTCTTTTTTGAAGGTACCCATTGTTCAGCTACAGTATTTCCTGCCAATCTTTCATTCCAGTCTATCCAGCCCAGCTCTGTTCTTGCCACATTGAAGTCAGCTCTTGTCGAGTTAATTATTCTTACTCTGGATTGCCTATCATCCTTTTCTATCATCATCCTTAAACATAGAATACAATGATCACTGTCTTCTAAATGTTCCCCCACTGATATCTACTTGGCCCACCCCATTTGTAAGAACTAGGTCCAGCAGTGCATCTTTTCTTGTTGGATCAGACACATACTGCTGTAGAAAATTCTCCTGAACACAGTCAAGGAACTTTTGCCCCTCTCCGCCCTTTACACTATCACTGTCCCAGTCTACAGTCGGGTAATTAAAGTCCCCCAATATAATTACTCTGTAATGCCTGCATCTCTCTGTAATTTCCCTGCAGGTTTATTCTTCTATGTCCTTTTCACTATTTGGTAGTCTATAGACTACACCAAGCAATGTAATTGCACCCTTTTTGTTCCTTAGCTCTAGCCAAATTGATTCTGTCCTTGATCCCTCTGGGACATCCTCTTTCTCCAGCACTGCATTGCTCTCCTTAACTAATACCGCCACCCCTGCTCCTTTCCTATCTCTTCTGAACACTTTGTACTGGGGAATATTTAATCCCAGTTCTGCCCTTCCTTGAGCCAAGTCTCTGTTATCGCCACAACATCATATTTCCACATAGCAATCTGCGCCTGTAACTCTCCAATGCTATTTATTATACTCTGTGCATTCACATACATGCATAGTAACCCTGATTTAGATTATGTTACTTTCTCCTTTGCCCCAGTTTTACCTATTAACTTACTATTCCCTATACTAGTGCTATCTGCCCCTCCCAGTATTTTGTCCACCCTGGTATTCCTCTCTAATATTTTCTCTTGGTTCCTACACCCCTGCCAAGTTAGTTTAAAGCCCTCCCAACAGCACTTTGGGACAAAAAGGATATAGAGGCGCAGAAGCAGGTTCCATAAAGATTTGCAAGGATGATTCTAGAACTGAGACATTCTAACAGGCTAGGGCTCATTTCTATAGAGAAGAAAAGGCTGAGGGGTGACCTGATGGAGGTGTTTACAATTATGAAGGGGTTTGATAGGGTAGAAATTGAGATAGTGGTCCCACTTGTGGGGGAGTCCACAGATGCTGTCAGATCTGCTGAGTATTGCCAGCATTTTCTGTTTTACTTCAGATTTCCAGCATAAGCAGTATCTTGCGTTTGATATAGGGTAGTCACTAATAAATCCAATCAGGAAATCGGGAGCAACATCTTTACTGAGAGTAGTGAGAATGTGGAACTCTCAACCACATGGAGTAGTTGAGGAATCTAGTATGGATACATATAAGGGGAAAATAGATACACATGAGGGAGAAAGGAATAGAAGGATATGCTGATAGGGTGAAGTGGGAAGAGTATGTGGTGCATAAACATGGACCATTTGGGCTGAATGGCCTGTTTCTGTTCTGGGTATTTAACATAATTACAAAGATGCTGAGAGTAGTGTGACTCTGCAACCCACAGGTTGATGATTAGTGGTACTTTCCTTTTTCAGTTCAGTTTTTTATTGGCTTTTTATCAATTTACGTTCGTTCATCCATTACTATCAAATTGAGCCAATTGGACTAGTTACATATACATGTATTAAAGTTCATCTAACAGTGCTAAATGCTTTGAGTGAGTAAAATCTGTGCCAAGCCTTCATTACACTGCTATTCAGTGTGCATTGACCCATACATACAGATTAACGTTCCTGTGTAAATGAGAAGCTTCTCTTCCTTCTGAATGTCACAGAACATGCTACATAAATTGAGTCTCAATCAGTTAATTGGATTTAAGATTAGGAGACAATCTATATAGATGTTTTAAAGATGCAAACACCCAAATCTTAGTTTGTTTTTTACTTTAGACCAGTTTGTGCCCCACTCTCCTACACAAGGCTGTGGGATCCTATATGCTCAATATCTCCAAGTATTAACAGTCCCTTAATATTGCTAGTGCTGAGCCACCTATTTCCAGTTTTCAGGATTCTGAACCCTGATCTCTAGGCTACCAGTACTTCCAGATCCCTTCCTGGTATCCACTATATATGTATTGCCTATTCACGTTGGATGAATTCCTGGATATTTCATCTCATTACTTCCTGCCTCCTACCATTGGCAACTCCTCACCATTCCTACTCTTGGCCATCCAACCTGCTCATCATCACAGTGCATTGCCTCCCCGTGGACAATGGAGGCAAAAAGCCACTTCAGTGCCTGATTGGACAATGGTTGCCTGTCAGTCAACCATTCATTTTATTCCATATCCAGTAATTTTTTATAACTAATAGATTTTTAAAAAGAATGGAAAAAGATTCACTCAATTTATCTAATGCCTTATCTATGATTTTTCTCCTGGAGTTCCTGATTGCAATGACCTCGAAATTGATCTTCAATTCCCAGGCACACCAGGACAATCCTGGAGGGTTGGTATGCTCACAACTCCTTTACTATGTCTCTGGGTAGATCTCAGAAATACTCTAATGCTCGCAAAACCAGAGATATCCCTTCTCAGCTCCCTAGATTCCAGGAATTGGAATCCTGGGAGCCCCAATGAAAATACTACCACACCTCTGAGTGTCTTAAGAGATATGCTGGTATTGCTAACAAAGACCTTAATTGGTGGCTTTTTGGATAAAAAGTGCTATTTCAACACTTGTTGCAGAATACCATGAGAGTTTTATACAAGGTGATGGGGCTGCGCTCAGTAGTGAGCCACCTGACTGTTTTGTAGTGTGGATTTTTTGGATGCCAAAGAGGTGAAAACAGGCACAAGTTCTCTTGGCAATGACAGAAGTCATTTGTCTCGTCACTCCTGAGCTACAGAGAGTATTTTCCTGCCACAGAATAAGAGTACTGTCTCTCAGCTGACTATTTTACACCACCTGACCACAAAACAAGGCCAGTCAGTTGAACAACCTCCTCCTATTCCTGAAGATCATTTGGTTTTCCTATTTCTCCAATTAGCACTTAGTACACTGTCACCCTCTTGAAATAAATGATGAAACTTGAAAATCAGCACTTTGGGCCAACACCCTATAATTTAAGGAACTTACAATTCATCATCAGATAACGATAGTCCTACCACATTAGCTTTGCCTGATGTAGCTCCTTGTGCTTAAATTGTGCATCGTAGGATGTTTGTGGATATATCTTGCCCTGCTCTGTGAGCTTCTGCCGGTAGAGGAAAATCAGCCTTATTGATTATTTTTATCTCAATAATGGACGTGTATTTTTTAATTTGAAGGTGCTGATGATAGAATAGTACAGCACACAAGGAGGCCATTTGGCCCATCGAGCCTGTGCTAGCTCTTTTGAAGAGTAATCCAGGTAATCTCACTACCCGATATCCCTGCAATTTTTTTTCTCCTTTACGTGTTTATCCAATTTTCTTTTAATGGCTACTATTGAATATGTATCACCACCCCAACAGGCAGCGCATTCCAAATTCTATCCACTTCATGACATTTGCCATTCCCACCTGTACAGGCACAGTGCTGTACCAGCTCTCATCTGCTGGAGTATTGAGAACAATATTTCAACTCCCATGGGTCACATTTTTGAATTTGTGGAGCTCCATGAAAGAAGTTTATGACATGACAGATGTGCAGAAGGCTGGCAACCAGCAGCAGTCGCATTCGATTTGTTTCAGTCTCCAGGTTGCCATTGAAGTGATGGGTAATGGGGGTTTTATAAGTTGAATTATGTTAATGATACAAGAACATTGTTGCCATGGCTTGAGGGTGTCTGTCAATTGCAGAAGTAAACGTCAGCAGAACATATCATTCCATACTGATAATTTACATTGTATGGTTCTGATTTTGGATAAGCTTATAGTTAATGTATGATTCAGCTACCATGTGACCAATTAAATGACCCGTTAGACTGAAATGAAAGGTAATGAGTATTTGACTCTGGTCTTTCACTGTTTCTTAGTGTGTCTGCATGTGTTTTTTTAAACTCTCAGAGTCACACTCAGCCATCTGTGGTTCAGTACACAGTTCAATGGTTAACAGGTGGCGTTAATAGTCATATGATTTTTTTTTACATTTTCTGATTTTAATACAATAATCCCTTCATTAGGATTTTGTATAAGAAATGCCTGCCACAAACCATTTATAAAAGATTTTAGCAAAGGTACCTGTTTAATAAATCACATGCATAAAAATGCATTGAATGTTAAATCGATTTTGTTGAGATTGGCCACTTTCTAATGCACTTTTAATATATGGCTATAATAATAATAGAATTTACAGCTCAGAAACAGGCCATTTGGCCCAACTGGTCTATACTGGTATTTATGCTGCACATGAGCCTCCTACCACCCTTCTTCATCTCACCCTATCAGCATAACCTTCTATTTCTTTCCTCCTAGGGTACTTATCCAACTTCCCCTTAAATGCATCCTGGTTATTCACCTCAATGACTCCATGTAGTAGCAATTCCTGAATTAGCATCATAGAAACCTACAACACAGAAGGAGGCCAATTGGCCCATTGTGTGTGTGCTAACTATTTGAAAGAGAAGTCATGCTTAGTCCCTTACTTGGGCTTTTTGTCTGTAGCCCTGTAAGTTCCTCATCATCTAGTAGCTGTCCAACTCCCTTTTAAAATTATTCATGGAATCAGCTTCCGCCACCTATTCAGGTTGAGCGTTCCAGATGCCAACAGCTTGAAAACCTCTTAACCTTCTTTGTTCTGAGGAGAACAGCCTGAACTTTTCCAACCTATCTTCATAACTGAAGCCTAGCATCATCATCTGGGAATAATTGTGGAACATATGCTGGTCACAAATTATTTAATTGTTTGGGACATATACCCCAGCATGGACCAGTTGGGCTGAATGGCCTGTTTCTGTGCTGTAAATTCAATGTAACTTTAAAAATATATATCAAAGAGATTTATTGTTCAGTGCATTTTTGTACGTGTGTTTTATAAAACATATATCATTACTATCTAGTTCAATGCTTTGTGGTATGTCTTTATTCCATGTCCATGATAATCTTTTCCAGGCAAACCTCCTCAGTACTCTCTCTAAGGCCTTTATATCTCCCCTGAATAGTGTGCCCAGGATCATCCGCAATATTATGGATAAGTCCTAACCTGTCATTTATAAAGTTCGAGCGTGATCTGTTTGCTTTTATATTCTATTCCTCTATTTATTAACCCAAGTAACCTATATGCCTTTTGAACCACTTTATCAACTTGCCCTGCCATCTTTAAGGATTTGTGTATATGGACGTAGGAACATAGGAGTAGGAGTAGGCCATTTGGCCCTTTGAACCTACTCTACCATTTAACTAGATTATGGCTGACCTCCTACCTCAACGCCATCTTCCTGTACCCCTTGATGTCATTGGTACCTAGAAATCTGTCACCCTCTGCTTTGAACATACTCACTGACTGAGCTCCCTCAGCCTCTCAGGCAGAGAATTCCAAAGATCCACCACTCTCTGATGGAAGAAATTCTTCCTCATCTCAATCCTAAATGGCCTATCTCTCATTATGAGACAGTGTCCCCTGGTTCTAGACCCCCCCAGCCAGGGGGAACATCCTTCCTGCATCTACTCTGTCGAGTGCTGTAAGAATTTTGTTTGCTGCAATGAGATCACCTCTCATTCTTTAAACTCTAGAGAATACAGGCCCAGTCTCCTCAATTTCTCCTCACAGGAAAATTCCTAGGGATCAGTCTGGTGAATCTTCGTTGCACTCCCTCTATGACAAGCATCTCCTTCCTTAGGTAAGGAAACAAAAACTGTACACAATACTCCAGGTGCGGTCTCACCAAGGCTCTATACAATTTCAGCAAGATTTATTTACTCCTGTACTCAAATCGCCTTGCTATAAAAGCCAAATACCATTTGCCTTCCTAATTGCTTGCTGCACCTGCATGATCGCTTTCAGTGATTTATGAACAAAGACACCCAGGTCCCTTTGGACATCAACACTTCCCAAACTCTCACCATTTAAGAAATACTCTGCACTTTCCTACCAAAGTGGATAACTCCACAGTTTCCACATTATTTTCCATCTGCCATGTTCTTGCCCACTCACTTAGCCTGTCTATCTTTGTTACTTCCAGCAACCGAGGATATTCTCCCTTAAGCAGAAAATATCATGCTATGTAATTAATTTTCCTAAATTAGTAGCTGCAATATATATATATAATTGCATGTGGAATGACAGTTATCTGCTCTAAGTATTTTTATCTCCGGGGAAATGTCTTGGCCTAGTGGTACATAAACTGAGGTTAACATGCCCTTTTTGGATTATTGTCAAAATTACACGAACATAGGAGACATATATAGGCCATGCCTGAAGGTTCAATATTGCTGTCTCACTGGATGAATCGCGTATAAAACACTGCATGCTGGTGTACAAGTGGAACTGACAGGAAACATGTTTAATAGTCAAGCTCTTTATAGTTCTTGGAAGTTTTTTTGTGGCATATGTAATAATAAGTTTTTCTTTTCTTATTCGTTACATAAAGAACCGTATCCGTATCTACATGAAAGCAAAACAAAGACGCATCTAAAATTGTTACGATTTGGAATCTGCTGCTGGGCAGGGCGGTAGAAGCAGATTCAATAGCAACTTCCAAAAAGAAATTGGCCCAAGTACTTGAAATGGGAAACATTTTCTGGGCTGTGGGATTTTTTTATATAAGGTTTGTAATTTCACTTTGCAACTTTAGATATGACAACAAATTGAATCTTTCAATTTAAAAGGTCTTTTCTGAATGGTTACAAAATTGATGGCGTGCAAAGTTATTCTTGCAAACAACGAATGCATTTGTATCAAATTCCCCACTCCGTTATTTTAACAGGTTTGTTTTATCTAGTGGAGAGGAATTTGATTAAATATGGAGCATTGTTAGTCATTTCAAGGCTCTTAATTTCAATTTACCAAAAGCCTATAAAAATGCAACTTTTTAAAGGGAATGTGTTTAAGGGAAAGCTAGGTAAACACATGCGGGAGCAAGGAATATAACAATGTGATGGTAGGGTGAGATGAACTGGGGAGGATAGAGGCTTGTTTGGAGATTAAACACCTGTTGGGCTGAATGGCCTGTTTCTGTGCTGTGAAATTCTATGTAATAGTTTTAGTAAAAAATGATTGAGTTACATGGAATTATCTATTGCTGCTGCTTATTCTCAAACTCTGGATGCTAACGTGTTTGCCACCTTAAATAGGATGAGAGATATCTCAGCCTTGGTCTTAGAGTCACGCTGATCTGCACCAGAGTTTGCTTCAAACAGTGGTAGCATTGAAATGTGGTTAGGTCATAAGACAGGTGATGCCGAAAGGGGACATTTAAGTGAGGACATGACTTCTCACCCATTACTGCCTCCCACTCATCTCGGCAGTAAGTACCCCATGTGCTGTTGTCTCCCGATAGCTAAGTCTGTCCATGCATTGCCGAAATTGGAAATATTGTTCACCGTGTCTAGTATTTCGGCTGGTTTAATGCCTTGTTATGGCAACTCACACTTAATTGCAGTTCTTGCAGCTCAGCTGCAAAGCTCATCTTGTTCAGGTGCATCATGTCACTTGCTGCTGTATTCCCAGTTGCCAAGGTTACTACAAGATTACCCTTTCAGTTTGCAATTTTTGTTTTGTTTGTAATGTAATTATTTGGGGTCAAATCATAGTCATTTTCTTTTGTTATCAAAGCCGAAAAGTTAAAATTCTAATTTGATTCATTTTGTTAGTTGTGATTTACTCCCTATTTTAGATATTACATCCACAGGAATTCCAGTAGAACCAGGCCATTCAACACAACTGGCCCATGCCAGTGTTTATGATTCACACGAACCTCTTCCCACTCTATTTCATCTTGCCCTATTAAAATATCTTTCTATTTTATGACTCAGCACTCTTAACTCTGAGTCAGAATGTTGTGGGTTCAAGCCCCATTCCAGAAACTTGAGCACAAAAATATCTAGGCTGACACTCCAATGCAGCACTCACATACTGCTGCACTGTCAGAGTGCTGTCTTTTGGATAAGAGTTTAATCCGAGCCTTATCTGCCCTCTCTCAGATGGACATAAAAAGATCCCATGGCGTTACTTTGAAGAAAAGCAGGGGAGTTACCCCTGGTGTCCTGGATAGTATCTGTCCATCAACCCATATCACTAAAGCAGATTGTCTGTTCATTATCACGTTGTTGTTCATGGGAGCTTGCTGTGCACAAATTGCCTGCTGTCTTTCCTATAGTACATTAGTAACTATACTTTGAAAGTACTTCATTGGCTGTTTAGCTCTTTGGGACATCCCACGGTAGCGAATGGTGTCCCTCTTTCTTTCATTTGTTTCTCTCCCTTTCCCTTCAAAGTGTCCACAACTACACTTTTCACTTCAACCAATTGCTGTGATAGCGAGTTGCACATTCTCCCTACTCTCTGGGTAAAGAAATGTCTCCTGAATTACACATTGGAGTTTTTTCTTGATTACCTTATATTGGACTCCCTCCCAAATGGGGCTACCTTATGAATATTAACATGAATTGTACAAATGCACAGATGGGTGTTGAAAAAATGTTTACAACACAATTACAGAAGAAAGGTTGCTGCAATGTTTCCTGTGCTGATAAAAAATGATTACTTTCTAAAATTCAGATTAAGAAATAAAACAAAATGGTTTCCCTCCTATTTATTAAGAGTAGGTTTCTCCCTTGATTCCCTTTATATTCAGGGAGTACCACTCTTCTCAAAGAGCTAATGAAAATGTTAATTGTTCACAGTGTTCTACAACTGCCTTTATTAAGGAATGACCTTAATAAATTACACGTCCCAAGGAATTGACAATTATCTGATTTTTATTCACTATGTATTATATTAGGCAATTATAAAAACATATTTTAAAGGAATTGGCTGTTTCCATCCTAGTTACACCCATCCCCAGAACCTGCTCCGCTGGTGTGAAGAGGATTTGATGGATGATTCTGGTGGCTTTCCAATTTTGATATTTTCTAGACATTTGATTTTTAATTTTTTTTCATGTTCGTTTTGGGATGTAAGCTTCACTGTCAAGGCCAGCAGTAATCCTAATTTATTCCTAATTGCCCTCGAGAGGTGGTGTTGAGCTACCTTCAACCGAGTGACTTTCTGGGCTATACCAGAAGGCAGCTAACAGTCAACCACATTGGTGTGGGCCTGAAGTCAGATAAGATTATCAGACCCTTCCTCTGAAGGCATTAATAAACCAAGTGGGTTTTTACAGCAGTCCGGTTGTTTCATGATCACTGTTAATGAAACCAAAATTTTATTCCAGATGTATTAATTAAATTCCCCAAGTGCTATGGTGGCATTTGAACTTATGTATCTGGAGCATTAGTCCCGGCCTCTGGATTACTATCCCAGTAAAGTTACCAGTGTGTTACTGGGTCTCCTGGTTGTGATAAGGTAAACGAGATCGAGATCTGGATTAACCATCAAAAAGACAAATTTAAAAAAATTCACCTAAATGTGGAGCCAGCAAGTGGGAGGAATGTCCCCCATCCCCAATTCCACATTAATACCTCAAGCTCCTGGAGGCTGCCATCACTACCCCTCACACTCCATCTGCCTCTCCTGCTTAATCCCCAACCCCTCTTGATTGCTTCCCTCCTCCCTCTTTTCAGATCAGCAACCCAGAATTTCTCTTCACCAAAGAGCTGCCTAGGAGGTTCACCAGGTGCCCACAGGATATTAGGGTGCTCTGAGGCTCGTTGTCAGGGGTCTCAGTTGGTGCCAGCCTGCTGGTGAGAATTAATTTCGCTGCCAGTCTGTCAAGATATACTGTGGTTCTAACTCATTACTGATTATAGGTAATATTCATTAGTAGAGGGGAATGCCAGAAATTCAATTAAGCAGTTTTGGTTTATGAAAGATGACAAACGTAAAATTAATTATAGTGAAATGGTGTGGCCTTTATTTTTATATGGTGGATGTCACTGATGAACTTGTTTGGAAATGACAGGATTACAAAGAATTGCTGCAGGATCAGCATGTTTGCCAAGAATTGTTAACACTCAAACTGCCCCTGAACGTAGCTGATTCGTAAGTAGGAGGTCTTGTAGTGCCCCTACCTCTGAGCCAGAATGGCCACAGAAGATACATTCATAACTTAGCCAAACAGGTTGATTATCAATCTTCAAGTTCTTCCAATGTGAAGTGAAGAGGACGCTTGCCACGGAATACATCCTGTGGCAAGAGTCTGTGCTTGGAGTCAGTTAACGTGTTGTGATGCAGCTATCCCATGGTTCTGGCTGACAAGGAAACTCTCCCCCTCTTCCTGCTGCACTGGAAGGATTTGCAGATTGATACTCAACCTGTTTGGCTGTGCTGCGAAAGTACCTTCTTTGGCCATCAAGTCTTGGGGTGGGATTTGAACCCAGAGCTCCTTGCTCAGAGGCAGGTAAGCTACTATACTACAAGACCCCCTCTGCTCCCACTATTTATTGCTAACTTTCTGCCTGAAATTGATTTTATTTTTGATGCATTTTGTGTTTTTAAGAAGCAGCAGTACTGGTGATCAAGGACGTAATTGCTCTGGAGAGGGTGCAGAGGAGATTTACAAGAGTGTTGCCAAAACTTCAAAATTGCAGCTATGAGGAGAGATCGGATAGACTAGGTTTATTTTCCTTAGAACAGAGGAGACTAAGGGGTGACCTAGTTGAGGTGTAGAAAATTATGAGGAGCCTAGATGGGGTAGACAGGAAAGACTCGTTTCCCCTCACTGAGGGGTTAATTACCAGGGGGCACAGATTTACGGTGATTGATGGAAGGATTAGAGGCTGAGGCTGAAACACTCAACTCATTTAAAAGGTACCTGAATCTGCATCTGAAGTGCTGTAACCTGCAAGGCTATGGACCAGGTGCTGGAAAGTGGGATTAAAATGAGCGGCCAGTTTCTTTTGATAGACCCTACCCTTTTCTTAGTTATTCTCTTACTCTTAATGTATTGGTAAAACATCTTGGGATTTTCTTCGATTTTTACCTGCCAATATTTTTGCATATCCTCTCTTTGCTTTCCTAATTACCTATTTTACTTCACCCCTATACTTTCTATACTCCTGTAGGCTTTCTACAGTATTAAGTTTTTTTATGACTGTCATAAGCTTCTTTTTTCTGCTTTACCTTGGCCTGTATACTTCTAGATAACCAGGGGGCTCTAGATTTGGCAGTACCATCATTTTTCTTTGTGGGGACATATCTAAACTGTGCCCATAGAATCTCGCTTTTGAATGCCTCCCACTGATCTGTCACTGATTTCTCTTCTAGTAGTTGTAACCAGTCCACTTTTGCCAGGTCACCTCTCACCTTTGAAAAATTTGTCTTCCCAATGTAGAAAATTTTACTCCCATTCTGTCTTTATCCTTTTCCATAATTATACTAAATCTAACTGTATTATGGTCACTATCTCCACAATGGTCACCCACTGCTCCTCCATCCACTTGTCCAGCTTCATTTCCTAAGACTAAATCTAGAATTGCACTCCTTCTCGTTGGGCTTGTTACGTACTGGCTAAAAAAGTTCTCTTAAACGCAGTTCTGGAATTTTGTGCCCTCTATGCCTATTATATTGTTCTTTTCCCAGTTGATATTAGGGTAGTTGAAGTCCCCAACTATTATTGCTCTATTGTTTTTGCACTCAGAAATTTGCCTACGTATTTGTTCTTCTATCGCCCTCTTACTATTTGGGGGTCTATAGTAGTGCAGCTACCCCCTTTTTATTTCTGAACTCAACCCAAATAGCCTCATTTGATGATTCATTTAGTATATCATCCCTGCTCACAGTAGTAATTGATTCATTAACCAATAATGCTGCACCCCCACCTTTTTACCCCCTTTCCTACCCTGCCTGAAACCCCTATATCCAGGGATTTTGAGCTGTCATTTTTGCCCCTCTTTAAGCCAAGTTTCCATTATAGCAACAATATCATGCTGCCATGTGAATGTCTGTGCCCTCAGCTCATCAGTTTTATTCGCTATACTCCTTGAATTTAAATAAATACCTTTTAAAATTGTCAAATTCCTGTGTTTAAATCTTTTAACCTTTATTTCTTCTGTCTTTCAGAGTCAGCCGCTAATTTTCTGTCTAATCTTAAATTGTAACATGTTAAGTCATGGTTATGGTTATGACCATACTCTCAACCCATAAGGTGTTGATTATCTGGAGCAGAGGAGATTAGTGGTGTTCAAAATTATGAGGGGTTTTGATAGCATAAATAAGGGGAAACTGTTTCCATTGGCAGGTGGGCCAGTAACCAGAGGATAAGGAAATTGGCAAATGAACTGGCTTTGACATGAGGAAATATTTTTGTTACCCAGTGAGTTGTGATCTGGAATGCGCTGCATGTCATTAGGAGCAGATTCAATAGTAACTTTCAAAAGGGAATTGGATAAATACTGGTAAAGAGGAAATTTGCAGGTCTGTGGGAAAGAAGCGGCACTAATTGGTTAGCCCTTTCAAAGAACTGGCACAATCACAAAGGGACAAATGACCTCCTTCTGTATGAGATTCTATGATTCGTATATGGGACTTAAATGGTCAACCTGCAATAACGGAATACAGAGTTATAATTAACTGGAACATTTTGTATCTGATGTATTAGCTCATCAGTTTTTAGCAGAATGACTATTAATATCTCTCTTAACACTGAATTTGTTACTGTATTGCATGTCTGTTTTAAATGTCAGATGTCCCTTTTTTGACATGAAATCATCTTAATGCAATTCATGGCAGTAATGTTTTGTTTTTTTCCCCCAATGGAAGCATGTCAGATGCTCTTCGAATCAAGATCTGTAACGTTAGGTCAACACATGTGTCAAAGTTCAAATTTCACAGCTGAACAATATGACCATGGTATTCTAAGTCATGTTGCTGTGTCTCCTCGTGACTGTAGCATTGGAGCCACTTGGCTTTTCCGTGCCTACTTCATTTCATTTCTTGTGGGCATTAATGCCTTGCTGGGGGTACAGTCATCCACTGGATCTGGTCATTCTCTGGTGTTGGTGGTGGTGTGTTACAGTTCAGTCAGAGAGTCTGAGTTGCTGTGGCAACATGCACTTTTACATACGTGGTGTAGTCTGGAGCTATGGACAGTGGTGGTAGAGACACCAACGTTCATGCCATCACAGCCTCTAATCGCCATTGAAGTGTGTTGTAAGGATTTGCAGTTTGATACTCGACCTGTTTGGCTGCGTTATGAATGCACCTTCCTTGGCCATCAAGGGGGTGGGACTTGAACACGGAACTTCTGGCTCAGAGGAATATCACCCACTGCACCACATGACCTCTCATTCTTTGGTACCTCACTGTTATTCCCATATGAACCTTCAATATTTAGGCTACTGGACTGCTTGAACAACCCACTTCACTCCTGACCTTTCCCATTCCTGCTAGAGTCACTAGATAGTGATCTGATCACAGCAATAAATCTGACTGATTCTCCTTTCCAAAGGCCAGAGATATTGGGGTTAGCTGTACAACATGGATCTTTGTTGATCTATATAGGTGAGCCAGGCAGTTGCTAAACTTACATTACCACCAGATTTTCCTGTGTTCCTGGAATACTGCTGATGGTGGATAGCTCATGAGGTGGGTTGGTGGTGATTTCATTAAGCTACAAACCAAATTACTACCCTGTGTCCTCAGGCTACCAACCTTCCAGCATGTAGAAACAGTTTCTCCTGATTTACTCTATAAAAACACTGCATTTAAAAAAAATAGGAGCAGGAGTAGGCCATTCAGCCCTTGGGCCTGCTTTGCCATTCAATAAGATCATAGCTGAACTTCTACATCAACTCCACCTTTCTGCCCTATCCCCATAAACCCTTAAGTTCTTTATCAGAAGATCTATTGATCTCATTAACTGAACATCCACAGCCCTCTGGGGTAGAGAATCCCAAAGATTTACAACTCTTCGAGTGAAAGAATTTCTCCTCTTCTCAGTACTAAATGACCGAACTCTTATTCTGGGGATTTTGACCCCATGTTTTCAATTCTCCAACTAGGGGGGAACAACCTCTCAACATCTACCTTTTCAAGCCCTTAAGAATTTTATATGTTTCAGTTAAATCACCTCTCATTCTTTTAAATTCCAGAGAGTATAGGCCCATTCTATTCAATCTCTCCTCCCAGGAATCAGTCTAGTGAACCTTTGTTTCACCCTCTCTAAGGCAGGTGTACTTTGACATATTATCCAATTGTTGAGCTTGTCTCCTATACATCAGCTCTTGCAGTAGTTGCATATATTTGATATCTTCAATATCTGCAGTTGTACTGCTCTCGCTTCTCTGGCTATGAAATGGTACAATTCCAACTGAGCCCTTTATATTGCAAATCATGGCAGGCCTGCCAAATAGACATTGCTAGATTAACATAGTATACATAAACCTTGGTTAGCCCACACTCAGAGCCCGTGCACTGTTCTGGTCTCTATTATAAAAAGGAAATAGAAGTACTGGAGCAAGTTCAAAAAAGTTTCATCAGGTTGCCACCAGAACTGATTGATTATAACTATCAGGAAAGATTGAACAGGCTGGGGCTCTTTTCACTAGAAAATATAAGGCTAAAGGGTGATCTAATAAGAAGTCCTTAAAATTATGAAGGTGTTTGATAGGGTTGATGGGATAGACATGGAGAAGGGGCTTCCTCATGCGGACGAGACCAGAACTAGTAGTCATCGATATAAAATAGTCACAATAAATCCAGTGGGGAATTCAGGAGAAACCTCTTTACCCAGAGAGTGGTGAGAATGTGGAAATCACTACCACAGTGAGCAGTTGAGGTGAATAGAACGAGGAAGCTGGATAAACACTTGAAGGAGTAAGGGATAGAAATATACGCTGATAGGGTGAGATGAAGAGAGCTGGAGGAGGCTTGTGTGGAACATAAACACCAGCATGGATCAGTTGGGCTGAATGGCCTGTTTCTGCGCTGTAATTACTTTGTGACTCAATACAAATTGCCGCTGGACCATTTCATTTATTGACACAAGCCAGTGGTTTGGAGGTAGGGGTCAGATTTGTGGTTTTCATCTATAGAATATCTGAAAACTTACAGAATCTATAGTTTCCCGATGACAGCAGGATTATTTCTCCAGCAGAATGCAGTCAGTGGAGGGTAGTTACATAATGCACGTAATGTGGGTAAGATCAATCCCAGCCACTTACAGCAGAATAGGCTCCAGACATAATTGTTGGGGAAATTAGCCAATCATTTCCCCATCCTGACCCGAGCTAGTGGTTACACTATACACAGTCCTTAATTATATCAAAGCTAATCTATTTGTTTTAGTGACACCACTGATATACTAACACACTAAACTGCAATATAAGGCATTGCAGAATGCTGAGTTTTATACCAGCTTTGTATTGGTGCAAAGTGAAGCCTGTCACATTACGCAGGAGACTTTGGGAGATCATTTGACATTTCACATTTGGTATTTGCTTGTGATGCTTTTATTGCAGAATGGATTCCTGATAATATGAAACATTTAAAATCAGCCATTTGTTCAAATGCTATCAACTGACAAACTTAAAAAAAACAAGCCTCACGTTTATTAACAAAACCGTATAATCCTATCATTGGCAATGTCTGTCAATAGCAGCAGGGAGCTCAGCTATTTTGGAAACAATTAAGCTTAGACAGCTTGAAGTGTCTGCAGTTTGGACAACTTTTGCCACGATTATTTCCTGTTTAGCTGGTGGTAACTTTTATTTCTAACCTGTGTAGAATTAGATGCATTCTCATCCACAGTCGTATTACACAGCAAAGTTATGGCTATTCATTTTCACCTTGAAGTAAGTGTTGCAAAACTTCAGATATTTTCAGCCAAATTTGTCACATTCTTTTGCGATATAAAACCAGAACACTGTTGCTGAATTGTAGATGAGCTTTTCCAGTTATCCACTGGGTAGAATTCTCCCCCCTTTGTTGGAGCCGGGGCGGGGGGTTGTGTGGGGGTGGGTGCGGACCTGATTGATGCCCCCGATCCAGTCCACGCCGCCATTTTACGCGGGTGGGCCAATTAAGGCCCACCCAGCGTATCGTGCACCCGGAAGCGCTGAGCACTCCCTGTGCGGGCGAGGGGGGGTGTGTGGGGGTTCCCTGAGTCGGGGTGTGCGCTCTTTTGCGCATGCGAGCGAAAGAGCACAGAAATCTCCCTGAGGCACAGAGGTGCCGCAGGGACATTAGTTTTAAGTTTCAACAGTTCAATGAAGTGCTGAAAAATTTTGAATGACGTGTCCCCTCATGTGAGACTGTCACATGGGCTGGGACACGTGCATTAATTTCAATACAAAATTTTTGAGAAAATTGAAAATCATTCACGAAACCTGATCCCACCTGTGGATGAGGTTCTATGAAAAATGCGAAGGCCGCCTGGGCTCTTCACCTGCCCGACAACCTTAAGGTTAGATGGGCGGCTCCATTAATTATTTTAATTGTTAGTTAAATGGCCTTAATAGGCCTTTGACAGCTCGGCAGGTGTGGCTGCATGCCCGCCAAACTGAAAATCGAAATGACGCGCGGTGACATTGGGACACACGCCCAACTTCACCCCGCATCATTTTACGCCTTGGCAAGCGGACCATCCCCCCACTCTCTGAGCCAAAGATTCTCCCCACAGTCTCTAATCTTGTCAGATTGCTTACCTGACATGCGGTACTGAATAAGCAAATATTTCCTCCAATGGAAGGCCGAAGCCATTGCCTTTGGACTCCACTCCAAACTCCTTCCCCTAGTCACCTCTCTCCCTGTCTGAGGCCAAAGCAGTTTCTTCTCAATCTTGGTGCAGGTATGTAACATTGCTGGAGTGCACTGGAGCACTGCTCCAGTACCTCCATCCAGCGCCTGGCAGAGGAGGGTGCAGACAGTTCCAAACGCGGCCTGGGGGCTAGGGGGATCCGGGCTCGGTGTTTTAAACAGAGTTCTCGTCATCAAGGCTGGGCAACGAGAGCTTAGGACCTGACAAACTGGCTTAGACAAAATAGAACTTCCAAACGGAGGGACCTGATTTTTTTGAAACTGGTCTGTCAGGTCAATTTCACTCGTTGCTGCACTGTTGCTGGGGAGTTTGGGAATTGGGGGGCAGGGGGGTGGGGTGTTTATGGGGTGGAGGAGGTTTGAGGCTGGGGAGGGGAGTAGGAGAGTTGGGGATGTTGGCGGGGAAAGGTGGGGAGGAGGTTGGAGGGTGTTGGGGTGGAGGGGGAGGTTGGGGACTGCGGGGGTGGGTGGGTGGTTTGGGAAGTGGCGGTTAGGGATGGGGGAAACTATTGGAGGGAGGGGTGAGAAAGAGGCTGGTGGCAATGGGGGAAATTCATATTTTTCACATTAAAAAGCATAATTTTACTGACTTTTGCGATCTCAAATGATTAATACTTAAGAAAACAATATAGTAGTGGATTTAGAAATGATATGGCCAACACATTGTCTTAGAGCTCCAGCACCTATACCCCTGCCTTGATGTCATATAAGATGATCTCCCAACCATATATCTGCATCATCACTGAGACTGCTTATTTCCACCTCCATGACATCATCCAACCCTGTCTGTGCCTCAGCTCATCTGCTGCTGAAACCCTCACCCATACCTTTGTTAACTCTAGACTTGACTATTCCAATACACTCCTGACTGGACTCCCACACTCTGCCCTTTGTAAATTTGATGTCATTCAAAACACTGCTACCTGTGTCTTAATTCTCACCAAATCCCATTCACCTACCACCTCTGTGCTCACTGACCTACAATGGCTCCCAGTTGAGTAATACCTCAATTTTAAAATGCTCATCTTTGCTTTCAAATCCCTCTGTGACCTCACCCCTCCCTATCTCTGCAATCTCCTTGAGCCCCACAACCTTGTGAGAACTCTGCACTAATTTAATTCTAGCCTCTTGTGCATCCCCGATTTTTGCTCCATTATTGATGGTGGTGCCTTCAGCTGCCTGGGTCCTGAGTTCTGGAATTCCTTGCCTAAACCTCTCCCCTTCTCCACCCCGTTTTCTTCCTTTTAAGATGCTCCTTAAAATCTACCTCTTTAACCAAGCTTTTGGTCGTCTGCCCTAATATGGCTAATGTGTGCTTTATAATGCCTCTGTGAAGCACCTTGGGTGATTTTATTATGTTAAAGGTGCTATATAAATACAAGATGTCATAGTTGTTATTGCTGAACATGTAAAATCATTTTTGTGATGAGTGAGGTGCATTGAATAAATGTAAACATCAGTGAACTCCATCCAACAATGCTCACAAAATGTCACTCAACTGGAAGATGTCAATAAAATGATGAAAGTTAAATGGAAACGTTAATTGTCTGGTACAACATGGAGTATGTGACTATAGTATTGACAATGGGAGGCCTTGTAGCACAGTGGTGGTGTCCCTATCTCTGGGCCAGAAGCTTCCGGTGACCAAGGCAGGTGCATTCATAATATGGTCAAGTAGATTGATTGTCAGCCTGTAAATCCATCCAATATGCCTGATGGACAGGCGGTAAGAGTGGGAGAGTTTCCTGGTTCGACATACTGCAGAAGGCAATGGCAAACCACTGCTACATAACCATGGACCAATCCAAAGGAAGTCCATGGTCGCCAACACCCTCTTGGGGCATGGTGCCAGAGGGAGGAGGAGATTTGTTGTACAATGATTATTTACACACTAAGTGCGGAGACATTTTATTAAATTAAAGTCACTATATAAATGCAAGTAGTTGTTGTTTAAAGCACTAAAGTAGAAAGTTTTAAAATTATAGTGCAGCAATACACATTTTTCTACTTCTAAATATTAAGTTAAAACTGCTGTATACAAAATACTATACACTATATGTGGACACAGAGAATTGTTATGGGCACACAAAGAAAGTTAAGGGAAGATTTAATAGAGGTGTTCAACATTATAAATAGTTTTGATGGAATGAATAAAAAGATACTGTTTCCATGAATGGAAGGGTTGGTAACCAGAGGACACAGATTTAAGATAATTAACAAAAGAACCAGAGGGGAGATGAGAATATTTTATGCAGTGAGTTGTTGTGAACTGATATGTGTTGCCTGAAAGGGTAGCTGAAGGAGATTCAGTAGGAACTTTTAAAAGAGAATTGGATAAATACTGGAAGGAGTGAAAAGTTGAGGGGCTATGTGGAAGAGCAGTGTGGTTGGGACAAATTGGATGGCTCTTTCAAAGAGCCAGCAGAGGTGTGAAGGGCCGAGTGGCCTCCTACTGTGTTGTATCCAGTGAATTATAACAATTGAGAATTATCAAGAGAAAGTATAACTGCAAAGCTGTGAAAGGAAGCAAGTACGATGATGACAAAGGAAAGTATTTTAATATGTTATGGATTGTTCATAATTTCTTGTGATGGAGCCTCTCAGTTTCACAGCTTTTGATTTGCAAGAAACATTGGCAGAAACTTCAGTTTTGCTTTGCTTACAGCTGTTAATCAGAGTTTGGAGTTTGTAGTTTGAGGGACATGTGAAAAGCCTTTTACTAAACTAACCTGTTTTTTAAAAAGCCAATCCTTATCTCCAGCCATCTAGTCTTAATTCCTTGGATTCCCTCCCTAAACCTCTCCCTTTCCACCTCTCCGTCCATCTTTAAGAAACTTCTTAAGACCTTCCTCTTTCACTTGCCCTAAACTCACCTTAAGTGACTCATTGTCAATTTTTGTCTGTTTTTGCTCTTGTGAAGTACGTTGGGACATTTTTACTATGTTAACGAGGTGCTATGTCAATTCAAGTTGTTGTGTTAGGAGTTGAGATTTGAAACATGAGTTTTGGTAAAGAGTTTCTTTTTAGTACTAAACCTTAATTCCTGAAACTGTGTCCTCAGTAAGTGTGGGTTGAGTAACTATGCTAAAATTGGATGTAATAGTCAATTGAGGATGCTCTGAACATATTCTATGCAAAATGGATTTCATGATATTCAAACGCCAAGAAAATTAATAGGTAGGATAGCTCCGGTTATTCCAGGAATGAGCACCAGTGAGCTTGAAGTAGCTTATGGGTCATATTCATTTTGTCTTGGCAACTAGAGAGTTGCATCACCATACCTTGTGTGGGTTGTCCCTTCCTCTGAATTAGATTAGGCTAGTGTCATATGAATGGTTTGCCCAGATAGCTTGCCCTCGTCTAGCATGCTGGGCTGGGGAGTGTAAAATTATAGGGAGTCAGCAGCTCGTAAAGGGCTGCAGCTCAATCCTTAAAGGGGAAGATATGTTGATGACAAAAAAGTTGGCCAATTGATCGCAGAGAGATGTGCTGCTTTGATTTTGAAAAGTTGGAGGTCCTGCTACAGGTGGGACATGAAAGGAGAGTGACTTTGTTTGGGCCAGGTGCCACTCTGCAGTAAGAAGGCAGCTGTATGCTGTACGGAGGGACATCTTTGACAGAGTCATTGTAGCTGCCCAGGATTGAAGTGAGCCAAACATGAGGTGCACTTTGGATTTCTTGATTAATCTGATGATTTTTTTAATCTATGCCAAGATGTATTTACATAAACTGAATCTGACTAATTGAGGTGTACAAAATTATGATAGAACTAAGATAGGGTAGACAGGAAAGGCTTGTTTCCCCTTGCTGAGGGGTCAATTACCAGGGGCATAGATTTAAGGTGATTGGTAGAAGGGTTAGAGGGGAAATGAGGAAATATTTTTTCACCCAGAGGGTGATGGACATCTGGAATTCACTGTCTAGATTGGTGGTTGAGGCTGAAACTCTCAACTCATTTGGACCAATTTTGCATTGCTTACGGCTGTCAATCACAGAGTTTGGGGTTTGTAGTTCAGGGGAGATGTAAAAAGCCTTTTACAAAACTAACGTTTTTTTTTTAAATCCAATCCTTGTCTCCAGCCACCAACTCAACCAGGATCTGTATCTGAAGTGCTGTAACCTGCAAGGCTATGGACCAGGTGCTGGAAAGCGGGATTAAAATGAGCGGCTAGTTTCTTTTTTCTCTTTTTGGCTGGCGCAGGCATGATGGGCTGAATGGCCTCTTTCTGCGCCGCAACTTTTCTGTGGCTCTATGACTACAGAGAGGGAGCTGCTCGCCTTATAAATGTCAGTGAACTACGAGGCTATTGCCACCCACTTCCACAAGATACAAGTTCAAATGTAAAGCAACATAGGCAGTTCGTTATAAAAGGCCAGGATTTTTCAGTCTGTGTGCGGGGAGCGGCTCTGACACGCCAACGCGCAAAATGACATGCGATGACATCGGGAATGCTCATCGCGCGTCATTTAGATATTTCGATCGGCGGGTGCACAGCTGTCTCTGGCGTGCACCCGCCGAATTATCAATGGCCTATTAAGGTCATTAAAAAATGAATTAAAGTTGTTTGCAGCACTGCCTGTCCAACCTTGAGGTCGGCCGGAAGGCAGGGAGCCCAAGCAGCCTTTGCGTTTTTTTAGGAAACCTCACCCACAAGCGGGATGAGGTTTCCTGAAGCTTTTATCAATTAAAAATAAAAAAATTGTCCTAAATATAAAAACATGTCCCAGCGCATGTGACACTGTCACATGAGGGGACATGTCTAAATAATCTTGCACTTTATTTATAACAACATTTTTCTTATCAATTTAATCTCCCTGAGGCAGCGAGATTGCTGCACTGTTCCCCCTGCCCACACAGGTAGCGCTGTACCAGCCGCGTGTTACGTTGGGCGGGCCTTCATTGGCCCCGCCTACGTAAAATGTCGGTGCACAGCCAATCGCGGGCGGCAATCGGCTCCATGCCTGCCCCTACCCCTGCCTGCCCGACATAGGCAAGATGCTGCCCAAGAATACTTACCACTCGAAGCGAACTCAGCAAATATTCCTTTGGAGTATAACGTTGCTGGTAAAACTTCAGCTGTGTTATATTATTCATATATCTGGATTTTATTTTAAAAAAATCAACATGTTATCTTGCTAGTTCCAACTTACTTCCTGCTGTTGTCCTTGGTTGTTTATCTCTTCTGGTTGTTCACTTGACAGCAGGTTTGATGCCTTATTCATATAGCACCTTCCCCAAGACATCGATACCTGCCTCCCAGCAATTGGCAAATCTACCTGACATCATTAAAAGACACAACAATGTTGGTAATATAGCAGCGGTTCAAATTGTTCTAATCTCTGATTCATCCCTAGATTAATTCTCTACAGGATTTCAGTTATTTTAGTGTCAGGCATATTTAATTGGGCACCACTCTCGCTTCTAATCAGTAGGTCATGGAGAGTCCCACTGCAGAGACTCAAGTACAAAATCTGGGCTGGCGCTCCAAGTGCAGTACTGACGGAGCACTTCACTGTCAGAGGTGCCAACTCTCGGAAGAGATGTTAAACCGAGACCCTGTTGGCCCTCTCAGGCGCATGTAAAAGATCTCACCACTATTTTGAAGAAGAGCAGTGGAGCTCTCCCCGATGTCCTGGTCAATATTGATCCTTCAACCAACATCATTATAATGAAATCAAATTATCTGGTCATTATCACAGTGCTGTTTGTGGGAGCTTGCTGTGTGCAAATTGGCTGCCACATTTCCTATATTACATCAGCGACTACACTTTAAAAAAGTACTTCATTGGTTGCAAAGTTTTAAGGCACAGGGTCATGAGAGGAATTCTTGAAATGCATTATTTTCTTTTTTAAAAGACTTTTTAAAACGTCTAGGCCGTGGGTCTCATTCTCCTCCTAAAGCTCCATCATGGCTTCCCTCACACCGACATCACTTATACCAGTCACATCATTTAAGTGAGTGGAGTAACCTGTTGGACGCGTTAGGTTGGGTTAAGTCAAAAGATAAAGAAGTAAAGGTAAAACGTCATTTCAATTATGCAATCATTTGCAATTAGATTTGCGTCTAATTGAACAAATGCCACCTTGTATGGCTTGCATTGATTGTGAAGTGCCTTGGGATGGTTCACTACATTAAAGATGCTATATAAATGCAATTTGTTGTTGTATAGTAAAGTACAAGACTGCAGTCTGGAAAAACTAATACCAGTCAATGACCCTACTTCCTCAAATAACGATCCCTCAAATATCCTCACATGATCAGCTTTCACTAGCTTGCGAGGCACTTCATTTCACACATCTGTGTAAAGACACTGAATTTAAACTGTGTAAATCCCCTCTTCCAACCTTGAACCTGTGTGCCCTGGTAAGTATCTGTCAATCAAGAAGTGCTAGGGGAAGGAACAAGTGCCTGATTCTTGGATGAAAAATTAGAGTTTGGAGGAACTCAGTGGAAACACCTTTTCTACACTTACCCTATCAAACCCTTTAATAATTCTAAAGACTCCTATTAGGCCACCTCTCAGCTGTCTCTTTCTGGGACAAAGAGCCCCAGCCTCTTCAGCTTTTAGTTGAGTCTCCAGCACAGTTTGAGTTGACTGAGTGCAACCGGAAGCAGGATATTCTGTAACTGAGTAATGGAGGGTGAGGAGTACAAATTGGCAAAGTGGGCTCCTCAAGCAAGTTTGATGATGATAAAAAGTGGAAAATGCTGGAAATAGTCAGTAGGTCTGGTAGCATCTGTGGGGAGAGAAACAGGGTTAACATTCCAGGTTTGAGACCTGTCATGTTTTTATTTCAGATTTCCAGCACCTGCGGTATTTTGCTTTTGAACTGATGTTTGATGATGAGGCTGTTTGGGATTTAGGGCATTTTACCTGGGGAAGAATTTTCTCCCCGTTGGGCGGGCTGGGCAGGAGCGGGCGTGGGTGTGGGCGGGCACACAGCCGATCATCGGCCGCGCGCTGTCATTTTAAGTGGGTGGGCCAGTTAAGGCCCGCCCAGCGTGACGCGCACCCGGAAGCACTCAGCGCTACCTGTGTGGGTGGGGGTGGGAGGAGGGCGAGCTGGGACATGTCAACGAATTTTAATAAAAATTTTTATTAAAGTTATAAACCCTTCACGAAACCTCATCCCGCCTGTGGATGAGGTTCGATGGAAAATACGAAGGCCGCCTGGGCTCTTCGCTTGCCCCCCAACCTTAAGGTTGGAGGGGCAGCTCTGACAACTATTTCAATTAGGTGATTAATGGCCTTAATTGACCTTTGCCAGTTCGGCAAGGAAATGTTGATAGGCTGAGATGAAGAGGGGAGGGAAGAGACTCATGTAGAGCGTAAACATCAGCATAAACCCATTGGGCCGAATGGCCTGTTTCTGTGCAGTAAGATCTACGTGAGAACAGAACTGTGTCCAGCTACAAATGATAAAATGTCGATAGCTTATTTTTCTTAAAGTTTAGTTGTAGGTACATAAATGTGATTTTTTTTTTCACTTTATTCGTTCTAAAAATTGAAGCTGCCTTGCCCAGCTGACCAAGAAATGGAAGCTGGAAATTGGGCAGGTGGGTTGATATTTAGGATGACTGGATAAGTTGTGAGGAGGATGCAAAGGGATGTAAGTAGTGAGCGGGCAAAAAATTAGCAGATGGAGTATAATGTGGGAAAATGTGAGGTTGTCTTTGGCAGGAAAAATAGAAAAGCAAAATGGTATTATATTATTATTACTGAGAGTTCCGAAGAAGAGTCGTATTGGACTCAAAACGTTAACACTGTTTCTCTCTCCACAGATGCTGCCAGACCTGCTGAGTTTTTTCAGCTCTTTCTGTTTTTATTTCAGGCTATTATTTAAATAGAGAGAGACTGCAGAATGCTGTGATACAGAGGGGTCTGGGTGTCCTTGTAGATGAATCGCTAAAAGTTAGCATGCAGGTACAGCAAGTAATTAGGAAGGTAAATGGAATATTGGCCTTTATTGTAAGTGGGATGAGGTATCACAGTAGGGAATCTGGCTATAACTGTGCAGCGCAATCGGGAGACTGCATCTGGAGTTGTGTGTACAGTTTTGTTCTCTTTACTTGAGAAGGGATATACTTGCATTGCAAGCAGTTCAGAGAAGGTGAACTAGACTGATTCCTGGGATGAAGGAATTGTCTAATGAGGAAAGGTTGGTCAGGTTGGGCCTGTATCCATTGGGGTAGAAGAATAAGAGGTGATCTTATTGAAACATATAAGATCCCAAGGAGATGTTTTCCTTCAAAGGGGGAATCTAGAACTCAGGGCCCCAGTTTAAAAATGAGGGGTCTCCCATTTAAGACTGGCATGAGGGGGAATTTTTTCTCTCTCAGAGGGCCATTAGTCTTTGGAATTGTCTTCCCCGGAGAGCAGTGGAGGCTGGGTCATTGAACATATTCAAGGCTGAGTTAGGTCTTTGATCAACAAACGGAGTCAAGGTTTATGGGGATGGGGGAGAGGGGGAGACACTCGCAGGTCTAATGGAGTTGAGAACACAGCCAGATCAGCCATGATCTTATTGAATGGTGGAGCAGACTTGATGGGCCAAATGGCCTACTTCTGCTCCTATTTCCTTTGATCTTGTGAGTACAGTGAAGGTTGTATGAGGTAAAACACAATGAGAAGCTAGAGACACTAAATCAAGTGAACTCACAGTTCTCTGCCGAAACCCAGGATTGAACCAGGAACCTTTAGTTCTTTAGTCCCAACTGCTATTTGACTCCCAACTGAGCTATTTTTTACTGATTGGTTGCAGGAAGTCCACCCTATGAATAATTAGGATATGCCTCATGAAGGCATTGATTAGATTATTTAATTGAGCCAGTAAAAGCTGCTTTGTGTTGTTTGATGCATCACCATGTCTGTAATATGACTTGATTGACATTTATATACAACAGCTGTGGATGGGCGAGTAACTTACTCTTGTGATCTTGCAGTTTAGTTTTGTTCATGTCTGAGCTTTGTGTGCAAAGCGAGCACATTGCCTCTCTTGCACTTCAATCATCACATCAGAAAGCCTATGAAAGTTAACCTAGTTCACAATCTCGTTGTTTATTGAACTGTGCAAAGAATATGTTCAAAGATATATTTTTAAATTTTCGTGGACTGATTCCTTTTTTTAAGTTAGTATTCATACCATCTGTGTTTTGTTGCATTCTTTGATTTTTATGTGGCCTTAATGTAATTTTTGCAAATAAATTCTCTTTGCATTGTTAGTTGAATGATATGCTCTGACAACATGAGGTCAGGTGTTGCCTGGTGAACAGCTCATGCAATCTCCAGACTGAAATAATTTGATTGTAGGGTAAATGTTAACCATTAGGGCAAAGGACACAATCTATTGGCTTCAAATCCCGGCAAAATGACCTTTAGAAGTACAGACATCCCAGTCCTATTTATACTTTATATTTTTACTGCTTACCCTGTCGTTTTCAAATGTTTTGAGTTTGGAGATTTGCGAATGAATCCTTTTAGTATTATTGCTGTACTGGTGAATGAACTCTAAAGAAGAACTTCAAATCCTGTTGGCTTATGTAGCTTGGGATATGTGCACATTAATGAGTAAGTTAATATAAACTTTGCACCTGACCCTCAGTTTACCATGGGGTACAACTTCATTAGCTACGAATACAAAAGATTGAACATCCTTACATTATAATTGCAGGAGGCATGAGTTGACCTATAGACACTGGTGAGTATGTGGAACCTGTTACCACTGGGAGTGGTTGAGGTGGATAGCATAAGTATATGAGGTAAATATATGAGAAAGGAATAGAAAAATAGACTAATAGGGTGAAATGGAGAGGGGTAAGAGCAGGATCGTGTAGAGCATAAACACAGTCACGGACCAGCTGGAGTGAATTTCCTGTTTCTGTGCTGCAACATTCAGTGTAGTTCTATGAATCTTGCATGAACAAGGCAAGTTGAGAGAAAACCTATGTTATTATAGTTGGTAATAGTGACCAACAATATGGAGTGATCAGTGATTAGCAATGGGGGTTTTTAATAACCTATGTAGATGGAGCCATTAATGATTGTGGAACTCACCTACATTGCTGGTTTCAGCAATGGCAGTCTTGTTTGTTATCTATCCAGGGAGGTTCCACCTGAGTAATCAATCTGCTTTTTTTGGGTGCTGTTGAGCTTCATGTTTGTGAAAGAAGTTCATCTGAAGATTGGTCCATGCATGGAGTCATTTATGATCTTGGGGTCTATCTTTGTAAATATCACTTGGCTTAAGGTGGAAACGAGTGCTCGGATTTCTGGTTTCTATGAAAGATGGGAATATTTGGGTGATCAACAGTCTAATTACTTGATTTGGCAATATGGATAAATTAATTAGTTAATTTCTATTAACCATCCAAGGGACTATTTTGTGATATGTAGAATGGCCAATCATTGCAGTGGTCTGTTAATTATAATCTTTGAAATTATCATCACCACCTTTTCTAGAATGGACTCAAATCTGAATAAAGCTACCAGCTAGAAATGGCAGAAAATATGGGAAGTATTTAGCTAGCCAGAAAGATTTCAGATAGCCTAAGCCTTTCTAAACATTAAAACAGCTGATTTCAATATTCATCTGTAGGCTACCATTACTATTGTGTGTTAGTGGGTTAACTTTATAATGTTTCATAAAATAGCTTATTCACAAACAAACACAAGAATATTTTGAGTACTCAGGTGCTGGAAATATTTAGCTTTGTTCTGCCTAAGATAACACACACCATAACCATGGACAAACATGTTTCATTTAGCATTGAGTAAACAACCTCAGGATTGCAAGACAATGTCAAAGAAATCCTGTCTTTCTATTAATGTGAATAAGTTAACAAGTTGAAATGGTCGATAATATTCACTGCGAATAAAATTGAAAACTTGGTCATGGGTGTAATAAACCTTTGTTTATTACATGGAGGCTAAATTGGATAACACCGGAAAATGGTTGAATGGATCGTGATGTGGAATTAGCCTGTGCCTGTTCACTGTAATGCAGGCAGAATACCAACCTGGCACTGCACATTCATTTGAATGATTGCAGCATGCAGCTAGCACTAACTGTACTATTCACTGGCTGCAACATCAATAGGGGGCCCAAAATCCTAACTTACCAGCAGCAGTTATAAACTGGCCTACGCTGACTATTTCAGCAGGCAATCTCACACGAGGGGTGAATTACGGTTTGAGCAGGTACTGGCAGCTGTGCTAGGGAGTGAACCTGTCCTGGGAAACGATGAAGAATGGTATGACATGGCAGACAATGGGCTCTAATGTTTCTGATGCTGTACTGGGGGCCTCAGTAGAGGTTGTGTAAAATAAGAGGGATGTCCTGTAAACATAGGGAACAGGAGGCTGTCCAGATACATGATCAAAAGGCAAATGGAACACATAGCCATGGAGGCTAGTGTCAGGAGTCTAACACTGAGGACCTTGATTCAGTGCCACGCAAAGTTCAATGACTTCAGACGAGTGGTCAAGATCTGAATTCACCTTTAAATAATATATCCCACCAACTGCACCACTAGCCTCACACACTGCTCAAATCACCACTCCCCATCACTCAGCTACCAACAATCTCTACAATCACGATTCATACCTGACATTCGTAGCTTCGCCTCACGCTCTCACACAAGGCACTGCTGCAAGCCTCACACCCACATCTCACAGCTTGCACACACTGGCAGCTATTCAACCTTGACAGCCACGTCACCCAAACAGATTGCATGACACTCATTAACACATTTCCTTTACTCCTGCAGGACAAAGTGCCATACAACCAGAGGCAGCAGCATCTAACTGCAGGAGTACAAACCCACTTGCATGTTCTTAACCTCAAGAAGGAGACAGTTCTGGCCAATATCTGAGTGGCCTTGACTTAGGCTGTGGTCAGCAATGGGGCTGACCTCATCAACAACGACAGTATCCTCAAACCTAAACTTCCTCTTCACAGCCCACTGCCCCTTCATTCCACATTTTCTTCTGATTTTAAAGCTGCAGATGGTGTAAGCACCTCTTACTTACAGGTGCCAGCTAACCAGAGAGCAAGATCACACGTGGGTTCTGCTGCAAAGACTCAGATGAGCTCTTTGATGGGGAGACTTACAGAAGAATGCTGTGGATATGCACAACAAAATACTCGGTGCGTTGATGGAGCTCTCGATTGCTCTGCGAGCAATATCAAGGAATGTGGAGGACTCCATTACCAACTTAGCACAGAGCTCGGAGGCCACCCTTTCAACTGTGGAAGTGGTGACCAACTCCATCAGCACACTTGTTGTCCCAATCATAATGCAGCATCTGATGGTCAATGTCTCAGTTCCCACCCCAGCACAAGCAGCCAACCAACCAATGCCTGAGCGCTGCAGTGGAAGCTGAGACTGCTACTAACATGGCTCTGGATTATAATCTGCAAATTAGCTCACAGCAGTCTGGCAACCTGTGCTCCAACAGATTACTAGGATTTCTGAGGTGCTGCCCCAAGGGAGTGGCAGTGTCTTTGTGGAACACAAACCTGCTGTTCTCACTCAGGATGACAGTATTTGTCCTCCCACCCCTGCCACTCCACCAATGCCCTTGCTGTTACCTGTCAGCGAGCCCAAACTGCTGCTGCCTATGTTGAGATGGTAGTCTGAAGCCAGTTTTCTCGGTCCAGAGCTGCTTTAGGTCATCCTCCAAGGACATCTACAGTCTCCTCTACTGAAAGTCAGTAGCCTTCCACTAGCCATGCTACAGCCACTGGGAATAGCATTGTGCAAGAACACCAGAACATGTGAAGGCACATGGAGACAGACACTGAGAAAATGTACAATGCTAATTAGTTGACTTTTGCATGCAATATAGCATGGTTTCATTTGCAAATTAGGTTTGGAATGTTTATATTGTGTTTGCTTTTATTTTTGCCTGGTAGTCAATCAGGCACTATAGTGGTCAGTGACAGAGGGAAGGTAGAGTGTAGGACTATTGGTGAATGGGGAATTGGAGCCATGATTACAGGTATTCACCCAACTGAGTTCTTCATGCTCTGCCTGGGCAATTGGGGTTGCATCCTCCCTTCCTCCTGCTCCTCCTTCTCCTCATGCTCTGCAGCTGTTCACTGTAAACGTGATGGAAAGGATTGATGGTGAGGTTGTACCGTATACAACAGACCACAAATCTTGACACCCACTCTGCATCATGAGGAAGCCTGAAATCCTACCAAAGTCATACACTTATTCGTCTGCTTGTCCCTGGAAAGAGAAAATGAAACGTAGCCAGCTATCAATGAATAGAGATCCTCAGTGACCTCCCTTAAGCAACAGTGGATGGCAAACTGGGAGATGTTGCAAATGTCTCCAGTTCTAGCCTGGAAGGAGCCAGAGACAGAAAGGTTCGTGGTCACGGTCACCTTTGCAGCCAATGGCAATGCAATCCTCTTTCTGCTCTGAGGCTGCAGCAGATGACAGATCTCAGTGAGGACATCCTTACTGCAGCTCAGGGACCTGACACACTGTCCCTCACTGAGGTTCAGCTAGGGGAATTGCTTCCTTAAAATGAAAACAGAAAATTCAGGAAAAAATCAGCATGTCTGGCAGCATCGGAGAAGAGAGTTAACATTCCGAGTCCGTATGACACTTCTTTAGAGCCGAAGAGAGGTAGAAATGTGATGGATTTTGTACCGTTGAATGATCGTCGGGGGGTATGGAGCAGGTGGAGCAAAATAGAAGGTCAGGGATGGGTGGGAGATCAGGAGAGGTTTGACAAAGATGTCATGGACACAAGGCAAAGTAATGACTAAAGAAGGTGCTGAGAGTGGCAAAAAGGTAAGAAAGCAGAATGTGTTAAAAGCAGAACAAGGTCAGCGCTCTGTCAAAGCAAGACATAAGAACAAGTTACAGATGGCCCTGTTGGGGAGGGGGCTGGGATAAACAATAAAAAGAGATCCAAATGGAGTACAGAGTTCATGGCCTGAAGTTGTTCCACTCAATGTTAAGCCCGGAAGGATGTAAAGTGCCTAATTGGAAAATGAGGTTCTTTTCCTCCAATTTGCATTGGGCTTCACTGGATCATCAAGTGAAATGCTGCTTCACCTGAAAGGAGTGTTTGGGGCCTTGGATGGTGAGGAAGGAGGAGGTAAAGGGACAGATGTTACACCTTCTGTAATTGCATGGGAAGGTGCCATGGGAAGGGGATAAGGTGTTGAGGGTGATGGAGAAGTGGGCCAGGGTGTCACAGAGGGAATAGTACCCACGGAATGCTGACAGATGTTAGGAAATAGAGATAGTTTAAGTAAGTTATATTTGTATTTGTGAGTGTTAGGAATGAGCTTCAGCTTTAATGTTTAAGTTTGATTTGTATTTCTGTACTTGTGTGTTAAGAAAGGTCAAGTTGAGTTTTAGTTTCACTTTAAATGGTGTCTGCATTTCTAATGAGAGTTTTATGACTGTTGCAGTTAAGTTAAACAAAAAAGAGTGGAGAAATTGGGCTGTTGCTTAGCAACAGGGGTCCAAAGAAACAGGGGTCCCAAAGACACACCCAGAAGAAATTAGAAACAGCAGTTTGATTTTGGAAGCTGTTTGAGTTCAGTTGGTTTTGAAAGTAGCTACCAGGGGAGACTGGGGCAAAGGGGACAGATAGCCTGTCCCAAGCCAAAGAAAACTCCAAAAATCCAGGGGAGTGGAACAGGAAAAAGTCCCGAGCAGGCCTTCTAGTCAAAGGAAGGACAGAAACCTGGAAAAGGACCTGTCCTGTCGAAGTTAAGAATGAGGGACAGAGAGAAAGGCTCCAAGCTTCAGACTTAAAGAGACAAAAGCTGCAGAAAGCAGGTTTAAAGCAAGAACAGCTTGCAAGAGGCAAGAAAGTCCAAAGAGACAGCTGAAAGTCTGTAACTCTTTGCTATGGGCATGTGAAGCAGTGGTGTACTGTTGATGGCTAAGTCGGTGAGAGAGAGTGTGTGGAAGGAAGCTTGAATGCGTGTGGTGACCCAGGGAAGAGGAACATCGGAAGGAGAGTTCGAAACGCTGGAGGTCAACCCTCGCAGAAGACATCTGGGAGAAAGTGTCAGTTCAGGAGAAGGTTCCAAAACGAGTTCTTGAAGAGTGGAGATTGGAAACCCTCATGTGAAAGACGGAGTTCAGTGAGACCGGTTGGCTCAAGGTGAGATAAACGTCTGGGGAGAGTTGATGACAGATCCATAGCATCTGGCTGAGGTGGCATCTGTCACTTGGTTTCAGAGTGTGGACCATTTTCATGTTTTTATTTCAGATTTCCAGCAACCGCAGTATTTTGCTTTTACTGTTTCCTTAAAAATCTGGGTGAATATGGCCTCCTCCTGAGAGCCCTTCTCCCCTTTCTCCTCCCTCAGCAGCCTGTCCTGCTTTGTTTGGGCTCTGCTCATTCCCCAAGCCATGCTGTATCGCAAGGGGAATGCCTATTAGTGTGCCCATGCCTGGGGACAACTGATCTGAGCAGAAGCCTAGAGGTCAGCAAAAAACTTCTTCAACACTATCCACACCACACCCTGTAGACTTTTGCAACTTGAAATCGATGAAAGAAAGCACCAAACTGTTGTTCATAACAACAACAACAATCCCCCAGTAACTAAGCAGTAAGTAGTTGACGATTCCTTTAAATGGCACTGGTACAGGGGCCTTTCTGCTGCTGAATGCATATTCAGCTCTGCGAAGTTAAGAGAAGGCATTGGCTGGAGTGCTGAACTCCAAAATGGCGCAGCTGGATTTAAATCAAGGTTGTTTGCTGATTGTCGTCACGATCTGCCTGCTGTGCCTATACCCGGTGAATGGTCCCTGTGCATGAGAATGCCTGCAACAAAATGGTGTCCAACACAACTCATCCCACAAGTGTGTGTGCTACCAAGGATGCCATCTTGGAACTCTAAGGACACTCGTAATGTTCCATAAGTAGATGCAAATGAGCCCAATTTCTTGCCCCAAGCGTTTTGATAACATTTTTAACTCTTGATTTTTATCACACTGACTCTAACATGACCTGAAATTCATCTGGTAGTAGTGTGTGCATTGCAATTAGAGCAGCAGCTTCCTTGGTGAATCCTGCCATAAATCTGCCACATTTGGTGCTTTATGCTTATAGCACCAGGTTACAGACTGATCTACAGAACTGAAATGGCAAGAGTGGTTCCCATTTCAGTTAACAACTGACAGAAATATTCTTAAACATTTTGCCGTTTTATTGTTTAATTCATTCTTGGCATGTGGCTGTCATTGTCAAGGCCAGGATTTATTACCCATTCCTAGTTTCCCCTTCAGAAGGTGATGTTGGGTCTCCTTGAAGCACTGCAGTCCATGTGATGAAGGTGCCCTCGCAGAGTTTTAGGGTGGGAATCCCAGGATTGTGACTCAGCGACAGTGAAAGAATCGCATGGTAAATGGTGGCATTCCTGAACTACCTTTCCCCCAACTGATAATCATTGTAGTGGTGTATTGATTCATCAGCAAGAGATTTCTTTACCCGTGTTTGACTTGGAGCAAAGAGACTATTTTGTGAATATTCCTCGTTCTCTTAACTCTTATGTACTGCACACAGAGCACTGGTGTGGATGCTTTTGTGAGGGAAATCAATTATTTGTCATCAAAGTTATCAAGGAATACGAGTATATGCAAAGTTTGCAAAACAAAATGAAATATAGATTGAGGAAGTGGACGTACATTGGAACATTGGGAATTCCCTACTCTGTACGTTGTAGTTACTTTGAATGTATAGCACAGAAACAGGCCATTTGGCCCAACAGGTCCCTGTTTCTGCTCCACATGAGCTTCCTCCGACTCCTCTTCAAGTTGCCCTATCAGCATACCCTTCCACCTTTTTCTCCCTTATGTACTTACCTATTTTCTCCTTGAATGTCTCTATACTATTTCATCTCAACCACCCCATGTGGTAGCGAGTTCCACATTCTCAGCACTCTCTGGATTTCCCCTGTATTCCCTATTGGATTTAGAAACATTGGCCGAAATTTTCCATCCCCGTTGGAGTTGGGCATCATGCCGGGTGTGAGTGGACAATATGGTGGGAAGGCCAAAATTCGGTTTCACAACATCTTGAAACTAGTTTGCAATCGTTCGTTCCACCCGTCAATGGCAGGCTGTGTTTCCCGCTGCTGGACATTGGGAACGTCATTTTAATACATCTGCATATAATTATAATCCCTGCCCGCGAGAATCATCCCCCACCCTGAATCACCCAGGAATCACGCCGACGTGTTTCACAGCTGCACATAAGCGACGTGCACCTGCCAAGCTGCAGTTCGCTCGGGGATTCGAGGTTTGTTTGCCTATCTTGCTTCGGACAGCACTCACAGTCATCAGCACCAGGCTCCACAGGCAGCACCACATCACTGTTAGGGAGGCTCACGGGCAGCTCCCTACCTCCCAGACCAGCCGTAAGGCAGGGGCGTCTTTTCAATGGCTGCAGGACGAGGGCTGTACTGGGGAAGGGCGGTATCCCAGGGTGTGTGTGGGGTATCCCATGTTGATCTGTGCAAGGCCTGAAGATGGTGAGGGCTGAGGAGGCAGTCTCCAGAGGAGATGAGGCCAGATGAACATGTGAGGGTGTGTGTGTGAGAGAGTGAGTGGTGATGTCCCTTGAGCTGGCAGTGAGTGAGATGCCAGTGAATGTGTGATGGGCTTGTGAGTGTGTGAGTTTAGAGGGATGAGATGGTTGCCTTACCCTGGCTGCACAGATGAGATAATTCATCCTCTATCTGCACTGGATGGCCAACCTCTCCTGTGCAACGTGGGCACTGACCACAACAGCCACTGCCTACCAAGCTGGAGTGGTGAGATTTCTGGACCTCCTGCAGCCAGGGCATGGGTGGAGGACATCACAGGGACCTCAAAAAGGCATTCCAGTGATGGGTCACTGAACTCTTCCTGGCTTTCAGGGCCATGTCTTTACTGGAACAGCCCTGGGCTGCAAACATTGAGAACTGGGTGGGTAGCTGCAGTTTGGACATGGCACCCAGAGCGAGGAAACTGTGGTAATGGCTTGGCAGGTGATTCGGAGGCTGCCCGCCAGTGAGATGGTGTGTTTCCTGTGGGTGCATAATTAATAAGGCAGAAAGTGTATGATATGGTGTGAAAAGCCGCCATTGTGGCTGGTGGGTTAAACATCCTTTTTCCACACGCTACGGCACTTAGTGCCAATCTGGGATGATTCCACCTTTTATATTTATAGACCCTAGTTTTGGCCTCGTCACTCGCACCCTCCCTCTTCCATCTCCCATGTCTAGAAATATCTTTTAGTCGACCTTATAAAACTCTTTCGTAATCTTAGAGAACTCTAACAGGTCACGTGTCAGCCTTCTAGTCTCTAAAGAGCCCCAGCTTGTTTATACTTTCCTAGTGGATATTACCTCTTAGTTCTCCATTAGCAAGTTGCTACAGTGATAAGCAAATGATAGCATTTATCAAGGTTTATTTACTCTATATTGAGATAGTGTACGGCACGTGTAGTCAGTCAAATTAAGGCAAGAATAGCACCTATCCTGAGCAACACCTGGCTTATTATTTATTTAGCTAAGAATGAAGGTAAGAAGCCACATCTGTGTCTGCAATAGGCAGCAGATAACAAATATTTATCCTGTGGGAGTTTGAATGTTGAACACGTTTGACAGACCAGGCTGTTCCCACCAACCTCAACTACAATAATCCTGATTAATATCGCTTTGGAATGAGTTATAGCTGAACCATGTAAACCTGTATTCAGTTGTTCCAGTATTCAAGCACTACATCCCCTCTTGGGTTCCTATAATGGTCTTTGTGAGGATTTCATGCATGTTTGCAGCACTTGAAGTGAATCTGTAGTGCTTAAAAATTATATACTCCTAGCTTTTCCAAAAATCTATTAATTAGCTCTTAATGACAAAGGCTGCAATTCTTCTTTGAAGTCAACACGGTTTTCTAATAGATGCCGAATAGGTTTCTCTTTAAATCTCTGACAGTTATGAGGTGCCATGGGCTGTTTGCTAATGGTGGTTATTAAAGCAAAATACTTGGTCAGCAATGTATGTAGGTCTTGTATTTCACAAGTTACTGATCCATGGAAGTTACATCAGTTGAATTTTTTATATCATAGAACTTGTGTACTATATGGTCTTTCAGGACCTTGGAGAGCAGTGTTTATAACGGACACTGAACACACAAGATGGCAAGAACACATCAAATAGGAGCAGGAGAAGACCATATGGCTGATTTTGGGCTTAAACTTCACTTTCCTGCCTGCTCCCCATAGGATAACCTGAGAGACCAAAATCTGTCTATCCCAGCCTTAAATGTATTTAGTAATGGAGCATCCATTACCCTCTGGTAGAGAATTCCAAAGATTCATAACCCTTGGACTGAAGTAATTTCTCATCACCTTGGTCCTAAATAATTGCCCGCTTACCCTGAGGCTGTGCCCCCGTGTTTTAGATTGCCCGACCAGTGGAAACAATCTCTCTGCGTCTACCTTACCAAGCCCCTTCAGAATTTTGGAGGTTTCTTCTAAAACCCAATTTACTCCAATTCTAAGCCTAATTTACTCAGCCTCTCATCACAGGACAACCCTGTCATCACAGGAACCTATTTAGTGAACCCTATTTGTATCACCTCTGATGCAATTATATCGTTTCCTAAATGTAGAGACCAAAACTGCACACAGTATTCCAGATGTGGTCTCATCAAGACCCTGTACAATTGTAGTGAGGCTCCTGTATTCCTGTGCTTCAATTCCTTGGCAATAAAGGCCAACATGCCATTTGCCTTCCTAATTGCTTGCTGCACTTTTTGCATTTCTTGTACAAGCACACCCAAGTCTCTTTGAATATCAACGTTTACAAGTTTCGCACCTTTTAAAAAATATTACAACCAAAGTGATTAATTTCGCTCTTCCCTATGTTATACTCCACCTGCCACTTGTTGCCCATTCACTTAACCTGCCTATACCTACCTGCAGCCTCTCTGTGTCTACCTCACAGCTCACCTTCTACCTAGCTTGGTATCATCAGCAAACTTAGATGCAATACTCTCTGTCTCTTCATCTAAGCCATTAATATAGGTTGTAAATAGCTGAGGCCCCAGCACTGATCCTTATGGCACTTCACTATTCACTGCCTGGCAACTTGAAAAAGCCCTGTTTATGCCCATTCTTTGCTTTCTATCCATTAACCAATGCTCTATCCATGCTAATATATTACACCCAACTCCATGAGCCCTCAGCTTGCCTATTAACCTTTTGTGTGGCACCTTATTAGATACCTTTTAGAAATCCAGGTAAAGTACTCCTACAGGTTCTTCTTTATCTACCCTACTAGTTACATCCTCAAAAAACTTTAATACATTTGTCAAACAGTATTTTACTTTAGTAAAACCATGTTGACTAGCTCTAAACAAACTATGCTTTTCTAAGTGCATTGTTAACACTTCCTTAATAATAGAATCCAGCATTTTCCCAACAACAGATGTTAGGTTAACTGGTCTATAGTTCCCTGTTTTCTCTCTCCCTCCTTCCTTGAAAAGTGGAGCAACATTTACCAACTTCCAATCTGCTGGAACCATTCCCAAACCTAAAGTACTTTGGAAAATTATAGCTAGCACATCCGCTATCTCAGCAACTTTCTCTTTTAAAACCCCAGGGTGTAGGCCAGCAGATCCCAGGGATTTGTCAGATTTTAGTCCCTTGGGTTTCTCCAATACTTTCCCCCTGCTGATATTAATTTCCTTAATTTCCCCACTATTTGTAGTCCCTAGGCTGCCATCTATTTCTGGTATGAAACTTATGTTTTCCACTGTGAAGACAGACACAAACTATTTGTTCAATGCCTCAGCCATTTCCTCATTCCCCAGGATAATTTCTCCTGCCTCTGCTTCTGAGGGACCAACATTTATTTTAGCTACTCCCTTTTTATATACTTATAACAGTTCTTATGATTTGTTTTTGTATTTCTGGCTAGATTACTCTCATTCTATTTTTTCCCTTTTTTATTTGTTTGTCCTTTGCTGGTTTTGAAAACACTCCCAGCCTCAGTTTTCCTGCTGTAATTTTGCAACATTGTAGGCCTCTTCCTTTAATCTAATACTATAACTTCCTGAGTGAGCCATGGATGGGTCTCGCTTGCTGAGTTTTTTGTTTATCAATGGGATGTATTTTTGTTGAAGATTTTGAATTGTTTCTTTAAATGTTACCCATTGTTCATTTACCTCAATACCTTTCAGTCTATTTACCCAATTAACATTAGCCAGTTCTCTCCTCATACCTACGTAATTGGCTTTGTTTAAGTTTAAGATTCTTGTATGTGATTGGAGTATGTCACTTTCAAACTTAACATGGAATTCAACGGTATTAGGATCACTATTTCCCAGTGGATCTTTTACTACGACATTACTAATTGACCCTGCTTCATTACACAATACTAGATGTAAGACAGTTTTGTCCCTGTTCAGTTCCACAACATATTACTGCAAAATACTGTCACAAGAGCATTCTACAAATTCATCTTCTAGACCACTCTTGCTAATTTGATTGCCCCAGTCTATTTGAAGATTAAAGTCCCCCACAACTATTACATTGCCTTTTTTATCGGCACCAGTAATTTATTATTTAATGCTCTGCCCAATGGTATAACTATTGTTAGGGGACCAATAAACTACTCCCACCAGTGTTTTCTGACTCCTGCTATTCCTGGTTACTACCCATACTGAATCAACTCTATGACCTTATGAGGAAAGATCCTTTCTCACTATTATCCTTATGCCATCCTTTAGTATCAGGGATACCCCTCCACCTTTGTCATTCTGTCTATCTTTCTGAAATATTATATACGCTGCATTATTTATTTCCCAACCTTGATTACCTAGTAACCATGGGCTGAATATCACAGGGGAGTGGATGACTCACACTGCCCACAGCCCTCCATCCATCAGCAAAGTCGGCGTGGAGCTGACTCAGTCCGCACCAGCCTGCTCCATAGCCATAAAACGCTGCAGGCTAAACAGGGCCAGTGTAGAGCTTCCACCACTCACTGGGGAGGACATCCTGCCCCTGGGAAACACCGGCCAATCCGATTGGCTGGCAGCTCCGTCAGTCCCGGCCGCACCAAGATTGCATTAGTGGGCGCTGCCGGGATTGCAATGGGGAAGCAGTGGATCCTCAGAAACAGGTAATTCCAGGGTCTTGGGCAGGGAGGGTTTAGGCAGCTTTTTGGGGCGGGGGGTGGGGGTGATGAGTTTAAGGCAGCAGGGGGGTAGGAAGAAGTGGGGGGTGTATCTATCTTAGGGGGGGCCACCCTGATCCACCAAGGGCAGCTCCCAAAGATAGAACGCCCCTTCCTTCTGGCCTTTTGAAGAATTTTTAAAAATCAGGCTGACTACTCCTGCCCGATTGCCTATGCTAACTGTTTTATGATGTGGGCAGCGTATTATTACAGTCAATTGGCTTGGTAACAAGCCTAATTGACTCTTGATTATCTATTTAAATATGGCAAATGGGCTGCCAATTTCAGCACCCATCCATTCCCCCTCCCCTGTTATGGGGGTAAGCTTGGGGATGGGTGGGAAGGCAGTGTCCTCCTGTTTTATGTGTCCCCTCCCACCTGCCGAATCGACGCCTGGTAGGGGCAATCCCACCCTATGCCTATGTAAAGGCAACTGGATCTGAACCATTTACCTCTATTTGTGCCGCTGGTTCATCTATCTCATTGCAGATTCTTCGTGCATTCAGATAAAGAACCTCTAATTTCATTTTTGTACTTCTATTCCCTGCAATGACCTTACTTGTTGATGAGCAATGGTTTTTAAGCTTTCTGTCCCACTCTGCTTTTACCTTTACCCACGTCGCTACACTGTTCTGATGCCTTGACTGTTCTCCTTGGATTTTTAAACCTCCCTCCCCCCCAAACCTTACTCCCCCATCCCCTGTTAGTTTTAAGTCCTGTCCATAGCCCCAGTTGTACAATTGACCAGGATACTAGTCCCAGTCCTGTTCAAGTAGAGTCCACCCTATTGAGATACCTCACCCTTCTCTGAGTACTGATGCAAGCGCCCCATGAATTGAGGCACTGGCACGATAATGACATCTACTGAAGGCCACTGATATCTGCTCTGTGTAAAAAACAAACCTCGCTGAATCCCTTCATGTGAGAGCTGGACCTGTTTCTGCATGGGGCAGAGATAATCTTGTATAAAAAAGTAAGAACTCAGGGCAGTCAGGGCCAGAATGATCTTCTGGACTAATTTCAACTGTCTCCGGGTTTCGGAGTGCATTGTCCCAGAATTTTTCACCTCCAAATTAGCCTAAGCTTTTCTGTTGTTTTTTACCACCTCGCCCCCACCCAGGAGATCACATGCTTTCAGGTGGGGTGGAGAGTGTCTACATTCTGATACACACAATTGTGCTTAATGGACCAGGAGGCCTTTACCAGCCCATCATTGTTCGTATCTATGTTTTGTGTTCAAATCCATTGATCCCCCCCCCAACATTGGAGACAAATACTATGTAGATTCTCTCGCCCCACACATTTCAATGTGGTGGTAATGCGCAGTGGTGCGTGCCAATGAGCCATGCCAATGATTGAGTAACACTTTTGTTTCTTCTAGGGATTTCAGCATAGTTTGATTACCATCCAAATGTTACCACTTTCCTCTCAGCTATCACTTCTCTCCAAAAAAACAAAATCGAAATATAAACTTTCTTGTGGCAGATTGATTATTATGGCCCAGGATTTTCTGGGATTTGCATCCATATCGTAGCGACATTTGAAAACAGTGTAAAAGTTTGAAATTATGGAGTCAGTAGCTTGCAAGAATTATGCTGCAGCTGTATTTTCCTGGGACTGTTATGCAATTTCCCTCACTGGAAACAATCCCACCCCAATTAAAATCTATGTTGATCCCAATTTTCCTGCATTTATTCCATCTTTCACGCTGCTGACTTGCACATAAATATAATAGTGTTGGTGCCCTGGCATCAGAGTGATTTATTATTCCAAGATCAGAGTTAAACTCCCAGTTGCTAAAAATGTATGACTGTTGCAAAGATTAACCAATTAGGATTTTGATTATTCACTTCCTGCGCCTGGAAATCTTAATTTTAATCTTGTCACATTCTGTATCTGGAACCCATTCACTTTGAGATTGTTTCCAGAATTTAAACGGCCTTTTTCTCCCCTCTTCCCACCCTGCTGTTCAATCTCACTAAAACCACTAACACAACTTATGTATTTCTGTAAATCTAATTTAGATATTAATCATCATCATCTCTTCAGCTATGAGTAACTGTGTCAGCCACGGCTCAGTGGGTAGCATTCTCACCTCTGAGTCAGATAGTTGTGGGTTTAAGTCCCACTCCAGAGATTTAAGCTTGAAGGGAGTGCTGCACTGTCAGAGGTGCCATCGTTTGGATGGGTGTTAAACTGAAGCCCTGTCTGCCCTCACAGGTGGATGTAAAGGATGTCCTGACACTATTTTAAAGAAAAATAGGCTAGTTTTAACTAGTGTCCTAGCCAATATTTGTCTCTCAAACAACATCACAAAAACAGGCAATCTGGTCATTATCATGTTCTGTTTGTGGGATCTTGCTGTGCGCAACTTGGTTGCAGTGTTTCCTGCATTATAAGAGTGAATACACTTCAAAAGTATTTCATTGGCTGCAAAGTGCTGAGGTCATGAAAGATGCTATGGAAATGCACCTCTTTCTTTTTGTATCTCAAAAACAGTTCCAATCCATCCATTCAGAGGTGTCAGCAAGTCATTTCATCATTTTATTTTGCTGTCCACGGTGACTCGCAACATTCAGTCTCCTTCAGACCCAGAACTTTTCGGGAAGTTGAAAAATTCAAGGCTAACTTGCTTGGTTTATTTCATGCGGTGCATTCCATGAAAATAAAAGCCACTAATTATTGAATTTTGGAATGTTATTGATAATTTATAACATAGCATCCCAGAATGGCCTGTGTACGACCGTGAAACTGAAGATAACCTCAAAACTTGAAAAGGGGACACGACGGCTCCAAATAATTGTAGATCGCAGTTGAATCAAGTTCATGGAAGGTTTCCCACAATTCCAGAATGTGCCATCCCTTCAGCTTTTGAATGTTCACTCAATGCTCTTTTCTCTGCAATGTCACAGAATGACAGAATTGTTACAGTGCGGAAGGAGGCCATTCGGCCCATCATGTCTGTACCGGCTCGCCAAATGAGCATTATGATTTAGTGCCATTCTGCTGCCTGTTCCCCATAACCTTGCACATTGTTTCCATTTAAATAATCACCTAATGCCCTCATGAATGCCTCGATTGAACCTGCCTCCACCACACTCCCAGGCAGTGCATTCCAGACCCAAACCACCCGCTGTGTGAAAATGTTTTTTCTCACATCACATCTGCTTCTTTTGCAAATCATCTTAAATCTGTACCCACTCGTTCTTGATCCTTTTAGGAGCGGGAACAATTCCTCCCTATCTACACTCTCCAGCCCCCTCATGATTTTGAATACCTTTATCAAATCTCCTCTTGGCCTTCTCCTCTCCAAGGAGAACAGCCCCAACCTCTCCAATCCATCTTCATTACTGAAGTTTCTCATCCCTGGAACCATTTTTGTAAACCTCTTCTGCACTCTTTCCAGTGCGTTCGTATCCTTCCCATAGTCGGCACTCAAAACTGTACACAATACTCCAGCTGAGATCTAACTAATGTCTTATATAAGCTCAACATAACCTCCCTGTTCTTGTACACTATGCCCCTATTAATAAAGCCCAGTATACTGTATGCTTTATTAACTACTCTCTCACCTGTCCTGCTACCTCCAATGATTTATGCAATGTACACCCAGGTCCCTCTGCTCCCACATCTCCTTACAAATTATACCCCTTATTTTATATTATCCCTCCATGTTCTTCCTACCAAAATACATCACCTCACATTTCTCCACATTGAACTTTATCTGCCACCTATCTGCCCACTCCACCAACTTGTCTATGTCCGTTTGAAGCTCTATTCTGTCCTCCTCAGTTTACGATGCTTCCAAGTTTTATATCATCTGCAAACTTTGAAATTGTCCCCTGCACACCAAGATCTAGGTCATTAATATATATCAGGAAAAGCAAGGGTCCCAATAATGACCCCTGGGGAACTTCATTACAAACCTTTCTCCAGCCCGAAAAAAGCCACTGGCCATTTCTCTGTTTCCTATTACTCAGCTAATTTTGTATCCACGTTGCTACTGTCCCTTTTATTCCATGATCTGTAACTTTGCTCACAAGTCTGTTGTGTGGCACTGTATCAAATGCCTTTTGGAAGTCCATGTACACCACATCAACAGCATTACCCTCATCAACTCTCTGTTACCTCTTCAAAAAACTCCAGCAAGTTAGTTAAACATGGTTTCCCCTTTAGAAATCCATGCTGGCTCTCCCTAATCAACCCTCATTTTTCCATGTAACTACTCATTCAATGCAGAATAAGTTTTTCTAGAAGCTTCCCCACCACTGAAGTTAAACTGACTGGTCTGACTGGGCTTATCCTTGCAAACTTTTTTGAACAAGGACGTGATGTTTGCAATTTTCCAGTCCTCTGGCACCTCCCCTGAGTCTAGGGAAGACTGAAAGATTATGCCCAGTGCCCTTGCAATTTCCACTCTCATTTCCTTAAATATCCTTGGATGCATCTCATCACGTCCCAGTGCTTTGTCAACTTTAAGTACCGACAGCTTATCCAATAACACCTCCTTATCAATTTTGAACCCCTCCAATGACAGTTTCCTCCTCTGTCACCATGGCCTGGGTAGCATCTGCTTCCTTGGTAAGGATTAGATGCAAAGTATTCATTTAACACTCAGCCATGCCTCCTGCCTCCATGTGTAAATCCCCTTTTTGGTCCCTAATCGGCCCTACTCCTCTTTTTACCACCCTCTTACTATTTGTGTGCCGATAGAAGATTTTGGGATTCCTCTTTATTTTGGCTGCTGGTCTTTTCTCATAACCTCTCTTTGCTTTTTGACCTCCCCTCGGAACCTTCTGTGTTCCTCTCGGTTCTCAATTGTATTTTCTGCCTGACACCTGTCATAAGTACACTTTATCTTCTTTTACCTTAATTTCCATCTCCTTTTTCATCCAGCGAGTTCTGGATTTGCTTGCCCTACCTTTGCCTTGTGAGGAAATATACCTTGACTGTGACCAAACTATTTCTTCTTTGAAGGTAGCCCATTGATCAGCTAGAGTTTTTCCCGTCCTTGGTTCCAGTTTATCCGGTCCAGCTCTGTTCTTGCTCCATCGAAGTCGAGTCTCCCCCAGTTAATTATTCTTACTCTGGATTGCAAATTGCCCTTTTCTACCGTCATCCTAAATCTTACTATACAATGATCACTGTCTCCTAAATGTTCCCCCATTGACACTTGATCTACTTGACCCACCTTATTTTCAAGAACCAGGTCCAACAATGCATCCTTTCTTGTTGGATTGGACACATACTGCTTTAGAAAATTCTCCTGAACACAATCTAGGAACTCTTGCCCCTCTCCACCCTTTACACTATCACTGTCCCAGTCTACATTCGGGTAATTAAAGTCCCCCATTATAACTACTCTATAAAGTTTGCATCTCTCTGTAATGTCCCCGCAGATTTGTTCCTCTACCTTCTTCCCACTAGTTGGCGGTCTATAGACTACACCGAGCAATGTAATTGCACCCTTTTTGTTCCTTAGCTCTAGCCAAATTGATTCTGACTTTGATTCCTCTGGGACATCCTCTTTCTCCAGCACTGCAATGCTCTCCTTAACCAGTACTGCTACCCTTCCACCTTTTCATCCTTTCCTATCTTTTCTGAACACCTTGTACCCGGGAATATTTAATACCCAGTCCTGCTCTTCCTTGAGCCAGGTCTCTGTTAAGGCCACAACATCATATTTCCACATGGCAATCTGCGCTTGTAACTCCCCAGTCTTATTTACTATACTCTGTGCATTCACCTGTATGCGCAGTAACCCCAGTTTAGAGCTCATGGGCAGATTCATGGGGAGCTGATCCCCACCGGAGAAGCAGGCCCTGCAGCTATTTTAAGTGGGTGGGCCAATTAAGGGCCGCCCAGCGTGATGTCCGGTGGGAAGTGCTATGCGCTCCCTGTGCAAGCGGGGAGGATTCCCCAAAAGTCAGAGTGTGCTCTTTAGTGCAGCCTCAGGGAGATCACTGACAGCTGTATAAACTTTAGAAATAGAAAAATAAAAAAATTCTTAACATGTCCCCTTCATGTGACAATGTCACACGAGATGGGACATGTTCATAAATTTCACTGAAACTTTAATAAACTTTTTTAAACCCTATGTGAAACTTCATCCCGCTGGTGGGTGAGGTTTCATGTTTTCTCTACTGCCCGCCGGGGCTCCCAGCCTACCCACCAGCCTTAAGGTTGGACGGGCGGGTCCTTTAATTGTTTTAATGATCCTGTCAATGGCCTCAATTGGCTATTGACAGGTCGGCGGGCGCACAGCTGATTTTGCTGCGCCCCCGCCTTTCTGAAAATTTAACTGGGGTGGGATGACATCGGGGGTTCCGCCCAACCTCATCCTGCAACGTTTTATGCGTTGGTGAGCAAGCCCCACCCCCTGATCGCCGATGGCAACATTCTGCCCCATGACTTTCTCCCTTACTCCGGTTCTTACTATTCTCTATACTTGTGCTGCCTGTCTCTTCCAGTACTTTGTGTACACTGGTATTCCTCTCTAATATTCTCTCCTAGTTTCTGAACCCCTGCTGAGTTAGTTTAAATCCCTCCCAGCAGCATTAGCAAAATGCCCACAAGGAAGTCGGTCCCAGCTTTGTTCAGGTGCAACCTGTCCGGCTTGTACAGGTACCATCTTGCCCAGAGCAGTCCCAGTGTCCAAGGAATCGAAAGCCCTTCCTCTTGCACTATCTTTTGAGCCACCCATTCATCTGCCTTATCTTCCTATTTCAGTACTCACTTGCACGTGGCACTGGGAGTAATCTGGAGATTACTATATTTGAGGTCCTGCTTGCTAATTATTGACCTAGCTCCCTAAGTTCTGATCGCAGGACCACATTCCCCTTCCTACCTAAGTCATTGGTATCAATTTGGACCATGACCCCTGGCTGATCACCCTCCCCCAGAAGAAGGTCCTGCAGCCACTCAGTGACATCCGTGACCCTGGCACTAGGGAGGCAACATACCATCCTAGAGTAGCGTCTACAGCTGCAGAAATGCCTGTCTGTTCCCCTAACTAGTGAATCCCCTAACACCATTGCTCTTCCTTTCTCCTTCCTCCCCTCCAGTAAAGCCGAGCTGCTCATGGTGCCAGGAACTTGGCTCTGACTGCACTCCTCTGAGGAACTAGTGCCCTCACCAGCCTTCAAAATGGAAAACTGATTTGTGAGTGGGACCCCAGAGGACCCCTGCACTACCTGTCCAGTTCTCTTGGACTGACTTGCGGTCACCCATTCCCTTTCTGCCTCCAGGCTCCTAAGATGTGGTGCGACCGCCTCTCTGAATCTGCTATTGATGTAGCTCTCAGCCTTGCAGATGTGGTGCAGAGACTCCAGTCATTGCTTGAGCCCTGAAACCCGGAGCTCAAGGTTCTGCAGCTGGCAGCACTTCCTGCACACGTGGTTGTCTAGGACACCGGTAATGTCCACGACTTCCCACATTTTATAGGACACGCATTCCACACAACCGAGCTGCCCTGCCGTGTCCTAACTTTATTTTACTTTGGTTTACTTGTATTACTTTGTTATACTGGTCCTGACTTTCCCTTCTTCCTGGTGTTTCTCACTTACAGAAGTAGCTATACCTGGATTTTAAAAAATATGCACTTCTCTAATTCACAGCAATTTAAAGACAGTCCTTAACATCAGTTTCTTACCATCCAATGAACTTACAGTTTTGCTGTGATGTCACGACTAGTTTTTTCTCACTGTCCTTTCAAACACAGTGCGGGCCAGTTCTGAGCAGCTGACTGGTCCACCACCGCCTCTTTGACTCCCAGGTAGGTGATGTAGGCCTCGAGCCTCCATCCCGACTTATAGTCTCCCGCTCCGGGTTGCTTCCCCGTGGGCCCGTCGCCTCTCCGACTCCCAGGAAAGTCTGGAGCAGGCTACAGCAGTGAATTTTAGGGTGAGATTTATGGTTTGGATTGCTAATATTGCCATTGCAGAAATGCCTGTTACAATATTCCTGTGTCATAATATGGCCATTTTATAAACAAATCAAACATTACTGCCAGACATATTGAATATTAATATGATTAACAAAGGAACGGCATGAATTAGTTATGTATAGAACGAATGCATTAACTTGTTTTCCAGAACATTCCCTTCTCTTTTCTTCCCAGTGGCTGAATCACTTACACATTAAAGAAAGATAGACTTGAATTTATATAGCACCTGTCATGACTCCAGGAAGTCCCAAAGTGCTTTATGCCCAATCAAACACTTTTTGAAGTTTAATAGCTGTTGGTTTGTGAGAATTGCAGCTGTCGATTAGTACACCGCAGGCCTTCACCATTTGATAATAACCTGATGATCTGTTTTAGTGATGTTGATTGAGGGATAAATATTGGCCAGGAAACCAGGAACCTTCTCTTGCTCTTCTCCAAAGTGGTGGCTGTGAGATCTTTTATGTGCACCTGAGAGGGCAGATGGGACCCTACTTTAATGTCTCATCCAAAAGACAGGATCTCTGACAGTGCAGCTCCCCCTCAGTACTGATTCTCTGACTCTCCGGCATTCCCTTGATTTTGCCTGTCTGATAATACAATGCCCCCTCAGCATGGCCCCTCCAACAGTGTAACACTATTGTCCCTTTGACAGTGTGGCACTCCCTCAGTACTGCTGCTCCGACAGTGTAGCAGTCCCTCAGTACTGCCACACCAACAGTGCAGCGCTTGCTCAGTACTGATCCTCCAACAGTGCAGCACGCCCTGAGTACCATTCCTCTTACAGTGCAGTCTTCCTTCAGAACTGCTCCTCCAGCTGTGCAGCAGTCCCTCAGTATTGCCAATGGACTCCCTCAGTATTGCATTGGGCATGTCAGCCTGGATTTTGTGCTCAAGTCTCTGGAGTGCGATTTAATCTTCTGACTGAGAGGTGAGAGTGTGATCCACCGAGCCACATGGAAACAATAGAAATAGTTCAGATACATCTTGAATATCTGATACCAAACACGACTGCTTTACTGTGGTGTAAGATGGTCTTTCCTGAGCTTGGAGGCATCTCCTGTGACAATGCTGTAGTGTGGAACTCATTGATGTTTGTATGCAATTGTCCTGGGATCCAGCTTGCATTCCCTATGTTAGTCTGCTGTGTTGTGTTTAAATTCCCTGAACCAGTGCTTTCCCTAAGATAGTATGTCCACACTATTCAATCACTAGGCTTCAAAACATAAATCATGCCTCTTAGGAAAGAAAGCTGTAAATCACATGACAGACCAGGTATGCATTTCAGGAATAAACCGTACACTTCTGTCTCACTTTAAAATTACGTGATAGGTTAAGAGATGGAATGTTTATTGAGAGGTGATTGAAAGTTGAGTGGGGCTGTATCTCTTGAATGTTTACCTATTTCAACAGGTGAGTGACAAGAGTGTAGTAGCTTTGCTAAAAACGTGAAAAGGAAAGAATTGTATTTTGCCATTAATCCTTTAACCGTGATCTTCAAAAGAGTAAATTATATGGTTGAATTTCTACAGACTACAGGGGGAGTGGTGTTGTCCTGATTGCATGCTGCAACTGAGGCGGTGGGATATCCTAGAGAAATCCACTGCTCTGGTCTTCCACAGATCTCCTGCCAGTGTTATCATTACAAGCCCACCTGCAGATATTCATTGAGGAAGAATTTTTTTCATGTAAAGAGTAGTTTTTTTTATTATTTGTTTATGGGATGTGACCACTGCTGGCTGGGCCAGCATTTATTGCCCATCCCTAATTGCCCTTGAGAAGGTGGTGGTGAGCCGCCTTCTTGAACCGCTGCAGTCCATGTGGTGTAGGTACACCCACAGTGCTGTTAGGGAGGGAATTCCAGGATTTTGACCCAGCAACAATGAAGGAATGGTGATATATTTCCAGGTCAGGATGGTGAGTGACTTGGAGGGGACCTTCCAGGTGGTGGTGTTCCCATGTGTCTGCTGCCCTTCTAGATGATAGACGTTGTAGGTTTGGAAGGTGCTGATGAAAGAACCTTTTGCTGCAGGGTATCTTGTAGATGGTGCACACAGCTATCACTGTGTACTGGCGGTGAAGGGAGTGAATGTTTAAGATAGCGGTTGGGTTGCCAATCAAGCATGTTGTTTTGTCCTGGATGGTGTCAAGCTTCTTGAGTGTTGTGGGAGCTGCACTCATCCGGGCAAGTGGGGAGTATTCCTTCACACTCCTGGCTTGTGCCTTGTAGATGGTGGACAGGCTTTGGGGAATCAGGAGATGAGTTATTTGCTGCAGAATTCCTGAGCTCTGAACTGCTCTTGTAGCCACAGTATTTAAATGGCTGTTCCAGTTCAGGACCCCTCCAAGCCATTCAGTTTCTGGCCAATGGTAACTCCAGGTTGTTGATAGTGGGGGATTCAATGATGGTAATGCCATTGAATGTCAAGGGGTGATGGTTAGATTCTCTCTTGTTGGAGATGGTCACTTGTGTGGCACAAATGTTACTTGTCACTTATCACTGGTCAGTGGTAACTCGAAGATGTTGATAGTGGGGGATTCAGCGTTGGTAATGCAATTGAATGTCAAGAGGAGATGATTAGATTCTCTTTTGTTGGTGATCATCATTGCCTGGCACAGGTGTGGGAAAATGCTACTTATGTCACAATCCCAGCTGATGTTAATACTGGACAAGTCAGATCCCAGAGGGAAACCTGTCTTGATAGATCCTAACATTTTTTTCTCTCAGAAACTGTGGAGGTAAGCTACTGAACAAATTCACAGGAGTCTGCTGATGAACTTTTAAACACAAAGAATAAAATATTTAGTAAACAAGAAAAATGGACCATCTTACACCAAACAAAAAGGTTGGAAAGGTCTCAATACAAACACAAGAAAATTATTCAAATATTCACGATTCCCTCACCCCAGCTATATCCTTACAGACACATACAGATTCAGAAAGATAAAACAATTTATCTTATCTATCTTATACTCTAATATTCAGGGTAAACATATAGCACATGTGAGCCAACTGGTGAACTGTGGTTAGACACACCACACTCCAAAGTAAATGACGGATGTGACCAAAGCAGATTCTATGGATTTCTCAACAACTACCCAGACGCTTGTTACACCATGAGCCAACCTGAAACTCACTGAAACTCTGTCTTTCTCATGAGGGTTTCCAATCTCCACATTTGAAAAACTAGCCTTGGAATTTTCTCTCAACGCTACTCCCACTCAGATGGCTTCAACAAACCTCGAGGGTTTCAATCTCACCGTCTGAGATTCCTTTCCCTGGGTCTCCGCAGACACTCAAACTTCACCTTCCAAGCTCACGTACAGATCTTCGGCTGTGCCAAGCAGAACACCAGCGCTCCAAAGGATACCTTTGCCCTTATGGCCGGCAACATGGGGTCACCAACCTTGGGCTGCCTTTTCTGATCTTCTGGGCTTCCTTCGAGTCCACTTTGCTTCAAGTCCGCTCCCCACAGCTCTCTGTCTATAATTCGGAGCCAATTGCGCTGCTCCTATCTCTCAACTTTGTTTAAAGGATCTATTTCTGATCTCCATCCTTGTCCTTTACCTAGGAGTGTCTTCTGTGATCTGTCTCTGCCTCACTCCCCGGTTTTGGACCTCCTTCTTGGTTTGGGACCTTCTCCCTGTTCCCCTCAAATATCCTGCTCCTTGGGACACACTGTCTGCAATGGCGCTCCTCTTCAGGCTACCTGGTTTTTGCGCTGTTTCACTTTTCTTCTTCATTTTTTTCTGCGCAGACGCGCAGGGCCAGTTCCTGGCCTAAAGACATAAAAGAAATGAACTGTGCCTGTGCTCAGGGCTGGTTCCCGACCTTAAAAAGTGAACGACATCAACTGTGCATGTGCAGCCCCTTCCCCAGCTGTTACATGCATAGAATCAACAAACTACACATGTGCAGCCATCTCCTGGCCGGCACAAGCACAGGAGGCCTGAGGACCGCTGGGAACTGTAGTTCCTCTGGCCTCTGAACTCCTAATCTCCACCGCCAATTATGGTAAGTATCGGAGTTTAGGACACTTGCTACATGGAAGTCTAGAACTCTTTCCCCTCCACCCCCACCCCCACCCCCACCAAAGCACTCTGGATGCCAGATCAAATGAAATTCTCACAACAAAGATTTTGTTAAGTAATAGTAAAGAGGGATATGGAGCAAAGGAGGGTAAATGGAATTGAGGTATAGATCAGCTACGGTCTAATCAGATAATGGAACAAGTTCGAGGGCCTGATTCGTCTCCCATCTGCCTTTACTAAAGGTGGTGAGTCGACCTCATTGGATGCCCAGGTATGTGTTTTATCTCCCCTGATATGGATCTTGGGTTGGACTACACATCCCAGATAAAACCCAAGAGGTTGGCCCACGTGCTCCAAGAATTTGCAGCTGCTGCATGAGGGCTTACAAGAATGATTATGTTGGAAGCCTCACAAAAATTGATTGCAAAAATGCAAATGGGTTTGAACCTTACAAAACTCTGTAATTTCTTGTAAAGCCACAATCTACATGAATATTTTCCCCGAGAGTGATTCTCAATTTATTCTGAGCAATCTGGATTTTTCATTCTAATGAGGTCTGGGCCATTGACTATTTTCATTCAACTCAATCACATAAGCTAATTTTTAAAAAAAATTGATTGCTCCATAACAGTCCTCTTGCAAAGTCCCGATTTCCTTTGCTGCATCATTGGGGGCCGATATTTCTGTGCTCCTTCAATTCTGTTCTTGTACACATCCCCGATTTTAATTGTTCCACATTGATGACCGTGCTTTCAGTTGCCTGGGCCCTAAGCTCTGGAATTCCTTCCCTAAATTTCACCGCCTCTCCACCTCTCCTTCTTTTAAGATGCTCATTAAAACCTACCTCTTTGACCAAGCATGTGGTCATCTACCCTTATAATGCCTTCTGTGGCTTGGTGTCAAGTTTTGTCCAGTAATAGCGCTGTGAAGTGTAGTTGGCATTTATCTATGTTAAAGGTGCTGCATGAATCCAAGTTGTTGTTGCAGCATACATTTCCAAATCTTGTAATGTTAAGAATAGCAACTGTAATAATTGCAATAATGGCAATTGTATCAATGCATTGGTAAATTCTGCTGCTCCAAGTATATAAGAAAACTTTTTAAATCTAACTACAGTGAAACCTTGGCTAGGATAAGTCCTTGGCATGTGTGAAGGTTTGAGAGTGCCAGAGTGTGTTTACTGAGAATCATTGACCAATAGTTTGAAGCACAGAAGGGAAGCATGCATCAGCTCAATCAGGTATTGGTGCTTTGCCAGAATTGATTCAATGAATGATTTAAAGTCTCTCCCTCAAATCCATTGAAAAACGTCACCTCTTTCTGGGTTTGAGAAGACTTGCACATTCTATTCAAAATTTTCAAAATAAATGTCTCTTAGACCTACTGTGCCCTGTCACCGAATTCAGCTTCACAGAATTTTTTTAAAATTATCACATCAGAAAAGAAATACTCTGTGATAAAAGGTCTTGGCTTCAGTTGATATATTGTAAGCAAGCAAAGTGGTTATGTTTGAATTTGAACATGGGGTCACTAAGTTTGGATGATGCTGGATTTTAAGGTAATGCTTTGGTAAACTGAAGACTTATTTGATTTCATAGTGTGGAACTGACTATTTGATCACAGCACGAGAGTTATTGGGAACAGATGGTGAGATTGTGATCTTCACACAATCTTCAGGTGAGGTTGCATACAAATGAAGTAGGTTGGCATGTGAAGTAAAGTGAATAATGCAAGAAAGATGAGATGGTGAAGCCATTGAACCTGGACCACTGGGTGAACAAATGAGACAACAGGAAGGGGAAAAAAACTTAAGACCTGCATTTTTATATAGTGCTTTCCATGATCTCAGGATGCCCCCAAAGCACTCTATAGCTGATGAAGAACTTTTGAAGTGTGGTCACTGTTGCAATGTAGGAAATGCAACAACCAATTTGCACACAGCAAGACAACAATTTGATAATGACCAGATAATTTGGGTTATAGTGACATTGGCTGAGGGATAAATGTTGGCCAGGACACCAGGAGAATGCCCCCGTTCTTCTCTGAAAGTGGCTGTGAGATCTTTTACGTCCAACTTGAGAAAACAAGTGAGGCCTCAAAAAATGAGATCTCTTCTGAAAGATGGCACCTCCAACACTGTGGTACCCCCTCAGCATTGCACTGAAGTGGCAGCCTAAATTTTGTGCTCAAGCCTCTGGAGTGAGGCACAACCTTCTGGCTCAGAGATGAGAGTGTTACCCACTGAGCCACAGCTGAAAGGGTATAAACTGGGAGAAAAAGAGAACTTATTGTAGAGAATTGAAGGAAGAAGCAGGACTGATGTGTCTCCTGAGGGGAGAGGGTAATACCAGTTCTCTTACTCCTCTGTGCTATTACTGAAGTGATTAGGGTGGAGTTTCTGCTAGTTCTGCTGGTTTTTATCAGTGCAATTTATCTAAAACTGCTGAAACAGGTACAAAAGATCAGGGAATTTTAAGCATAAGTTACGCTGCACAAATCGAGTTTCCCTGATCTTTTGATTGAAAAATTGATTTAAGTTGATTTAAAGAAAAAAATCACATTAGGAACTGGGATCATAATTCTTCTGTATAGATACTCACACCTAAAACCCTGTCCGAAGGAATCATTGAAACCAGGTTTGTTATAAATTCTATTAAACAGTTCATTGAATTGTGAGTTGTGCATAACCCCGACCACAGCATATTCAAGGGCTTATATTCAGATGAAAAGCTATAAATATTTTAGTTTACCACTTCTAAGACTGCAAATCCTGACACTATGGGCCTGACTTTATCTCTGTGCAAGTGAACTCCACTCACAATATTACTGGAAGTCCAATTGCAAAGGAGGATCTGGATACCCTTCTTTTTAAGGACAAACTCATGGCTTACACCATCCCCATTGATAGTTTGCTGTATTCTAGACATTCAGAAAGATGAATTGTGAAAAAGAGAATAAATTGTTCCGGCAGCTCTTTGGCCATAATCCAGATGTTTGGCCCAACTCTGTTAAATCAAGCGTTAAGGGTATTTGACTCCAACTATAAAATATCCCCTGTGAAAGACAATTAATATTTATGCGACTCCATGTAAAAAACAAGGTATTCTGATTTTGACACAAAATAATCAAACAACCCCATCTAAACATGGATCCCAGAATTTTGTGGGAAACTTGTTATAATTCAGATGTAAGTAAATTTGAAGAAGGTGCAGGGACAGAGAGGAATGAAAATAAACAAATCTTGAAGTTGATCAGGTTGTTTTAAAAAAAAGCCTAAGGGATCTTGGACTTTATCAATAAAGGGATAGAGTAAAACAGCAGGGAAATCATGTTAACACTTTATAAATCTCTGGTTAGGCCTTAACTGGAGTATTGTGTTCAATACTTTAGGGATAATGTCAAGACCTTGGAGTAAGTGCAGAAGAGATTTACTAGCATGGTGCCAGGGCTGAGAGGATTCAGTAATGTGGACATACTCTAGAAGCTGGGACTGTTCTTCTTAGAGCATGGAAGGTTAAAGGGAGATTTAATTGAGGTTTAATAAGAATAGCAGAGAAGAAGCAATGTCCACTGGCAGGAGAACACAAATTGAAGATAATTGGCAAAAGAGCTGGGTTGGGGACTGCAGGGAGGTGGTGGGGAGATGAGAATTTTTTAAGCAACTAGTTGTTATGGTCTGGAATGTGCTGCCTAAAAAGGCAGTGGAGGTAGATTCAGTAGTAACTCACAACAGGGAATTCAATGCTTAAAGGAGAGCAAATTCTCAGGGATATGGGGAAAGAGCAGGGAGAGTGGGATTAATCAGATAGCTCTTTCAAAGAGCCAGCACAGGCACAATGAGCCGAAAGGCTTCCTTCTGTGCTGGAAGATTCTATGAAAGTGATTTAAAATAAGTTCACATCAGAGAAAGTGTTGAGTTTCAGCTAATGATGATGTTGTCTATAGCAGTTTGATTTTAATATCAGATCAGAAATACCTACTTGCATTCTGCATTACAAGTGGCTAGAGAGTCTACTTATTTACTGAGTATATTTATTGAGTATATTTACTGAGTTTATTTTAGATGGATAAAAACAAAAAAACTTGGCAGCAAGCCAAGGACAGACATGTGGGCAAGAGAGCAGGGTGGAGTGTTAAAATGGCAAGCGACAGGGAGGTTTGGGTCATTCTTGCGGACAGACCGCAGGTGTTCTGCAAAGCGGTCACCCAGTTTACATTTGGTCTCTCCAATGTAGAGGAGACCACATTGGGAGCAACGAATGCAGTAGACTAAGTTGGGGGAAATGCAAGTGAAATGCTGCTTCATTTGAAAGGAGTGTTTGGGTCCTTGGACGGTGAGGAGAGAAGAAGTGAAGGGGCAGGTGTAACATCTTTTGTGTGGGCATGGGGTGGTGCCATAGGAGGGGGTTGAGGAGTAGGGGGTGATGGAGGAGTGGACCAGGGTGTCCCGGAGGGAGCGATCCCTACGGAATGCCGATAAGGGGGGTGAAGGGAAGATGTGTTTGGTGGTGGCATCATGCTGGAGTTGGCGGAAATGGCGGAGGATGATCCTTTGAATGCGGAGGCTGGTGGGGTGATAAGTGAGGACAAGGGGGACCCTATCATGTTTCTGGGAGGGAGGAGAAGGCGTGAGGGCGGATGCGCGGGAGATGGGCCGGACACGGTTGAGGGCCCTGTCAACGACCATGGGTGGAAAACCTCGGTTAAGGAAGAAGGAGGACATGTCAGAGGAACTGTTTTTGAATGTAGCATCATCGGAACAGATGCGACGGAGGCGAAGGAACTGAGAGATTGGGATGGAGTCCTTACAGGAAGCGGGGTGTGAGGAGCTGTAGTCAAGATAGCTGTGGGAGTCGGTGGGTTTGTAATGGATATTGGTGGACAGTCTGTCACCAGAGATTGAGACAGAGAGGTCAAGGAAGGGAAGGGAAGTGTCAGAGATGGACCACGTGAAAATGATGGAGGGGTGGAGATTGGAAGCAAAATTAATAAATTTTTCCAAGTCCCGACGAGAGCATGAAGCGGCACCGAAGTAATCATCGATGTACCGGAGAAAGAGTTGTGGAAGGGGGCCTGAGTAGGACTGCAACAAGGAATGTTCCACATACCCCATAAAGAGACAGGCATAGCTGGGGCCTATGCGGGTACCCATAGCCACACCTTTTATTTGGAGGAAGTGAGAGGAGTTGAAGGAGAAATTGTTCAGCGTGAGAACAAGTTCAGCCAGACGGAGGAGAGTAGTGGTGGATGGGGATTGTTCGGGCCTCTGTTCGAGGAAGAAGCTAAGAGCCCTCAGACCATCCTGGTGGGGGATGGAGGTGTAGAGGGATTGGACGTCCATGGTGAAGAGGAAGCGGTTGGGGCCAGGGAACTGGAAATTGTTGATGTGACGTAAGGTGTCAGAGGAATCACGGATGTAGGTGGGAAGGGACTGGACAAGGGGAGAGAGAAGGGAGTCAAGATAACGAGAAATGAGTTCTGTGGGGCAGGAGCAAGCTGAGACGATCGGTCTACCGGGGCAGTTCTGTTTGTGGATTTTGGGTAGGAGATAGAAGCGGGCCGTCCGAGGTTGGGCGACTATCAGGTTGGAAGCTGTGGGAGGGAGATCCCCAGAGGAGATGAGGTCAGTGACAGTTCTGGAAACAATGGCTTGATGTTCAGTGGTGGGGTCATGGTGTGGGAGAGGTAGGAGGAAGTGTCTGCGAGTTGACGCTCAGCCTCCGCGAGGTAGAGGTCAGTGCGCCAGACAACAACAGCACCACCCTTGTCAGCGGGTTTGATGACAATGTCAGGGTTGGACCTGAGAGAATGGAGTGCAGTAAGTTCAGAGAGAGACAGGTTAGAATGGGTGAGAGGAGCTGAGAAATTGAGACGACTAATGTCGCGCCGACAGTTCTCAATGAAAAGATCGAGAGAAGGTAAGAATCCAGAGGGAGGGGTCCAGGTGGAGGGAGAATATTGGAGATGGGTAAAAGGATCCGTTGAACTGGGAGAGGACTCCTGCCCAAAGAAGTGAGCCCGGAGACGAAGACGGCGGAAGAAGAGTTCAGTATCATGCCGAGCCCGAAATTCATTGAGGTGAGGGCGTAAGGGTATGAAACTAAGTCCTTTGCTGAGCACTGAACGTTCAGCATCGGAGAGGGGAAGGTCAGGGGGTATAGTGAATACACGGCTGGGGTTGGGATTGGAAGATGGGGTGGGGACGGAGGGACAGGCAGGGGTGGAGGGTCCTAGATGGGTGTTGGTGTCGATGAGTTGTTGGAGCTTGCGTTCCTTAGCACTTGAGAGAAAGAGAAAAAGTTTCTTGTTGAGGCGTCGGATGAGCCGAAGGATAAAATGAAACTGGGGGCACGCGCAGCTTTGAAAAAGGGTACGGCGGTGCTGCTGGAGGGAGAGGTCGAGTGTGTTCATATGGTGGCGCATGGCACTGAGTGTGGATCTCAGGATGTGACGGCAACAGCAGTCCGAGAAACATTTTATGTCCCAGGGATACCTGTAATCCTGGGTGGGTTCGAAACATGAGGGGTGGAATTTCAGTTGAAATCCACGTGGGGTAAGTCGGAGACGGAGACAGTCACTGAGAAAGGAGATATGGCTGTGAAAGCGGGTTTTAGTAGACACCTTGTCAAACACTAGGAGGGAAATGGAAAGCAAGGAAGGAAGGTGAGCAAGACAACAGAGAGATACGGAAATCTTGTCGCAGAGAGCAACAGAACTTCTTCAAGGAGGTAGGCATTTCTTGAAGAGCAGTGGCAGTCAATTAAACACAGAGATAAAAACAAAAAAACTGCGGATGCTGGAAATCCAAAACAAAAACAGAATTACCTGGAAAAACTCAGCAGGTCTGGCAGCATCGGCGGAGAAGAAAAGAGTTGACGTTTCGAGTCCTCATGACCCTTCGACAGAACTTGAGTTCGAGTCCAAGAAAGAGTTGAAATATAAGCTGGTTTAAGGTGTGTGTGTGGGGGGCGGAGAGATAGAGAGAGAGAAAGATGGGGGGGGTTGTGGTTGTAGGGACAAACAAGCAGTGATAGAAGCAGATCATCAAAAGATGTCAACGACAATAGTACAATAGAACACATAGGTGTTAAAGTTAAAGTTGGTGATATTATCTAAACGAATGTGCTAATTAAGAATGGATGGTAGGGCACTCAAGGTATAGCTCTAGTGGGGGTTTTTTTTTATATAATGGAAATAGGTGGGAAAAGGAAAATCTTTATAATTTATTGGAAAAAAAAGGAAGGGGGAAACAGAAAGGGGGTGGGGATGGGGGAGGGAGCTCACGACCTAAAGTTGTTGAATTCAATATTCAGTCCGGAAGGCTGTAAAGTCCCTAGTCGGAAGATGAGGTGTTGTTCCTCCAGTTTGCGTTGGGCTTCACTGGAACAATGCAGCAAGCCAAGGACAGACGTGTGGGCAAGAGAGCAGGGTGGAGTGTTAAAATGGCAAGCGACAGGGAGGTTTGGGTCATTCTTGCGGACAGACCGCAGGTGTTCTGCAAAGCGGTCACCCAGTTTACGTTTGGTCTCTCCAATGTAGAGGAGACCGCATTGGGAGCAACGAATGCAGTAGACTAAGTTGGGGGAAATGCAAGTGAAATGCTGCTTCACTTGAAAGGAGTGTTTGGGTCCTTGGACGGTGAGGAGAGAGGAAGTGAAGGGGCAGGTGTTGCATCTTTTGCGTGGGCATGGGGTGGTGCCATAGGAGGGGGTTGAGGAGTAGGGGGTGATGGAGGAGTGGACCAGGGTGTCCTGGAGGGACCGATCCCTACGGAATGCCGATAAGGGGGGTGAAGGGAAGATGTATTTTAGATGGAGTTAGCTATTCTACATTTGATTAGTGTCACTAAATACACTTGCAATACTGGCACCTCTAGTTATATTTGAAGTGATTTGAAACAACAACAATTTGAAACTGGGCACAAGAGAAAAACAGTCATGCATGATCGACCTGTAATAATGCTCATTTCCTACTCCTCAAACGGTCAAAATCTTATTGATCCAGCTGTACGGAGTGTGCAGAGAGCGGTTTAAAAGGTCCAATCAAAGATTTTGCCAGGAGCAGAATATTGTAGATGCTGAAAATCTGACATTTAAAAGCAAAGAATTGTTGTAAATACTCAACAGGCACAGAGAGAGAGAGAGAAATTGAGTTAAAGTTTCAGATTGATGGATGACCTTTTGTTACAACTGGAAGATTTTGGTGAGGAAAAGTTTTATAACCAGGGAAAATGGGAATTAAACCAAAAAGGGAAGGTCTGTGACAGGCTGGAACAGGGGAGTGATTCATTGATGAAGGGATGATGATAATGGGACAAATAAAGGAACAAAACCAATCATAGAATGGTTGCAGCACAGAGGCCATTCAGCCCATCGTGTTTGTGCGAGCTCTCTGAAGGACCAGTGCACCTAGTGTCATTTTCCCACCTTCTCCCCATGACCCTGCATATCCTTCCTTTTCGGATAATAAGATTGACCTAGAGGACGTGTAAATGGCATCAACAGAACGGCAGATGAGGAAGAAAGATATGGAAATAAGAAGACTCCTGTGACACCAAAATGTTGCAGGAAAGTTGTGGGGGAGGAGACCCTAAGGGTTCAGACGACTCTATTGGCTGTGTACTGATAGGGACCCCAGCTACTCAGATAAAAGCAAAATACTGCGGATGCTAGAAATCCGAAATAAAAACAGAAAATGCTGGAAAAACTCAGCAGTCCTGACAGCATCTGTAGAGAGAGAAACAGTGTTAATGTTTCGAGTCCGTACATACTGACTCAAAATGTTAACTCTGTTTCTCTCCACAGATGCTGTCAGACCTGCTGAGATTTTCCAGCATTTTCTGATGTTACCCCAGCTACTCAGCACCTGCCCAGCCCTCCATCGCTTCCAGTGCCTCTGGTGCAGACATTATCCATCACCAGAATCCACTGGCAGGGAAAACAGAAATGATTTTGCTGTGCCATTTTACAGTGTGATGCATGGAGCTCCAGTTAGACAGTTAAGCTAAAAGGTGTGGTACCCAAATGGCCAGTGCTGGTTAGCCCTGACCTAAATTAACTACCACTGGGACTCCATGCTGACCTGAATCTTGCTGACTGATCACATGCTAAAACGAAGCAACCTATAGTTCATCACTTAGTGTTGGAGTTGCAAAAATGGAACGAAAATTTGTATTCTGTTTTCAAAGGTAGGAATGCAATAATTCTGTCTCAGCTGTGCTGGGTCAAGTGGCCTCCCTCTGTGCTGTATCTTTTTATTATGATGAACAAATGTGACAGAATTTATTTGATAGCATCGTTTTAAGTAAAATGACAGGTTTTAAACTAACAGTCAGAGGCATATTGCACTGTCACTGATGTGTCTTTCACATGAGACAATAAACCAAGGCCGGACCTGCCCTCTTGGATAGACATAAAATATCCCATGGTCAATATTTGAAGAGGAGCAGGGGCATTCTCCTCTGTGTCCTGGTCAATATTTATTCCTCATCCAGAATCACTGAAACAGATGATCTGGTCATTGTCACATTGTTGTTTTTTGGATCTTGCTAAGCGCAAATTGGCTGCCACATTTCCTACGTTACAACAGTTACTGCACTTCAAAAATTACTCCATTGACGGTAAAACACTTTGGGAAATCTTGAGACCCTAAAAGGCACTTGGTTTAATATCTGGTATTCTTGTAGAGAAATATTTTTTCAGGCTTCTTTAATTGATGTGCAGCACATCTACATTGGAAAAAAAATCTTAAAGTAAAAACACAATTGTATATGACATCATCCTTGTTACTTACAATCTAATGACAGGTGCTTTTAAAAAGGTCAAGATGCCTTTTGCTGATTGCATGGAGTCTTGCAGGGCTGTGCTAATAAGAGCTTGTACAATCTGCACCGTCTTTGAAGTGGAAAGGTTAAAGCTGTCTATAGTGAAACAGCTTGGCACATTCAGAGATCAGCTGCTGATGTCCCTTTCTATAATTAAATAAAATAAATTCTCAGTAACTTGCTTAACACTGAGCCATGAAATATACAATGCTAGCAAACATTTGTTTCACTGTGAGCGCTTTATGAGCTAAATCCTTTATTTAATGCAGTTCTTTGTCAATCTGCACTGAAAATCTTCTGGCTCTGTTGCTGCCTGCTCTTTGTTATGCCTTATCCAACAACCTCTGCTTATTTTTTTGGTCTGGCGAAAGATAAAAGGCAACATTCAAAATCCTCTCCTTTTTCAAAAAAGACTTTCTTTAATCCCCATCAGTATTAAGTTCCTCTCCTCCACACTGGGCCTTGAATGGATGAGAGTGAAAAATGTATCTATGCCAAATATAATTTTAATGTGTTAATGTGTTGGAACATTCGGGATGTTGAAATGCGGAACAAATCTGACTCTTTGTGAAAATAATTAGTCATATTTATCATAGACTCTTGCATATCTCAATCCCAGGCTGGTTTTAAAAACGCAGGTACAAGCTTAAAGTTATTCATCAATATCCTTGTGAAGATCTCTCATGGCTTTGTGCATAAAAATTACTTTTCTGCTCCTTGGTGCCCCTTCACTTTGGCAACTGTAAAACCTTCAGCGAGATTTCTATTGCCATTTAAGTGAATAGGTTTCTTCAAAACTTGGTGGAATTGGCAGCAGTTTTCTTGCTTTGGCATTTTTAATTCTGGCGTATATGTGGCTTTGGTTTCTAGCACTGCAGTTATTTTGAGAATTGGTGCAGTGCAGCTAGCTCCCATCTGAATGGTATAATTACTGATTTTCTATTTGACTCCTGGACTGAACATTTTTTTTTACTGAAGCAAGTGTGATGGGAGGCATCCAGTTGCATTATACTAAAACTGCATCAGCTTTTCAGTTCCTGAGATCCCGTCCTTGCTGGCAACATCACTACTTTCTAGCATTCCGTCTTTTAACTTGGTACTGGAAGTGAAAATGCTTTATCAACAATTTAACTTGACCATGAGCAATCCCTCTCACTCCTGCTGCCTAATGCTGTGTCTATGCTGAGCATAGACTGCTGTCTTACTGGAATTTTGCATATCAATGCTGTCAATCATTCTCCTTCATTGATTTAACTATAAGATTAATTATTTGTCTCATTTGATTCTTAGGCAGTGTGTATTCATTACAAAGTTGGCTTAAAGCCCATCTGTTTTGTAGTAAGAAACATTTTTAAAACCAATTAAACGGCGTTCTTTTTTTTTGGCATGAGCAATTTCTGTGAGATTTGTCACGTGTTTAGAAAGCACTGTCCTAATCCTACAGCACATTCTTTCCTTATTCCCTTATGTTAGATTTCAAAACCATTGGTACAGAATTTGTAGGTAAAATAACAGGTGAGGTTATTGACGCTCGCCTTTATTGGTGTGTACGTCCTCCCTGTGAGTTCAGGAAATTGCTTATTTGCATATCAATTATCTATTAAAATCATCACAGAAGGTTAGGTACTTAGCAGAGTAAGGACCCTTTAATGGTGAGATTTCTGTTTCTGCAATACCACTCAACCTCTCCGGCCCAGAAAAGTAACAATTGAAGCTGTGGAATCTCACTCCTACAGCTAGTAAATTGTTCTTCAAGATGTTTAAATCTTAAATGGTGACATATTTTTCTTCTGTTTCCTTTCTGTCTCTTTTTTACTCTCTCAATCCAGTCTTTCTTTCCCTCTAAGATAAAAGCAAAGTACTACGGATGCTGGAAATCTGAAACAAAAACAGAAAATGCTGGAGAAACTCAGCAGGTGTAACAGCATCTGTGGAGAGAGAAACAGAGTTAATGTTTCGAGTCCGTGTGACTCTTTTTCAGGCTCTTCTGTTTTTCTTCCTTTATCACTCTTTACTTCTCTTTCTGATCTGACTCTAATTCACTCAATTTCCTTCCCCAGCATTTCTCTATTTTTTTCTTCTCAATCTTTAAATCTCATTGGTTAAGGAGATAGAATGTCGGCTAGATCATTCACTCAGGCTCCAGGTGTCCTGTTGCCTTCGTTGTGCCATTATCAGCTCCACACTCGCAGAAACTTACAGGACAAAACATGCTCAAGTTAAAGATTGAGGAAGGTAGTTTGACTAACAGGGTCATGCTGATAGCTGACCCACTCCAACAAAATTCCAGTCTATTGTCACAGTTTGAAACTCATTTTGAAGTAAACTATGAAGCAGGAAGATCTCTGACAGCCTTGCGCTGCTCAGGGATACGATTGCCTATGTGCAGGACAGGGGTGTGGACACCTGCCTCATCAGCCTGGATCAGGAGAAGGCCTTTGACAGAATATTGCACACCTACATGGTGTATGGGCTCTCCAAAATGGGGTTTGGAGAGGGAATTCGCAATTGGATCCAACTGTTCTACACTAACATCAGTAGAGCAGTCTCAATCAATGGGTGGGAATCAGATAGCTTTCCTATTAAATCTGGAGTCAGGCAGGGCTGCCCTCTCTCCCTTGTCCTTTTTGTGTGTTGCATAGAACCCTTTGCTGAGTCCATCAGGAAGGATCCGGGTATGAGAAGTGACAATCCCAGGCAGTGGAGGCACTCAGGTCAAAGCCTCCCTGTACATGGACAATGTCGCCGTCTTCTGCTCGGATCCGCTGTTGGTGCACAGACTGACCCACATCTGCGACTGGTTCGAACTGGCCTCGGGAGCCAAGGTAAATCGTGGGAAGAGCGAGGCCATGTTCTTTGATAACTGGGCTGACCGATCCTTTGTCCCCTTCACCTTCAGGGCTGACGGCCTGAAGATGCTCGGGATATGGTTTGGAGGGAGCGGGGCATGTGTTAGAAACTGGAAGGAGCGAGTGTCTATGGTGAAAAGAAAACTGGGCATGTGGGAGCGACGCTCCCTCTCCATTGCGGGTAAGAACCTGGTCATCAGGTGTGAGGCACTCTCGCTGTTGCTGTATGTGGCGCAGGTCTGGCCCATTCCAGACTCCTGCGCGATGGCGATCACCCGAGCCATCTTCCACTTTATCTGGAGGTCAAAAATGGATTGTGTCCGCAGGGACGTGATGTACAAGCCTCTAGATAAAGGGGGAAAAAACGTGCCCAACATCGCCCTCATACTGATGGCCACCTTTATGTGCGGCTGCATCAAGCTGTGCGTAGACCCTTGGTATGCAAACACCAAGTGTCACTACATGCTGAGGTTCTACCTGTCCCCGGTGTTGCGAAGGATGGGTCTGGCCACGCTGCTGCGGAACGCTCCAAGTAGTTGGACCGTGCCGTACCACCTGTCCCTCGTGGAAAAATTTATGCAGAGAAACTTCTTTGACCACAAGTCCATCAGGCAGTGGTCGGCACGTAACGTCTTAGAGGCCCTGCGGGAAAAGGAGAGGGTGGATCCTGTAGGATGGTTCCCCGAGCAGACTGTCAAAGTCATTTGGCAGAATGCCTCATCGCCAGAACTTTCCAACAAGCACCAAGATGTAGCTTGGCTGGTGGTGAGAAAGGCCCTCCCTGTCAGATCCTTCCTACGCGCCAGGAGTCTCACACCCTCTGCACGTTGCCCTCGAGGTGGCTGTGGTGGGGACAAGACCATTGTTCACCTCCTTGTGGATTGTGCCTTTGCAAACAAGGTCTGGAGAGAGATGCAGGGGTTTCTGTCGAGGTTCATTCCAAGCAGCTCTGTGACACAGGACTCTGTACTCTACGGGCTGTTCCCAGGGAACACACCGAGACAAACATCAACTGCAGCTGGAGGATCATCAACTCGGTGAAAGACGCTCTTTGGTCTGCCCAAAACTTGTTGGTCTTCCAGCGCAAAGAGTTATTCCCGACTGAGTGTTGCAGACTGGCACATTCCAAGGTCCAGGACTACGTGCTGAGGGACGCACTAAAGCTTGGGGCAGCTGCTGCAAAGGCGCAATGGGGAAGGGTCGCTGTCTAAGACCTTTCTGCCACAGTGCACGGAGGGGCTGGGAACTGTTGAGAGCCCCTCAGGCTGTACAGCTCAAAATGAATATCTGCAAATGATTGTAATATTCATTTATTGTATTGATGCACCTCATGATACACTGTAAAAGTTGAACCTGATTGTATTTTTGTGATGGTGATTTTGAAATGTTTTGAAATGTTGTTGAAGATATTTTATGAATAAAGTATATTTTTGCAAAAAAAAAAGCAAGTTTATAAAATACAGGGTTACACAGTACATCCAAAAATGTCAAAACACGGCATTTATATTCTGTATCACAGTGAACCATAGAATTAGAAACCTGCTGAATGTTTAACTGATCTCGTGATGCCTATCACCGCATGCGAAATATTCGCAATAAATGCTGGGAATACTCAGCAGGCCAGGTAGCATCTGAGGGGAGAGAACCAGAGTTAGCGTTTCAGGGTGATGATCTTTTGTCAGAACTGGGAGATGTTGCAGATTTAGGACAGGATTTTTGTCTCCCGGAGGAGGTGAGAATCAGGTCACGGAATGTCGAACTTAGTTTATTTTGCTGGAGAAACTACTTTTTTCCACCTTCCTGAGCCCACGCTACTTTTGTGTGGCCTTTTGGCCCGTGGGAAGGCCTTGGGTGCAAAATGCACACACACCTCTTCCTAGGCCAGGGTCCCCATTGTGAGGACCACAGGAAACTTGTATTTCCTCCTATACACAATTTTTGTGTGCCGACGTAGATTTTGGAAACCCTAAAAAAAAACACCTCCTTGGAGAGGTCATGACCCCTAAGGAAAGCCCGCTGAGAAGTCAGGACATTTTGAAAGGTAAGTGTAACATGTTTTGACACCTTCAAATGTCATTATTAGATGCTGTATTCCAATGTAGATGTGTTGTTAATGCAATGATTGATCGTAGGGATCTATTCTGCAAAGGTAAGTTGACCCTTACGTTGACCAGCATGGTGTAAGTGTTGTCATGCATTACAGTACATTTCCCATTGGAGAAAGTGCCATAATGCATTAAAAATGTAGAAACAAAGTCCTATCCACCTCTGCTATCATGTTTTGGGTTTTAATTTAAACTGACTGATAACTCTGGTTGTTAAAAAAACACTGCTTTTGAAAGTTGAAAAAAACCTCTGAACCTGCTTCCTTCCATTTATTAACAAACACTCTGCTTCGAAATGGAAATTGGACACCATTCTGTTCTGTCAGTTTCAGGCAATGTAGCCAGAGGCTTTTGTTAAGGTTTTTAAAATCTTCATTTATTGGTTTCAAAGTCTGCAGCTCCCTGTGGCTGCTCTCTGCCTTCAGGGAGCTTGCATTCAGCGCTCGCCCGCACTGACTTCAGCACCCTCCCTCCTCCCGCTCCCACCCTGGCAGCGCTGAGCTTCTCAGTGCACATTTCACACTAGCTGCCCGTTAATTGGCCAGGCAGCATGAAATCTCCGTCGGGGGCAGTCCATTCCCCGGCCCCTCCCAGGCCCACCGATCGCACCCACACCATCTAAAAATCCTGTCCAGCGTGTTTGCATTCAGAGCTTTATTAGATTGTTTAGAGATTTAATTTTTTTCCAATGACTTTAAAACAATTCCCATTGCTGTTACATGGTTCCTAAGGACTGTATATTGTGCTTATTGGATGAGCGGCTATGGAGGATACATGGGGAGCATGGGGATGACATGGGGGTAGGTGAGGCTGAGGGGCATGATGTGACATCGGAGATTTGAGATGACATGTAGCATGGGATGGTTGGGAGGGGAAGGGGGCATGGAGCTGGCATGGGCAATTTGAGGGGACATGGGGTGGCATGGGGATGGGTGAGGATGAGAAGGCATGAGGTGGCATGGGCTATCTGAGGTGGCATGGGGAGATGGGCAGGGGGGTAAGGGGTGAGGTTTAGGGGGCCTTTAAATAATGTTGGGAACTAGGCTACTGTGTTGGAGCACCAAGTCGAGCCTTCTAACCGGCCTGCCTCTGCATCCATACTCCTCACACACTCCATCGCGTCTCACAAAACCTGAACCCGACCCCTGTGTGAAAAGACAAAGTTCCAGGAAAAGTCACACTTCGGTCGGATGTGCCTTTCGGAAGGCACAAAGTTGCCCAGGTTGGGTTTTCCTGGGCCAACAGGAAAATCTTTGTTCCATGACAAGAGGGATAATGGTGTAAGGCAAAAGGAAGTGATAATGGGGCAAGTGAAGAAACCAGAGATGGGTTCAAAGGAAGTGTAAATAAGAACATAAGAAATAGGAGCAGGAGTAGGCCATTCAGTCCTTTGAGCCTGCTCCACCATTCAATCTGATCATGGCTGATCCTCCACTGCAATTCCACCTTTCCACACTATCCCCATATCCTTTAATTTCCTTAGATCCCAAAAACCTATCGGTCTCAGCATTGAGTGTATTCAACGATTGACCATCCACAACTCTCTGGGATAGAGAATTCCAACCACCACAACGCTGAGTGAAGAAACCTCTCCTCATCTCAGTCCTAACTGGCCAACTCCTTATTCTAAGGTTGTGACCGCGAGTTCTAGTTTTCCCAATGAGGGGAAACTTTCAATAAGATCACCTCCCATACTTCTAAACTCCAAGGAATATAGGCCTAATTTACTCAATCTCTCCTCATAGGACAATCCCCTCCTCCCACGAATCAGCAAAGTGAACTTTCATTGTACTCCCTTTGAGGCAGGAAAATCATTCCAGAGGTATGAACACCAAAACTGCACACAGATGTAGTCTCACCAGGGCCCTATATAATTGCAGTAAGGCTTCTTTACACTTATACTCCAAACCCTTTGAAATAAAGGCTAACATAGCATTTGCTTTCCTATTTGCTTGCTGTACCCGCATGTTAACTTTCTGTGATCCATGCGTGAGGACATCCAGATCCTTTTGAATACCAATATTTCCCAGTCTCCCACCATTTAAAAATGATTATACTTTTCTAGTTTTCCTATCAAAGTGGATAACTTCATATTCTCTGCTTTATATTCCATCTACCATTTTTTTGCCCATTCACTTAACCTCTCTGTATCCCGTTACAACCTCTTTGCATTCTCCTCACAGCTTACTTTCCCACCAGCAAACTTGAGTACATTACTCTCTGTCGCCCCATTTAAATCAATGATGTAGATTGCAAATTGCGGAGGCCCAAGCACTGAACCTTGTGGTACCCCTCTAGTTGCAGCCTGCCAACCTGAAAATGGTTACAGCAGAACCATTGCCAGCATCTGCTATCGAACATATAGGAACAATGGTTATGATCTGAAATTGTTGCACTCAGTGCTGATTCTGGAAGGCTGTAAAGTGCTGAAATGAAAGATAAGAAGCTGTTCTTCAAGCTTACGTTGAACTTCATTGGAACCATACATCTCAGTTTGCATTTGTTCTGCTTCTCTCCCTCTCTCTTTGACTTTCAATTCATTGTTCCCCAATTGTATTCCTTGCATTCTTGGTCACCTACAATCAGCCCCAATTTGTACTAAGTTGTGTCACATTCATCAGCTTATCTTTAATTTTCACTCCCTTCTCATCATCAGGGTTAAATATTCTGCATCAAAACCTTTCACCAATCTTAGTTTCTGGATACTGGAATATAGATGTTATGTGTGTGTTTATTTGCCAGTGTTCTTTACTTTATGCAACTAAAATAGCACCTTACTCTTAAATCATCCGGCATCTTGACCCTCTCTATCTCTGTAACTTAACCCAGCCCCACAACCCTACAAGCTCTCTATGCTCCTCTTCTTGAACGTCTCCACCATTGGCGGCTGTGCCTTCAGCTGCCTGGGCCCTAAGCTCTGGAATTCCTTCTCCACACCTCTCCACCTTTCTCTCCTCCTTTAAGATGCCCCTTAAAACCTATTTCCTTGATCGAGCTGTTGGTCACTGGTCCTAAATCCCCTTACAGGGCTCAATGTTAATATTTGTTGGATAACACTCCTGTGAAGCACGTTCAGACAGTTTACCACTTTAAAAGCGCCGTATAAATACAAGTTATTCCCAATGCAGTGTGGTGTTGGGATCTTCGTGAAGTGCAAGATGTGCATTTGACACAATTCAATACTGACTTTGCCAAGAGGCAATAAAACTTTAATGGGAATGTTGCAGCCCTCCGAAATTAATGCTGTACATGAACAATTCATTCGACACAATGAAAGCTGCATTGACAATGTCGGTCATTGTTATGCACATTTCTTGCCACATGGTAATTAAGCTGATGTGCTGTTGTATTAACAATCCTTCTCAAATGTTCATATAGCTTTATCAAAATAGTAAATGACAATCTCAAGTAATTATTGGGGCACTTTCAATTAATTTAAATAACACTGTTATTTCCAAACAATACAATGATCTACTCCACCAGTGACACAAAAGCACACTTGGGAGGCAACCCTAACATTGAGACTTAAACTAGTATAATTCAAGCAGTTCTTGTTTTTAAGAAACCTCTGACAGTAGCTATAATATATAACAATCTGGAGATATCCTGTGCTAACACTGCTGATTTTCTTTTGTGTTCTTTCAAATGCCATATGTTTAATTAACTTTGATTCCATTGCATTATTTTAATTAGATGCTTCGGAAATTTATGCCAGTATAGCAGACAAACAAGAATGCACTGCTTGAAAGGAGGCAGATTCGATAGTAAACAGGGGAATAGGATAAATACTTGAAAAAGTGACATTTGCAGGGCTAAGGGGAAAGAGCAGGGGCAGTGGGCTGGAGAGCTCTTTCAAAGAGCTGGCACAGGCATGATGGGCTGAATGGCTTCCTTCTGTGCTCAATGATTCTAATATATGATTTCAATGTAGGAAATAAATGAAACTAGTCAAGCCAACCTCTATGCAGATATCCCTGGGATAACAGGGCCCATCGACTTGTAGAGGAGCTGCATTGATAATTTTACTTTAACAATTTCTATGTCGCAGCAATGATCCTGGCGCGCACCCCAACAGAGTGTCCTAGGAACTCTGTTATCAGGTTAAGCCTTGGTATTTCCGGGTCTCCACTTCATTTTTGGCTCTTCCATCAAAGAATGAGCTTGCATTTCTATAGCACCTTTCACAAACTCAGGACAAGCCGTGGCACTTTGCAGCCAGACAAGAACGCTTTGAAGTGCAGAGTCGGAAACGTGCAGTCAGTTTGTGCACAGAAACATTCCACATACAGCATTGCGATTATGACCAGATAATTTGTTTTCAGAATGTTGTTTGAGGGATAAATATTGGCCAGGGCACAAGGGAGAGCTCCCCTGCCTTTTTTTCCAAAATTGCACTTTGGGATCTTTTACATCCATCCACAAGGGCGGACAGTGAGACAGCACTTTGGACAGTGCAGAACTCCCTCAGTTCTGCACTGAAGTGTCAGCTTAGATTATGAGCTCAAGGGCTTGATTTTACGCTCCCCCACTGTTGGGTTTGAAGGCGGTGGGAGGAAGGGTGTAAAATGCAGTGTGTGGCCGTCCTGCCACTTACCCTCCTGACCTGTCACCCATTTTGCAGCTGGCGGTGGAGGCGTCGGGTGGGCTGCCTGCTCTTGGGTTTATCTGTGCCCTTGGGTGGCCAATTATTTGCTAGCCCAGTTCATCATTCTGCATCCACAGGTATTTAACCTGTGGCAAGGGGGGTGGTCTGGCAACTTTTATTTTAAGAGCTGGTGTAGGGCAAAGTGAAAGGAACCTCCTTTGGTGGGGGTGGGTGGTGGTTTGCCTGTGCCCACTGGAGACATTCCCCAACGAGGTCATATCCCCACGATAACCCTCTTCTGCTGGTCTCTCAAACTCGGCCCTACTCCTCCCACTGGGGCCTGCCAGCCAGGCCCCACTAGTACCCAGGACTTATCTTCAGTCCAGCCTCTATTAGCTCCCCTTCTTTGGAAACACTTGTGGGTGAGTCCCAAACTAGGGGGCTCTGTTTTAAAATTAGGGATTGCCCTTATAGGACAGAGATGAGGAGGATCTTTTTCTCTCAAAGGGTTGTGCGACTTTGGAACTCTGCCTCCCAAGAGAGTGGAAGCGGGGTCACTGAATATTTTTAAGACAGGTAGATAGATTTTTGTTAGGCAAGGGAACCAAAGGTTATTGGGGGTGGATGGGAATGTATAACTTGAAACACAGGTCAGCATTTATCTAACTGAATGGCGGAGCAGGCTCGAGGGGCTGAATGGCCTACTCCTGCATTAATATAAAAGCAAAAAACTGCAGATGCTGGAAATCCGAAACAAAATCAAAAATAGCTGGAAAAACTCAGCAGGTCTGACAGCATCTGCGGAGAGGAGCACAGTTAACGTTTCGAATCCGTATGACTCTTCACTGGAACTAACATGTCATAGACAAAAGGACAAAGAGGTGTTGAAGGTGGTGATATTATCTAAGGAATGTACTAATTAAGGGTAGAAAGCAGGACAAGCAAGGTACAGATAGCCCTAGTGGGGGTGGGGTGGGGGGAAGAGATCGAAATAGGCTAAAAGATAGAGATAAAACCGTGGATGGGAATAAATTTAAAAATAATGGAAATAGGTGGGAAAAGAAAAATCTATATAAATTATTGGGTAAAAGGGGGATCGGAAAGGGGGTGGGGATGGAGGAGGGAGTTCAAGATCTAAAATTGTTGAATTCAATATTCAGTCCGGATGGCTGTAAAGTGCCTAGCCGGAAGATGAGGTGCTGTTCCTCCAGTTTGCGTTGAGCTTCACTGGAGCATTGCAGCAGGCCAAGGATGGACATGTGGGCAAGAGAGCAGGGTGGAGTGTTGAAATGGCAAGCGACAGGGAGGTCTGGGCCTTGCTTGCGGACAGACCTCCTTCTGCTCCTATTCCGTATGTTTGCATGTTCATATGTAACTGGTTGTAGTCCCAGCAGTGGCCACCACTCGAATGTGGCGCTGCTGGGACTACAGAACAGCTCTCACAGGCGGGGCTTCCTCCCCAGATGAGGCAGGGGGGAGGTGGGGCAAGTCTCGCCTTTGTCCCTCTGAGCGTTAAATAGTTCTGGGGCAGCAGGTATTGGCAGGAATACATTCCCCATCGACTCTTCAGGTGGCGGGATGGGAAACCCCACCGTCCAAAAAATCTTGCCCCAAGTCTCTGGAGTGGGACTCGAACACACAACTTTCTGCGTCACAGGCAAGGGCCCTACCCCTGATCCATGGCTGACACCTTGACACACTCCCATCAAAGTTAAGACAGGAGCACACAGCAAAAGCCAGCAAGATTTTGGCCCCTTAATTACAGTAATGATGTTCCAGTTCTACACTTATACCTAGAGCTTCTTCATTGCGGCTTCAATTTGGATAGAACATAAATCTCTATCACTAAACGTCGTGGAAGGAATTAGTGGTGGATTTTCCCAATCTTCTGTAATCTTGGCAGGAACGCCAGAGAAGTGACACCAGCGCAAATTATTTCAGGGTTTCTTTCCATCTCCCACCAGAATGATAGGAGTTGAGCGACAGCATCTGCACAGAAATTCACATCCTTCTGCATTGATCTGGAGCAACTTTGCTGAAGCCATTAATTGAGAGACACTATTTCAACCAAGAAAGGGAAAAATCAAGAAGACAGAAATCGGGAGAAGACAATTATTTATCACAACAGACATTCTCTGATTGAAGCTGGGGGAAGGGGAGAAAGAAAGTTACACAGGAAACTACTTGAACAACATTCAAAAGCAACAGAAGTGTGGAGTAAGTATCTGAATTTAGACATATCTGGCACAGTGTACAGCTTTGTTCAATTATACATGAAATAAATGGAATGATTCCAACAAAATGAATTGGATGTTGAGGCTACTGTTCAGGCAGAGATGCTATTACGTTAATTATTATGCTACGTGATTTTATGCGAGTCAGTGCCTTTTATGTGGGTGCTTTATGAAAGCAAGTAGTCATTTATTGATTTAGGATTGGAGTGCTCCTTGCACAGGCTTGATAAATTTGCATTCTTTAATAAACTGAAGGTTTGAGGTTTGTATTACAACAAATACAGCGTGCTGCATTGGGTTAGGCTGCACCTGTCCATGAATTGGCAGCACAGGTCAGCCTGAGCAGAGGTTCAGTGAGACAGTGGGGCTAACATCTCATTGCAGAAGATATGGAGCAGAGTAACAGTGAGATTAATGGTGCTTGCTGTTATTAGTGTGTAAATCCTCCACCCCCCCCCCCAGTGGCGATGAAGAAATTCCCTGTAAGCTGTGAATTGCCTCAAGTTACTGGAAGATTTACTCCGCTCAGCAATTAAAGTGGCAGGTCGTCCTCAGCCTACCTGTGAGTTTCAGAAAGTCGCTGCCTCTGCATGTTAATTACCCATCAAACTCACTGCAGAAAGTCAGGGCTGGGAACCAGCAGCGTAAGAAGCTTTTTAATGATGAGGGTCCAAATTTTCCCTGAGTTGGGACAACACGGGAAACCTTTAAAAATGGTAGGCAGGACCCAGATGCTGAAATCCCATTTCCATCTCCGGTAGATCCCATTTTTGCTGGCAGAGGGAAAGGGGGCGTGACATGAATCACACAGGCGGGAAACCTGAACTTAGCAGGGGCTATTTAATTTGACTGCTGAATGCAAACACATCCAATTTTCATTGCTCTAACAACCTTAATCCACAGTGTGGGAACCACTACTTTATGGAGGAGGCGCAAATGCTTGTTTAAGTGTCATGATCTGAACTGATTTAAATCCCCAACTCTTTAAAATTGAAAAGGAAAACCAGTCTGCAGCTTTCACTTCAGTAAAAAAAAAGACCCTCACTACTGGAGTGCATTGATTGACAGACCATTAGGTGTAGCTTTGAAAAAAAACATTAGTCATCTATTTTTATAATTTCAATAGACTTCATTGTTTAGATTTCCTGAGGCTGGTTATTATGCTGTGGCCGTGATGAATGCTTGGCTGAGTTTCAAAGGGTCCAGAACCATTTATATCAGTGGGGGTTATATAGGTATTTTGATTGATAGTTTAAGAGGTTATTAAAGAATTAGCTGTTTTTGTGCTTAGTGAAATAGATGTTTGTTTGTTTTTATAATAAGTTGACTGCTAGAGGGGATTTGCATTTTTTGAATGAAAGTTTTTCGGTATCAAGTGTTTGAATGACAGTTGTATTGAATTGTTGGAAGTTTATTTTTTTTTCATTTCCTCTTGAGATGCCCATAGTGGACAGTAGGTGAGTGGCTATGTAGGAGGCATGGGGGATATGAGGGGCAATGGAAAGAGTATGAGGGAGCAGGAGGGGGCATAGGGTATATGGGGAGCTTGGGGAGGGGTGGTATGAGGAGTGAGGGCTAGAGAGCCTAACAGCCTTTAATACAGATGGACAGAAGTCCCAGGGAACTGAAGCAGGCCTTTTAACCGCCCCACCTCTGCACTCTCCTGTCTACATGGCTGCCTCCAAAATGCCTCTGGAGGCAGAGGGCCTGATTCCATCCTGCCCCATCCCCCTTTCATGAAAATCTGGCAGCTGAAGGCCCTTTTAAAGGAGGTGGGCCTGCCAAATTGGGAAGCTTCCCCACCCAACCTTCCCTCCTCCACCACAAAAATCCGGCCTGACGCTTATGTTCCTGCAATGCCACTTAACCTCTCTTGGCCCAAAAAGGAACAACTGAAACTGTGGAGTTGAACCCCTGCAGCTAATAATTTGTTATTAAAAAGACACTAGGGGTCCTCAGATTTATAAATAGAGGCACAGAGTACAAAGCAAGGAAATTATGCTCAAGCTTTATAAATCATTGGTCAAGTCAGGCCTCAGCTGGAATATTATGTCCAATTCTGGGCATCACACTTTGGGAAGGATGTCAAGGCCTTGGAGAGGGTGGAGTGGAGATTTGCTGTGGGTGCGGGACTGCATTTATGGTGGAGAGACTGGAGAAGCTGGGATCTTTCTCCTCAAGCAGAGAAGGTTAAGCGGAGGTGAATTAAGGCGTTCAAAATTATGAATGGTTTTGATGGAGTAAATTAGCAGAAACTGTTTCCACTGGCAGGAGGGTTGGTAATCAGAGGGGCACAGATATCTCCCAATTGTCAAAGAACCCGGGAAAAAAAATTTGGAAAAGTTTTACACTTTTTTTGACCGGATTTTCTAGCCCGGTTGTGGGTGGGACCTGCCGCGGGCAAAGCGTTGCCCCAGCCAGAAGTCCATCGACTTGCGGCGGGACCGGAAGTTCCCGGCGTTTACATTTACGTTGTTCTAAACTGGGATGTGCTGTCTGAAAGAGCGGTGGAAGCAGATTCAAAAGTAACTTTCAAAAGGGAATTGGATGAATAACTGAAGAAGGAAAGTTTGCAGGACTGTGGGGAAAGAGCAGGGGAACTGTCGGATATCTGGCACAGACCTGTTGGGCCGAATGGTCTCCTTTTGTGCTGTATGATTGTAATATTGGTACAAGTCAATATCCTAATTGGTTAGATGACAATAACTCATGAGAGCCATGAACCAATACCTGAAGGGAACCTCAATTTGAAGGAGAAAATGCCATCTAACAATTGCTGGGACACTAAGTGGCATTCTAAGGAACCTTTTTTTACAATTTATAAAAGGCCCTTAATTTCTTAATATTTCATATGTTAGTGAGACCTCAAAAATAATTCCCTTATGCCAGCTTCTGGTGAGCTGTGTGATGGTGTTCTGCAGTGGCGAAAATAAACTCTAGCTTTCAGTGTAGCGTCTGTCAGACACTCTCTGTAGTGTTGGCTGCATACTCACTCTCGAGGGAGAACCGCAATAGCATGAATTTATTTCATTCAGCTATGTATCTAATTGTGGAGGACATGAGCATGAGAATGCTGGATAAACCAACAATCCTCGCCACCCCTTGGGACACATACTGACGAGGGATAAATGAAAGTTGACAAAGCTCATTCAGGTTTCAGTAGTTTTTGTGAGGGTGCTGTATGTCAGTGATGCACTAGTGGTACTGCATATTGATCACGTTGCAAGGGACGGATGAGAAGGAAAATGGATGTTGTCGCTCTTTTCCTGTTATAAAATAGTGAGATTGAAATCCTCATCCTTGTTTTCAAATCCTCCCTTGGCCTGGCCGCTTCCTATCTCTGTAACCTCCTCCAGCCTCACAACCCTCCGAGATATCAGCACTCCTCCAACCCTGACCTCTTGCGCACCCCTCAGTTTAATCACTCCGCCATTGGCGGCTGTGCCTTCAGCTGCCTGGGCCTAAGCTCTGGAATTTCCACCCTAAATCTTCCTGCCTCTCTCTCCTCCTTTAACACACTTCTTAGAACTTCTCTCTTTGACTGAACTTTTGGCCACATCACCTAATATCTCCCTTTGTGGTTTGCAGTTGAGTTTGTTTGCTAGCACTCCTGTGAATTACCATGGGGCTTTTTACAAAGGTCACTATATAAATGCAAGTTGTTGGTGGGAGATTATAGACACTGGCACAGCCTGGAAAATAATTAAATAATTTCCAATACTGGAACATAGTTGAGGAACAATCAGTTGTTGCTGGAGTTCACTAGATCAGTGTTTTGCTGAATATTGAAGTCATTTTTATATGTGAAATGTACTTATTTAAATAGAATGGCAGCATCTCAGGATAAATTTAGAGATGGTGCTAATATTCATCAAAGAATAGGAAATGTGTCTATTACCTGCTAAATTCCTTGTATTTTTTCGCGTGGCCTAACTTGAGTTCCCAGGTTCCAAATCTACAGGTGGAATCTTTCTGGTCCCGCTAAAGGAGGGGGATGGGGGTCGTGGGGAAGGGGTCATGGGGGTGGGGGGTGGGGGGGGAAGGGGGGTGTGGGGTGGTGACATAGTTTGAAGGTGTGACTGGAAACAATCATAGAGATTAGGTCATGTGGTCAGTGTCCTGACATGTTCCCATCTCCAAGTAATCGTGCTGGATGGAGGTGGGTTCACACCGGCAGCAGCTACCCACCCCCAGCCAATAATATCAATTAACTGCCTATTGAAGGGGATGGGGAGGACCCTGCCAAGATCTTCCTGGCATTGGAGCAGACTCCAGCTGAACGCTGAGCCGGGCAGCTCCATGGAGGCAGCCTCCCAGCATTGAGGCCAGGGGCCTTTTAACCCCAATGGAGCTGCGGCCCAGACAATTCATCAGGAGGAGCTTCCCCTCCATATGAACACTTCAAGGGACCCACCTGCTGCAGGCCTCTTTATTTTTGACATGTTATGCACATTTCCAAGAGCACCTCCATTTTATTAAATTATTAAAATTTGCAGTTTTGAGATTGTAAATGCTCTTGTTAAACTTAATTTTTAATCTGCTTTGTTATGAAGATGTAATATATACAATATTAATTTATGTTGTCATCATCTGCATATTTATATATATATATTAAACTTCTTGAAAATAACACTTTTGCTAAGCAAAGGATACTGCAGCTATTATGATGTATTTGTGCAGGACACAAGCTGCTTTGTGGAGACAGAGAGACAATAGAGCTCTCAGAGACAGTGGCTAAAGTAAGTTCAGATTGAAACCAGAGAGAGATCACACGATCCAGCTCTTGGGTGTGAGAGTGATGCTGGATTTGAACTAACATTCAGAGAGTCTGCCACAAGGGCAACAGCTTTATTCTCTTCCTCTGAAACCTCTCTCATAAAAGATGAGCTACTTGTGATTTGAAAACCCACCAGAAGACCTTATTGCTGCAAACCGAGTTCTTAATGGATGATTCCGAATCAACACCACTGTCTCCAAGAGAAAAGAGAATCGACCAGCCGTGATTTCAGAGCGATTGCTCCAGTGAGAAACTCAAGTACCAGCAGAAAGTGACCTATCAGCTGTAAATAAACATCCGGACAATCAGTGAATATTTTTTTTCTGACTATATTTTTTGCTTGGCCAAGTATTTAAGATCTGATACACAGCAGAGTTTTTTTTGCATGCTTGTGTGGGTTCTGTTTGTGTGTGTGTGTGTGTGTGTGTGTTTTATTGCATTAGTGAGTAGTTGGACATAATTGCACATTTTAAACCTGTTGTTAATCATTTCTGCATCTTTTAGCAATAAAACTATTTATTTGTTAACTTAAGGAACCTGGCTGGCTTATTTCTTATACCAAGCTACACAAAGTTAGGTAGATATATTGAATAGGCAACATCACATCTTTTTAAAAATTCAAACTTTGTTGTAACCAACCCAGGAGTGGGATGAAGAGAGGAGTCAGTTCACCCCCTCCTAACCTGGTTGTAAAAGCTTGTACACTGATTTTTTTTAAAATCCATTCAAGAGAGGCGAGCATTACTGCCAAGGCCAACATTTGTTGCCCATCCCTAATTACCCTTGAGAAAGGTGGTGGCAAGGCTTGAACAGCTGCAGTGCATGTGCAGGTACAACCACAATGCTGTTAGACCTTTCCATAGTGGTTTGGTACAACTGAGGGGCTTACTAGCCCATTTCATTGCTGTGGGGTCTGGAGTCACATATAAGCCAGGCAGGGTTAGGACAGCAGATTACCTTCCCTAAAGGACACTAATGATCCAAATATGACAATGTGGTCATTTCATGATCACCATTACTGATACTAGCATTTCATTCCAGATTCATTTAATTAGCCAGATTTAAATTCCCCAGCAAGATCATTAGTCTAGGCTTCAGATTGACTAGTCCAATAAAATAACCGCAATGGTATCAGTCTCATTGTACACACTGTACACAGTGAGCTGTGCACATTATGTGATGAAAAGCCACACTGTGGCACATAAATCTGGAGATGCTGAAAGCTGAATAAGTTTCAGTTATTTATCTGTCTTTCATTTACTTAATTTCATTGGTTGTGTGGACTGAGAATAATTTACAACTCCACTCAGTCCCGACTTGTTAATGCTCCACAAGCACTGGCCCAAAACCTTCAGTCAGGTCAATGACGGAATGGTGCCTGTTATTCTTTAGACTTGCCCTTGCTCATCTAATCATTGTGGGTTTTTGCATGACAACATGCTGCAACTAGGAAATGGATACAGCATGAGCCTTCTACACCATATCAGGAGCCTGTATCAACATGGCAGACAACTGTGTATTATCTAAACCAATCAGATTGAAGAATTAATAAAGATAAAGGGGGAAAAAACGTGCCCAACATCGCCCTCATACTGATGGCCACCTTTGTGTGTGGTTGCATCAAGCTGTGCATAGACCCTCGGTACGCAAACACCAAGCGTCACTACGTGCTGAGGTTCTACCTGTCCCCAGGGTTGCGAAGGATGGGTCTGGCCACGCTGCCGTGGAACGCTCCAAGTAGTTGGACAGTGCCGTACCACCTGTCCCTCGTGGGAAAATTTATGCAGAGAAACACCTTCGACCACAAGTCCATCAGGCAGTGGTTGGCACGTACCGTCTTAAAGGCCCTGAGGGAAAAGGAGAGGGTGGATCCTGTGGGATGGTTCCCTGAGCAGACTGACAAAGTTATTTGGCAGAATGCCTCATCGCCAGAACTTTCCAACAAGCACCAAGATGTAGCTTGGCTGGTGGTGAGAAAGGACCTCCCTGTAAGATCCTTCCTACACGCCAGGAGTCTCACCCCCTCTGCACGTTGCCCTTGAGGTGGCTGTGGTGGGGAAGAGACCGTTGTTCACCTCCTTGTAGATTGTGCCTTTGCAAAGAAGGTCTGGAGAGAGATGAAGTGGTTTCTGTCGAGGTTCATCCCGAACAGTTCTGTGACAGAGCACTCTGTGCTCTAAGGGCTGTTCCCAGGGACACACACCGAGACAAACATCAACTGCAGCTGGAGGATCATCAACTCGGTGAAAGACGCTCTTTGGTCTGCCCGAAACTTGTTGGTTTTCCAGCGCAAAAAGTTGTCCCCGACCGAGTGTTGCAGGCTGGCACATTCCAAGGTCTAGGACTACGTGCTGAGGGACACAGTTAAGCTCGGGGCAGCCGCCACAAAGGCGCAATGGGGAAGGGTCGCTGTCTAAGACCTTTCTGCCACAGTGCACTGGGGGGCTGGGAACTGTAAAGAGTCCCTCAGGCTGTACATCTCAAAATGAATGTCTGCCAATGATTGTAATATTCATTGTTTGTACTGATACACCTTGTGATTCATGTTGTAAAAGTTGAACCTGATTGTATTTTTGTAACGGTGATTTGAAATGGTTCGAAATGTTTTTGAAGATTTATGAATAAAGTATATTTTTGCAAAAAAAAATCAGATTGAAGAATTGTTAATGAGCAGCATAGAGTCTAAGCCAGGAAGCGTAAGTTACATCTCTGAATTCAGTGTCAATCAGGTAAAGAAAGCAAACTAAAAAGAGGGAAAGAAAGATCAGATTACGAAAGAGCAAATGAAAAAAAAAATGAAGGAAAGGTTTTTTTTAAGTCTCCAGTTAAAAGCTGAAGGAATGAGACTCCACACTTAAATGAGGATTTATCACAGTATTAAAAATGGACAAACTCTTACTTACTGTGATGAGTTTATTTCATATCTGCTGCAAAAATAAAGCAACTTCACGACATGCAATGAATCCCCATCAAGAAGCTGCCTGCCAAATATTGTTTCCGTGAGGCTGATTGTGGATTTCTGGATCTTGGATGGCAAAGTCTCGATTTCCACGTTTAATATCGTGTTTGCTCATTGGGAAAAGAAAAATCTATATAATTTATTGGAAAAAACAGAAGGAAGGGGGAAGAAACAGAAAGGGGGTGGGGATGAAGGAGGGAGTTCAAGACCTAAAGTTGTTGAATTCAATATTCAGTCCGGAAGGCTGTAAAGTGCCTAGTCGGAAGATGAGGTGCTGTTCCTCCAGTTTGCGTTGGGCTTCACTGGAACAATGCAGCAAGCCAAGGACAGACATGTGGGCAAGACAGCAGGGTGGAGTGTTGAAATGGCAAGCGACAGGGAGGTTTGGGTCATTCTTGCGGACAGACCGCAGGTGTTCTGCAAAGCGGTCCATTCCTCCATCACCCCCTACTCCTCAACCCCCTCCTAGGGCACCACCCCATGCCCACGCAAAAGTTGTAACACCCACCCCTTCACTTCCTCTCTCCTCACTGTCCAAGGGCCCAAACACTCCTTTCAAGTGAAGCAGCATTTCACTTGCATTTCCCCCAACTTAGTCTACTGCATTCGTTGCTCCCAATGCGGTCCCCTCTACATTGGAGAGACCAAACGTAAACTGGGTGACCGCTTTGCAGAACACCTGCGGTCTGTCCGCAAGAATGACCCAAACCTCCCTGTCGCTTGCCATTTTAACACTCCACCCTGCTCTCTTGCCCACATGTCTGTCCTTGGCTTACTGCATTGTTCCAGTGAAGCCCAACGCAAACTGGAGGAACAACACCTCATCTTCCGACTAGGCACTTTACAGCCTTCCGGACTGAATATTGAATTCAACAACTTTAGGTCTTGAACTCCCTCCTCCATCCCCACCCCCTTTCTGTTTCTTCCCCCTTCCTTTTGTTTTTTCCAAAAAATTATATAGATTTTTTTCCCCACCTATTTCCATTATTTTAAAATATTTTAAAATCTTTTATGCTCCCCCACCCCCACTAGAGCTATACCTTGAGTGCCCTACCATCCATTCTTAATTAGCACATTCGGTTAAATAATATCACCAACTTTAACACCTATGTGTTCTTTTGTCCTGTTGTCTGTGACATCTTTTGATGATCTGCTTCTATCACTGCTTGTTTGTCCCTACAACCACACCAACCCCCTCCACTTCTCTCCCCCCCCTCCACCCCCCACACACCTTAAACCAGCTTATATTTCACCCCTTCCTTGGATTCACTCAGTTCTGTTGAAGGGTCATGAGGACTCGAAACGTCAACTCTTTTCATTCCCACTTCTGACCTTATGATGGAAGGAAGGTCATTGATGAAGTAGCTGAAAATGGCTGGGGCTAGGACACCACCCTGAGGAACTCCTGCAGTGATGTCCTGGAGCTGAGATGACTGACCTCCAACAACCGCAACCTTCTTCCTTTGTGCTAGGTATGACTCCAACCAGCGGAGAGTTTTCTGGTTCCCATTGACTCCAGTTTTGCTAGGGCTCCTTGATGCCACACTCGGTCAAATGCTGCCTTGATGTCAAGGGCAGTCACCCTCACCTCACCCTCGGAAGTTCAGCTCTTTTGTCCATGTTTGAACCAAGGCTGTAATGAGGTCAGGAGCTGAGTGGCCCTGGCGTACCTCAAACTGGGCGTCAGTGAGCAGGTTATTGCTAAGCAAGTGCCGCTTGATAGCACTGTTGATGACCCCTTCCATTACTTTACTGATGATGGAGAGCAGACTGATGGGTTGGTAATTGGCCGGGTTGAATTTGTCCTGCTTTTTGTGTACAGGACACACCTGGGCAATTTTCCACATAGCCGGGTAGATGCCAGTGTTGTAGCTGTACTGGAACAGCTTGGCTAGGGGCGCAGCAAGTTCTGGAGCACAAGTGTTCAGTACTATTGCTGGAATATTGTCAGGGCCCATAGCCTTTGCACTATCCAGTGCCTTCAGCCTTTTCTTAATATAACGTGGTATGAATCGAATTGGCTTAAGACTGGCATCTGTGATGCTGGGGACCTCTGGAGGAAGCCAAGATGGATCATCCATTCGGCACTTCTGGCTGAAGATTGTAGCAAATGCTTCAGCCTTATCTTTTGCACTGCTGTGCTGGGCTCCTTCATCATTGAGCATGGGGATATTTGTGCAGCCCCCTTCTTCAATGAGTTGTTTAATTGTCCACCACCATTCACGACTGGATGTGGCAGAACTGCAGGGCTTAGATCTGATCTGTTGGTTGTGGGACCACTTAGCTCTATCACCTGCTGCTTATGCTGTTTGGCACGGAAGTAGTCCTGTGTTATAGTTTCACCAGGTTGACACCTCATTTTTAGGTATTCCTTGGTGCTGCTCCTGGCATGCCCTCCTGCATTCTTCATTGAACCAGGGTCGATCCCCTGGCTTGATGTTAATGGTAGAATGGGGGGGATATGCTGCATCATGAGGTTACAGATTGTGGTTGTGTACAATTATACTGCTGCTGATGGCCCACAGTGCCTCACAGACACCCATTCTTGAGTTACTAGATGTGTTCGAAATCTATCCCAATTATTACGGTGGTCGTGCCACACAACATGATGGAGGGTATCCTTAATGTGAAGTTGGGATTTCGTCTCCACAGTGACTGTGTGATGGTCACTCCACTGTTACTTTCATGGACAGATGCACCTGCGGCAGGCAGGTTGGTGACAATGAGGTCAAGTATGTTTTTACCTCTTGTTGGTCCCCTCACCACCTGCCGCTGACCCAGTCTAGCAGCTATGTCCTTTAGGACTCGGCCAGCTCGGTCAGTAGTGGTGCTACCGAGCCACTCTTGGTGATGGACATCGAAGTCCCCCACTCAGAGAACATTCTATGCCCTTGCCACTCTCAGTGCTTCTTCCAAGTGGTGTTGAACATGGAGGAGCACTGATTCATCAGCTGAGGGAAGGTGGTACATGGTAATCAGCAGGAGGTTTCCTTATTGACCGTGTTTGACTTGATGCCATGAGACTTCATGGGATCTGGAGTCAGTGTTGAGGACTCCCAGGGCAACTCCCTGCCGACTGTATATGATTCTGTCAGGCTGTTGCTTGACTAGTCTGTGAGACAGCTCTCCCAATTTTGGCACTAGCCCCCCAATGTTAGTATGGAGGACTTTGCAGGGTCGACAGGGCTGCGATTGCTGTTGTTGTTATCCTCTCTGTCGTTGCCGTTTACGGTGCTGAGTTCGATACCAGGTGGTCCGTCCAGTTTCATTCCTTTTTTGTGACTTTGAAGCTGTTTGATACAACTAAGTGGCTTGCTAGGCCATTTTAGAGTCAACCATATTGCTGTGGATCTGGACTCACATGTAGGCCAGATGACAGATTTCCTTCCCTAAAGGGCATTAGTGAACCAGATGGGTTTTTACAACAATTGAGAATGGTATCATGGTCATCATCAGACTTTTAATTTCAGATTTTTATTGAATTCAAATTCCACCATCTGCTGTGGCAAGATTTGAACCCAGGTCCCAGAGTCTGTGGATTACTAGTCTAGCGACAATACCATTACGCCATCGCCTCCCCTATTTCAAGCCTTAGGGCCTTATATGTTTCAATAAGATCACCTCTCATTCATTCTAAACTCCAGTGGGTAAGGCCCCAACTTGTTCAACCTTTCTTCTTGAGCTAAGTCCTTCAGCACGGGAATAAGCTGATGAACCTTCTCTGATCTGCTTCTAAAGCAATTATGTTATTTTTTAAATAAGGAGACCACATCTCCACACAGCACTCCTAATGTGGTCTTGCCAAGGCCCTGTACACCTGCAGTGAAATTTCCCTACTTTTATATTCCCTTTTCCTTCACAGCGCCAACATTCCATTTACCTTCCTAATCACCTGCATACTAACTTTTGTGATCCATGTACCAGTACAACCAGATTCTTCTGTCTCTCAGAGTACTGCAATCTCACACCAATTAAGTATTATATTGCTTTTTAATTCTTGCTGCCAAAGTGAACAAGTTCACATTTTCCCACATTAAACTCCATCTGCCAAATTTTTTCGCACTCACTTAACCTGTCTATATCCCTTTGCAGACTCTCTACCTACTCTTAACAACGTACATTCCTACTTATCTTGGTGTCGACAAATTTAGCTACCATACAATCGGTCTCTTCATCCAAGTCATTGATGCAGATTATAAATAGCTGAGGCCCTTGGACTGATCCCTGTGGCACTCCACTAGTTACTGCTTACAATTATAACCTCAATTCGTTACGATTCTCAACCAATATATTTGAATCATATGGCTCCTTGCTGGTGTCTATTTCTGGCTCCTTGGCAATTTAAAGTGAAAAGAAGTCGGGAATATCCTGAAGTGGGGATTGTATCTGTTATAATTTTTACTCATTTGTACTGATAAAAAATGTTCTTATTCATATTTAAAAAGGAACAGTGTCAAAGGATTGTAAGTAACACCAACTCCCTGATAAATTTGAGATTGCATCTGTCATAGTTTTCAAATTAATGGTAATGAGATAACCTCCTGAACCTTACAATGAAAGTTACATCACATTGGCTGTCAGAGGTGTTGAAACACACTCTGCATTTACAGTCACCTCAACCACATTAAAATTGATTACGTTCTAACTAAAACTTCCTCAGTGTTTACATTTTTGATGCCATCCTTGTGCTATATAAAGCAGGGTTGAAAGTAAGTCAACGAGTGTGCATTAAAAAGATTATTGGACTTTTGTATGAGGCATGAGGAATTCACTCATTCCAACAAATACATTTGCAGAATGGGTATACAACTGGCAAATGAGTTATAACATGGATAAGTGCGAAGTCACAGAATCACAGAATGGTTACAGCATAGAAGGAGGTCATTCAGTCCGTCTTGTCTGTTCTGAAGGAGCAAATCACCCACTGCCACTCCCTCACCTTCTCCCCATATCCCTGCACATCCTTATTTTTCAGATAATAACCCAATTCTCTCTTGAATGCCTCGATTGAATCTGCCTCCACCACTCTCAGGCATTGCGTTCCAGATCTTATCTATTTGCTGTGTGAAAGGTTCTCCTCATGTCCCCGTTGCTTATTTTGCTGCTTACCTTAAATCTTTGCCCCCTTGTTCTCATTACTTCCACCAATGGGGACAGTCTCACCCTGTCTACTCTGTCCGCTCAAGATTTTGAATGCATCTAACAAATCGCCTTCCAGCAGGTGCTGCGATGGTAGGACTAAATCCAGCCCTGTGTTTTTGATTGTAGGAAAGAGCAAAATTAGAGGCCATCAAAATAAGATAACCACCAAGAAATCCAATTGGGAATCCAGGAAAAACTCCTTTACCTAGAGAATGGTAACTACCACGTGATGTGGTTGAGGTGAGTAATATAGACACATTGATGAGCAGATGAGCTGAGGGGAATAGTATGGATACGTTTTAGGGGAAGCTAGATAAACACATGAGGGGAAAAAGGAACAGAAGGATATGCTGATAGGTTGAGATGAAGAGGGGATGGGAGGATCATGGAGCATAAAGACAGGAATGGGCTGGTTGAGTCAAACGGCCTTTTCTATGTTGTATATTTGAGATAATTCCATGTAGTTTAAAAATTGATTGATGTAATTAAAGTTTTGCAGGCAGGTGTCTATAGGGTGTGTGTATCCGGAGATCTTGTGGTAGAGTGGGTAGCTTCTATGTCAGCAGTTCAGGTTTGAGTTCCACCCCAGAACTTGATGTCCAAAGGAAGATGCATTTGTAACACAGCCGAACAGGTTGAATATCAACCTTCAAGTCCTTCCAACACACGCCAATGGCAGGAGGCAGAGAACCCTTGAAATTTGCAAGTGTAGGGAATTTGCGCAAATGAGGACTTATTGCACCACAGAATTCTGGATTAAATGAAGTTTGTAAAGCAAAGAAGACTGGTGAGGAAAGCATTTGAGAAATTTAGCCTTGAGGTGATGTAGCAAATGTAATTGATAGCAAAGTGTATGAGGGTTAAAGTGGTCAGGCTTCCTAAAGTGAACCAAGTGCGAGTTAAGGTCAGTGCAACATGCAACACTACCTTGTCCAATCTGGGTTGCCGGGCAGGTTTCTGCAGTGTAAGTCAGACACCTGTAGGCACTGGTGAGAATTATAAAGGATGGTTTTGAACTTGCCTGTATTTTATTAAAGGAAAGAATAGAAGGCTTGTATTTATAAAGCAGATCTCGCAACCTTAGGAAGTTCCAAAGGACTTTTGAAGTATAATCGCTGTTTTCAGGTGGGAAACATGGGCTGGGATATTCCGGCCCTGTGGTAGCGGGACCCGCCCTGGAAGATTCGGTGGCCCAACCGGATGGTCCCAGCAGCAGGTGGGGCCGGAAACTCCCGCCAATATCGGCAATTTAGGCATGGCAAGGCCTCACAAACAGTGCTGAGGTAAAGACTGGAACATCTATTTTTAGTGATGTTGGTTGAGGGATAAGTAGTGGCCAAGACACCGGACAAAACTCTTTTTTCTCTAAAACAAAAACAGAAATACCTGGAAAAACTCAGCAGGTCCGGCAGCATCGGTGGAGAAGAGCACAGTTGACGTTTTGAGTCCTCGTGACCCTTGAGGACTCGAAACGTCAACTGTGCTCTTCTCCGCTGATGCTGCCGGACCTGCTGAGTTTTTCCAGGTATTTCTGTTTTTGTTTTGGATTTCCAGCATCTGCAGTTTTTTTGTTTTTATCTCTTTTTTCTCTTCCTCGAGTAATGCCACAGAATCATTCATGTAAGGTCAGCTCATCCCTGGTTTGAGTATTAGCTCTCAGAAATGAGCATAGAAAATAGAAGCAGGAGTAGATCATTCAGCCCTTCGAGCCTGCTCTGCCATTCAATATGATCGTGGCTGATCCTCTGTCTCAAAACCGCACTCATGCATTCTCCCCACACTCCTTGATGTTACCACAGAAGATTAAAATCCTTTTGTGTAGATCCCACAGTCATGGGACTCTTCTACAGGGCTGTAGGTAAGAGGGCTATCCTTTTTGGATGTCTTGTCTGGTACTGTTGCCTTAGGAAAGCAGGCTTTTTAAGGGTACGGAGATTATTGAACCAGGCAGGAAGGATATTTGATGAGCAGATCTCTCTTGATGAAATCTGCTCTCGAAGAATTTTGACGGAAGTAAAGAGTGTCATGAACAATGAGAATCACCCCTTCTTTCAGTATTACTGTTGGATGCATTCAGCGAAAAGGTTAACTACCTCTCAGGTGCAGGACAAATTGCTTCCTGAACTCGTTTGTGTCCTTCTCTATGAGAACTTGTAACAGGAGTTTGATGTGTGGAAGAGGATAAGCACTCAGGGGGTGGGACTCACTGACTGATTATTTTAATGTATTGGAATAGTTTTTCATACATGTTTTAATTAAAGTTAGATCTCTGTGATAGGGTAATTTTCTTCCTTTTATCCTTCAATTATATGTAATTTTTTAACAAACAAGCAATTTACCTGAAATGAATTTCTGTATAGTCAAAAAGGTGAATTGAAATTGATTATATGTAACAAGCACTTTTTTCATTACCTTATAGGACGTGTCGGTCATATAATGTCTACATAATTTAAATAAGCTTTGCAACCAGAAATTGCCTATAAAAGGTAATATTTTGGTGCAGTGAAGGTATCTTTTGAGCTATGACTCAATTTTGAGCACTCAAGCAGTAATGGCTGTTGAAATTTTTCAGGTTGTGTTATTTTTAACTGATAAAAGGGTGATGTAATGGACAAGTGTTCCGAAATTACATTTTCAGAATTCGTATGCCACTCGTGGTTAATCACCATTGTGCTTCCAGTGAATTGGTGTGTGATGAAAATATGTTAAAGATATTTCTGTCTCTGTGATGCAGTACTACTTTCAATCCTTACCTTAAATTGTTCATTCCAGGCTCCCTGACTGATCTCGGCCAAGAGTTATTTCCTAGTTTTTACTGCTGCCCTAAATGCTAGAACATTGTTTTCCAAAAGACATTGCAAATTCTCGGGCTCCTGAGATTCTTGAGGCCAGAAAAGGTGCTGGAGGAGGGAAGAAACGTAAGATGGAACCTCATTAACCCAGGATTCTGCACAGTTCCATTGACCTTCTGAATCTTAGGAACTTGGTTAGACTTTCCACCCATTCCTCAAACAGAGACAGAAGCAAAGAGAGTTAGGGAGAGGGAAGAGAAGAGGAAGAAATATAGATGTTGCCCTGGAGAAGGTGCTGGTGAACCATATTCTTGAACTGCTGCAATCCATGTGGTGCAGGTCCACTCATAATGATGCTGGGGAGTTCTAGGAATTTAATCCCATGACAGTGAAGGAACGGCGATATAGTGCCACATCAGGACTGTTACAGACAGAGTGAGAGAGAACTGCTGAAATTCCTGACCCCTTTCCAAATATCCATAATCAGTTAATCTTTGAGAGGAAGATGTGTGTGTTTTTTTAACCCCTGAGTGTGTGGACAATTTGAATAATCTGCAGCAAACTTCCCATGGATTTAAATAAAGAAGGACGATTGTTTATTTAAACGCTCACCCTGAAATCTAACACCAAAGCACCCACTCGTACAGTCACACACACAAGCACACTCAAGGAAGGTACGGTTGAAGAGAATAGTGCACTTTTACAAATTATATAAAAGAAGGAATAATTCATAATTCGCGTGGTTGTCTTGTTTTTGAGAAAGCACGTTGTAGGTGTGAATAGAAGTTCTTCTTCACACCTGAAGTGCAGTTTGTGTGAAATTAACAGCCGAAGTCATATGCAGAAGTTGTTTGCAGGACTGTCTTGAAATGCTGGACTTTCTGTAGGTCATGAAGTCAGCTTCTTGCAGTCCTCCTTACAATGAAGTCAGTTTGTTCTGTTGAAGGGTCATGAGGACTCGAAACGTCAACTCTTTTCTTCTCCGCCGATGCTGCCAGACCTGCTGAGTTTTTCCAGGTAATTCTGTTTTTGTTTTGGATTTCCAGCTTCCGCAGTTTTTTGTTTTTATTTTTAAGTCAGTTTGCTGTTTTGGTGGACCCAAAATGGAACAGACTTCTCAGGCAGTGATGTTACTGCCTTTTCTGTGTTTCCCTTTCTGCAGACAGCATTTAAAGATTAAAAGGGGCAGACATGGCTGTCCCGCCGTGTGACTCTTCACAATTGATAAACCACATCCTGCTTTTTTCCTTTAAGGCATTCAAGTTTCTTTCAAAAGACCCATTAAATTAATAAATGCCTTTTGATGGTCTCAGGATGTGTGTACTTAACAAATTTTCGTTTGGAATGCCCGTTTGTCTGTCACTGGGGCTTAGCTAGATTGTGAGTCAGTTTCTTGAAGACACAGACCAGACCAGCCTCTAGCGACCATCTTCGTCACAGGACATTGTGCATTTTAAAAGAAAAAGCCAATTCAAAAGATTCCACAGTGAATAAATTTCATATTTTTAAAGGATATGATTATGATACATCTTTAATGGGAATGACAGGATGCTGAGTGGCTTGGAGGGGAACTTGCAGGAGGTGATGTTCCCTTGCCCTTCTAGGTAGCAGAGATCGTAAATTCGGAAGGTGCTGTTGAAGGAGGCTTGGTAAGTTGATGCAGTGCCTCTTGTAGGTGATACATGCTGCTACCCCTGTGCGTTGGTGGTGGAGGGAGGGAATGTTTAAGATCGTGGGGTGCGAAACAAGCGGGGCTGCTTTGTCCTGATTGGCGTCGAGCTTCTCAAGTGTTGTTGGAGCTGCACTCATCAAGGCAAGTGGGGAGTATTCCATTACACTCCTGACTTGTGCCTTGTAGATGGTGGACTGGCTTTAAGGAGCCAGGAGGTGAATTAGTCTTCACAGAATTACCAGTCTCTGACCTGCTCTTGTAGCCACAGTATTTACATGGCTGATCCAGTTCAGTCTCTGGTCAATGGTAACCTCCAGAATGATGATGGTGGGGGATTCAGCAATGGTAATGCCATTGAAGGTCAATGGGTGATGGTTAGATTCTTTATTGTTGGAGATGGTCGCTTGTGTGGCACGAATGTTACTTGTCACATATCAGCCCAAGTCCGAATGTTGTCCAGGTCTTACTGCATATTGGCACAACTGCTTCAGTATCTGGAGTCAGGAATGGTACTAAAAAATTTTGCAATCATTAGCAAACATCCCCACTTCAGACCTTTTGATGGAGGGAAGGGCATTGATGAAGCAGCTGGAGATGGTTGGGTCTAGGGTACCACCATGATGAACTCCTGCAGCCATGTCACAGGAACAAGATGATTGGCTTCCAACAACCACAGCCATCTTCCTTTGTGCTAGGTATGACTCCAACCAGTGGAGAGTTTTGCCCCTGATTCTCACTGACTCCAGTTGTGCTAAGGCTCCGTGATGCCACACTCGGTCAAATGCTGCCTTGATGTCAATGACAATCAGTCTTATCTCCCTTTGAGTTCATCTGTTTTTGTCCATGTTTGGACTGAGGCTGTAATGAGGATAAGAGCCAAATAGCCCTGGCTTCATCTGCTGATGGTTGAGAAGGGGGCCAAGTGGCGGTAATTGCCGAGATTAAATTTGTCCTGCTTTTTATGTACAGGAAACACCTGGGCATTTTTCCACTTTGCTGGGTAGATGTCAGTGTTGTAGCTGTACTGGAACAGCTTGGCTAGGGGCACGACAAGTTCTGGAGCATAAGTCTTCAGTACTATTGCTGGAATATTGTCAGGGCCCGTAGCCTTTGCAGTATCCAGTGTCTTCAGTCATTTCTTGATATCACGTGGAGTGAATCGAATTGCCTGAAGGCTGGCATCTGTGATGCTGGGGACCACAGGTGGAGACCGAGGCGGATCTTCCACTCGGCACTTTGGGCTGAAGATGGTAGCTAAAACAATTTGTAGCGCACAAGTCAGCGTTTTACAAGTTCCGATAGAAGAAGCAGTGACCTGCACACACCTAATTTAAACAACACATCAGTAAATCAATCAATTAATCATTGATCCCGCTGTTTGCGGGTTAAAAAATGTCTGATTTTGATTTCAGTGGGACAGCTGGCCTGCCCAAAATAATTACTTATAACAATAAATAAAGAGGTCAATGAGGTGAGGATATCCTAGGCACTGAGTCCCAAGAAAGAATCAGAGTCCTTGACTAAAGAGATTTGTAGTTACCAGTAACTATATGGACTTTACAGCAAGAAAGAGGCCATTCAGCCCAATTGGTCCATGCTGGTGTTTATGTTCCACACGAGCCTCCTCCCCACTTCATCTCACCCCATCTGCATACCCTTCTATTCCTTTCTCCCTCATGTGTTTATCCAGCTTCCACTTAAACGTATCTATTTGATTCGCCTCAACCACTCCCTGTGGTAACGAGTTCCACATTCGCAGCGGTCTCTATAAAGAGGTTTCTCCTGAATTCCTTATTGGATTTATTAGTGATTGTCATATATTTATGGCCCCCAGTTTTGGACTTTTGACAATTGGAAACATTTTCCCTACATCTACCCTATCGAAACTCTTAATTTTCTTAAAAGGGGATTAATCTTTGGCAGATGAATAGAAGTTATCAAATTTGACTGTGTGGTTGAAATCTTAAAAGTTTATTATATCAGTGTGGTTATTGATTTATAGTGGTTAATGGGATTTCAGTCATAATACATAATCTGGATAAAAATCTGGAGTGGAGCCCAAAGGTTGTTAATGTCTAAATACGTCACAATGTCACAATCAGCAGCAACCTGTCACTTGACGCTGAAATCAACACACGGATCACAAAAACTGCAGCTGTTATGTCCAAGCTGAGTAAGAGAGTGTGGAACAAGAGTAACCTGACCGAGAACATGAAACTGCCAGTCTACCAAGCCTGTGGCCCTCAGCACCCTCCTCTACAGTGGTGGCACCTGGACAACGAATGCTGGGAGAAAAGGCTGAACAGTTTCCACCTTTGGTGTTTCAGGCATATCCTCGGCATCTCTTGGCAGGGCAAGGTCACCAACTCAGAGGTCCTGGAGCGTGCTAATTTCATCTATATCCACTCATTGCTAAGCCAATAACATCTGTGCTGGCTCAGCCATGTTCATCGGAACGGATGATGGCTGTATACACAAAGACCTTCTGTACAGTGAACTGGCCACTAGGTCACGACCTGCTGGGAGTCCTTGGACCTCTGCTACAAGCACACCTGCAAGCGAGCTATGAAGATGGCAGACTTTAGCACTGACAACTGGGAGACGGCCATGACCTCTGGAGGCTGACTGTTTGGAAGAGAATTGGAAGCGGCGAGCAGAGACAAAAAGCTCAACTGGCCGAGGAGAGGGCCCAGAGAAAACAGAGGCCAGAGAATCGTGCACTTTCTCAGCCCCACTGTCTTCTGCTGCAGCAAATGCAGCAGAGATTGTCATACCAGAGTGGGGATCCTGAGCCACACCAGCCAATGCTTAACACAGGGGTGACCACCACAGCACAAATCATCATCTTACGAGCCACCACATAACCTGTGTCCCATTTCCTGATAATACTTACTGGGGAGTAATTTAATTTTACGGATAGTCAGAAAGTCAATGAAATAGCAACGACACAGCTTTCCCTACTCAGTACAATAAACATGCATGTATAGCAGGTAAGGTTAACCAAGTACATTTTTATTTTCCAATTTTCATGAAATGATAGAAGGACGCAGCACAGGAGGCCCAACCAACTTAGAAAAGACTGAGAATTAAACCTGATACTTTGCGGTGTGTGTTTGGTACTGAACAATGGCCATTGGATGTGGGCGGAACTCTGTAGTAAAGATCCATGGACAATGATAGATGATTACTGATTGAACTTGAGGATGGAAAAAAATAAAGAGGCAGATTTTCATCTCAACCACCTGGGTGGGAGGTATTGACCTCCCTGGTGGAATTTGGGGGTGGAGTTGCATGGAAAGTCAGAGAGTGAGGGATGTACAGCCAGCATGGATCCCACACAATTATTTTTTTATTAACTTAACTCTGTGAAATCATGCAGGCTAAATTATAAGGAGCATTATCTTCCCCTGCTCAATTTTCCTCCCTCAAGATATTACTAATTCTATCACAATAAATGGCTGAAATTTTTGCCGTTACACGAAAAGCTTACCAATGTTATTAGTCATTTATTTAATCTGCGGCTTTTATTTTTCACCATTACAAAGAAAGTCAGCAGATCTCGATTTATTAACAGCAGATTCAAGACCTTATCTAACCCTGAATTCTTTGCATCATTTACTGAGTTTCTGTTGTGCGTCACTTCATTATCAGACTCATCCATCACCCTTCGGAAACAGTGTCGTGAAACCTTGTTTATGCTTGTACTCTTTCTAGAGTTGAAATAGGGAAATGTTGAGATCCCACACCTCAGGTTATGTAAATAGGTTTTATTGCAGGAGTCTAGGAGTCCAAAAAAGGCAAAAGTAGGCCAGTAATGGAGTCTGCAACTTTGCAACGAACTGTTGCTTTAATTGGCATTGTGTGCAATGAGGTGCAAGGAATAATGAGCTGTTGCGTTATCTAATATTCAATTGCCAGGGTGCATTTATTAAAAAGAGACTTGTTTGCCATTTATGAGCATTAATGAGTTTTTAATTTAAACAGTAAAGAATGTTAATGTGAGATATTTAACAATACCTGAATACCGGAAGGCTGAAATCCTAAATTTATATCCGTGTGCACTTGCACAAAACTTCTGACATGCTTGTTAAAAAATAATCGGTGGCTATGGTACAATATTTCAACAGTAAAGACATGTTAAATCCTACTTATTTTTCTGCAAATATGGTTGTTCAAATTTCATGCAGTAAAAGGACTGAACTATTTATTTTTTATTGTCTCTGAGTGCATTGTAATGAATATTTGCATCCTGCCTTAGTTAATGAAAAGAATTTATATTTATATCCATTCTATGATACTAGGTAGAAAGAGAAAATGAGAATTAAGAATCGGCTTTGCATTTCTTTACTAAGGGATCCTTTGTCTTTGCAAAGGCCTTGGAGGTGGTACCGAGGAGATTTACTGGAATGAGACTAGGGATGAGGGAGTTCAGTGAATGTGGAGAGACTAGAGAAGCTGGCATTGTTCTCCTTAGAGCAGAGAAGGTTAAGGGGAGATTTAAGGTGTTCAAAATCATGAAGGATTTTGACAGAGTAAATAAAGATAAACTGTTTCCAGTGACGGGGGGGGGGGGCGGGCTGTCGTTAACTGGAGGATACAGGTTTAAGTTAATTGCCAAAACAGCCAAAGGTGAGGTGTGGAGAACATTTTTTTTACACACTGACTGTAAAGCACCCTGGGATGTCCTGAGGTGCAAAAAGGCACTACAGGAATGCAAGTCAATAGGTGGCAATTATCTGGATTTAGGTCACAGAGATCTCTTTTTTTTAACAATAGGCCTGGGTTCTTACCACAACAGCAGAATGCCAATTTGCACAGCTTATACAACACCTTCTAAAGCAGAACTCGTGCAAGTGACATGTTCCTAGAGCCGCGAGCCATTAATCATTAGACACTGTTGCAATAAGTGCAAGTAAACTAAAAATAACAATTGATAGCTGGAATGTGTAGAAGGTGCGACACACAGAGAGAGGGGCACAGGTACGATGCTAAGATCTGAATGTACGATGCTTTCTGTTCAGGATAGCCTGACAGGTTCTTGTTGTTGTTGTTGTTGTTTAATGAGAAGCTGAGGTGAAAAGCCTAAGGCCTGTTGTACAGAACACCACCAGGAGATTGTTTTAAAAACAGGAACGACAACTGGGCAAATGAAGGAATAGCAAAAAATTGACACCAAACCCGGATTTCTAAAAGCTTGTAAATTGTAAGAGGAGTGGGAGATGAGGAATGTCATGGTTTTGAGGCCCCAGGAAAGAATAGGTCCACGAATAAGATGGTGCTTTCATCATTGCGAGGACACAGAAAGAGAAAACAGTGTGCGATGGGATAGTTGGATATTGAGAGGAATGAGAGGCGTAAGGGCTGATTTCCCTGTCCCCATCCCTCCTCAGACCTTTGACTGGGTGTAAGTCAGGCGCCAGAAGAATAAAAGGAAACACCAGCTGCCATTACATTACTCCCAATTTGTCGAAATGTGATCTGAAAGTGTACATCTGCTTCACATTGAACATAAGTGGTTAATTCTGTCCCTTGTGCGCATTCCACCATTCCTGTCAATCATGGCTGATTTGTACCTTAACTCCATTCACCCGCCTTGGCTCCACAACCCTTAATCCCCTTACCTAACAAAAATCTATCAATTATTTCACCTCTCTTCTGTTTTTCCTTAGTTCTGTTGAAGAGTCATACGGACTTGAAACGTTAACTATGTTCCTCTCCGCAGATGCTGCCAGACCTGCTGAGTTTTTCCACGTATTTTTATTTTTATTTTTGTTTTGGATTTCCAGCATCCGCAGTTTTTTGCTTTTATACAAAAATCTATCAGTCTCAGTTTGGAGAGTGTTAGTTGACCCCCACTGTCAACAGCTACTTGTGGGGGAGAGAGTACCAGATTTCCACTCCCCTTTGTGTGAGGAAGTGCTTCCTGACATCACCCCTGAACGGCCTGGCTCCAATTTTAAGGTTTTGCCCCCTTGTTCGGGACAACAATGTAAGGGGTATTTGTCACCAACAGGATGCTACCATCAAGCCAAAAAGACGTTTTGCTGATCACACAAATGAGAAACGTGCTAAATGAGTTTCCATGCTGGATGTGTAGGCCAAACACCCCAAACACCGGTGGATCATATCAAATAGCATTGTCCCTTCAGCTGTTTGCAACAGTCAAGGTATCGGCCGTACCCAACCAGCCCGTGCTTGCAAAACTCAAAGCACAGCGCCCAACATTAGATGTGATTTCACAATTGGGCAACATTTTCTAAACAATTCTGAGTGTGCTTTGAATTACGCTGACAACCAATCTAAGACTATCAGTCGGGCTGTCAGTGGGGCACACGTGTGCATGCTAGAAGCTACATATATTAATACACAGGGCCCTGTTCTTTGCAGACAGAAAGAACATGTACACCATAAGGCATAGGAGCATAAATTAGGCCATTCGGCCTATCGAGTCTGCTCTGCCTTTCAATCATGGCTGATAAGTTTCTCAACCCCATTCTCCCGCCTTCTCCCCGTAACCTTTGATCCCCTTACCAATCAAGAACCTATCTACCTCGGTCTTAAATACACTCAATGACCTGGCCTCCACAGCCTTCTGTGGCAATGAATTCCATAGATTCACCACTCTCTGGCTAAAAAGGTTTCTCCTCTTCTCTGTTCTAAAAGGTCTTCCCTTTACTCTGAGGCTGTGCCCTTGGGTCCTAGTCTCTCCTACTAATGGAAACATCTTCCCCACGTCCAATCTATCCAGGCCTTTCAGTATTCTGTAAGTTTCAATCAGATCCCCCCTCATCCTTCTAAACTCCATCGAGTATAGACCCAGAGTCCTCAAACACTCCTCATATGTTAAGCCTTTCGTTCCTGGGATCATTCTCGTGAACCTTCTCTGGACCCTCTCCAGGGCCAGCACATCCTTCCTGAGATACGGGGCCCAAAATTGCTCACAATATTCTAAATGTGGTCTGACCAGAGCCTTATAAAGCCTCAGCAGCACATCCCTGCTTTTATATTCTAGTCCTCTCGAAATAAATGCCAACACATTGCATTTGTCTTCCTAACTACTGACTCAACCTGCAAGTTAACCTTAAGAGAATCCTGGACTAGGACTCCCAAGTCCCTTTGCACTCCAGATTTCTGAATTCTCTCCCCATTTGGAAAATAGTCTATGCCTCTATTCTTCCTACCAAAGTGCATGACCTCACACTTCCCCACCTTGTATTCCATCTGGCCATTCTCCTAACCTGTCCAAATCTTTCTGCAGCCTCCCCGCCTCCTCAATACTACCTGTCTCTCCACCTATCTTTGTTTTATCTGCAAACTTAGCCAGGATGCCCTCAGTTCCTTCATCTAGATCATTAATGTATAAAGCGAAAAGTTGTGGTCCCAACACTGACCCCTGCGGAACTCCACTAGTCACCGGCTGCCATCCTGAGAAGGACCCCCTTATCCCCACTCTCTGCCTCCTGCCAGATAGCCAATCTTCTATTCATGCTAGTACCTTGCCTCTAACACCATGGGCTCTTATCTTACTGAGCAACCTCCTGTGCGACACCTTGTCAATGGCCTTCTGGAAGTCCAAGTAGATAACATCCATTGGCTCTCCTTTGTCTAATCTACTCGTTACCTCCTCAAAGAATTCTAACAGATTTGTCAGGCATGACCTCCCCTCCATGAAACCATGCTGACTTTGCTCAATTTTACCATGCACTTCCAAGTATTCTGAAATCTCATCCTTAATAATGGACTCTAAATTCTTGCCAACAACTGAGGTCAGGCTAATCGGCCTGTAATTTCCTGACTTTTGCCTCACTCCCTTCTTAAACAGGGGGGTTACATTAGCAATTTTCCAGTCCTCTGGGACCCTCCCTGACTCGAGTGATTCCTGAAAGATCACCACTAACGCCTCCACTATCTCTTCAGCTATCTCCTTCAGAACTCTGGCGTGTAATCCATCTGGTCCAGGTGATTTATCCACCTTCAGACCTTTCAGTTTTCCTAGCACCTTCTCCTTGGTAATGGCCACCATACTCACCCCTGCCCCCCGACTCTCTTGAACTTTGGGTATGTCACTCGTGTCTTCCACTGTGAAGACTGACGCAAAGTACCTACTCAGTTCCTCCGCCATTTCTTTGTTCTTCACTACTACTTCTCCAGCGTCATTTTCCAGCGGCCCAATGTCCACTTTTGCCTCTTTCTTACCCTTTATATATCTAAAAAACTCTTGCAATCTTGTTTTATATTACTGGCTAATTTACCCTCATATTTAATCTTTTCCCTCCTTATTTCTTTTTCAGTTGTCCTCTGTTGGCCTTTGTAGGCTTCCCAATCCCCTGGTTTCCCACTGCTCTTCACCGCATTGTATGCTTTCTCTTTAGCTTTTATGCTGTCCCTGACTTCCCTTGTCAGCCATGGTTGCCTCGTCCTCCCTTTAGTATGCTTCTTCTTCCTAGGGATGAATTTTTGCTGCGTCTCCCAAATTACTCCCAGAAACTCCTGCCATTGCTGTTCCACTGTCTTTCCTGCTAGGCTCATCTCCCAGTCAATTCTGGCCAGCTCCTCCCTCATGTCACTGTAGTTGCCTTTATTCAACTGTAATACCGTTACATCTGATTCCAGCTTTTTCCTCTCAAATTGCAGGGTAAATTCTATCATATTATGATCACTTCCTCCTAAGGGTTCCTTCACCTTAAGCTCCCTTATTAAATCTGCCTCATTACACATCACTAAATCTAGAATTGCCTGTTCCCTAGTGGGCTCCACCACAAGCTGCTCCAAAAAGCCATCTCGTAGACATTCCACAAATTCCTTTTCTTGGGATCCACTACCAACCTGATTTTCCCAGTCTACCTGCATATTGAAATCCCCCATGATCACTGTAACCTTGCCTTTCTTACACACCTTTTCTATCTCCTGGTGTATCTTGTGCCCCACGTCCTGACTACTGTTCGGAGGCCTGTACATAACTCCCATTATGGTTTTTTTACCTTTGCAGTTCCTCAACTCTACCCACACAGATTCTACATCATCTGACCCTACGTCATTTCTTGCTATCGATTTAATTTCATTTCTTACTAACAAAGCAACCCCACCCCCTCTGCCAACCTGCCTATCTTTTCAATAGGATGTATATCCTTGGATATTTAGCTCCCTGATCCCCTTGCAGCCATGTCTCCGTGATGCCCACCACATCATATCTGCCAATTTCAATCTGCGCCACAAGCTCATTTACCTTATTTCGTATACTGCGTGCATTCAGATACAACACCTTCAGTCCTGTATTTCCTGTCCCCTTTCTCATTGTCGTCCCTTTATCTGATGTGCTTGAAGTTAGATTCCTATCCCTTTCCAAACACTCTGTCCTATTTTGTGTTCTGGGGACTTTAATAGCCTCTCCTGGGCTCTCCTTTCTTTTCAGTTTTTTCATAATTTTCCATGAGGTTGAATCCATTCCCCCCCCACCCCCCAGACACTAACCTGCTGCTTCAGTGATGTGCTGAGACTTTTTTTTAGTTTATTTGAAGCAGTGGAGTTTGCAATTTCAAAAGATGTATCTATCTATATGCAGATGGCTCAGTTGGTTGAGCTTTGCAGAGAGGTAAAATATCACGATCATGACATTGCAATGATTATTATAAGAACTTCTGTAAAGTGTAATAACATTAGCATTTTTAATTTACCAAATTTTGCTCAGTGTTTGTGGATATTTAATTTGGTGACTGTCAACTAATGGGACTACTTCAGATCTGGAGAACATATCAGTTTTTTAAAAAGCACATTTAAAGAATTAAGAGATGAGTCACCTTTAAATGAATTGAGCAAATCAGGACCAGTTCACTTTGATGTCAATCATTGGGTACTTGGCTTCCTGTTTTCTCAAAATTTCAGATGTCTTTTTCCTTTGGTTTGCAATTGACTTTTGAGATGATCTACTATTTGAACAATAGACTAGCTGGCCAGGACATGGTGATTAGTACCGAAAGCAATCTTTAAACACCTTGGGGCCTTGTCCTATGTTGAAGGTGTGATATTAATATAATTGAGTTGCTGCTCTTAGCCTCATGATTTGAAACTTGAGTAACTGGCATACAAATAAGCACCCAAATTCCCCCATTTTTGGAGCAAGGACCTCCCCAATTCTTTCTTTCTCTTCCCTCTTCTCTCAATTACTTTTTTCTCCCTTCCTCTCTTCTACTTTCTTCTTTCTCTTTCTCCTTTCTTTCTCTCACTTTGTTGCTCTTTCTTTTTCTCTTTCCCTTTCTGTCTCTCTTTCTCACACTCTCTCCTTTTTCTCTCACTCTGTCTCTTTCTATGTATGTGTCTCTCTTGCAGATAAACATACGCGCACGCACAAACACACATTGTCACACACACTCTCTCATATGCACACCCACCTAAACACACACACTCACAGAGACACACACTCTCTCACAAGCACGCCCACCCAAACACACACACACATACACACACATCCCCACACACACTCACAGAGGCACACACTCTCTCACATGCACACCCACCCAAACACACACACTCACAGAGGCACACACTCTCTCACATGCACACCCACCCAAACACACACACACACCCATGCAATCTCACAGAGACATACACTCTCAGACACTCTCCTACATGCACACCCACACACACACACACACACACACACACCCTCACAGAGGCACACTCACACTCGCTCTTTCACATGCATACCCGCACAAACAAGCACACACACACACACACACACACAGCCTCTCACACACACACACACACACACACACACACACACACACAGCCTCACACACACACACACACACACACATCCTCACACACACTCACAGAGGCACACACTCTCACACACTCTCTCACATGCACACCCCCACACACACACACACTCACAGATGCACACTCACACTCGCTGTTTCACATGCACACCCGCACAAACAAGCACACACACACACACACACACACACACACCCTCACACACACACACACACACAGCCTCACACACACACACACACTCTCACAGAGACAAACACTCACACACACTCTCTCACATGCACTCCCACCCAAACACACACACTCACAGAGGAACACACTCTCACACACACTTTCTCACATGCACTCCCACCCAAACACACACACTCACAGAGGAACACACTCTCACACACACTCTCTCACATGCACACCCACCCAAACACACACACTCACAGAGGCACACACTCTCTCACATGCACACCCACACAAACACGCTCAGGGACACACACTCGCACATTCTCTCACATGCACACCCACACAAACACGCACACACACCCTCACACACTCTCACAGAGACACACACTCGCACATTCTCTCACATGCACACACACACAAACACGCTCAGAGACACACTCACAGAGACACACTCTCACACACACTCTCTCACATGCACACACAAACACGCTCAGAGACACACTCACAGAGACACACACTCTCACACACATTCTCTCACATGCACACACACAAACACGCTCAGAGATACACTCACAGAGACACACTCTCACACACACTCTCTCACATGCACACACACACACAAACACACACACACACACACACACAGCCTCTCACACACACACACACACAGCCTCACACACACACACACACACACTCACACACACACATACAGCCTCAAACACACACACACACACACACTCACACACGCACACACAGCCTCACACACACAAACTCACACACACACACATACACACAGCCTCACACACACACACACTCACACACGCACACACAGCCTCACACACACAAACTCACACACACACACACACACACACACAGCCTCACACACACACACAGCCTCACACACACACACACACACACGCACACACAGCCTCACACACACAAACTCACACACACACACACACACAGCCTCACACACACACACTCACACACGCACACACAGCCTCACACACACAAACTCACACACACACACACAGCCTCTGACACACACACACACACACACACAGACACAGCCTCTCTCACACACACACACACACACAGAGCCTCTTTCACACACACACAGCCTCTCACACACACACACACACTCTCACACACACACACACACAGCCTCACACACACACACAATCTCACAGAGACAAACACTCTCTCACACACACACACACACAGCCTCACACACACTCACACACACACACACTCTCTCACAGAGACACACACTCTCTCACATGCACACCCACACAAAAACACACACACACACACACACACACACAAACATACACTCTCTCACATGCACACCCACACAAAAACACACACACACACACACACACTCTCTCACATGCACATCCACACACTCACATTTTCATTGCCTTCAGCATGATCCCTTTTTGTCTTTCACAGGATATTTTGCCACAAAATAAGCTGTGTGATAGAACATGTTTATAACTAATTGCACAATTAATTAACGAATTACACTTATAATACTGTCAATTTTTGCCCTATTTGAATAATAACACAATTTAAGTAAACACTGATTTAAAAGTGACAGTATAAATCAGTCCACTGCTCACTTGTTAGGAGAGTTCTCAACATTTACAACAATCCAATCTCTTTGTTTCTCATTATTAGATTGTTTTTAGTTGAATGACTGATCATAACAGTCACTGGAAACTTTCCATCAAGGATTCTGTTTTCTGCTGTTTCCCCAGTGTGTATACTGCTACTCCCTGTGTGAATGGCACACAATAGCTAATTCTGCATACTCACAAATACCTTGTGGTGTGTAACCCTATTAATTTCTGTTGTATTTAACTTAGGCACAGCTGGTATGTAGGAACAAGGTAACACTGCCATTAAAGTATCAGCTGTAGATCAGTGGGTAGTGCTCTCACCTCTGAGTCAGAACGGTTGTAAATTCAAGTCCCACCCCAGAGACCTCAGCCCATAATCCAGCCTGCGGCTCACACAGTGCAGTGCTGATGAGCTGTGTATTGCCAGATGGGCAGGCCTGTGGGATTGATGGACTTTCAGCAGCGCTGAGTTCCAGGGCAGAGATTAAAGCTGCCTGTCTTCTCACAGGTGGATGTAAAAGATCACGATCGCTATTTGAAAAAGCGTAGGGGAGTTCTCCTGGGTGCCCCGGCGCCTACATTTATCCCTCAACCAGCATCACTGAAACAGCAAATCTGGTCACGTACACATTGCTGCCTGTGGGAGCTTGCTGTGCGGAAATTGGCTACCGTGTTTCCTACATTACAACAGTGACTACACTTCACAAGCACTTCATTGGCTGTAAAACACTTTTGAACCCCCTGAGTTTTTGAATGATTCTATAGAAAAGCAGTTTGTTTTTAGAGCTGTCATTTTCTAGCTCTGCCCTACATGCTAATACAGCGCTGTTAAGTGTTGGGATGCAATCAGGTCAAAGATATTCCCTTTGGGCAGATTATGTTTATTTTTGAGCAGTAAGTAGATTTGAACAGGACGGTCACTGGGGACTGCTTGTGGTTATTGAGGGAAATTGTTGATGATGTTGCATTACTTTGATAGATTTTGTCTCTGATATGAAGAAGGATTTGCGTCTCCCCCTGAAATGAGTCAATTGGCACAAATCATACGGAACATGGGGCAGAATTTTACACCTTGGGGTGTCCGCCCACCCTGATTGGGTGTAAAATAGCGTGGAAAGGCGTCACCCCACACGTGGGCAATGTTCAGGTCGGTGGGCGCATGCAGGTGTTGGGGCCGCGCCCACCATCAATTAAAAGGCCACTTAAGGCCATTATAAACCCAGCTGAAGCTGATTTTACATTGCCCAGGTGATTTCACACTCATCGCAAGGGCAAAAGCGGGATAAAAAGGGTCAGCAGCAGTGCCAGTGTGAGTAGTGAGGAGTTTGGGAGATAGTTGCTGCTGGTGACTTATTTGAACTTAATGGCTTCATCTCCATTCCGAGCTTCATTCTTAGCATTTCTAGGCTTCATTTCAGGACTCGGTGCCTCCAAGGCCCCCCGGAGGATTTTGACCATGTGGACCCTTCCTGGTATCAGACAGCCTTCCCTTACCCTGGGAATGGGGGTTGTGGTCTCCGCTGGAGGCACCTCCTCTGAGGAGGAAGAGAGGGGCAGAATGGAGACGAGGCCGGGTGTCCCAATGCAGCCTCCGGGGGAGGGACCTGTGGGAGGAGAGGCTCAGGCACAAGGGGCGGAGGGCCAAGAGCAAGTCCAAGGTGGAAGGGGCTGCAGAAGCCCCACTATCCTGCCGTCAGGGTTTACAGGGGGCGATGCAGCTACCTCAATATGTCCGAGATGCAATGCCGAAGGAGGCTCCGCCTCTCCAGAGAGACAGTGACCTCCATTTGTCACATGATTGGGCCTGAGATCAGCTCCGACTGTGTGGGTGGACACCCCATGCCAGTGGCTCTGAAGGTCACTGTGGCCCTCAACTTCTATGTGTCCAGCTCACCAGGGCCCAGTGGGGCATCTGAGTGGAGTCTCCCAATCAGCTGTCCACAGTTGCGTTGAGCTGGTAACTGATGCTCTGTTCAGGCAGGTATTGACTTTGTTCATTTCCGTATGGATGAGGCCAGCCAGGCTGAATGAGCCAGAGGCTTTGCAGCGATTACTGGGTTCCCCTGTATCCAGGGAGCAATTGACTGTGCATGTGTGGCCATCAAGGTGCCAGTGGGTCAGCCATGTACCTTTGTCATAGGAAAGGATTCCACTCAATGAACATAGTGTGTGACCACAGGATACAGATTCTACGAGTCCGTGCAAGATACCCTGGCAGCTCCCATGATGCTTACATCCTGAGACACTCCCAGGTGCCGGGGCTCTTCAGTGCTCCAGTCCGACTGGATGGATGGCTGCTGGGTGACAAGGGCTATCCGTTGTAAAGGTGGCTTTTGATGCCTCTCTGCCACCTAAGAACAGAGGCAGAGCCGCATTATAATAGGAGGCAAGCCTCCACAAGGGCAGTGATAGAGAGGACCATAGGTCTTCTGAAGATGCTTGGACTATTCAGAGAAAGCACTACAACACCCCAACAGTGGGTGTCACTGATAGTAGTTTTGTCCTGTGCTCCACACAATCCGGCACTGGCAAGGAGGGACCCACTGGAGGAAGAGGAACTTGAGGCAGCTGCACAGGCCACAGAGGATGAACCCAGGAGTGAGTTAGAAGAGGTGAGGAGAATGCTGAGGGCGTGGAGACAGACCTCTGTATCCTCCAGAGAGGCAGGGACACCAGGGACACCTGGATCCAACTCTCCTTCAGCCAGGCTGCCAAAGATCTGCTACCACCTCATGCCAGGGCTGCCGCCTCCATCCCAGATGTTTGAAATGACCCTTTCATTTGAACCCAAAGCCCACTCAGTGCCTGTGCAACAAAGTTTAGAGCCCCCCACATCCAGGATTACATACAGGCATACCCTGCACCAAAAAGATGAAAGGTGAAGCAAACTCAGGCCATTACAACAAAAACAAAATTAATTTCATTTTCACAATCCAAACAAATTAACATAACCTTCTCTGGTCTTCATTCCCAGACCAGTAACAAAACATTACAGAACAGAAGATCAACCATGACCAGTCCCTCTTGTGCTCATGGTGCCTCAAACTTACGTTTGCGAGTGCTACGTCTAGGTGCTGCCCCCTCACTGGTAGCAGCATTGCAGCCAGCCTGCTGACCCTGCTGTTCTGTTGGCCTCGATGACCTTGGTGGTTGTCCTCTGGCCTGTGGAGTCTGTGCTGGCCCCGTCTGGGAGGGAGCGGTCAGTGGCGCGGCTGGGATCTCCCCACCCATCGCAGCCTCATCAGATGCCACGGTCACTGGTAGAGGGGCGGAGGAGCTGCTGCCGTCATCCAGAGCACCCTGAGAGAAGCCCACAGAGGTGACAAGCATCTCTTGTGCCGACATGAGGCCTCTGTGGAGCTCCCTGCTCGCCATTGATGGACAGGCACCCAGCTGGGATGCTGGGTGCCTCATCCATCTCCCACACTGGCACTGACCACCTGAGGTCATTGTCACAAGTCAGAGCGCAACCCCAGGAGAACCTGATTCTTTCCCTGGAACTGCCTGTCCATAAGAGTCGCCACTCTCTCAATGGAGGAGGCAGTGCGCTTGGCCATGAGGGTACGCAATGCTATCCTCTGCAGGTACTCCTCCACAACAGAGACCATAGTATGCATACCTTCATGGATCTCCTCCAGATCCTCCCACACATCCCATTGGACATCCAGAATCTGCTGCTTAATGGACCACTCCAGAGGCTCATCAGCTGCCTTCAACTCAGCATCGTCCTGGTCTCCAGCAGTCCTGCGACTGCCAGCGCCCTGGGAACTCTCTGCCTCCGCCTGCTCCTCAATTGAGTGTGAAGAGCCCTGAACGCTGTGCTCCGACATTCTAGCCGACGATGTAACACCCACCGAGGTGCTGGTATCTGCGCTGGTTCCTGGTTCAGAGAGCGGGTGTGACGCAGGTGCAGCTGAAGCTGGTGGTCCTCTGGTCTCAGGGGTGGCACATCGGGGCCCAGAGAGTGAGTGCACGCTGGCGAGTCCAAGGGAGAACAAGGACATGTCATTAGTTAAAGTCATCACACTGTCACTGTGCATGCCAGGCACCCTGGTGAGACAATAGAGATCTGCATCATGGTGCCATCATCTTTCACTGATCAATGGGGCCTCCAGTTTTGAGGCTCCCATCAATGAAGAGACTACACCAGAATGTTTGCACTATCCAAAACTCTCACCTCTGTCGCTGCACTCTCACCTTGGTCTGACACCCCAGCCTCTCTGCGACCGGCTGACCGAGGCACCTCTCCAGGCCCAGGGTGTCCTGCTCAAATCTTGTAAGGATTAGGATGTTTTGGGGGGGCCCCATGATCTCTCGATGATGTAATGGCTCGCTGCCCCCTGAAAGGACAGAGGGGCATTGATGAGTCCACTCTGTACCTGCAGCGCCATTGCAGCCTTTCCAACCCCAGCTGAGGAACACCTCGCAGGGCACATCTGAGTCATGGCCCTTGGGCTGGAAGGCACTCGGTCCCAGCAGCCAGGGCTCACCCCCTTGACCAGCTCCCCCGTTATTGACAGTTGGCACTCAGACTCTAACAGCCCTGAACTTCACAGGGGCACATCCAGACCTTAACACTCACCACACTGCCCGATGGCAACACAGTACTCATCCTAGCCGAGTGCAGCAGGTCTTTAAACCTTTTGTGGCACTGCACCCACGTGTGCCACACAGCATTGAGGCTGCTGACCAGCGCTGCCACCTCCTCCCAAGCTCTTTTTGTCGGGTGTGGTGTCCTCCTCCTTCCATCTCTGGGGACGAGGGTGTCCCTCCTGGCAGCCACCTCCTCCGGGAGGACCGCGAGGCACTCGTCCGGAACCAGGGTTGGGGGGGGTGGGGGGGGTGCCCGCCTGACCTGCCCACCTGACCTGCCCACCTGACCTGACCTGCCCTCCCACCTGGCGTCTTCAACCGTATTTGAGGGCCATGGCTTTGCTCTTCAGCAGGCAGGAGATACGTTCTTCCCTGGCAGCCTTCGAAGAGCCGCCTGTGCTGTTTGTAAACCGCCCGCCGGGTCGTCATTAGGCCCAGAGCCTGACCGGCCCCTGGGCCCTGCCTGGCCCTTCCTGACCATTGGGAAGATGCGTTTGACGCTGCTCGGGCCTTCGCTGGCCAGCCAGCGTCAAATCGTGTTTGGGGGGCCGATCGCAGGCGGGGGCCCATTTTCCACCCGGCCGTGGGCCTGCTGATCTCGTGATACCTGCCAAAGGTAAAATTCAGGCCATGGAGTTGTTGCTGTTGAGGCTTGAAACAAAAAGGAGCACAAAATGCATTTACCTAAAGGCTGATGTTGCAGAGAAAAAATGATGGGGGTACTAGAGAAAGGGCAAAAATGATTTACCAGGATAACACCAGAACTGAGAGACTGTCAGGAATCATTGAAATTGAAGGGGCTTTTCTCTAGAGGGGTGACCTGATAGAAGTCTTTAAGATTGCGCCTCTGGGTCAGCAAGATAACACGGAGATGAAGCAGAGGCTGCAGAGAGGGTAGGAGCTGCGTGATGCCCTCTGCCAAGTTGGAGCTGGACTCCTCTGTGCTCCTTGACAGAGACAGGAGACTGTCTGTCAGGCCAGCAACTGCACCCAGCATGTCTGGGTGTAGCCCAGCACAGATCTCCTATACGCTGCTCCATTGAGGTCCTTATCTGTAGCAGAACTTGTTTCCACCCACCCCTCCAGTGAGCTGGCACATGAACCATCCTTTACCCCTGGCCTGGTTGCAGCACACTCATGCCCAGATACTCATCATGTGCTGATCCAAACTCCAGACTAGCCCCCAGGGTGAGTACAGTGTCAGTGTCTGAGCCGGTGGCTGTGGGAATCAGATCAAGAGGAGACAGGGTCTCCTGATCAATGCTGTGCTGTTCTTCTCCCTCCTCTTCCTGGGGCTCTTGTGGTTGGGCAGGTGGTAGTTCCTGGGTGTCAGAAAGCAGGACCTCAGAGGGAGAAGGTTACTGTGAGGGAACTGGGGTGGGGAGGGAAGCTGGAAGTCCATGGTCACACCATCCTTGCTCAGCTTTCCAAATAGCAGGATGGAGATGAGCTGGGAGTTGAGAAGGGGCAAAAGACAGGAATGCCCATAATCCTCAATGCTCCCAGTAACATCAGATGATTCAAGCTCTGTGATAGCTGGACCCATGAGGAGAACTGTCTCGTCCATAAGCTCAGGAGATGCAGATGCTCTTATTCCCCACCGACTCTGCTCTGTTCCCTTCTATTGTGGGTCACCTTGTCCTGAAAGAGAGAGGGCAGAATATCAGTGATTGTTTTGCCCTTTGTTAGGGTGATGTGCCTGCCATAGCTGGAAGGTGTGTGAGGGTGCGGTGGAGTATCCGAATGTTAGGTCTGAGTCCTGATTGCCAGGGAGGACTGCTGGTTGGGTAATGGGAGTCTGTGGTGCAGTGAGCAGTGTGAGAGGCTGGTGGTGCAGTGGATAGGAGATGTCATGTGAAGATGCCCATGTGAGATCATTTGGCTTCTTGTGGCACTGCTGCCATGTCCTCAGGTCCAGACTCTGGGAGCTGACTTCTTTGACTACCTGCTCCCACTTGCTTCAGAAGGACTCCTAGCCACTTGCAGAAATATGGCCTCTGTCCTCCTGTCCCCCTCCAGCACCACATCTGTGAACCTCAGAGCTGTCTCTCTCTTTCCTGGTGCTGCATTTGTGTAGCTCCTACGTGCAACTTGTGTCAGTACAGACAGTCCCAAGCAGCTCCCTTTAAGAGGAGCAGGCTGCTGCATCATGTAAGATCTGTGAATGCTGCTGGGTCCTCTACTGAGCACTCAGACAATCAGCAGTATGGCTCCTGCTCAGTCCAACACTACAGTCAGATTAATGAGAAAAATGCACCAATTTTGCACATTCTAACCTTCATAGCAACAGGTTCAGGCAGCTCACAAATCACAAACCCCATGCTCAAAAAACATGTTGACCAATTTTAAGCCCTTTATTTCCAATTTCTGTAATTTTGGAAAAGAACCATCTATCTGGTAGACTGTTTTCTTAAGATAACCAGCTTGATGAAAGTTAATTGAGCTCTACGTGTGTGAGAGTGAATGGCATTGTGCGTGTGTGAGAGTGAATGGCATTGTGCGTGTGTGAGAGTGAATGGCATTGTGCGTGTGTGAGAGTGAGTGGCATTGTGCGTGTGTGAGAGTGAGTGGCATTGTGCGTGTGTGAGAGTGAATGGCATTGTGCGTGTGTGAGAGTGAGTGGCATTGTGCGTGTGTGAGAGTGAATGGCATTGTGCGTGTGTGAGAGTGAGTGGCATTGTGCGTGTGTGAGAGTGAATGGCATTGTGCGTGTGTGAGAGTGAGTGGCATTGTGCGTGTGTGAGAGTGAATGGCATTGTGCGTGTGTGAACGGAACTTTGTCCTGTACCTGTTTGCATGCACACAATTCTGCTTTGTCTGATCAGGGAACCAGAAGTATAACTGAGCACGGATCTCTCTCTCTTGCTTGAAGTATGTATTTCTTTTGGGCATGTTGACTGCAGTATAACAGGGTTTGAGTTAATGTGCTGGTGAAGTGGTGTATTGTAGTTCAATCACTGGCCTCATGGGTGATTGAATACGGATTCATACTCTCAATTTCCCACAACCTCAGGAGTGCACTTCTGGAAATAAACAAAGGATAGAGGCCAACATTTCTGAACAGGGAAGAAAAATGGTACAGAGAATTATTTCTAGGCTATTTGTGTCCATCTTCCAAGTTCTTTACTTCAGTACAGCATTTGTACATGGGACTGGTGTGTGAATGTGTAACTGGGGAAAAAAAGTAACAACTTAATCTAAGATAAAAGCAAAAAACTGCAGATGTTGGAAATACAAAACAAAAACAAAAATAGCTGGAAAAACTCAGCAGGTCTGGCAGCATCAGCGGAGAGAACACAGTTAAGGTTTCGAGTCCGTATGATTCTTCATCAGAACTAAGGAAATAGAGAAATGAGGTGAAATATAAGCTGGTTTGGGTTTTTTGGGGAGGTGTCGGGGGGGGGGGTGGACAGGTAGAGCTGGATAGAGAGCCAGTGATAGGTGGAGGCAGAGAAGAGATTGTCAAAGATGTCATAGACATCTAAGTCATTTTGTCTATGACTTCTTTGGCAATCTCTTCTTTGCCTCCACCTATCACTGGCCCTCTATCCAGCTCTACCTGTCCCACCCCCCTCTACCAGCTTATATTCCACCTCATTTCTCTATTTCCTTAGTTCTGATGAAGGGTCATTCGGACTCGAAACGTTAACCGTGTTCCTCTCCGCAGATGCTGTCAGAACTGCTGAGTTTTTCCAGCTATTTTTGTTTTTGTAACAATTTAAAACAGCCTGGCCCGGGGATTGATTGGTATTACATTAACAATTGCCACCTCATCAGAAAGGGGATTTGGTTGTTCCAGCCCTAACACTTTCCAGTGATGTTCATGAATAATCAATGCACAAATGCAGCAAGTTCTTAAAAATAACTGAGGTTGAAGGTGAGGTGCCGTTTGTGTGAAGTAAACAGCGGAGCAATGTAAATCGATCAGTAAGATCTGCAGATTCACAACTCACGGTGTCTCTCTTTAGCCCCTGAACCTGCTGAAAAATGTGCTTATTGGAAACGATATACAGTGTTAACACATCCTTATTGTTTCTGTTGACTGTTAATGTATTGTCAACTACATTGTTAAGGTTAAGAGAGGAAGGTGATGGGCATTAATTGTCGTTGAGTACTTATAAATAGGGAATCACCCAGTGCGAAGGCGGGAGGCGTGGGGAGGGCCAGGCCAAGGTGGCCATCAACAGGTCCAGGCGGCGGGTGGTTGACTGTCTGCCTCTCTACTGCAGCTATGTTCTTGGCCAGGTGGCCCTGGAGAGGGAACACATGGTGTCTACCAATATGCTAGAGGCCTTCCCTGATCAGTGGGCACTGTGGAGGCTGGGATACATTAGCCCTCCTAGAAATGACATTTTGATTTGAATTTGTAAGTTTCCTTTCATGTTTTGTTTCAGTTACAGTGCCCTATCAGGGGTTGTCACTCCTGTTTATTAGTTTATTTTATTGATTATTTGGTCCATTTCAAAAGACAGTATATATAGGAGATGGCTGGGACACTGGGTTGTGTGGGAGGAGAGCTATGTGACTGAACAAGTCAATAAACTCTTGCAATAAAGAACAGCTCTGTGTCTTGGTTTTGGCTTCAACAGCCTATTAACATGGACCAGTATTTTGGTATCGAGAAAAGGTTAATTCATAACTAAATTATGTAGGGAGCTTCTTTGCAGTGTTAGTTGTGGCTCAGTGGGTAACAGTCTTGCCTCTGATCTCAGAAAGGTTTAGGTTTAGGTCCCACTCCAGAGGTGCCATCTTTCAGATGAGATCTTAAACCAAAGCCCTGTTTGTTCTCTCAGGTGAATATAAAAGGCCCTATCACATTATTTCAAAGAAGAGTGAGGGAGCTTTCCCTGGTGCTTTGGCCAATTTTTAACCCTCAACCAATGACACAAAAATCAGATTATCTGGACATTATCACATTGCTGTTTGTGGGATCTTGCTGTGCACAAATCAACTGTCATTCTTCCTACAGTGCAACGGTGATTGTATTCCAAAAGTGCTCTACCGGCTGTAAAGCGCTTTGGGATGTCTGGTGTTTATGAAAGATGCTATATAAATGCAAGCCTTTTCCTTATTTTGCACTGTGATTCCAGAATCTCAACACCTGCCTTGACAACTATATTGGTTTTAACAATAATGCTGACTGCTACTAGTCACATATAAACTCATACATTCACATAAAGCTACCAAACAAATAATCTTGCCATGTTGCCTTATGTTCTCTTGAACAGAAAACTTCAATTGAAATCATGCATTTATATTAACAACATAATGAAAATTAGTCATTTAATGATAATTTAATAATCCAAATATTGACAGCATTTTAGAGAAAATCTGCTACATCTGATCACTCCAAATTAAAATGACCAAGAGTGGGTAAGGTATTTTGGCCTCTGACATTGCTTTTTGACTCAATCAAACTGAATCTGATTCTTTCATGCTGTTCAGTAGGAAAAAGTGAAATTATCTTTTCAGGCTGAGAAAGTTACTCTTAAGAAGCTTGAATACCCTGAAAACTGTGCTTAAAAGCAAGGTGCATCGTCAGATAAATGTTATGCAGCTTTCACACACCAAGAGTGCCTATTGGGAGCAGCAGAACATTCACAAGATATTCTATAAATTAACGTGTAGATAAAAAATCTTATGAAGCCTCTTGACCTCTATGCATAGAACTTCACTGTCTGAGTGCATGGCGTCAACTCATACAAGCTACCTTCATGTTGAATCATTTAACCATTAGTTGTAACATATAATGCCACAACAGCCCCCCTAATGCTCAAGTTGATCCAGTCCTTAATTCATAGAATTAAATAGAATTTACAGCACAGAAACAGGCCATTCAGCTCAACTGGTCCATGCTAGTTTTAACACTCCATACAAACCTCCTTCCAACCTACTTCATCCCACCCTATCGACATAACCTTCTGTAGCTTTCTGAATTCTTCTGTCAAATCTCCTTTCAGCCTTCTCCGCTTCTCCAGCCCCTCCATGTAACTAAAGTCCCTCATCCCTGGTATCATTCTCATGAATTCTCCTCTTCACCCCCCTCCAAGGGCTTGTCGCCCTTCTCAAAGTGTGGTGCCCAGAATTGGACATACTATTCGAGCTAAGGCTTAACCATAGGCTCTATTTATAAAGCCCAGGATCCCGTTTGCCTTTCTTTTTGACAACTTTTGCAAACTGTCTTGCCACCGCAAACCGTGCCCACCACAGGTTGCTGCTGTGATGGGTGGGTTGACAGAATCATAGGGCAGGGTTTTCCGGTCGGAGAGTGGGGCCGGGGTAAAATGACACGCGGCGATGTCCGGCAGGCGTCCTGATGTCACCCCGCGTCATTTAGATTTTCAGTTCGGCGGGCCCACAGCCGGATTGGCTACACACACCCGCAGACCTGTCAACGGTCACTTAAGGTCACTGGTGAGGCATTAAAGCACTTCATGGACCTGCCCGTTCAACCTTAAGGTTAGCGGGCCGGTGAAGAGCCCAGGCGGTCTTCAGGGAAAACATGAAACCTCATCCACGGGAGGGATGAGGGTTTTAAAATCTTAACATACTCTTCAAATAAAAGTTATGGACATGTCCCAGCTCATGTGACAGTGTCACATGAGGGGACATGTCAGTGAAATTTTTTCTACTCTTTAATCAGTTTTTCACATTTGAGCCGATCTCCCTGAGGCAGCACTTAGCCCCAGGGAGATCTGTGTGCTCTTTCACGCGCATGCGCGAAACAGTGCACTCCCCGCTCAGGGAATCCACCCTGCCTGCACAGGGAGCACTCAGTGCATCCAGGCACATGTCACGCTGGGCGGGCCTTAATTGGTCCTCTCATGTAAAATGGTGGCGCGCCCCCAGTTGGGGGTGCCAACCAGGAACCTGCCCGCCCATGCCCGCTCCCACGCAACACCCCCGCCCCCCCCCCCCCCCCCCCCCCACCCCCCCCCCCACCCCCAACGGGGGGACGGGGGGAACAATGCTGCCCAAAGGGACATGATATCCTATTCAGTTGTGGCTTAAAGAACGATGGAGCATGGAATTGTGATGGATGAATAAAATAATTCAGCCTTCAGCCCGCTTCTACAATCTAATTCCTTGTATCACTCTTTAACTCATAGAAAATAGCAACAAAAAAATAATTATAAATGTATTGCAAATATTGCGCTGGAGTTTTCAATGTATTGGTGCTTGACAGACTAGGCCATAAACCACCCCCCCTCCACCCCACCTCAACATTGCTGCAAAAACATGTTCGATATGTTTTGTCCAAAGTGATGGCAATTTGCATACTCAGTTGCAGCTGGGGCAATTGCTGAAAAAAAAATTCTTCTGTGCAATTTTGTGCTAAACGATTTATTGCCAGTGGCGTAATTATATTGTACAGCAGTGCCCATTTTCTAATTGGTTTGTATAGTCTCTACATGACTGCTAAATATGTTCTGAACCAGAGACTATATGCCCATTAACATAGGGAACAGTTGCCTGTCGTTAGAGATATTTGTGATTCCATGAATTAAATTGTACGCTTCATTAAGAGTTACTCTTTATCTGGTCTATTTGGTTTCTGGGGGAGATTTTGTTGCGAGGGACTGGCTTTTATTCTTGGTGATTTTAAAAAAAATCTTCTACAGGTGTAGCGCTTTCCCAGCGCTTTGATGAACTTTTCTATTGTTAAAACAATTGGGCTATACGCCGCTTACTTGGATAGACCACATTCGCAAGACTGCAAATGCAATGTGCATATGCGAACACCACCACCTCCAAGTTTTAGTTTTATAGTGTTCCAACAGCTGGATAGGTTACAGCAGGGTCTATCCAACAGCTAGACGTAGGAGGAAAGATTAGCCAAGCAAGGGGAAATCTCACTAACTCCAAAGTGCTCAGGGTCAGAAAGCTGTCCAGGAAGAGTTATGTACACCCGCAGTAGAAGGAGCCTCCCCACTTCTGTGGGAGCACTACAAATTTTTTGTATTTGCAAGAGAGTCATAAGATCAAGGTGAAATTTGATTACATCTATTGCTCAGTATTCTCACTGTTGTGTGCAAAATAACAGCTTAACTATTCACAACAGGCCTTATTTCACTAAGCCCACCTTTTGAAAGATTGGGAAAATGCATGTGAAGTCATGTGAGTTAGACGTAACTAGCTGTTCTGGTCACAAGAAGATGCTATTGTTACACCCCTGAGTTATAACCTTGCATGATTGGTTACTGGCCTGTAAGAGCTCTTCACCAGCCTGATGCGGGGCCAAAATGTATTGGACAGGGTTTAAAAATGACAGGTGGGCCTGAATCCAGGATTCCTGTCCCCATTCTCTGCTCCGGGAAAATTTCAGTGGCATGAATAAGGGAGAGGGTCAGGAGTCCCCATGCAGCTGTCTCGACATTGCCAGCACCATTGTGGAAGTGGACATTTCACACCTTCCACAATTTTCATGGAGTCAGGCTGGTTTTGGAAGGTGACATGAATCACACCAGCACAGGGATGTTGTGAACCATGGGGAACTATGGTTTGTAGTCAGGAACTGTATGAAAGGTAAGTTCAAAAAATGTTGCCAACTTCACATGTCAGAATGAAACGCTGTATCACAGGTTATACATGTTTTTAATGCAGTGAGTGTTGATAGAGCGTTGGTTTGAAAAGTTAAGTTGCCAGTAAATAATGTGATTACCAGGTTTTAATTTTTGATATCTGGCAAGCAGTCAAGGGATTGAACGGCATTGTAAAAGTGGAAAAGTCTCCAGATGTATTAGAGTACATTATCCACTAGATTAGATACTATTCTGCATTGCACAGTACTGAAACCCAGAAATGTAAAATGTGCCCATAGATTTCAGTTTTTATCTTGTAGTTCCACTCAGCCATCTGATTGGTTGTTTCAAAGCTTTGACAAAGGCTGAGTTTTCACTTTCTTTGAAGTTGAGCTCAACTATCTGTTTAGCTCTTTCAAAGCTCTGACAGGTGGCTGAGTTACTAGCTGTCTTCAAAAGGATTTAATGGATTACACTCGGGGCAGTTTGTTGACACAGCGGTTCAATGGAATCTTATGATGAATGCTTGCCTGACTCCCAAACCCACTAGTAGATTCTGCTCAGAAGGAGTTATTGACACATCTGTCAAGGTGAATGTAAGCTTGGCTATTTTACCTGGTTTAAGACCGGCTAAGGGAATTATGGCTTTTTAAGTGGACATACAGGTATTTGTTTATTTTGACAAATCTTTGAGCTATTAAGAAGATTATGCTTTTATGGATATCCAAATAATGTCTCTTTATTTTGATATATTTACAAACATCTCAAAGGCTTTTTACTAATGTTAATTTGGGCATGTGAGTTCTGCTTACAGTGGATATTGATTGAGTGGGTTGGGAAGGTAAGGAGGGGTGAGAGAGATATGGAGGATATGGGGAATAAGAGGGATTGAGTGGGTTAAGCGGAGGGTTAAGGGTAATGGGCCTCAAACTCATCTCCAGAACTTGGCTGATGTTTCAGTGAACAGCGTTGAGCCTTTTAACTTGGTCACCTCGGCATTGGCCTGCCTTCATCTCCCGTTGGGCTCGCTGGCAAAGGTGCCAGGCCCGACCCCAGTGCCCATGAATCCTACCATAAAATTGGCATTAGCAGGCACTGCCGGGTCGGAGATGCAATCGAGACATCGCGAAATCTCCCGACTCCCAATTCCCACCTCCGAGGTGAAAATCTGGTCCAATGTTTCAGGTGAATGACTTTTTGTCATCAAAAATATTCTTGCTTGTTCTGAATGAGAAATGTTCTGACGCAATGACCTGAAACATTGGGCGTAACCTTGTTGAGGCATCGGTGGGGAGGGCGGTGGGGTCATGCCTGCTAGTTGGAGAGCCGGCGAGAGATCCATGCTGCCTGTCAGAAGCAAAGGCAGAGGGGTTGCTTACACCGCCTCCCATCTGATGCACAGTCCCTCGATCACCTTTGATTGAGGGACCACCGCACCCCCCAAAGGTGACAGGTTGCCTGCTGGGTAGCTGCTGTTGTGTGCGGTGCATGGTGACAGGCTTGCCTGCAGCTTGGGTAATTGCAGCGATGGTGGGATACGACCCTTAGGTAGTTAACTTAAGGGCTTCAGTTGGCAGTGGGGTGGGTAGATCAATCATGGACCTTCCTGCCCATGACTTAGTTCTGGCGGAGACTGGAAGGCGGTGGGATTCCGGTACACCACCATCCCGTCTAAGCACATGCCCTTCCCGCCTCAAAGCTCGCCACCAGCGAGAGTACAAGATTCCGTCTGTTAACTCATTACTCCCTCACCACCTCCCCCCATACACCCTCTCATCCCCCATATCCCCCGTTAACTCTGTTTCTCTCAGCACAGATGCTGCCAAACCTGCTGAATGTTTTCATCATTTTCTATTTTTAGACTTCTAGACCCAAGGGAAAATCTACCCTGAACTCATTATTTCCAAGGAATAATGTTTAAAATTTGATTTAATAATCGGGCGTATGCCTAACACAAGGTGAACCTTCCTCTCTTTGCAATTTGATGATGTAATTAATTGATTAGCCAGGATTATTGCTACTTTGGAAATGGTACCACGTGAACACTGGAGTGAACAATGGGTTAATGCAGGCTGTTTCAATCCCCTCAGTACACAAATAACTAAAATAGAAGACATGCTCTGATTGAAATTAATGCTTTTTATTTACATTCTACCACCAATAAAGCTAATCCAGGACACAGGCTTCTTTAAAATAGTGGCTCCAGGTGAAATATATAGGGAGACACATGCAGGTACCTCAGCAGCATTTCCCACTGACTGGCTATGGCTGATTCATAAGCTGCTGAATTCAATGACTGAAGAACTCTCTAGCATCTTGCCCTTTAACTGTGGCTCAGCAGATAGCATTCTTCCCTCTGAGTTAGATGGCTGTAGGTTCAAATCTCACCCTAGAGGTTATAGTACAAAGTTTCTAGGCTGACACCTGCATGTGCTACACTGACCAAGGTGCTGTCTTTTGGCTAAGACTTTAAACCGAGACCCCATTTACCCTCTCAGGTCAAATTAAAAGATCCCATAGAGCTATTTTGAAGAAGATTAATTGAGTTCTCCCCAGCATCCTGGCCAATGTTTATTCTTCAATCAAATCACAAAAACACATTGTGTGGTCATGATTACATCACTGTTTGTGGGATCTTGCTGTGCATAAATTGGCTGCTGCCTTTCCTACACCACAACAGTAACTATACTTCAAACGTATTCCACTGGATGTAAAGTGTTTTAGGACATCTTGTGGTTGTGGAAGTATTGCTTTCTTTGAAACCTCACGTAGATTGTACTGAACTTATTGCACATTATACTTGTGGTTAGTTCTATGAAAATTGGTCCTGTGCTATGAAATGATTGAATTTTACCACCCATTTCCCTCTGACACAGTAGCTGAATTGTAGAAGTATGTCATTGAATGGTGTCATATTTGTTTATGGCGGTGGTTAAAGCTCTTTGTTTTTGCTTTCTGTGCATCTGAATTATCTATAAGTTCTTGCTGGTGCTGGCTGATGAATTTTGATATTTCAGCAGTCCTTCTATACATACTATTCCCATGGTACTTTTGTACTATTGTTGCTACATTAGCAGCAGCCATAAGGTTCAGTGTGATAATCCCACTGGGGATCCCAATGACAGCAATGGATTTGGAGGACAAGCTAAAGGCAGGTATAATTTCAACTGGATCCCAGTTGGCCTGGTCTCAGGAGCCCAGTCTCCAAGCCTAGGCTTGCCTCCCTGAGGATATTTGAACATATCAGTCCTCAATTTTCTACACTTTTTGAGCAAGGTAGTCACAGATTTTTGCCAACTGCAGTGCAACTCCCAAGTGGTTTCAATGACGGGGCTGCTAGACTTGCTTGTCAACATTATCACAAAATGATATTTTTAAGAACATAAGAAATAGGAACAGGAGTAGACCATTTGGCCCCTCGAGCCTGCTCCGCCATTCAATAAGATCATGACTGATCATCTTGTGTTTTGATTTCCACATTCTCATCTAACCCTGATAACCTTTGATTCCCTTGCTTAACAAGAATCTATCTACCTCTGCCTTAAAAAAATATTCAGTGACCCAGCTTCCACCACCTTCTGAGGAAGAGAGTTCCAAAGTTGCACAATCCTCTGAGAGAAAAAAATTCTCCTCATCTCTGTCCTAAAAGGGTGACCCCTATTTTTAAAACAGTGCCCCCTAGTTCTGGACTCACCCACAAGAGGAAACATCCTTTCGACTTCCATCTTGTCAAGGCCGTTCAGGATCTTGTAAACTTCATTCAAATCATCTCTCACTCTTCTAAACTCCAGTGGAAACAAGCCCAGTCTGTCCAACCTTTCCTCATAAGACAACCCACTCATTCCAAGTATCAATCGAGTAAACCTCCTTTGAACCGCCTCCAACTCATTTACATCCTTCCTTAAATAAGGAGACCGAAACTAAACACAGTGTTTGATATGCAGTCTCATCAATTCCATGTATACCTGAAGCATAACATCCTTACTTTTATGTTCAATCTCTCTCATAATAAGGGATAGCGTTCCATTAGCCTTCTTAATTACTTGCTGTACCTGCAAACTAACTTTTGTGACTCATGTACTAGAACACCTTGATCCCTCTGCACCTCAAAATTATGCAGCCATTCTCCATTTAAGTAATATTCTGCTTTTCTGTTCTTCCTGACAAAGTGAACAACTTCACATTTTCCCACATTAAGCCCCACTAGATCTTTGCCCACTCACTCAACCTATCTATATCCATCTGCAACCTCCTCATGCCCTCTTCACAACATACTTTCCTATCATCTGTAAGTTTAGTTACCATGTCTTTGCTCCCTTCACCTAAGTCATTGATGTAAACTGTAAAAAGTTGAGGCCCCAGTGCAGACCCCTGTGGGACTCCACTCGTCACATCCTGCCAATCCGAAAAAGACCCATTTATGCATACTCTCTGCTTTCTGCCAGCCAGCCAATCTTCTATCCATGCCAATATGTTACCCACTACATCATACGGTTTTATTTTCTGTAATAATCTTTGATGTGGCACCTTATCAAATGCCTTCTGGAAATCAAAATACAGTACATCTACAGGCTCCCCTTTATCCACTGCGCATGTTACTCCTTCAAAAAACTGCAATAAATTGGTTAAACATAATTTTCCTTTCACAAAACCATGCTGTCTCTTCCCTATTGCCTTGAGCTCTTCTCAGTGCCCAGCTATAACCTCCTTAATGATCGATGCTAATAATTTCCCCATGACATACGTCAAGCTAACTGGCCGATAGTTTCCTGTTTCCTACCTCCCTCCCTTCTTGAATAGAGGGGTTATATTTGCTACTTTCCAATCTGATGGAACCTTTCCAGAATCTAGCGAATTTTGGAAAATTAACACCAGTGCATCAAGTACCTCATTAGCCACCTCTTTTAAGACCCTAGGATGTAGTTCATCGGGACCCAGAGACTTGTCAGCCCGCAGCTCCATCAATTTGCTCAGTACCATTTCCCTAGTAATTTCAATTTCACCAAGTTCCTTTCTCCCCTCCACCTCCTGATTTGCAGCTATTACTGGAATGTTTTTTGTATCCTCTATAGTGAACACAGAAGCAAAATATTTGTTCATTTCTTCCACCATTTCCTTATTATCTACTATTAACTCCACATTCTCAGTCTCTAGAGGACCAACGCTCAATTGACTTACTTTTACTTTTTAAATACCTGCCGAAACTCTTCCTACCCATTTTTACATTTCTAGCTAGCTTCCTCTCTTACTGTAATTTCTTTCTCTTGATTAACCTTTTAGTCATTCTCTTCCGTTCTTTATATCCTGTCCACTCATCTGTCCTGTCACTCATGTTTGTGAAGTTGTATGCTTTTTCCTTAAGTTTGATGCTTTCCTTAACATATTTAGCTAATGTGGTAGGTCATCCCCTTAGAATTTTTCTTTATAATTGGAATGTATTTATTCTGAACACTCTGAAATATCCCCTTAAATGTCTGCCGCAGCTTCTCTATTGATCTATCCTCTAGCCTAGTTTCCCAGTTCACTTTAGCTAGCTCAGCTTTCATCCCCACATAGCTGCCCTTATTTGAGTTTAAGATACTAATCTTAGACCCACTCTTCTCCCTTTCAGACCGATATAAAATTCAATCATTTTGTGGTCCTGCTACCTAGGGATGCCTTTATTCTGAGGTCATTAATTACATTACACAATATCAAGTCTAATATAACCTGCTCTCTGGTTGGTTCCAGAATGTGCTGCTTTAAGAAACTATCTCAAGAGCATTCTAAGAATTCCTCATCCAGGCTACTACTGCCAATCTGATTTTCCCAGTTCATGTGTAGATTAAGATCATCCATTATTATTGCCATCTCTTTATCACAAGCACCCGATATTTCTTCTTGTATAGCTTGTCCTACACTGTGGCTCCTGTTAATGGGCCTGTAGACCACTCCCACTAATGGCTTTTTCCCCCTACTATTCCTCATCTCTACCCAACCCAATTCTACACCCTGATTCCCTGAAACAAGGTCACCTCTAACTATTGCACTAATGCCCTATTTGATTAACAGAGCTACCCCTCCACTTTTACCTAGCTTCCTATTCTACTTGAATGTCATGCACCCTTCAATATTAAGGACCCAATCTTTGTCCTCCTGCAGCCATGTCTCTGTAATTGCCATCAGATTATATTTATTTACATCAGTGAGGGGGCCATCAATTCATTTACTTTGTTATGAATGCTGCGTGCATTCAGATAGAGAGCCTTCAGTTTTGTCTTTTTGTTACATTTGTATCATCTAGTCTTGACTGTTGATGTAATCTTAGGGTTTTTCTCTCTGTCCCTTCCTGCCACTCTCTGACCCTCATTTCTCATATTACAATCTCCTCTCTTGTCTTGAGTCGACACCTTGAATTGCTACCTCTACCCAAACTTGATCCCTCACCCCTCTTTTAGCATTTATACAACATGTGGCAGGGAGGGTCACTGGTGAGCTAAAACCTCAGATTTTAACACTTTTCCTGTGTTTCGCCTCACCCCTCCCTCTCTCTGTAACCTCCTCCGGCCCCTCACCCCTCCCTATCTCCGTAACAATCTCCTCCGGCCCCTCACCACTCCCTCTCTCTGTAACCTTCTTTAGCCTTACAGTCCTCTAAGATATCTTATGTTCTTCCAATTCTAGCCTATTGCACATTCCTAATTTCCCCCTAAGCAGTAGAATGCCCCCCGGAAACCTTTGTACCTCTCCTCCTTTAAGGTCCTCTGTAAAACCCACATCTTCCAGCCCTAATATCTCCTTATGTGGCTTGGCATCAAATCTTGTTTAATAATTGTTCCTTCTGCCTTGTGATGTTTTACCACATTAAAGGTGCTTTATAAATGCAAGTTGTTGTTTTGCATGTCTGTCCTCAGGGCCGATATTGTCACTGGCTCCGTGATGAGCTGCAGGTTTCCTTGTCCCTCTTGTGTAGCTTGTTGAAGCAGCACATCAGCAAATTCTCTTACACGCCCACAGGTAACTGGAACAGGAGGACACCATTCAGCCCCTTGAACCCCTTCCACCATTCAGTTAGGTTATTGACACAAAATTTGGAAGTATTGTAAACTGTGAGGAGGATAGTGTAGAGTTCAAGATGACACATCAGAGGCTGGTGGAATGGGCAGGCACGTGGCAGGTGAAGTTTAATGCAGAGACGTCTAAAGTAATACATTTTGGTATGAAGAATGAAAGGAGGCAATATAAAACAAAGGGTACAATTATAACCCAAATCATTGTAGAAGCTGGCAGGGTAGATGAGAAAGCACTTAATCAGGCGTACAGGATCCTGGGCTTTATAAATTGAGGCATTGAGTACAAAAGCAAGGAAGTTATGGTGAACCTTTTTAAACACAGGTCTGGCCTCAATTAGAGTATTGTGCCCAATTCTGGGCACCACACTTTAGGAAGGATGTGAAGGTTTTGGAGAAGGTGTAGGAAAGATTTACAAGAATGGTTCCAGGGATGAGAGACTTCAGTAATGAGAATAGATTGGAGAGGCTAGGACGGTTCTCCTTAGAGAAGAGAAGGTTGAGAGGAGATTTGATAAGAGTTGTTCAAAATCATGAGGAGTCTGGACAGAATGGACAGTGAGAAACTGTTCCCATTGGTGGAAGGGTAGAGAACCAGAGGGCACAGATTTAAGGTAAATGGCAAACGAACCAAATGTGTCATGAGGAAAATTTTTATTGCACAGAGAGTGGCTAGGATCTGGAATACACAGTCTGAGGCAGGTTCATTCGAGCCTTTCAAAAAGGGAATTGGAAATGCACCTGAAGAAAAAAGATTTCATGGCGACAAGGAAAGGGAAGGAATGGAACTAGCTGAGCTCTTCTTGCAAAGGGCCGAATAGCTTTCTCCTGTGCTGTAACCATTCTGTGATTCAATGACTCATCTGTATATTTCAACCCACTTTTCCATAACCCTTAATACCTTTGCTCAATAAAAATCTACCAACCTCAGCATTGAAATTTTCAATTGATCCCCAGCCTCAACAGCTTTTCTTTGGGGGTGGGGGGAGAGTTCTAGATTCCCCCCTCCCCTTCTTGACATTATCCCTGAACAACCTCGCTCTATTTATAGATTCTGAAGATTCTCAAAAGGCACAGCATGAAGTGCCTTCTGCTTAATAATGAGCTTCCCACCCAGTCAGCCCCACAGCCCCGTGAGGTTAAGAACGAGTCGGACCCTACGACAGAGGGCAGGCTGGACCTAACTTGGGGCAGAATCTTGCCCTTGTTGGGTGGCCGGGGTGGGGGTGGGGGGGAAGCCAATTAAGGCCTCCCCAGCGTGAAACGTCGAGCATGACCTCTCCCTGAGGCACAGAGCTGCCCCAGGGAGATTAAGCACTTTCAGAAAAATAATAAAGACATAAATAATGTAATAAAACATGTCCCCTCATGTGACTCTGTCACACGGGCAGGGACATGTTATTAATTCAATTTTAAAGTTTTTATTTTGTTTTTATTTGCTTTAGCAAACCTCATCCCGCCCGTGGATGAGGTTTCCTAAAAAGTGCAAAGGCCGCTTGGCCTTTTAGTCGGCCCACCAGCCGCAATGGCTGGACAGTCAGCGAAAAGTGTCAGTCAATAACCTTGTTAATGGCCTTAACCGGCCTTTTAACTGTCGGTCGGTGTGCTGCCGACTCTGGCGTGCACCCACCGAGTGAAATATCATGTGACTGCATGTTAGCGTCGGGAGCGCTTGCCTGTCATTTTACGCTTAAGCGCCTGCCCACCGAGTTAAAAATATTGCCCTTGATGTTTTGGCTGTTGCTGTTTCCTTCGCAGTCAGTTCTGCTAGCTGGTGAACTTTAGCAGATGTTCCCTTCTGACCTTATTGATCTGATGTTACTGAAGTGGATATGTCCGAGCAGCTGAATGAAATGCACATCGTGCCAATGGCAACACATTTGAGTGCCAATGCTGCCCCACTGGGCAACTACGAATGTGCCCAGCCAGGTAATTTGAGAAGTGGTTTAAGAAAAAGAAATAATAACAGAAAATGTTGGAAAAACTGAGCAGTTCCGAAGGAGAGGCATAGTTGACTCGAAACGCTAACTCTGTTTTTCTCTCTCCACCGATGCTGCCAGACCTGCTGAGTTTTTCCAGCGCTTTCTGTTTTTATTTCAGATTTTCAGCATCTGCAGTATTATACTTTTAAGAAAATAGAAAAACTTGCACTTATATAGAATCTTTCACAATCACCAGACATCCAAAAGCACTTTACAGCCAATGAGGAACTTTTGAAGTGTAGTCACTGTTGTAACGTGGTAGAGGTGGCAGCCAACTTGCACACAGCAAGATCCCACAAACAGCAACACAATGATGAACACATAATATGTTTTTAGTGGTGTTGGTGGAGGGATAAACATTGGCCAGGATACCAGGGAGAACGCCCCTGTTCTTCTCCAAAATAGTCCAATGGGAATCATTTACGTCCATCTAAGAGGTCGGAGTTGGTTTAATGTCTCTTCAGGAAGGCGGCACCTCTGACAGTGCTGCACTGGTGTTTAAGTGGACATTTGCTTTGTTCTGCTGTCAACAAGCTGCCAAACTGTTTGCGGCCTGACTCAACTGTGGTCCCCACTCCCAAAACACTGGAAGAGTTGCCTCCTCATGGTGACTCTGCCATCGGTCTGAGTCGTATTCCTGTGCTTGATTTCTGTCACCTTCTTTAAAGATAGGCAGGACAAATGCTTTCTGATTTTGGGAACGAGGCAGAGTAGCACTTACTGTTTACCATACATCTCAAGTTGTGTACATGGAAGTGGAAACTGTATGGGTAACTTTGGGTTAGACTTTGACTTCACAGAGCATTATACAGCTATGTGTGAAATTCGAAGCATCAGGATAGCAACCACAGTGTTTGAACTTCAGTATTCTAAATATAGAGCTCATCCCATTCTCGGACACAGTGCTTATACCGTTTGTACTACTGGCAGTTACTTTGGTTGAGTTTTTATAGTATGGGCTGTCCTATTTTTGACACAGTTGGAGAAATCTTCCTCATCTGCTTCCATGTTTTCTGGGTGCAGAAGACTATGCTGACCTATCACTTCCCTGACACCTTTACTACACATTGGGTGCTCTCATGGACAACCACTCACCTTCTGTAAACTCACCCAGAACATTGCTGCCTGTACCCTAATTTACATCAAGTCATGCTGTACATCATCCTCTGTCCTTACTGACCTACATTTGCTTCCTTTCTGGCAACGCCTCTATCTTAAAATTCCCATCCTTGTTTTCAATTCCCTCCATGGTCTTGTCCCTTCCTATCTCTGTAATCTCCTCTGACCCCACAACCCTCTGGAATTTCTGCAATCCTCCTGTTCTAGCCTCTTTAGCATCCTGTATTTCCATCACTCTACCGTTGGTGGTTGTGCCTTCAGCAGCCTGGGCCCTAAGCTCTGAAATTTCCTCCTTAAACCTCTCTCTCTTCTTTTAAGACACTCCTTAAAACCTCCCTCTTTGACCTGGTTTTTGGTCACTTGTCCTACTGCCTCCTTATGTCTCTCGGTGTCAGATTTAGTTTTTTTGTTACTCCTGTGAACCACTTTGGGGCGTTTTACTATGTTAAAGGTGCTAAACAAATACAGGTTGTTGTTGGTGAGCAGAATTCCCACGACCTCACACTCTTGAACATCTTGCAGCAATAAAGTCCAGAATTAATCAAAGATACCAATCCTGCCCATGTGCACTTACTGACCTCCCACTGCTACTCTCCAATACAACCCAAAGCTCTGCATTGAGTTGGAGCCGCAGCCCTTTAATAACAACTCCCTTCATGATTGGCCACGTCCTCCATTCATTGCATTTGCTGTGACCAATGAGAACACACAGTGTGAGCCTGCAAATGTAAATTACAGTCCCCATCGTTTATTGTGAAGGTGTTTGTGTGAACAGGATTTGCCCTGTAACAGTTGGTATAATGGGGTAGCGTAATGACAGTACTGCATGCTGCGGATCACTATTAAACTTACGTTTGCAACAGTAATCTGCGCTTAGTCCAAGCTGTAACCCCACCCCACGTATAGGTAAAGTTTAAGAAAGGTGCAAAGAGTTTTGGTGGAAAGAGCCGCTATTTACTTCCACAAATGCTCCGATTGCTGGAAATCGGAAATAAAAACAGAAAATGCTTGAAATACTTCTGTGAGAGGAAAACGGTGTTAACAGGCTGAAGTACAGGAGGTACCGAAGTCCCCGCATCCCCCGCAGAAAAGGGGGGGAGGAGCCGGCCCAGGAGAAGAACAGCTGCCCCGCAGCCATTAAGCTGGAGGTGGGATTTCTGCCCCTCAGGGAAAGGAAGTCCCGCCTCAGAGAGCTGCCAGCCAATCAGAGGGAGCCAGCTGTCAGGTAGCAGCAGCGGCAGTGTGGTCACTGTCGGTGTGAACGCGGGCCTTAAGGAGGTGTTCAGCGATGAATCAGGACTGTGTAAGGGTTTAGGGGTTTGGTGGGGGGGGGGAGGGGGGGTGTGGTGGTCAGCAAGCTGTCTGGTGATTGGGGACTGGCATTTGAGAGGCCACGAGAGGACAGGGACCTGGGGGAGTGGGGGGGAGGAGGGGGGGGTGGGGGGCAGCACGGAGTGGTGGGGGGTAACACCTTGGGTGGACCCTCTGAGGCACCCAGGAGGCCAGTTAAGGCGGGACCCCCTCTTTGTGGCCTTTCATCAGAACTGAGAAAGTTAGAGATGTAATAACCTTTTAGCAAGTGAAAGCGTGGGTGGGGGGGAGGTTGTGTGTGTGTGTGTGTGGTTGGGGGTTGTGTGGGCAATGGGGGTGGTGATGTGAGAGAAGAACAAAAGGGAAGGTCCATGATCGGGTAGGGGGGGCAGGAGAGGTTAAATAACAAAAGGTTTCATGGTTCCGAAGCCAAAGTGTGGTTATGGGAAAAGTAATGTGTCCAGATGAGGTGTGAATGGTTGGATAGCAACTGCCCAAATGCAAAATAAAGGGATTAAGAAAGAAACAAGACAAAAACTGAACCATCAGAAAAGGAAACACATAAAACAAGATGGGGGCAGATGTTACAATCCACAATTGTTGTGTGAATTATTTCTGTCTGTTCTCATATGAAATGCATCTCAACAAGGTGCAAAACTAACTGTTTCTGCCCAAAATAAATGGAGCTCTTAAAGATCCCGTAACCATCACCTTTAAAATTAGCAATGCAAAAGGTTATTGCTTTTTACTTTTTGCATAGAAATGTTTTAAATTCTTCACGTGATGGGGACTGCACTGTAATAGATTGACCCAGTGAAATCGTCTCTGAACTTGATTTTGACAAAAGAATCACTGGCTCTATTTCCCCCAGGATTGCAGGATCAAGCCTTGTATGCTGATAAACTGTACTGGAAAATGCAATGGATCTGGTCAAGGATCATTAGACAAAGTGCACTGTCTCTGGCTGAGGAGGTCCTGATGCTACAGGTGATGCCTGCAGTTGGAACTTGAACCATTGAACCTCACTCAGGACAGGAGACGGTGGGAAGTAGCTCTTCACTAACGGAAACTGACAAGGTCTAATTAGTCAAAAACAAACTGCTTCAACTTTCTGCATAAATTCCATTTAAATTGTTTAATTAATGAGATAATGATTGTCTTGGAATTATGTGCTCTTGACCCATTTCTGCTTAGGCATTACCTTGGATCGGTTCAGCTTTGCAAAGTTAGTACAACAGCTGGCAATCTCTGCATACTGCTCCATCTCATAAACTTTCTTGAACAGAAGTATTCTCCCCTGTCCTGGGTCTCTGGGGACTCGATCACAAAGTAATGATTTCATCCAAATTCAGCTGACTTCTCTCTAAAAGAGGGAAGGCTGAGGAGTGACCTGACAGAGGTCTTTAAGATTATGAAAGGGTTTGATAGGGTAGATATAGAGAAGATATTTCTACATGTGGGGAAGATCAAAGCTAGGGGCAGGATTTTCCCCTTGGCAGGAGCAGGTGAGGGTGGTTGGGAAGCAGCCCACCGCCTGCGATCAGAACCGCACTGCCAATTAAGGTCCGCCCAGCATGGAACGCAAATGGTAGCGCTCAGCGTTGCCTGTGCAGGCGGGGGAGAAGGGCTAGTGGGCCCGGTATGAACTTCGTGCATGTGCGCAAAAGAGAGCTTCATTCTCCCTGAGGCATGGAGCTGAAGCGCTGTTTAAATAAGGCGTAATGAACAAAGTAAAAAATGTCGTAAAACTGTCATGTGACTCATGAGCAGGGACATGTTTTTAATTCAAATGTAAAATTTTAATTTGATTTTCATTTGCTTTAGGAAACGACATCCCACTGGTGGACGAGGTTTCCTAAGAAGTGGAAAGGCTGCTTGGGCCTTTTTGCCTGCCCGCCAGCCGTAAGGTTGGACGGGCAGCGTAAAATAGAATCTAATTGCCTTTTTAATGGCTTTAATATGGCCTTATAATTGTTGGCAGGCGCACTGTTGCCTCCGGTGCACAACTGCTGAACGAAATATTGCGGGACTATGCATGACGTTGGGATACTCGCTCGATGTCATCGCGCATCATTTTCTGCTTGGCCGGCGAGCTTAATATTCTGTCCTAGGTGTCATAACTATAAGATAGTCACGAATAAATCCAGTTAGGAATTCAGGAGAAACGTCTTTACCCAGAGAGTGGTGGGAATGTGGACACAGGGAGTGGTTGAGGCCAATAGCGTAGATATATTTAAGGGGAAGCTGGGAGAAAGGAGTAGAAGGATATGCTGATAGGGTGAGATGAAGAGGGATAGGAAGAGGCTCATGTGGATCATAAACACCAACATGGACAAGTTGGGCCGAATGGCCTGTTTCTGTATACATGCAACTCAGTGAGTTTCTGATGAGGAAATACAGTCACACTTTACCAAAGACTCAGCTATGTTAACATGATTATTGCCCTATTCTGCTTCTCATTTTTTATTGTCAAAAATTGAATGTTGTTAATTTTTGCCTTGACATTTTATATTTCAAATACCTCAATAGCCTTTCAAAAGGTTTGTAACCATTAATTTTGCTTTTGGCAACCAAACTTAAATCATAAAATCTTCCAACACAGAAGACGATTTGCCCCATTTTGCCTGTGCTGGCTCTTTGAAAGCGCTATCGATTAGTCCCACTCCCCCACTCTCTCCCCCGAGCCCTGCAAATCTTTCCTTTTCAAGTATTTATCCAATTCCCTTTTGAAAGTTGCTATTGAATCTGTTTCCACCGCCCTTTCAAGCAACATGTTAAAAAAATTCTCATCTCCCCCTCTTCTTTTGACAGTTACCTAGTCCAAAACATTATATTATAATCATATTTGCTGTTTGTCCACATTGAGGAGAAATGGTAATTAAGACAAATTAGTCAGTTCTCATGCCATGTATAATTGAGTATAATAACAGCAACTTGCATTTATATAGCACATTTAACGTAGCCAAACATCTCAAGGACCTTCACAAGAGCAATTTTTACATCGAACCACATAAGGAGATATCAAGTCAGGTGAATAAAAGTTTTTTTTCCATTCTTTCACAGGATGTGGGCTTCGCTAGCCAGGCCAGCATTTTTATTGCCCACCCCTAGTTGCCCTTGAGAAGGTGGTGGTGAGCTGCCTTCTTGAACCGCTGCAGCCCATGTGGTGTAGGTACACCCACAGTGCTGTTAGGGAGGAAGGTGCTGTCGAAGGAGCCTTGGTGAGCTGCTGCAAGGGATCTTGTTTGGCTATAGAGGAAGGTTTTGAGGAAGAGAGAGTGGTAGAAAAGTTTAGGGGACTGAAGCCAACTGAAGGCCCAGTCACTAATGGTGGAGTGATTAAAATTGGGCTTGGAATGGGCCAGATTTGGAGGGGTGCTGAGATTGTGTTATGCAGCTAGTACACCACATAGGCATTGTGATGTAATTCTTACATTGAATTGGATTGGAATGCTTATATCACAGTTTGTGGATGTAATATAATTGGAATGTCTTTCTAATGAAACCTTTTAAGATTTTCAGCTTAGGATTCCATATAATTCGGTGTATAAAAATAATGCTTAAAGAGAAGCTTTAGGCCAGCAAGAAGGTTTCTTTTAAAAATAAACTTAAACCGACTTTCTACACCACCTGTATAGGAATAATCCCGAGGGTAACTGGAGAGATGGTTAAAGGTTAGATATTTGGTGAGCTTTATGTTGGGAAAGAAAGAAGGATCCCACATTGGGTTTGAGGTCATGAAAGGCACTATATCAAAGTGTTTTACTGCTCAAAAATGTAGTAGCACAGTGCATGGCATAAATTATGAAGTAATGAGACTTCAGTTCATGACTGCATTGCCCCTTACGACACCTTCTGAATTTTAGTCAGGCTTTTTGGAAGGGCCTGAGGGAGGGTCGATTAGAGAAAAGGGGGAAATGAGAGAATAAGTCAAGACATACATCAGGCCCTGTCCTTTGAGCAACTGGTTCCAGTGTGACATAACTATAGACCAGAGATCAACATCTCCAAGAAACAAAGAAGAGTGTATTTACGTCACTCATTAAGAACAAAGTGGTTTAATTGCAATTTAGAATGTCAAGATCCCACAATTTAGTGTGAAATATTTTTATTCTTTCTATCAAGAAAGTGCTTTTCCTTTCATTGCAGTGATTTAGCTGTGTGGGTTTTCTCAATAGCTCAGCACATGTCACAGAGCCTGAGGGCTTTACTTACATTACAGACAATCTGGGAAACAATGGCTGATCAGTCAGTATGATGACAATTGCAGAATTGCTCAGCTAAAATACTGAAGTAATATTCAGCTTTCTGATACACTGTAAAATCTCCCTTGGTGCATTCTTTGTGAACAAACTGTTCACTCCACATAAGAGCATAAAAAATAGGAGCAGGAGTAGGCTATCCAGTCCCTCAGGCCTGCTCCTTCATTCAATAGGATCATGGCTGATCTTTCACCTCAACTCTACTTTCCCACCCTATCCTAATATCCCTTGATTCCTATGGTGTCCACAAAAATCTCCTCCTCCTTCAGGTACCATGGCCCTAAGAGGGTGTTGGAGACCAAGGGCTTCCATTCGATTGATCCATGATTATGCTTGCCAAAGTACTGCAGTGGTTTGCCATTCGTTGCCTTCTGCAGTTGCCATGGCTGACCAGAAACTCTCCTGCTCTTACCACTTGCCATCAGGCATATTGGAAGGATTTACAGGCTGACAATCGACCTGTTTGCCCACATTATGAATGAATCTTCCATGGCCATCAAGTCCTGAAATGAGACTTGAACCCAGAGGCAGGGCTCGGAGGTAGGTACCGCTGTGCTACAAAATGTTCCTTTGCCCAACAATCTCCTCAGCTGAATACATAAAACAAGTGAGCATCCACAGCTCTCTGGGGTAGAGAACTCCAAAGATTCACAGCCCTCTGAGTGAAGAAATTTCTCCTCATCTCAGACTTAGTTGACGATCCCTCATTCTGAGACTGTGACCCTTATTTTTGGGTTTTCCAGTCAGAGGAAACAGCCTCTCAGTGTCTACCCTGTCAAACCTGCTAAGAATTTTATACATTTCGATGAGACCACTTTTTTCCATTTAGGATGGAATGTGCGGGTCTACAGATTCAAGCTATCAGTTTGTTAATTATCATTTAATGACTATGTGTCTGGGCTTCACATCATTGCAATCATCCCTGTCATTTTATTGAGTGTATTTTGTCTCCTTTTTTTTAAAGACTTGGCAGTCAATTTATCTATTTTCATCCCGGTGACTGTATATTCGGCCCACACAAGTGTCAGGCAATGACCATCACCAACAGCATTTTGTTGTTAAAGAGACAGTTTGCCTCCCTATAGTGCCTTACAGAGCATCAGGAAGTTTCACACTTCCTTGAAACGTAGCCACTGTTGTAACGTAGGAAAGGTAATAGCTAGTTTGCACTCAACAAACTCCCACAAATAGCAATATGATAATGACCAGTTAATTTGTCTAATGATGTTGGTTGAGGGGCACACATCGACCAGGACACTGTGAGAACTCCCATTGTCTTCTTTTCAAACAATCTTTAACATCTCTGTCAGGACAGAAACAGCCTCAGTTTAGCATCTTGCCCTTTACAACAGAAAACATTTGCCTTTTAAATTAAAAAGATTTTTGCCTGATTATAATGTGTTGAAAGCAGAACTTGGATCATCTGACCTCCTCTTTCAAAAAATACTTCTTGCTATCTGGGCATCACTAATAAGCCTTCTAATTGCCCCTTGAGAAGGTGGTGGTGAGCTGCCTTCTTGAACCGCTGCAGTCCATGTGGTGTAGGTATACCCACAGTGCTGATAGCGAGAGAGTTCCAGGATTTTGCCCCGGTGACATAGTCACTGGTGATATCGTCAGGATGGTGTGTGTCTTGGAGGGGAACGTCCAGATGGCGGTGTTCCAATGCATCTGTTGCCTTTGTCCTTCTAGGTGATAGAGGTCGCAGCTTTGGAAGGTGCTGTCATACTGGGGTCACTGTGCGATGGTGGTGGAGGGAATGAATGCTGGATGGAGTGCCAATCAAGTGGGCCACTTTGTCCTGAAAGGTGTCCAGCTTCTTGAGAGCTTTTTGAGCTGCACTCATCTCGGCAAGTGAAGAGTATTCCATCACACTCTCGACTTGTACCTTGTAGGTAGTGCAGAGGCTGGGTGTGGCATTGATGTATGTAGACCAGGTCTCTCCACATCTGGCCAGGTATAGCAGAAGTGAGAATGCAAGATAAGTTGTGGGCTTTTTTTTCCACTTTGTACATGAACGTCTTTGTAACAAGCCCCTAGAGGGAGCAAGATTCTCCATCCCAGTGGGAAACCCAGTCCCTTTTTTGCTTCCCAGGGTTGACCTTCCTGCATGTTCACCAGGGAAGCAAGGAGGGCACCACTAATGCAACTCAAAACGTCAATTCCCACCCCATCCCCACCTCACTAACTTCAACAGGGTCATCAGTGGAGTCTGTTACCTGTGGATTTTCTGGCTCATTGTGTCTGTGCTTGAGAGAATCTGTGAATAATCAGATGGACAAAATTGGAATATTTAAGTGCACACTTCAGAGAATTCAGATTTTGGGGAATTGTGCAAATAAAACTTAATTGATGTAGCATTGCTTGGCTCTTAGTTGAGATTACTCAGGCATGAGGTTGTAAGAAGTGCAATGAAGCAATATTTTATGAACTGCAGTATCTTGGCAACAGGGGACAGATTCTATGACATCAATGCTGCAATGAGCTCCCATCACCCAAGAATGGCACAAAGGCCGATTCAATTGTTACCGTATCTTGCTTTGTGCCTCGAAATAGGGTAATTAAATTTCCTGTTTCAATACACTGTGCTTTGTTGGTGAGATGACTTATCTCTGCATTTCCTGGGATGAAGGAATTGTCCCCTGAGGAGAGATTGAGTAGACGAGGCCCATATTCCCCCAGAGTTTAGGAGAATGAGAGAATGAGAATGTCATTGAAACATGAAAACTTCTTAATGAGCTTGATGGGGTGAATGCTGAGAGGCTGGTTCCCTCTGGCTGGAGAATCTAGAACACAGGGGGACAGTCTCAGGTTAAGGGGTCGGCCATTTTGGACGGAGATGAGGAAAATCTCTTCACTCAGAGGATTGTGAATCTTTGGAATTCTCTACCTCAGGGGGCTGTGGATGCTCAGTCATTTAGCACATTCAAGGCAGAGATCAATAAATTTTTGGGTGCGAATGGAAGTAAGAGATACGGGGGTAGTGCATGAAGGTAGAATTTAGGTAGAAGATCAGACGTGATCTTATTGAATAGTGGAGCAGGCTCGAGGGGCTGAATGGCCTCCTCCTGCTCCTATTTCATATGTTCACAAGCTCAGGATGTTTCAGATAATTCTATTTATACTTTTCACCTACCACCAATTCAAAATATTTCATCTGATAACATGAATATATAGTGATGAATATTTTTAATGCTTTATTTATGGTGCTTTTTCAATTTCTTTCTCTCTTGATGATTCCTATTTCTACTTTATCATTCGTCAAGTTAAAAACTGGCTGACCTCAATTTCAAGTAACATTTATTATTGTAAAAGCACCCACTCTAACCTGTCTGCTTCTGAGTTTGCTGCACTCCGTTCTCTCAGGTCCAACCCTGACATTGTCATCAAACCCGCTGACAAGGGTGGTGCTGTTGTTGTCTGGCGCACTGACCTCTACCTCGGAGAGGCTGAGCGTCAACTCGCAGCCACTTCCTCCTACCTCTCCCTGGACCATGAACCCACCACTGAACATCAAGACATTGTTTCCAGGACTGTTACTGACCTCATCTGCTCTGGAGATCTTCCCTCCAAAGCTTCCAACCTGAGAGTCTCCCAGACTTGGACGGCCTGCTCCAACTCCTACCCAAAATCCACAAACAGGACTGTGCTGGTAGACTGATCGTGTCAGCCTGTTCCTGCCCCACGGAACTCATTTCTTCCTATCTTGACTCCGTTCTCTCTTCCCTTATCTAGTCTCTTCCCACCTACATCTGCGGTTCCTCTCATGCACTACATCATATCAACAATTTCCAGTTCCCTGGCCCCAACCTCCTCCTCTTCACCATGGACGTCCAATCCCTCTACACCTCCATCCCCCACCGGGATGGTCTGATGGCCCTTAGCTTCTTCCTCGAACAGAGGCCCGAACAATCCCCATCCACCACTACCCTCCTCCGTCTGGCTGAACTTGTTCTCACACTGAACAATTTCTCCTTAAACTCCTCTCACTTCCTCCAAATAAAAGGTGTGGCTATGGGTACCTGCATGGGCCTGAGCTATGCCTGTCTCTTTATGGGGTATGTGGAACATTCCTTGTTCCAGTCCTACTCCGGCCCCCTCCCACAACTCTTTCTCCGCTACATCGATGATTACTTCGGTGCTGCTTCATGCTCTCGTCTGGACCTGGAAAAATTTATTAATTTTGCTAGCAATTTCTACCCCTCCATCGCTTTCACATGGTCCATCACTGATACTTCTCTTCCCTTCCCTGACCTCTCTGTCTCTATTTCTGGTGATAGACTGTCCACCAATATTCATTACAAGCCTACCGACTCCCACAGCTACCTCAACTACAGCTCCTCACACCCCGCTTCCTGTAAGAACTCCATCCCATTCTCTCAGTTCCTTCACCTCCATCGCATCTGTTCCGATGATGTCACTTTCAAAAACAGTTCCTCTGACATGTCCTCCTTCTTCCTTAACCGAGGTTTTCCATCCACGGTGGTTGACAGGGCCCTCAACCGTGTCCGGCCCATCTCCCCCGCATCCGCCCTCACGCCTTCTCCTCCCTCCCAGAAACATGATAGGGTCCCCATTGTCCTCACTTATCACCCCACCAGCCTCCGCATTCAAAGGATCATCCTCCGCCATTTCCGCCAAATCCAGCATGATGCCACCACCAAACACATTTTCCCTTCAACCCCCCGGCGGCATTCCGTAGGGATCGTTCCCTCCGTGACACCCTGGTCTACTCCTCCAACAGCCCCTACACCTCAACCCCCTCCTACGGCACCTTCCCATGCAACCGCAGAAGGTGCAACACCTGCTCCTTTACTTCCCCTCTCCTCACCGTCCAAGGGCCCAAACACTCCTTTCAAGTGAAGCAGCATTTCACTTGCACTTCCCTTAATTTAGTCTACTGCATTCGTTGTTCCCAATGCGGTTTCCTCTACATTGGAGAGACCAAACGCAGACTGGGTGACCGCTTTGCAGAACCCCTTCGGTCTGTCCACAAGCATGACCCAGACCTCCCTGTCGCTTGCCATTTTAACACTCCACCCTGCTCTCATGCCCACATGTCCATCCTTGGCTTGCTGCAATGTTCCAGTGAAGCTCAACGCAAACTGGAGGAACAGCACCTCATCTTCCGACTAGGCACTTTACAGCCTTCCAGACTGAATATTGAGTTCAACGACTTCAGATCAATAACTCTCTCCTCCATCTTCACCCCTTTTTGATCCCCTTTTTCCAAACATTTATTTTTTAATTTTTACTTTTATTTTTTCCCACCTATTTGTATTATTATTATTTTTAAAAATTATTTCCATTCATTGTTTTATCCCCACCTTTTAGTCTATTTTGATATTTTCTCCCACACTGTCTTCTCCCCCCACCCCACCCCCAGTAGGGCCATCTGTCACTTGCTCATCCTGCTTTCTACTCTTAATGCCACCATTAGCACCTCCTTTAGCCAGTATCACCACCATCTACACCTCTTCGACCTTTTGTTTATGACATCTTTGGCAATCTCTCCTTTGCTTCCGCCTATCACTGGTCTTCTATCCAGCTTCACCTGTCCCACCACCCCCCTTAAACAGTATAAATTTCATCACATTTTTACTCTTTAGTTCTGAAGATGTGTCATACGGACTCGAAACGTTAACTCTGTCTTTCTCTCTACAGATGCTGTCAGAGCTGCTGAGTTTTCCCAGCAATTTTTGTTTTTGGTTAACATTTATTATTGGTTTGGTTGGTTGTTAAGGCTGTCCTACAGAATAGGCAGTGACAAAGGATTCATATTCCAGCCTAACTTGTGTGGGGTGTGTTTGAGTCCTCCCATATCCAGAGATTGGACAATATTCTTGACTACAGGAGTCCATCAGGCAATCATCCATCAACCAGTTAATAATAGATAGATAGATAGAGAAAGAGAGACAGCTTTCACTTACCTCTCATGGTCAAAATCAAAGCTGAGTTCGATGTCCTGGACCTGTAGATGTTCCTCTCTAGTATACCGGCAACAGAAATGTTACTTATTACAGGTGCAAGTCCTAAATTGAAGTAATTTACTGGGTGTATTTCGTTTTGTTTTTTACGAAGATTATAAAGTGAGTTTAAGGGCCATGGGTCTTTTCTCAATAGCATAAACCCATCACATTTCTACTTTTCTTCAGTTCTGAAGATGAGTCATATTGGACTTGAAATGTTAACTCTGTCTTTCTCTCCACAGATGCTGCTAGACCTGCTTAACTTTTCCAGCATTTTCTGTTTTTATTTCAGATCTCCAGCATCCGCAGTATTTTGCTTTTATTTAAAAGCCATGGTGTTGGCCTTGGACATGCCTCTGATTCATGCACAGATGAGATTCTGGTCTCTCTCACACTATTTGTCCTTAGCACTCACAAATCAAGTCATAGAAATCTAATTGCAGACATTTGTGACAGAGAATAGAATTTTACAGCACAGAAACAGGCCATTTGGCCTAGCTTGTCTATGCCACTGTTGTCCTCAACAGGAGCCTCCTTTCACCCTAATTTATCTCACCCTATCAGCAAATACTTCTATTACTTTCTCCCTCGCGTATTTATCCAGCCTTCTCTTAGATGCATCCACACCATTCACCTCAACATCCCATGTGGTAGTAAGTTCCCCATTCTCACCACTCTCTAGGTAAAGAAATTCCCAGCTGAATTCTCTATTGGATTTATTCGTGACTATCTTATATTTACGGCTCCTAGTTTTGCTATTCTCCGACATTGCCTCTATGTCTGCCCTATCAAACCCTTTCATAATTTTAAAGATCTCTGTCAGGCCACCCTTCAGTCTTCTCTTTTCTACCTAGAGAAGAAGAGCTCCTGCCCATTCAATTAAGATTAAGTTGTGAAATGTAACAAAAGTAAACATGATATGTTTTTGGCATCACCTAATTCTTAGCAACAAGGCAAGATGCTGGCACACTTGGAGCATCATGTTAAAGCAAGGAGACCTTTTCCAAAAAGAAATGTTGGGCTGGATTTTACGGCCAAGAATCAGGCGGGCTGCTCCCTCAGTGTGAATGTAAAATAGGGACGTGACGATATTGTGTCGGCATCTTCACACCAGTCTCCCAAATTAAGGAAGGCGGGAGGATGCAGAAACCAGAGGCCTGCCCGCCATTTTGAAATCACTAACTAACAAGCTCTGAAGTTTGTTAACAACCAAATCACCTTCAATTTTTTTTGCTGCCCACTTCCTTTGGGCATCGAACGTTGAAAAGGTTTGGCAGTGTTTTATGGTCGCTATGACAAAGCAGCACAAGGGTGGAAGAAAAGGCCTGACTGAACGTAGCAGCAGACCCTGCCGATGAAGGTAGCAGTGTCCGTACCCCCTTTTTAACTAATTTTTTTTACTTTTTGGAGCCTGTCATGAGAAATAGAGAAAGATTAAGAGGGCTGGAGGCCTTTAAATCTGTGGCTGTGACCAACTTCCTATTAATGGCTTGGCCCCTCTGCCACCTGACATTCCGGACGAGATTCCTGATTGGGCACGGAGCCAACCCTTCCCCACTGCTAATTGGATGCCTTCCTGCCAGACAGCCACTAATCTGCCGTCTGCCACTCGGTTCGAGGAGCTGAGACAGTGGGGACAGGAGCAAGCAAAACACTCCCTTTCCATTCCTCCTCTTCCTGAACTCCACCGAGAAATATAAAATCCAGCTCATTCCTTCAGTGAAATACTTAACTTAATCAAGGAACTTGCTGGAACTCACCTAACTAAGTGGGTAGATCAATTACTACAATGTAGACAAGAGTAAATGGTTCAGTGCTCTGCATTAACTACAATCCACTGACTGCAATAAAACCTAACAACTATGTGAGCAGTGTTTCAGTGGGTAACACTCTCACCCCTGAGTCAGAAAGTTGTTGGTTCAAGTCCCACCCCAGAGACTTGGGGCAGAATTTTGCGACAGGGGGATTTTATGTTCCCGCTGAAGTTAATGGGGTTTAGAATGTCTCGCTGCATTTTATGGCCCAGTCCCCACTGAAACAGGACTGTAAAGTTCTGCCCTTGAGCCTATAATCCAGGTTAATTCCAATGCAGCACTGATGGACTGCTGCACTGTTGGAGCCCTGTCTACCCTCTCAAGTGCATGTAAAAGACGCCAGGGTCTCTGTTTTGTCAAAGTACAGAGGTGTTCTCCACGGTGTCCTGGCCAATATTTATTCCTCAACAAATGTCACTCAATAGATGTCACTGGCCATTATCACTTTGCTGATTGTGGGAGCTCACTGTGTACAGATTTGCTGCCCTGGTATGCAGAAACAATTGTTACAGCAAGGAAGGAGGCCATTCAGCCCATTGAGTCTGCACTGGCTCTCCAAATGAGCAATTCATTTAGTGCCATTCTCCCACCTTCTCCTGTAACCCTACTCATTCGTCCTTTGCAATTAACAGTCTAATTCCCTTTTGAAAGCCTCGATTGAACCTGTCTCTACCACACTCTCAAACAGTGCATTCTAGACCTTAATCGCTCACTACGCGACAAAGGTTTTCCTCATGTCGCTTTTGCTTCTTTTACCAATTACTTTAAACTATGCCCTCTCGTTCCTGATCTTTCATGAGTGGGAACAGTTTCTCCAGACCCCTCATGATTTTGAATACCTCTATCAAATCTCCTCTCAGCCTTCTCTCCTCCAAGGAAAATGGTCCCAATTCTCCAATCTGTCTTCAAAACTGAAGTTTCTCATCCCTGGAACCATTCTCATGAATCTTTTCTGCACTCTCTCCAATGTATTCACATCCTTCCTAAAACATGGCACCCAGAACTGGACGCAGTACCCTAGTTGAGACCGAACTAGTGTCTTATACAAGTTCAACGTAACCTCCTTGCTCTTGTACTCTATGCCCCTATTAATAAAGCCCAGAATGCTGTATGCTTTATTAACCACTTTCACAACCTGTGCCCTGCCACCTTCAATGACTTATGCACATATGCACCCATGTCCCTCTGCTCCTGCACCCCCTTTAGAGTTGTACCCTTTATTTTATGTTGTCTCTCCATGTTCTTCCGACCAAAATAAATCATTTCACATTTCTCCACATTGAACTTCATCTGACACCTTCTCACCTTTCCCACCAACTTGTCTGTGTCCTTTTGAAACTCTACACTGTCCTCCTCACAGTTCACAATGCTTCCAAGTTTCGTATCCTCTGCAAACTTTGAAACTGTGCCCTGTACACCACCGTCTAGGCCATTAATAAATAATCAGGAAAAGCAAGCATTTCAACACTGACCTCTGGCGAACGCCACTACAAACCTTCCTCCCGCCTGAAAAGCATCCATTAATCACCACTGGCGCTCAGCCAATTCCGCATCCATATTACCACTGCCTCTTTTATTCCGTGAGCTGTAACTTTACTCACAAGTCTGCTGTGTGGCATTGTGTCAAACACCTTGGAATGTTTGCTACATTGCAACAATGACGACACTTCAAACTTTACAGCCAATGAAATACTGTTAAAGTTGTGAATGGGTGCAGTAGAAATACAAAGTCTTTCTTTTAACCGGGTCTGATGAGCTCCACCTGAAATATTAACTCGCCTTTCAAAACACTGACATACTGCCCTGCTGCCCTGCAATTCCAATATTTCGTGTTTCTATTTCGAATTTCCAGAATTTTTGTTTTTTGCTTTTTATAGGATCACGGGTCAGAATTTCCAGGCCCCCCCACCCCCCCCGGTCCCTCCAGGTTCCCACCCACCCTGACCACACAGCGATTTTACACTGGGGCGGGCAAGGTCTTGGATGGGAAGCCTGCCCTTGCCCCAGTTGAGCGGTTGCCACTTAAGAGCTGTTTCCCTACAGCCTCAATTCCTAGGCTGGCAGGAGGATTTACCTGGCGTGGGGGAAGGAACAGGCCTGGGTCTCGAGCAGGCTGGGGGTGGGGAAATGCCTCCATCAGAAGCCTTAGCCTGACTGTGGATGCCCCCCTCTCCACCTTAAGGTCCTGTGCCCTCCAGCTCCTTCAATGAGATCACCTCTCATTCTTCTAAACCCCAGACGATATAGGCTGAATTTACTTAGCCTCTCATCATAGGACAACCCCCTCAGCCCAGGGACCAATCCAATGAATCTTTGCTATATCACCTCCAATGCGAAAATACCTGCCTTTTGCCTTCTTTTACCATTCACCTTAAATCAGTGGCCGCAGGTTCTTAACCCTTCCACCAATGGGAACAGTTTCTTTCCATCTAGACCCTTCATGATTTTGAATACCTCTAAAAAATCTCCTCTGAAGCTCCTCTTCTCTAAGGAGAACAGCTAATTTAAATTTCATAACACTGTGTTCAAATCTCTCAATGGGTTTACTACCCCACATGTCTGTGACCATCTCCAGTGCTACAAACACCCGCTCCCTTAATTCTCCAGCCTCTGGTATATCACACCTGCCGTTTCAATTAGTGTTCCCTCAGCTGCCCAATTCCCACTCTCAGATATTCACTCTGTATATCCCTCTACCCTTCCATCTCCGTCTGTCACTCTATCTCCCTCCTTCTCTCCACCTCCCCCTCTTCCCTTAAGACCCCTATTACCCAGCTCTTTGAGCAAGCTTTTGGTTTCTCTCCTTC